>NC_091687.1:112536363-113138181 GCF_041296265.1 Equus caballus | reverse complement strand
GTTCTTTTTTGTAGTTTCAATCTCTCGTGAAGTAACTCCAGAACTCATTGAGTTGTCTCCCCATATTTCCCTTTACCTCATTGAGTGTTTTGATGATAGCTATTCTGAACTCATTTTCACTTAGTTTACTTATTTCCACGCCCTCAGGACCTACTTCTGTGTTTTCATTGTTTTCGTTGTGGACTGGAGCTTTTATAAATTGCTGGATGGTAGAGGAGCGGTTTTTGCTCACGATGCTGTTATTCACTTGCAGTTACAGCCTGTCACCAGTAGATGGGGGTCGAGAGCCATGCTTTCTGGGCCTGCCGCTTTCAGCTGTGATGGTGGTGAGCGCGGTTTGGGGGAGGAGGGGCACTTTCTCTTGCGCACTGACCTGGATTCGGATAAGCTCTTGCTGTCTCTTCTCCCAGGGCCCTGGCTTGCTGGGGCTCCCCCACACGAAACCTTTCCCCTGTTAGAAGGTTTCACTGCACAGGTGGTGGGAGTCCTGGTCGATCCCTGGATGTGCGGCCCCTTCCCCTGCTCTTTCACACACCCTCAGCAGCGATCCCGGTCTCTAGGGGAGGGAGTGAAGTTCTCTCTTACCCCTTCCAGCTCCTCCGAGGGCGGCTCCAGCCTCTCCGCCCTCCGCTATGTGGCTGGTGTGGGTCTCTGATGATTTCAGTTATTAGGACCTTTTTTTTTGGTTGGAAAGTAATTGTTCTTTTTGGTTGTAATCTGGAGGGGAGAGAGTCCCGGGTGAGCTCAGACCACCATGTTGCTGACGTCACTCCCCTTTGCCTTCTTTTAGATTAAAGAAATTAGTTTCTTACAAGATTCTAATCTGTTTGCAAAGATTTTACAAAATTGTGTTGACTCTGGCAGTGTCATCGACCTTTTGAGAGGTAATCTCCCCTGGAACATGTCTCTTTATTTTACTTAGTTTTAGCAGATAAATTTGGGTTTTTCTTTAGTTTCTTACCTCTTTCTGAAGCAGTGCTTACTGTATCTTATTGATCTGTTTTCTAAACTGAGGTGCTTTGCATACTTTCTCCAGGTCCATTTCCTATGTAAGGTGATTCCATTCTAAGTTCAAAGAGGTCATACCTCTTCATCACCCAGATAATAATCTTTTTCTTTTTCTTTTTGAGGAAGATTAGCCCTGAGTTAACATCTGTCATCAATCCTCCTCTTTTTTGCTGAGGAAGAGTGGCCCTGAGCTAACATCCATGCCCATCTTCCTCCACTTTATATGTGGGATGCCTGCTACAGCATGGCTTACCAAGTGGTGCGTAGGTTCGAACCTGGGATCCAAACTGGCGAATCTCGGGCCACCAAAGTGGAACATGTGAGCTTAACTGGTGCGCCACCAGGCTGGCCCTCTAGATAATACTCTTTTAGTGAGGAACATTATTTCTGTGCTTTTTCATATGATGAATTTTGAAAATATACATGTGTATAGTTTATATAGTGCATATCTTATCACGTGTATAGGAAAGTCATGCAGCATGGCCCCTATGGGAGGGCCTGCCATCTGAGTGGGAGGCACTCATGTACACAGACCTAGAGGTTAGTCAGTGTGGTGCAGCCTGAGGGGCCAGGGATGAGAACTCAGGTGGGTGCTCATGAAGCTTGCTGGGGGCCAAGACCACGCTTTCTGCTTTTAAAACCTAACTCACAAGCAAGCTTGGATAGAAACAAAGATGAAAATTCAGGATCTCCAAGATGGAACGTAGGATTATGCTCACACATGGAAGACATTTTACTGAATTAATGCAACACAGGAAAGGAGGTGATTTGGAAGAAAAAGACAACCAATAAACCGTAGAGTATCGGGAATTTAACAGAGTTGGCCTGAGGTTCTTCAGTCGTACTGTGCAAGCTCCTGGGCTGTCCCTCTCAGGCTGTAATAGTGGAGCTGGTGTGGTGGTCAACATTATGTAAGCAAACAGGGCATGCTCTCTAACTGGGGCTCAGGGACCACCCTGTCCGTGTGTGGTGAGTGCAGTGCCAGGGGCTGATCAGGCACGCTGTTACTGTTCTCGAAGGCATTGGTGTTCTGTTTCAACAGAGCAACATTGATTGGTTGATGTTAAAGTTTATATTAGTTTGACCAACCTGGTATTGGCTTACCGGTGACAGTCTCTTACATTACCATGATACATGTGTTAAGTGAAAAATGTATATTAATTTCAACTAAATTGTGTAATTAGTTAACTGATTTTTGCATTTTTTTTTCCTAGTGAAGGGATTCTTTTATGTTTCACTACTTCTTGGCATTCTGAAAGAGGTAACTGGAAGTTCCTTGATGCAGAAAACAGATTCAGACAAAGAAGTTGCAACCCTGTTTGATACGGTCCAGAAAGTATTTCAGAAGATGCTGGAATGCATGGCATGGAGCTTCAGGAAGCAACCGGAAGAAGGCCTGCGGGTACTCGCACCTTCATAGGACGGGGTCATTAGACGTTAGATGGGCAGTGCTCCCTGAGGGACTAGGGTGTGTGGTATGTGTCCACTCACCTGCAGGCCCAGCCAACGCTTGCTTGTGCCATTGGCCTGTTGAGTGAGGTGCAGCGCAGTGCAGGAGAAAATTGCCGCGTGCCGTTCTTCAGGCGGCGTGTGCAGCCTTCTGCATTGCGTGGCGCACTCAGAGAGAAGGGGTTACCTGCATGGGGCATGCGGCCAGGAAGGGTCGAGAGCCCACTTTCCACTGTCAGCCGTGGGGCAGGTGTTCACAAGTTCACGTAAACAGCCAGCGGTGAGAGAACTTCTCCTCCTAGTAGGAGAGGAAGCAGAGAATGAATTGCATTGTCTTGTGAGTGCTCAATTGTTATTCAACAGAATTTTCCAAATAAAATATACTTTTTTTTTTAAGATTTTTTTTTTTTCCTTTTTCTCCCCAAAGCCCCCTGGTACATAGTTGTATATTCTTAGTTGTGGGTCCTTCTAGTTGTGGTATGTGGGATGCCACCTCAGCATGGCTTGATGAACGGTGCCATGACTGCACGCAGGATTCAAACTAGCGAAACCCTGGGCCACTGTAGCGGAACGTGCGAACTTAACCACTTGGCCACGGGGCCGGCCCCTAAAATGTACTTTTGAGAAGGCTAAGTTTTTTTTTTTTAAGGAAGATTAGCCCTGAGCTAACTGCTGCCAATCCTCCTCTTTTTGCTGAGGAAGACTGGTCCTGAGCTAACATCTGTACCCATCTTCCTCTACTTTATATTTGGGACGCCTGCCACAGCATGGCTTGATGAGCGGTGCCCTGTCCACACCTGGGATCTGAACCGGGGGACCCCTGGCCACCGAAGCAGAATGTGCGAACTTAACCACTGTCCCACCAGGCCAGCCCCAAGAATGCTAATTTTGATTATTTGTAAATGACAAAGACTTTGCCCAGATGAGATGTTATTTTCTGTTGCAGGTTGCCCTCCCATCACGTGTTAACCTTCTGCTGTTTGGAAGGTTAGGGCAAGGACCCGCAAGGGCCTGTGGTTCCTTTGCTGATTGAAAGCTGACGTGAAGTGGGGTATTGAGTAACCAAGTCATGTAAAAAGAGTTGACACGTGTGCCAGACTTGCTTTACTCATAAAATCATATTGTCATCAGAGAGGACCATTCTTTCTAAGTAGTAGTTTAAAAACATGAATGAGCTATTCTTTTTTAGTGAAGATATTTTTAAATGCTTAAATGGGAGAGTGTTTATGAAATATTGAAAACTTTCAATTTTATTCTGTTCTTCGCTGATAGAGATAATTGAAGTTTGTTGGCTGTATTTTCTGTAGTCTAGTTTACATTTGAGTTAATATGAAATGTTTCAGTTTTTGGATGAGTTGGTTCAAGCGTCTGTAATTTGTTTATGTAATGTAATTTGTGCCAAAATCTTTTATTTTCTCACCATTGGCTATGTAACTTCATTCAGAACACATGGCCTCATAGTTGATGTCTTCTCTTAATGTCAGTGATATTTCTTTATCTTTATCTTTCTTTCTTTTTTCTTTATTAATATTACTGATACTTCTATTCTTAGGGATTTTCCTTTGCTTTTAAGAAAGAATGTTGGAAAGATAATTCCCAGTGGGCTTCAGTCCTCTCTGTTCTCTTCTACCCACGGTGTTTAAGAGATTTGAGTCGCCAACAGAAAAGAAGGGAGTGGACACTGATAATGGACAAATAAGATTAGTGACTCCTGAGGGAGGGCAGTAGGAATACTCATTCTTAAAGTGCTCTTTTTTTTGTATATACAACCACTAAAAACGACTGATGTTTTTTCTTGTAGCTCCTTTATTCTGTTCAGACGCCTCTTCATGAGTTTATAACCACCGTTCAGTCTTGGCACGTGGGCTCGCCTGTTCACCGGGGCGTGCTTTCAACTCTGATTGCTGCCTCTGTGGTGGAGATAAGTCACCGACTACGAAAGGTGAATCTACTGATCCTGAAACTACTGTGTCTCTTTTGATTGTATAAGATGCTGTTTTCTACTAGTGGCACATTTTTATGTTTTTTCAGTATTTTTTTAAGAACTCAAAGTTTATGAGTGATCTGCCTCATGGAGGCTGGACTTCACACATTCACAGCTAGTTTGCATTTTAGAGTCATGTAATTGGGAAAATACATTAAGGGTGTTATTCTTGTTTTGTGTGTGTGAGAGGAAGATTGTCGCTGACCTAACGTTTGTGCCAATCGTCCTCTATTTTATGTGGGATGCCACCACAGGGTGGCTCAATGAGTGCTGCTAGGTCCACGCCCGGGTTCTTAACCTGTGAACCTCCGGCCACCAAAGTGGGGCGCACAACTTAACCACTACACCACAGGCCAGCCTCTAGGATGTTGTCCTTCTTGATTAAAGCCAAACTAGTTCTCCTGTTGTGAATGTTTCTTTTTGCTATCTTTTAGAGGTTTAAGTGAGTTGATACATTTCTTAAGATTCCTCTCTCCTGACAAAGTGAAAGCACTTGTGGTCAGTGGTGAGCAGGATGAAGACTACCTGGGATTGCATTTGGGGATACAGTCAATTACGCCGTATAGTGACATTTTGGTCAGTGACTGCCACATATACGACAGTGGTCCCATAAGATTAGTACCGTAGAGCCTAGCTGTGTAGTAGGCTATACCATCTAGGTTTGTGTAAGGACATGCTATGATATTTGCACGAGATGACATCGCCTAATGATGCATTTCTCAGAATGTGTCCCTGTCATTAAGGACGCATGGCTGTATTCATGTCTCTTTGACTACCTTCTACAGCATAACTCTTTGTTTTCATTTCTAAGCATGGGAATTTAAATTTCTGCTATGAATTTAAACAGATAATTTATTTATCCCTGCTCTATAAAGGACTAGCTCTTTCCCTACCAGTAGCCTACTTTATTTGGTTAAAGATCGACACAGTCATGAGGATAATTCAAGTCAGGACAAAAAGTGCTGTTTCCCCATATGGAATCCTCATGGTATTGAGTGAGGGTGTGGAATAGTGACTTAAGAAGATAGTAAAAGTAATGATGGGTTTTCTCAGAATGAAAAGATGGCATCTGACCTGGAATATCATTGAATTATACAAATGTATATATATATATATAAGTTATATAAATTTTCTATTATAAGATCATGAATATAAAAAAAGTTAACTAAATTCTAAAACATTAATAGAATTTAGTTTTGGAAAGTAATCACTAGATTATACATAGAATAAGAACTAGAACTTATTTACTCCAGTGAGCTGCACAGCTAAGAACTATAAATAAATCAGTTAATGTCCTGTGGTCAAACCTGGCCTGCTATCAGTTTGTAAATGAAGTTCTGTTGGAGCACAGCCACACTGTTCATTTACGTGTTTTCTGTAGTTGCTTTGTGTTACAACAGCACAGCCAACTCTTTGTGACAGACGGTTTTGCCCATAAAGCTGAATATATTTACTATTTTATTTAAATTTTTACTACTTTACAGAAAAAATTTGCTTGCCTCTGTTCTATATCCTTGCTTATTTTCTTTGTCTGCTTGTTCCATCAATAAAAAGTTAGCTCCGTGGAGGGTTTGTCTCTTTTGGTTAGGTCTGTCGATTTTCTTTCTGTGTGTCTGGGAGCTTTGTCACTAGGTGCGTGCGCACTGAAGATTGTCGTCTTGTTGGTGCCCTGCCCATCTTGTTCTTTTGAGAGGTCTCTTGGTCTCTCTTAAGGCTTCCATCATGCTGTCCTTTCTCTGGGGTGTGTCGTGTCTGCGTAGTGTATCTTTTTTCACCTTTTTGCTTTTAACCTGTGTTTCTTATAAACACCACATAGGTGAGTCTTTCTTTTTGTCCAGTCCTATAATCTCTGCCTTCTAGTTGAGGTGCCTAATCCATTTGATTTTCATGAAATTATTGGTATCTTTGGGTTTGAGTTGACCATTTGGACGTTTGTTTTCTCTTAGTCCCTGACTTTTCTTCCTTTCCTGCCTTTTTGATGAATCAAGTGTTTGTACTGTTCTATTATATCTTCTCTGTTGACTGTATGTTATCTGTTGTGTAATTTACTTAGTGGTTTCTCTAGGGATTAAGTTAGCGTGTGTTTCACTCACCACAGGCTCCCTGCAGAAATGCTGCTGTGCCCATGCATCGTAAGACTCCTAGAACAATGTTCTTTCCATTAGCGTCTCCTACCCCTTATGCTCCTGTCATAGACTTTGCTTCTGCATATGCCAAAAATCTCAAGATACATTTTTATTTTAACTAGTCAATAATCATCTGTCTTGTTGTGTCAGAAAAGCATTTACAACATTTAAGATGTAAAGCATTTTAATGAGAAACAGTGCTATATCATAAATAATGATGATTGACTTTAATATCCAAATTGGTGTTATGACTCTGGCAGAGGAAATACAGGAACGTTTAAGTGCTGGCTATAGTCATGCCTGAGTGAAATTTCCCAAGATAGCCAAGAAATAGGCAAAGATAGTGGTGGAAGGATATGAGGGTGTGGTGGGCATATTCACACCTCAGCTATTACAGTGGGGAAAAAAGCCCCTTCCTGGAGCAGGAGTTCTGGACTTAGACTTCACGGAGCCACTTGCACGTGGAGCTCGTTCACTAAGAACAGACGACTTTAAACTCACGAGGTTGGGGCCGACCTTGTGGCCAAGTGGTTAAGTTCATGCGCTCCTCTTCTGCGGCCCAGGGTTTCGCTGGTTTGGATCCTGGGTGCGGACTTGGCACTGCTCATCAGGCCATGTTGAGGCAGCATCCCACATAGCACAGCCAGAGGCACTCACACCCAGAATGTACAAGTACATACTAGGGGGCTTTGGGGAGAAGAAGAAGAAAAGAAGAAGAAGATTGGCGACAGATGTTAGCACAGGTGCCAATCTTTAAAAAAAAAAAAAAACTCGTGAGGTTGATAATAAAGGGCATAGATCAAGTCAGACCCCTTTGTGGATCCAGACCAGCGGTACTGCACTATGGGCAATTCTGCTTCTCCAAAGGACATTGGCAATGTCTGGGAACATTACTGGTTCTCACTTCTGGGATCTGATGGATGGAGGTGAGGGGTGCTTCTCAACACCACACAGTGCACAGGACACCCCACAACGAGGAATATCCAGTGTAAAATGTCAGTAATGCTGAGACTGAGAATACGTGATCTGGACTAATAAGAATAACTAGTTAAATTTGCTTAGTATAAAAACATTATTTACAGACGATGATATCAAGTTAAGGCTATTTGACAAAAGGCTTGTTGAGTGACAGGTCTTTCTTTTTTCTTCTGTCTAACTGAATAAGACACCCCAGTGTATAATAATAGATAAGTCATAATTATTATAGACATTTCACCAGTCAATAAAATTAACTTTCGAGTTTCTGGGAAGCCCTGCTCAAGTGTTGAAGAAAACACAAAGCAGTGTAAAATAAGTAATTAGCCCATTCTCATCCTTGATTTGCCTTTGTTTTCAGGTTTCTGATATAGAAGAGCTAACCCCATCAGAGTGTCTTTCAGACCTGCCACCATTTTCAAGGTGTTTAATAGGAATAATAATAAAATCTCCGAATGTGGTCAGGTAATCATTTTCTCTTTACTGTCCTGGTACTCTTATCGTGGATGTAAGCTCTCAGTAGCTTTTGCTCTATTCCTTTTACTCTCACAATTTTTCAAAGGTGCATTTTTTTCTATGAGAAAAACATTCCATAGAATTTTCTCTCATTTTATCAATGATTAAAAGTGTTTGCATTATACAAAGAGAAATTCTAACTTTCTATAAAATACATTCACCCAAATAGTGTCTGGTTATGCTTATCATACTAAGATTCCGTTAGAGGGAGACGTGTCAAATGTCAACGTGGAGCAGAATACTCCTTACTACGTATACTTTCCAAACACTTGACTAGTTTCATTCAGCGCACAGCTGTCACTCATTTCTCTTGTCTGTGTGTCACTTGAGTAAAATTCTAGAGTTTGTTGGGCGTGTGAAGGACTGATGGGTCACAGAAGGAATAGTGCTGCAGACGTGCTCAGTGAAAGCTCTGAAAAGCAGCTGTGCATTATCTTTCAATAACATAGTAAATCTTTTTTGTGTGCCTCGTGGGTATAAAGATTAGCTTTTTTCAGTTGCCAGAGCGCCCTGTTCTCTTTCTAGCAACATCTGATTTTTTATGTTTCACCTTTAAGATTTGCAGACTCACAGTGAAAGGATGGGAAGAGTTTGTTTAGCCAACTTTCCATGTTACCTGAAAACTAGAATTTGTGGTGGCTGATGAATCTTTGCTATGTTTGTTTTTCTATAAAGTATTAGGATATACACTGTAGAGTAATTTCAGGTGTTTACTATTTCTGCAGGTCATTTTTAGATGAATTAAAGACATGTGTTACTTCGGATGACATTGAAGGCATTGTGTGTCTCACAGCTGTCACGTATATCATTTTGGTGATTAATAAAGGTTGGTTAAATTTCCTCTCATATTGTCTGGGATATTGCTGGATGTGTCTCGCCCAGAACTTTCATGGAATGTTTGGGACCTGAGCTCCTATGTTTGACAAGTCCCCTGCCAGTCAGGCTCTCCCAGTCTTTCCACACTGTGCTCTCCCAGGCTCTGAACACATGCTGTCTGCCTGGCTTCCTCTCCCTAGCTGACCCTGTGCCCTTGTGTACCAGCTGGCTCACGCTTCTTAATCAGTTCGTGTCCACCTTTCCCCCTTCCCCATTGGACCCATTACACATCTCTCTCTGCCTCAGAATTGAATTTCTGGTGATTTGTCATGTATTAGTTATGTTTAAAAATCTGAATTTATTTTTGCGAACGATATGTTTTCATGTTAATATTTAGTATGTCTGCTGTTTTGCATTAGCCTTAACCTTGCCTATTCTGAATATCCCAGCTAGGTGAAAAAGTCCTGGAAAGTAATAGGGGAAATGTGTAAAATGCTTACCTCAGTGTAAAATATAGTAATGTCCTTGCAGGTGGACTACTGTTAATTTCTATTTTGTTTAGTTTTACTAATGTGGAAATTACTTTCTGATGTAACATATGATACATAGAGAGTGCTCCTGTTGAAACAAGCTCTCCTCATAAGGCTGTGTGCGCGTAGTATGTCTGTAGATTTATATGGCTACTTTGTAGCCAGTTTGACCCAGGCTTGGCATCAGAAGAGGCTTCCACTCTGTTCACTCAGAAAAGAGTATCCCCTGAGTTGAGATCTGGAGAATGAGGGACATTCTCCACATGGAGGGTGTGAGCTGTCTCTGAGTTGAGATCTGCAGGATTAGAGGACATTCTCCACACGAAGGATGTGAGGATGGAGGTTAGGGTGCTGATGAGGACCTAGAACTTAATAGGTACTTAAATATTTGCCAAACAGATGATGACTCTGAAATGTAGTTGTCATTTCTGATGGAGGCACAGGTGGGCGTCTGATGCATGGACAGAGCTCTGGGATCCTGTCCATTAGAACTCCACCTCAAGCCTGATGAGTTGCTCTCATAAGCATTCGTTTGATCTTCCCACATCCCTGTAAAGGGATGATTACTATCCCACAGGTCGCTAGGGGGGTTAACTCAAAGGGAAGGGAGGGGAGGCTCAGTCCTTTGAAACTGCCCACATTGATAGCAGTGTGTGTTTGCTTTTGTGTGGTGGTAATAAATCTTTTTTCTATCTTTAATACAATTTTCTCATAGGTAAACATAAGAGTTCAAAAGTGAAGGATGTTGCAGCCACTGTTCACAGAAAACTGAAGACGTTTATGGAAATTACTTTGGAAGAGGATAGCATAGAAAGGTAAAGCATAGATACACTCCAGGTCTGAAGATCTGGAAACTTAGGTATACTTGAGGTCATGTTTTCATTGCTGCTCCTACAGCCAGGGGATTGTGAGGACAGAAACATTTCTGTTGGCAGAACTCCTGGAGCATATGTTTAATTTACTTTCCTAATTCTGTCTGCAAAGCAAAACTATCATTTGCAAAATTCTGGACTACAAAAGTAACAGCATACAAACTTATATGGCTTTAAAAGTAGATAGGTTAGTGGCTGGCCCCATGGCTGAGTGGTTAAGTTCACGCGCTTCGCTGCAGGTGGCCCAGTGTTTCGTTGGTTCAAATCCTGGGCACGGACATGGCACTGCTCATCAAGCCACACTGAGGCAGCATCCCACATGCCACAACTAGAAGGACCCACAGTGAAGACTATGCAACTGTGTACCTGGGGGCTTTGGGGAGAAAAAGGAAAAAAATAAAATGTTTAAAAAAAAAAGTAGACAGGTTATCTTTGGTGGTTCCCTGGGCATTCCTAAGAGAAATTACCCAGTCCACAAGTGTCCACACTGGGGATGGGAAGGTCCTACAGAGACTGAATAAACATGTATCATTTCTTCCTTTCTGGGCCATTGCTGCCACAGGGACTGCTGCTCAGGAATGTGTTCTTTGGGCTGCTTTCTAACCGAGTGTTTTTGCTGTTATATACTGTTTTTGACAGGCTGTACAGTTTTTTTTTTCTGCTTTTTCTCCCCAAATTCCCCTAGTACATAGTTGTATATTTTAGTTGTGGGTCCTTCTAGTTGTCACATGTGGGACACCGCCTCAGCATGGCCTGATGAGCGGTGCCATGTCTGTGCCCAGGATCTGAACTGGCGAAACCCCGGGCTGTCGAAGCAGAGCACACGAACTTAACCACTCGGCCATGGGGCTGGCCCCAGGCTGTACAATTTTATGTAGACTCTGTTATGAATTGTGTTTGACTCTCAGACCAGACATAAAAGCAGTGTTTTTTCCTGCTATTTGGTGAACGTCATAAGGTTAAGTGTTACAGAGATCTGAACTAGGTCATCAGTGTTTTCTATGCCTGGGAAACTAGCTACTTTCCATAGCCACTCTCTCCTTTGGAGAAAGGCTTTCAAAATCCTAAATTGCTAACTTATGAATAAAGACAGTTTTGTCTCTTTCTTCTCAGTCTAGTACCTTTTCTTTCCTTTTCTTGTCTTACTGCATTAGCTAGTACTTCTAGTACTTTTCACGCTGAAAAGGAGCAGTGAGAGAGGACATCCTTGCCTTGTTCCTGATCTTAGTGGGAAAGCCTCTACTTTCTCATCAATAAGTATGACATTAGTTAGCTGTAGATTTTTTGTGGCTATTCTTTATCAAGTTGATGAGTTCTCCTCTATTCCTAGTTTAGTGGGAGTTTTCATTAGGAAAGGACACTGGATTTTATCAAAAGCTTTTTCTGAATCTATTATCATCATCATGTGATTTTTCTTTTATCGTCTGTTGATGTGATGGATTACCTTAATTGATTTCCAGATGTTAAACCAGCTTTGCAAACCTTTACATAGTTAACCCCACTTGATCTTGGTGTATTATTTTTTATACATTGTTGGATTTGATTTGCTAATATTTTGTTGAGTATTTTTGCATCTGTGCTCATGAGAGGGATTGGTCTGTAGTTTTCTTGTAACATCTTTGTCTGGCTTTAGTATTAGGGAAATGCTGGCATCATAGAATAAGTTTGGAAGTATTTCCTCTTGCTTCTGTCTTATGGAAGAGATTGTAGAGAATTGGTATCACTTCTTCCTTAAATATTTGGTAGAATTTACCAGTGAAACCATCTGGATCTACTGCTTTCTGCTTTGGAAGATTATTAATTATTGATTCAATTTTTTAATAGATATAGGCTTATTCAGGTTGTCTGTTATTTCTTTTTCCATCAGTTTTGGCAGATTGTGCCTTTCAAGGATTTGGTCCATCTCATCTAGGTTATCAAATTTGGCATAGAGTTGTTCATAATATTCCTTGATTATCCTCTCTCTCTCTCTCTCTCTTTTTTTGCTGAGGAAGATTAGCCCTGAGCTAACATCCATGCCCATCTTCCTCTACTTTATATGTGGGACACATGCCACAGCATGGCTTGATAAGTGGTGCTTAGGTCCACACCCGGGATCTGACCCAGCAAACCCCGGGCCACTGAAGTGGAATGTGTGAACTTAACTGCTGCATCACCAGGTTGGAACCCCCTTCTTGAGTATCCTTTTAATGTCCCTGGAATCTGCAGTGATGTCCCTGTTCTCATTTTTCATATTAGTAATTTACGTCTTCTCTCTTTTTTCTTAGCCTGGCTAGAGGCTTATTGATTTTATGGATCTTTTCAAAGAACTAGCTTTTGGTTTCATTGATTTTCTATGTTGATTTCCTGTTTTCAATTTTCTTGATTTCTGCTCTGGTTTTTATTCTTTCTTGTTTTTTGCCTGCTTTGGATTTAACTTGCTCTTCTTTTTCTAGTTTCCTAAGGTGAAAGCTTAGATTATTGATTTTAGATCTTTCTTCTTTTCTAATATATTCATTCAGTGCTATAAATTATCCTCGTAGCACTGCTTTTGCTGTATTCCACAAGTTTTGGTAAGTTGTGTTTTCATTTTCATTTAGTTAAAAGTCTTTTAAAATTTTTCTTGAGATTTCTTCTTTGACCCATGTATTATTTAGAAGTGTTCTGTTTAATCTCCACTTACTTGAGGATTTTCTGGTTGTTTCTACTGTTGATTTCTAGTTCAATTCTGTTGTGGTCTGAAAACAGACATTGTATGATTTCTATTCTTTTAAACTTGTTAAGGTGTGTTTTATAGCCCAGAATGTGATCTGTCTTGGGGAATGTCCTATGTGAGCTTGAAAAGAATATGTATTTTACTGTTGTTGGGTGAAGTAGTCTATCCATGTCACAGGTGTCTAGTTGATTGATGGTGTTGTTGAGTTCAACGATGTTTTTACTGATTTTCCGCCTGCTGGATCTGTCCATTTCTGATAGAGGTTTTGCTTTACATACTTTTTGATCCTGATATTAGGTGCATGTGAATTTAGACCTGCTATATCTTCTTGATGACTTGACCCTCGTTTTTCTTTTTAAACATTGGCACCTGAGCTAACAACTGTTGCCAATCTTTTTTTTTCCCCTCTGCTTTTTCTCCTCCAAATCCCCCCAGTACATAGTTGTATATTCTAGTTGCGGGTCCTTCTAGTTGTGGCATGTGGGACTGCTGCCTCAGCGTGGCCTGACGAGCAGTGCCATGTCCACACCCAGGATATGAACCAGTGAAACCCTGAGCCGCCAAAGCAGAGTGCACAAACTTAACCACTCGGCCACAGGGCCGGCCCCTGACCCTCTTATTTTTATGAAGGATCCCTCTGTATCTCTAGCAATGCTCTTCCTCATGAAGTCCATTTTGTCAAGTGTTAAGACAGCTGCGTCAGCCTCCTTTGGTGAGCATTTCCTGAGTGTTGGCAGCATTCTAGCCAGGAGGCAGCACCCACACAGTGAGTCGGACAGGGAAAGCTCAGTGTCAAGAAATCTTATCAGGGCATTAGTGTAACAGATTATTGGCTGGTGAGGGTTAAAGGGAACTCTAAAGCATAGAGGAGCCACAGACATGAGGAGCAGCCCACACCAGGACTGAGATGTGGCTCCCAGGATGGAGAAGTCCTGAGGCCTTCTAGTGAGACTCACTGGATGTCCAGTTCCAGGGGGCAGGGATTCCTGTTCACGGGGAGGTGCTGGGGGAGCTGCCAGGACCAAAGCTGGAGCCCTCTCCCGGGTCCTGCAAGCTTCCTTGTGCTGCTCAGGTCAGAGCGGCTGGCTGAACAGCCACCCCAGGGAGCCTGGTGCTCTGCAGGGCTGGAACTGAGAAGAGAAAGCCTCCCCCTTCCCCTGTGCCCTCCAGCGCCCCCTGCCTCCAGTGCTGTGCTTGGCGCTGTGCCTGGATGATGGCACTAGAGCAGGGGATTCTGGTGTCCTTGGTGGTAAGTAAAGGAAATGCATTCAATTATGTACTTTAGTCTAAAAACTATCGAATATTTACCATGTGGTTTTAGTAAGGTCAGGTTTGCACTTGTGTATTTGAAGGAAGACCCCAACAGACTCTAGGTTTTATGAACTTGTTTTATTTCTAGGTGTGTGGGGACGAGGGAAGTGGTCTTCTGATTTGGAGGAAGCTGAGGAGCATTTGTATATTTCAGAAAACACATGGCGTTTAAATATTTTTACCAGACACAAATATTAAATAAGGCAATCAGAATTACAAACTATATAAATGATCAGTTGTTTTCATAAGACGTGGTAACAATCTCAGAAGTCCAAGCATTTTACAAGATTTCTTTGTTAGAAATAACGTTGCAAGGACGATGTTTTGTGTGTAGAATGGTACTGTTCTGAAGATGTAAGGAAAGAGGAACATTTGCTCCTGGCTAGAAATTTCTTTCATTTCCACTTGCACAGAGTTTTAAGTGAGTACTTGAATTCTGTTAGTTACATTGAGAGAAAAAAGGCCTTAGAAGTTCAAAACTTACACTATGGAGAAGAAAAGGATATTAACAGAATTAAACACAGGGCATGTAATATTTTGTTTCTTCGTTTTTTCTACAACTATATGTCATCTTCTCTGCTAAGCTTATGCACAGATAGTAAAAAGAGTTCTTCCCTTTACAGAGGAAATATCCTAAAAAAGTAGATAGGTGGGGGCTGTGAAACACTGGACATAGAAAAGCCAGTGTCAAAAAAAAAATCAGTCTAAAAAATTGAAACTTAAAAAAGAATCAATCTAATGGAAGATAAACAATTAGGATTTAGGACTGTTTTAAAATATGATTGCTTTAATGTTGGAGTAGCGACATTAAGGCAAGTCAACATCTTTAAGACTCGGAGAGCCCCTTGGTCCAATTAACATTTTAGACAATGGGGCATTAATTTAGAAGTGAACGTTTTCTTAACATATACACTAGTTTTCTCTCCAGCAAGGTTAGTATTTTCTTAACTGGTCTGTTGGGAGCTAAGTAAAAAATGCTTCTCATGCACTTTAATTGTCTCGCCCAGTAGAGCATACTGTAAATTGGACATATTTTCTCAGAAGCAACAGTATGCATTTGCCAATGGACTGGTGCATTTAACTGTCAAGTAGGTTATATTTATTACTTTCATAAATAATTTGAAAAGAGCAATAAATTTGTAATTAGAGATTAGAGTAGCATAAGTATTCTTAAGGTTTGTGTTATATCATTAATTTTTCCCACTATGTAAATGAATTGTAATCATATTACAAGCCAATTACTTACCAATATTAATTATGCCTATATACTGTCAATTAGATGGTGTTATGTGCAGTCTCCAACATCAAACGTTGCTATCAGACCTTGAAGGAAAGAGTGCTCCCTGAAAAGTGACCTCTTTTTTGTTATGAAGTATTGATAAATAATATCATTTTATTCTGCTGTATAGAATTTTAATACTCTTTTTTAAAAAATAATTTGAGGCTGGATGCTTGTTATAGCTCATTTTGAAGCACACTTCTATCATCATCAACACTTAGCAGACCTTGATGTGGATAATTAAAAGCTATACATAAATAAAACCACTCTTTAATAAAAACATACATTGTTTATCTTACTGATTCTCAGAAAATTGATTTTTTCTGCCTCTCCCGTGGCCATGGTTGTGTTGGATGTAAACACAGCTTCCGCAGGCAGTAGGGGCTGAGGATGGATAGGGTTGTGAAGACTCATGTGTGTTGAAAGACTTTTAGAGCTCAGGTGGGCAAACATGTCACCCGTTTCAGATGTCTTGTCACACACAAGGAGAACCCTGGCCCAGGGGATTTAATTTGTCTAAGGTTTGCCACTATCCCTTCAGCTCTAAAATTCTGCATTTCCTTCATTTTGTCCTTGAATAGTTCTTACTTTATTCAACCCTTTCCCCGGGCAATGGGAGAATGAATAAAGTATGGTGGAATATGGTTTTAGTATCCAAGGCCTTTAGGGGAGTCAGAAGACGGGCAGCCTGGGTTTGAACCTAAACTCCTCCTTTATCACAGTGTGGTCTTGGGCAAGTTGCTTCACCACTCTCAGCCTCGGTTACCTTGCCTGTGAAAGGAGAACATACAGCGCCCAGTGCGCCAGCACGATGCTGGGTTCAGAGGTGACAATAAATAGTTATCATTGTAGTTAGTCTAGACTTAGGTCAGTGTGAGCAGCTGATTATTCTATAGTTAATAGGAACTTTTGTCAAGGTAACCTAACATTTTTCTCTTAAGTATTTTTAAATTCATGCTCACTGAAAGAGACAATATTTTTGAGTAATTAAAAATAAATTATAGATTCTGGAGTGTTGGTGACTTAATGTGTTCTGTGTGTGTCTCTCTCTCAACTCCTGGGGTTTGATAGAGAGCCCTTTCTTCCTTCTAGCCACCAGGGAGCTTGGGTCTGGCTGACACCTTGACCCACAGAGATCCAGAGATACGGGCCCTCATGAGAGTTCTTAAAGAGCTGAGCCGGGTGGGGTGATCTCTTTTCTGTCACTGAGGCTGAAGAGATGAAGGCACATTGGGAGTCTCCTGTTGTTTCTTTTAGATAGAGATGCCCCACTTCCTGCTGCGATGGTGGTCTCCACAGGTCTTGTGCCTCTCATTGTCCACCATCTCTGCATCCACCTGGGATGTCTATAGGACACAGACTAACCACACACGTAGGGTGGCCCAACAGTTGGAGGAAACAATCAGAACAGCCATTAATAAAGTAACAGTGATGGGCCAGCCAGACAATTAAGAATAAAAGTCTTTAAAGAAAAAAATCAATTTTAGCCCCAGAAGGATGATCTAGAACTAAAACCCTTGAATTAAAATGTCACCGATACACTGGAGTGATGTCACTCTTGGGACTCAGATTCCAGAGGATCTAAAAGATCAAGTTGGAGGAACGTCTCAGAACACAGAACAGATACTAATGAAGAGAAGTCATGGGGCTAAAGACAGTCTTGGTGGAATAGACCCAAAAGAAGCAGTGATTTAACAAATGACAGGAGAGAATTTCCTGGAGCTGAAGAAATATGTAATTTAAAAAATTATTATTATTATTATTTTCACTAAATTCTGGATGGGATTAATGGAAAAAATCACACCTAAGGAAGTCAAAAAATTCATGAATTCCAGGGATAAGGAGAAAAATCTTAAAGTTTGTCTAGATTTGTGCTGGCTACGACTGTGGCTGCTTGTCACATGTGGAAATTGAACACATGAAACATGGTGAGTCTGAACTGAGATTGGCCTAAGTATAAACTACACACCAGGTTCTGAAGATAGTATGAAAAAAAGGTAAAATATGTCAGTAATATTTTTTTTTTGCTGGGAAAGATTTACCCTGAAGTAACCTCTATTGCCAATCTTCCTTTTTCTTTTTCCTCCCCAAAGCCTCAGTACATAGTTGTGTATTCTAGTTGCAGGTCCTTCTAGTTCTTCTCTGTGAGCCGCTGCCACAGCGTGGCTACTGACAGTGGTGTGGTTCCGTGCCGGGAACTGAGCCCGGGCTGCCAAAGTGGAACACACCGAACTTTAACCACCAGGCCATCAGTGCTGGCTCAGTAATATTTTTATATTGATCACAAGTTGACGTGTGTTGAGTATGTTGCACTAAATAAAATTTATTAAGATGAATTTCACCTGATTATTTTAATTGCTTTTAATGTGGCTACTAGAAAGTTTAAAGTTACACATGTGCTTGTGTTGATGCTAGACAGGGCTGTTCTAGACTGTGTGATTGGTTAGTTTCCACGAGGAGCAGGACATGGGCAGACACTAGTGTCTGTAACCTTCTCTAGGCTGAAGGGTGTCAGTCGAGTTGAGACATTGTTTGGGATGAAGATTGGTATTTGTGTCTAGGCAGGAATTCAGAGGTTAGCTGGTCCACTCGCCATCTGAGGGAGCAGGGCGACTGTGCCCTTGTAAATACGTCTGTTTGTCTTAGTGGTGATGTACTACCTGGTGCATGTGAGAGCTGCCCAGTGAGGGCTCTTCACATAAAGGAGGCCCCTGCAAGGGAGTTGGGGTGGGGTCCTAGAAAGGAAAGCACTGAGTGGGCTCCGCCCAAACTCTGCTCCCTCCTCCTCCGGGGGAGGAGCTGGTCTCACCTGGGACAAGTGTGCGCAGGAGGGGGCGGGACAGTGGAAGTGTCTGAAGGTTTCTGGTGGTTGAGGTGGTGGGAATAAGCGTCATTGTAACAGCACATCCTGGGGTAAGTAGTTCTCATTTATGTTGTGTTGTTATGTGGGAGGGAAACAAGCTCTTGATTATGAGTGCTGCAAAGGGAGGTGCGTGTGTCCTATTTGTGAGTCTGCCGTGAATCCAAGCAGCAGTTTAGATCCTCAGAAATGAGAGTCCTTTTGAGTAAAAATGAGTCCACCCATAGGAAACACAGCCAGGGGAGCATGTGTTATTGAACTGTAGTGTTTTATTTACGCGCAGAGTTCCTTGGGGACCCCAGTGGACTGTTGCTGGCTGTGGGGACAGTGATGACGGCCCCACTACTGACGGCTTTGTCCGTGTGCCGTGGATTGTAATGAGATGACCAGTGATGGGGATTCTTACTCCATTTGACATATGAGAAGCAATTAGTGAAACAGTTACTGATTATTTCAACTTTCTTTTTAAGTGTATTTGGTTGCAAACCATTTTTAGATTTATTTCATGAAAATGTGCATTTGGGTAATTTTGTCACTTGTTTCTGTAGCTAATTATTTCTTTTTTTGAATTTCAGATTTCTCTATGAGTCGTCATCAAGAACTTTGGGAGCACTTTTGAATTCATAGCCAAGCCAACATCTTTGGTCATGTAAAAATAGAGAAAAAGGACTTACAGAAAAATGAAACGAGTGTGTATTTTTCTAGTGTTTTTAATGTTAATAACCCATATAGCAGAGAAGGGGTGGGATTTATTTGGGAGGGTCTGAGTAGAAAACTCAGAGGTTCTTAGAGTTTTGCCCAGAGCCTGCATAAATAATATATTTACTGTAAAGGACTCTAGGTATCAAGAGTGCAGAACCCTATGGTGCGAAGAAAAAAAGACACTTTTCTAGCAAACCTGGTTGTTTTAAAAAGGACTTTTATATATATAACATTGCTTGCAAACTATGAGTAATAAAGCAGACAACATCCATTTGTGTACTTTATTTAAAAATATTAGTATGAGTTGTCCCCCTAGGGACAAGGGTTGAGTTCTCGGGCAATCCTGTCTTTCTGCCCGGAAGAGAAGGTGCTAAAGCAGAGGGGATGGCTGTGCTGGGCGGAGGGAGAGGTGCCACGCGCAGGGTCCTGCAGCGGTCTCCTCTTCTGGTCTAGGTGCTGCTTCACTGGATGTTGAGATGGGCCCCATGGCTGTAAACAGGAGGAATGCAGAACTGAGTCATTCAGCCTGAAGCTGAGCCACCACTATTTTATTTTTTCTTTACGAGAGCAGTTACAGTGCTGACGGAGGACTGGCCCCAGGCCTCCTAGATACATCGTCTGTGACCCCATCTCTTCTGTCCCAGGTTACCAGGTGGTCTGCATGTTCTTATCCCTGTCAGCCACAAGTCCTAAGTCATGGCCAGTCAGCATCCTGTGGCCTGTTAGGCCACCTTATGACAGATGGGAAGTGAGTGCTGCTTCAATCACAAGCTCATTCTGTCCCCAGCCCCCAAGCGAAAAAGTAAGAAGTACCAATTTTTCATTGCCTCTGTTTCTCTAAGGTACAGAAAGGGGCCACTTACTGCAGTTATGAGCAGTTAGGGTAAGGTTTTACTGAGGGATAATCTGAGGAATTGGGAGGTGGGGGTTGCTTGTTTTAGGCAATCTTTGAACATATGACTTTCCAGAGATCTTTGCTAACTCAGCTGTATTCTGGATTGGTGAGTGTAATTTTTTTTCTTTTTTGCCCTTGTCCTTGTTTGATTTAGTATCAAGAATTGTCAAGCCTCATAAAATGAACTAAGGAGTGTTCTATGTTTTTATATTCCTGGAAGAATTTGTGTAAGATTAGAAATAGTTCCTTGGATTTGTTGTAACATTAACTGTAAAATTATCTGAGCTTGGTATTTTCTTTGTGGGAAGAATTTAATTAGTTTTTTACATTTAGATACGAGTTTTCGGAGTAGTCAAGTTTTCTCTTTTATCTTGTGTCAGTCTTGATGGTTGAACTAATCCAATTTGTGAAAAAGTACAATTCAGTTTTTCATGGGGCAAAATAGTTTGTGAATCTCCTCTAGGCATACACCCCAGAGAGACTCCTGTGGACGTGCATGAGGAGACTCGAGGAAGGACACTCGGCATCAGTGTTTGCCACAGCAGAGTGGAAACAGTCACATTCCCTTCAGTGGGAGAGTGGGCAAGGCAGCTGGGGCAGCCACAGCTCCCACTTCCCTGGGGATGACAGGGCGAGGTGGGCGGTCACCTCAGGAGCATGATGTTGAGGAAAAGAGTTTAGTCAGGATAATATTTTATGATTCTGTTTATGTAAAGTTCAAAAACATGCAAAACTGAACACTGTATTGCTTATGCTCACGTGTGATAATATGTCAATGTTTAACAAGGAAAAGATAAAACAAAATCCAGACTGCTGTTTATGGGAGGGCAGGATGGGGGAGCATGCAGGATTCTTCAAAAGTAATGGTAGAAATCTGTTATTTAAACTGGAAATAGATATTTGAATGTTCATTTTACTGTTATTCTCTCTACCTTACGCATGTTATAAATATTCTCTTGTATTCAATAATTTAATCAATTCAGTGTGAGGGAAAGAGAGAAAACATATGCAACTTTGGCAAAGGATGTGTTATCAACATGGAGTGCTGGGACACATGACTTAGTACCCTGGCAAGGACCCCGGGTTGCAGTGTGAACACTCCACGAGGCCAGCTCCTAGCAGCATGGAAGAAGTGATGGCCACACAAAGTGAAGATGCCAGAATTGTTGTGCAGACCATGGAAGGGGGCTCGGAGAGGTAGGTGAGCTGGTGTGGACACTACCTAAGGCCAGAAAAGCCATGCAGGGCTGTGTTCCACAGGAGGAGCACCATCCACTGAACCCAGAATTCTGCCCTGGGGACAGGCTACCAGCATCACCAAGGAGGGCAGGGGTGGGCTCTGCAGCTGATGGTACCGCAGGCCGTTACAGAACTGCGCTCTCTTGACAGTCATGGGATTACAGGACCCTGAACAACAGGACCAACTGGTGGCAAGTGAACATCAGATGAGTGGATGCAATGATCATAAAGACGGCACAGCAAGAGGGTTTTGTTCCTGTCCAGGAGAATCATGGAGAGGATCCTGGAATGTAGCGTTTCATAATAGATGGGCAATGAGGGCCCTGGCCAGTCTGTACCATCAAAAGAAGTCAAAGATGATGGCTGGTGGCCTCAGGGAAGTGGCCCCAGTAAGAAGTCACAATCCTTTGTCCAAGTTCCAGACCTGAGCCATGAGTAACCCAGAGGCCAGGTCCCCAAAAGGAAGGAAGTGTACCCACCTGTCTCTTCCCCAGATGGCCTGTGGCCGCAGATCCTGGGGCCCTGGGAAAAGGTGATTCCAAAACATTGTGAAGACTGGGTGTGAACTGACAAGGATACCTGTCCCCGTGAGTGTGGGGCGGTGTCTGGGCTCCAGTAAGACATGAGCCCAGCCCATTGGCCTGTGGAGTCAGAGCTGTGCAGAAGGCCCCACAGAAGCCTCAGAGACAGCTCTGCCCCCGCCAAACCAGCAAGTGAAGCACAACATCACATCAAAGAGGAGTGGTGGGAGCGTGTCGCCTGGAAAGGCCTGCGGATAAAGGTGGGCCATTGTGTCTCCCTTTAGCTCTCCGCTCAGCCTCTGCAAAGCCAGACAGAACCTGGAGGGTGAGAGCGAGTGCCGCCATCTTGACCAAACAGCAGCAGCCCAGCATGGCCTCAGACCCAGAGCATGTGATCACTCACTGGACAAACACCCTTCCTGTCCACATTTGGAACAGTCCACATTCACACGAAATGGACAAAAATAGACATTAACAGTTTTGCCCAAGCCCATATTACTCTCCCACCCTCTCACTCCAAAGAGGTCCTGCCATCTGGACATCCTCCCAGAGGCTGCCCTGTCCCGGATGCCAGAACATCACTCTGAACTGGGCCATGTGAGCAAGAAGTGGCTGGACACGGGGGTCTTGAAGTGATGTGTGCTCTAGGGGTGGGAGGTAAGCCGTGGGTCAGGACTTGCCATGCTGTGCCATCATTAGTACACATTGGTCTGGGTCTGGATTTCTCGTGGCCAGTGTTGGATGAGGAAATGGCCTGAGCTAGTGCCATGGATGGTCAGCCTGGTAGGTGGGTACAGGAAAATAATGGACAGGGCAGCACTTCTGCTCCTCTGCCCCCTCCCCCCCAGTGGCTAGTCCTGGAAGCCAGTGGGGAGGGAGCCTTCTATGGATGCAGGTTCCACTGGCACTCCTGGCTATCCACATTCAGTACACACTGCATCCCCAGGGGCTGCCAGCCTGCAGCAGCCAGTGAAATGCACCACTGCAGGACCAGTCCAGGTGGTGGTCCATGCAGATGGGTGCCCTGCTCAGGTGCAGTGCACGCTGTAACACAAAGACCTCCAATGGAGCTGTGTCTCCAGGGGCAGAGCTGAAAGGTGGCCAGCTGGACAGGGGCCTGGAAGGAGAAGTATTGGAAGCTTGGGCACAAGCAAGTCTGGTGTAGAGGTGCCTGCATGGAAATGTGGAAGTCTTCAGACCACCTGTTAAAATCCAACAGAAAACCCTTGTACCACATGATACAGCAGGAAGTCTTAGCACATGTCAACACTCAGCAGAAAAGCCTCCTCCAGGGACAAGGCACCAAACATGCAAGGAAGGCATGACGTGACCGCCTCACTCATCAGCCACCCAGTGCTGGCTTGGGGGTGTGAACAAGCAGTCACGGGGGCAGGGAAGGGGACTACACATAGGCCAACACCAGGACCTGCCACTTACCGAGGCCAGTCTAGCTGCTGCCATACCCAGTGGCCCCCTGCCAGCCTTAGACACCAAGGCGCAGCCCTTCTTATGGGACCACCCGTTGAGACCAGTCAGCCCTTTGCTAATTGCAGATCTGTGAGGAAGTGTGACTCTTCTTTAAAAACTGCCCTAACACAAAACATTTACACTATAAATTGTTTCTAAGGTGAGAATTCTTTCTCTAGGTAACCCTCAGAATTTAATAATGAAAAAACTGAAAAAGTGGCCACACTACCGTGCTTATTTTGAAAATATTCAACATAAAACATAACGATAGCTCTCTTAGGACCACTGGTAGCTAACTCTGGTGCCGTTGTTCTTTGAAAGGGGACTGGTGACAGTGCAGATGCCTGGTTACCTTCTATCTGATTCAGCAGAGAAAGCACAGCGTCGGTCTTGGGCAACGGCTGTGCTAAGGTTTAAAGCAGGGGACACTTCAGGCGAGCTCCCAACTGGGCTGAAGGCCTCCCGTTCCCAGTGCTCCTGCAGCAGAGCGGGACCGTGAGTAATGGGGTTGGGGTTCAGCTCACCCCGATCCCACATCTGAGTACTTCTCATGTGCTTCTGTGGGTTTTCTGACACCCTTTATAGCTAACTCGTGACTGAACCATTCTTCTTTGTGAAAACAAAGGATATTTCTGAGAAATGATTAATTTCAGCAGATGTGTCTTAACTCTGCTGCTAAGCTGTTACATTATCTGGCTCTTCTGTCATGCTGCAGCATGTGTGTGTGTTTCCAGTAGGAGGAAATTTCCTGGTTTACATTTCTCTATACTCCCTGGCACCAGGGAGCCCTGTGTCCCTTGGGTATGTCTCTTCAGCCTCTGTCACGTGTGACACACGCAGCTGTTTCTGTGAGTGACACTGAGCATGGAATAAATGTGAATAAGCAGCCCAAATGAGTTTGAGAAACTCATGCAGAATGGTTTCCCTGTCACACTTTAAGTTAGGGTCTCCTCAGCCTTGACTAGGCTATTTTGGATGTGAATCTCCTGTCTCCCAGACAAATGAGCATGGCGGGAAGATGCATCAGAAGGGCAGACACAAGTCAGCGTTCCAATTCTTGCATACAAATCAACTTGTAGACTTCCAGTGGGGCGGAGGAGGTGGGAGAGTGGGGGAAAGGTTGAAGACAAGTTATGGCCAGTAGAACATCCATTGACCAACAGAGGACTCCCTGCACAGCACACCAGAACGCCTGAGGGATCCATACATCAGTAAAACTGAAGGTGGGTGGACGGGACCTCCTGGAGGCAGTGGGATCAGGAAGCAAGGGTGGTAACTCCTGAGACTGGAGGTTCTGGGAACTGCAGTGATACCTCTGACCAGACACCCCAGGAACTATGGTAGGGCCCACCAATGGAGGCCCCAGGAATCCAGGCAGCCCATGCTCCCAGAGGCACCAGGAATCACTGGGCCTGTGACTGGAGACTCCAGGAACTGCAAAAATACCTGTGACCCAGCCGCCTTCCCCTCCCCCAGCAGTGGCACCTCTGACATGAGCCCTTCTAGCAGCTGGGGCTGCAATCAAGACCCTGGTACCCCCGGCAGCAGCAGTGGTCCCCATGACCTTAGATTCCAGGAATTGGCCGAGTGCCTGAGATGAGAGCCTGTAGGAGATGCAGTGCAGTCGTGGCTCAGCTCCTACTCCTCCTCCTGCAGTGGCAGGTGGTGCCTGTGACCTGAGGCTTCAGGAGCTGCAGCATTGCCCATGACCCAGCCCCCAGCAGCAGCACCCCTGACACTGACCCTACTGGCAGCAGGGGCTGCATACAAGACCCCGGGTCCCCAGCAGTGGTGACATTGCCAGCACCCCCAGATAAGTTGAGAGCAGCAGTGCAGGCAGCACATGTGGCAGCAGCACCTGAGCCTGTGGAGAGCACTGTGGAGAGCCAGGTAACCACAACAGTGGAGCCCATGACCCTGGTCCCCCAGCTGCAAAGGCACCCACATCTTTGGACCCCCTACCTGTAGCAGCAGCAGCTGCAGACACAATAAAGCCAGATGTAGTGGAGGTGCCTGTGACCCTTGCACCCACCCCACTCTTCCCCTCCCCACTGCTGCAGTAGGGGAACACACAACCCAGGTCACCAGCCTGGTGACACCTGCAACTAGGAGTGACATTGTAAGCAGCAAGGCACCAGCAACCTCAGAGGCACAGGCAGCACAAGGAGGACACTGATGACACCTCTGGCAGAGGCTGTGGAGGGTGGAAAGCACAGGCTCTCAAATACAAGCAGAAGCAGCTCAGAACAACAGTAAACGATGTCTTACCCAAATAGGAGAGGGGTTTGCCACTACAAGTGCACTGGCAGAGGAATAACTCAAGCACCATGAAGATCTACAGGGACACAGCAGACCAGAAAGAAAATGACCACCCTCAAGAAACTACACTTGAAGTCACAGAAGATTACAATCTGACAGAATTCACAAGAGCTGTCATGAAGAAACTCAACAAGTTATAAGAAGACTCAGAAGACAGTTCAATGAGCTCAGGAGTAAAATTAATGAACAGCAGGAGCACTTCACCAAAGAGATTGAAACTAAAAAACGGGGGTCAGCCCCATGGCCGAGTGGTTAAATTTGCATGCTCTGCTTCAGAGGCCCAGGGTTTCCCCTGTTTGGATCCTGGGTGCAGACCTAGCACCACTCATCAAGCCATGCTGAGGCGGCATCCCACATGCCACAACTAGAAGGATCCACAACTAAAACATACAACCGTGTACTGTTGTACTGGTTTTGGGGAGAAGGAAAAATAAAAAATAAATAAAATCTTACAAAAAACCCCCAGGAATTCTGGAGCTGAAAATCAATAAATGAGATGGAGAATAAAGTAGAGGGGCCAGCCCAGTGGTGGTTAAGTTTGCATGTTCCACTTCGGTGGCCCAGGGTTTGCTGGTTCAGATCCCGGGTGTGGACATGGCACTGCTCAGCAAGCCATGCTGTGGTAGGCATCCCACATATAAAGCAGAGGAAGATGGGCATGGATGTTAGCTCAGGGCCAGTCTTCCTCAGCAAAAAGAGGAGGATTGGCCACAGATGTTAGCTCAGGGCTAATCTTCCTCAAAAAGACGAAACAAATAAAAGTAAATAAATAAATAAATAATAAAGTAGAAAGCATTGGAAATAAAGCAGATGGTATGGAAGAAAGAATTAGTGAGCTTGAAGACAGAAATCTAGAAATGATTCAGATGGAAGAGGAGAGAGAACTCAGATTTTAAAAAAGTGGAGAAATTCTATGAGCACTGTCCAACACAATTGGGAAAAGCTACATAAGGATAATGGGTATCCCAGAAGGAGAAGAGAGGGAAAAAGGAGCAGAGAACTTATTTAAAAAAAAATAATAGCTGATGGGGCTGGCCCAGTGGCATAATGGTTAAGTTCACACACTCCTCTGTGGTGGCCTGGGGTTCACTGGTTTGGATTCCAGCTGCAGACCTACACACCGCTCATCAAGCCATGCTTTAGCAGCATCCCACATACAAAGTAGAGGAAGATTGGCACAGATGTTAGCTCAGGGACAATCTTCCTCACCAAAAAAAAAAAAAAATTAGCTGAGAACTTCCCAAACCTGGGCAAGGGACTGGATATACAAGTACATGACGCTAATAGAACTCCTAATTGTCTCAACACAAAAAGGCCTTCTCTAAGGCACATTGTATTAAAACTATCAAAAGTCAATGACAAAGAAAAAATATTAAGGGCGGCCGGAGAGAAGAAAATAATCTACAGAGTTACCCCTATTAGGCTATCAGTGAATTTCTCAAAGTATTGAAAGATTAAAAACTGTCAGCCAAGACGGGCTGGCCCCGTGGCCGAGTGGTTAAGTTCGCACACTTCGCTGCAGGCGGCCCAGTGTTTCGTTAGTTCGAATCCTGGGCGCGGACATGGCACTGCTCATCAGACCACGCTGAGGCAGTGTCCCACATGCCACAACTAGAAGAACCCACAATGAAGAATACACAACTATGTACTGGGGGGCTTTGGGGAGAAAAAGGAAAAAAAAAAAAAACTGTCAGCCAAGAATACTCTATCCAGCAAAGTTATCCTTCAGATATGAAGGAGGAATAAAGGCTTTCCCAGACAAAAGCTAAGGAAATTCTTCACCAGATAAGCTTTACAAGAAATGTTGAAAGGAGCCCTCCTACCTGAAACAAAAAGGCAAAGGTTTGCAAAGCTTTGAGCAAGGAGATAAACAGAAAGAATACGAAAATTGCACTTCTGTATCAGAATAGGTTACTAAACACTGAATTATAACATAAAGTCTAAAGGAAAAGAAAGCATCAAAGATAATTGTAACGATTTCAATTTGGTTAACTCACAATACAAAAGGGATATTTGTGACAACAAAAATGTAGAAGGGGAGAGGAGAAGGACAGAACCGCATAGGCAAATGAAGATAAGATGGTAACAGCAGAAAAAGTATTTCATCTATGAGATCTTTTATACAAACCTCATGGTAACCCCCCACCCCCCCAAAAAAAATCAGAGCAGAGTTACAAAATGTAAAAAAGGGGGAAACTGAGAAACACATCATAGAAAACCACCAAACTGAAATGCAGATGGAAACACAAGGAAAAAGAAATAACGGAAGCATAGAACAACCAGAAAACAAAAGATAAAATGGAAGTCTCAAGCCCTCATATATTAATAATCACCCTAAATGTAAATAGATTGAATTCACCAATCAAAAGACACAGAGTGGCTGGATGGGCGAAAAAATAAGACCCAAAAATATGCCACCCCCAGGTGACTCAACTCAGTTCTAAAGACAAACATAGGCTCAGAATGAAGGGATAGAAAGTGATACTCTAAGTAAATGGTAACCAAAAGAAAGTGGGCATAACCATACTTACATCAAACAAAATAGACTTCAAGCCAAGAAAGATAATAAGATACAAAGATGGACATTATATAATGATAAAGGGGACATTCCACCAAGAAAACTTAACATTTATTAATATATACTCACCTAACACAGCAGCAGCAAAGTGTATAAAGCAACTATTAACAGACCTAAAGGGAGAAATTGACAGCAACACAATAATAGTAGGAGACTTGAATATCCCACTAACATCAATGAATAGGTCATCTTACACAGAAAGTCAACAAAGAAACAATAGCCTTAAATAAAAAACTAGACCAGGTGGAGTTAACAGATATGTATAGAATGTTCCATCCCAAAGCAGCAGAATGCACATTCTTCTCAAGTGCGTGTGGAACATTCTCAAAGATAGACCATATCTTGGGAAACAAAACAAGTCTCAATAAATTTGAGAAGATTGAAATCATATCAAGCATCTTTCCTGACCACAATGGTATAAAACTAGAAATCAACTACAAGAAGAAAGGTGGGAAAGTCACAAATATGTGGAGATTAAACAACATGCTACTGAACAACTATTGAATCAATGAAGAAATCAAAGGAGAAATTAAAAAAATACCTGGAGACAAATGAAAATGGAAACACAACATACCAAAACCTATGGGATTCATCAAAACCAGTATTAAGAGGGAAGTATATAGCAATACAGGCCTCCCTTAAGAAAGAAGAAGGGGGCCAGCCCCATGGCCAAGTGGTTAAGTTTGTGCACTCTGCTTCAGTGGCCCAGGGTTCAGATGAGCAGACGTGGCACTGCTCATTAACCCATGTTGAGGTGGTGTCCCACATGCCACAACTAGAAGGACCCACAACTAAAATATACAGCTATGTACTAGGGGGGATTTGGGGAGAAAAAAAGCAGGAAAAAAAAAGAGAAGATGATTGGCAACAGTTGGTAGCTCAGGTGCCAATCTTTAAAAAAAAAAAAAAAAAACAAGAAAAATCTCAAACAATCTAACACTACATCTAAAAGAAAGAGAAAAACAAGAACAAATGAAGCCCAAAGTCAGTATAAGGAAGGAAATAAGAAAAATCAGAGTCAAAATAAATGAGACTGAAAAGGCAATAGAAAAGATTAATGAAACTAAGAGCTGGTTCTTTGAAAAGATAAAATTGACAAACCCTTAGCTACACAACTAAGAAAAAAAGAGAGACGGTTCAAATAAATAAGGTGAGAAATAAAAGAAGAGAAATTACAATGGGTACCACAGAAATACAAAAAAGATTATAAGAGAATTCTATTAAAAACTATATGCCAACAAATTGGATAACCTAGAAGAAATGGATGAATTCTTAGAATCATAGAATCTCCCAAAACTGAATCAAGAAGAAACAGAGAATCTGAATAGACTAATCACAAGTAAAAAGATTGAAAGAATAATCAAAAACCTCCCAATAAACAAAAATCCGGAGCCAGACAGCTTTCCCAGTAAATTATACCAAACATTCAAAGAAGATTTAATACCAGTCCTTCTCAAACTCTTCCAAAAAAATTGAAGAGGATGGGACACTTTCTAACTCATTTTACAAGGCCAACATTACCCTGTCTACCTTGAAGTTTGTATTTAGAATCTCATGTATAATATAGTCTATTCTCTGGTGGTGTCTTACCTACTTGACCAATACTGATTTAGACCCTTTGCTCTTCCCCTCCTAAATAATTATTTTCATTTTTTATTCCAACTCGTCTTATTAATTTGTAGTTGGAGTGCTAAGATCGTCCTTGTTTTGGTAGTTTCCTTACCTTTATCCTAATGCTATAATTGAATATTTGCTATCCTGTTCTGGTTCTATCCATCGGTCTCCCTAGTCTGTGGATTGTGTCCCCTTTCTCCCTTTTTTCTTTTTTCAAGTATGAGAGCCTTCTTAAAGATTTCTTGTAATGGAGGGCTTTTAGTTACAAATTCCCTTAACTTTTGTTTGTCTGGAAAAGATTTAATTTCTCCCTCATATCTGAAGGAAATTCTTGCTGGATAGAGTATTCTTGGCTGAAGGTTTTTATCCTTTAAAGCTCTGAATATATCACTCCATTCTCTCCTAGCTTGTAGGGTTTCTGTAGAGAAATCCGCTGACAGTCTGATAGGGGCTCCTTTATAGGTTATTCTCTTTTTTTCCCTTACTTCCCTGAGTATTCTCTCCTTATCTTTCCTATTTGCCAACTTTACTACTATGTGCCTTGCAGTGGGTCTTTTTACATTGACAAATCTAGGAGATCTAAAACCCTCCTCTACACGCATTTCTCCATTGATCCCTAGATTTGGGAAGTGCTCTTCAATAATTTCATTAAGCACACTTTCTGCTCCATTTTCCTTTTCCATATTCTTGGGAATTCCTATGATCCTTATGTTCTTACTCCTCATTGAATCCATTATCTCTCGGAGATTTTCCTCATTTTTTTTAATTCTTAGTTCTCTTTCTTCCTCTGTCTGGCACCGTTCAGCCTGTCTATCCTCGATTATGCTGATTTGCTCCTCTAGGTTGTCTACACGGGCATTCAGGGAATCCGTATTCTGTTTTATCTGGTCCATTGTGTTTTTCATCTCAAGTAATTCTGTTTGATTCTTCTTTATGATTTCAATCTCTTTTGTGAAGTAACTCCAGAACTCGGCTTGTTTCTCTATCTTTCTCTCTACCTCATTGAGTTTTTTGATTATAGCTGCTCTGAATTCATTATCACTTAGTTTACCTAATTCCAAGTCCTCAGGACTTAATTCTGTGTTTTTATTGTTTTCCTTCTGGTCTGGGGCTTTTATAAATTGCTGGAAGGTAGAGGAGCGGTTTTTTCGCATGGTGCTAGAATTCAGTTGCAGTTACAGCCTGTCGCCACTAGATGGGGGTCGAGAGCGGCGTGTTAGCTCTCCGCCTTCGGGGCAAGATGGCTGCGCCCACTGGCTTTGCTGTGGGGGAGGGGCTGTTACTCACATGCACCGGTCTGGGTTCAGATCAGTTCTGTTCTCTGGTCTCCCAAGGCCCTTGATTTATGGGGTCCCCACGGACGGAAGCTTTCCCCCCGTCAGCGGGTCTCCACTGAATCAGCGGCAGGAGTCCTGGATGATCCCCCGGTCGCGCGGCCCTTCCCCCGCTCCTTCCCCACCCGCGCCGCAGCGATCGCAGACTCTAGGAGAGGGAGCGATGTTCTCTCCTACCGTTCCAGCGCCTGGAGGGTGTAAGCAAGGTTATGATCTCCGCCTTCTTGATATTGTAGGTCTCTAACGAGCTGGCATTATGTTTATTCTCTGAAATTCAGTTCTTCCAATCTTTTGTTGTATTTTGGAGAGGAGAGAATCCCGGGTCAGCTCACCCCGCCATTTTGCTCCGCCCCCTTCTCCCAACATTACCCTGATACCAAAACCGGACAAGGACAACACAGAAAAGGAAAACTACAGGCTAAAATCACTGATGAACGTAAATGCAAACATCCTCAACAAAATATTAGCAAACTGAATACAACAATACATTAAAAGGATCATCCACAATCAAGTGGAATTTATTCCAGTGATGCAGGGATGGTTTAACATCTGCAAATCAATCAATGTGATATACCACATTAACACAATGAAGAATAAAAATCACATGATCATCTCAGTAGATGGAGAGAAAGCATTGACAAGACTCAACATCCATTTAAAAAAATTCTCAATAAAATGGGTATAGAAGGAAAGTACATAATGCTCAACATAATAAATACTCAACATAATAAACACTCAACATAATAAAGGCCATATAGGACAAACCCCCAACCAACATCATAATGGTGAAAAACTGAAAGCTATTCCTCTTAGAACAGGAACAAGAAAAGGGTGCCCACTCTCCCACTCTTATTCAACATAGTACTGGAAGTCCTAGCCAGAGCAATTAGGCAAGAAAAAGAGACAAAAGGTATCCAAATCAGAAAGGAAGAAGTAAAACTGTCATTATTTGTAGATGACATGACTATATATATATAGAAAACCCTAAAGAATATACCAAAAAAAGCTATTAAAAATAACTAACACAATAAAGTTGTGTGGTACAAAATGAACATATAAAAATCAGTTTTATTTCTATACATGAATAACAAACTACAGAAAGAGAAATCAAGAATACAATCCCATTTACAATTACAACAAAAGAATAAAATACCTAGGAATAAATTTAACCAAGGAGGTAAAAGACCTGTACACTGAAAACTATAAGACGTTGAAAGAAACTGAAGAAGACATAAAGAAATGGAAAGATATTCCATGCTCACAGATTGGAAGAATAACATACAACAAGAATAACATTTTAACATAGTTAAAACATTGTTTTACATATGTTTAGCATAATAAACATAGTAAAACATAGTTAAAATATCCATATTATGTAAAGCAATCTACAGATTCAATGCAATTCCAATCAGAATCCCAAGAACATTTTTCACTGAAATAGAACAAAGAATCCTAAAATTTATATGGAACAGCAAAAGACCCCAAATAAACAAAGCAATCCTGAGAAAAAAGAACAAAGCTGGAGCTATCACACTCCCTGATTTCAAAATATACTACAAAGCTATAGTAATCAAAACAGCATGGTACTGGCAGAAAAACAGACACACAGATAAATGGAAAAGAACTGAAAGCCCCAAAATAAACTCTCACATTCATGGACAGCTAATTTTGGACAAAAGAGCCAAGAACATATAATGGAGAAAGGAAAGTCTCTTCAATCAATGGTATTGGGAAAACTGGACAGCCACATGCAAAAGAATGGAAGTAGACCATTATCTTACACCATGCACAAAAATTAACTCAAAATGGATTAAAGACTTAAATGTAAGACCTGAAACCATAAAGCTAAAAGAAAACACAGGCAGTACACTCTTTGACATTGGTCTTGGCAGTATGTTTTTGAATATCATGTCTCCTCAGACAGGGGAAACAAAGGAAAAAATAAATGGGACTATATCAAACTAAAAAGCTTCTGCACAGCAAAGGAAACCATCAACAAAAGGAAAAGACAACTTAGCAATTGGGAGAAAATATTTGCAAATCATATCCAATAAGGGGTTAATATCCAAAATACATAAAGAACTCATACTACTCAACAACAAAAAAAAACAAACAACCAGATCAAAACATGGGGAGAAGTCCTGAACAGATATTTTCTAAAGAAGATATACAGATGGCCAACAGACACATGAAAAGATGTTCAACATCACTAATTATTAGGCAAATGCAAATCAAAACTACAGTGAAATATCACCTCAAACCCATCAGAATGGCTATTATTAAAAAGACAAGAAATAACAGGTGTTGGAGAGAGTGTGGAGAAAAATGAACCATTGTACACTGCTGGTGGGAGTGCAAACTGGATCAGCCACTATGGAAAACAGTATGGAGATTTCTCACAAAATTAAAAATAGAAATAACGTATGATCCAGCTATTGCACTTCTGGGTATTTATCCAAAGAACACAAAAACACTAATTTGAAAAGATACATGCACCCAATGTTCATTGCAGCATTATTCACAAAAGCCAAGACTTGGAAGCAACCTAAGTGTTTATCAGTGGGTGAATGGATAAAGAATATGTGGTATATATATATATATACACACACACACACACAATGGAATACTACTCAGCCATAAAAAGATGAAATCTTGCCATTTGTGACAACATGGATGGACCTTGAAGATTTTGTGCTAAGCAAAATAAGTCAGAGAAAGACAGTTACCATAGGACCTCACTTATATGTGCAAGATAAACAAACAAACATTCATATACACGGAGAACAGATTGGTGGTTATTAGAGAGGAAGAGGGCAGGGGAAGGGCGAAAGGGGTAAAGGGGCACATGTTTACGACGACAGATGGCAACTAGAGTTTTGGTGGTGAACACGATGTAGTCTATACAGAAGCCGAAATATAATGTTGTACACCTGAAATTTATATAATGTTATAAAAAAATGTGACCTCAGTAAAAAAAACAAAGACAAAAAACCAACTCACACAGTGGAATGGACTCTTCCCCAACAAATGCTCCAGGAACAGCTGAGGCCAAGCCTTCTTTATTCCAGGTCCATGGTTTCCCCCAGGAACAGCTGAGTATGAGAGTCTGCACAGCCTGTTGACCCCATGTGTCATTGTCTACTGCCCACCAGAAAGAACCTTGGTGACTGCCTAGCCTAGTCCCACCTTTTCACTTCTCAGATGAGTAGAGCGAGGTCCACAGGGTGAAAGAGTTTTGTGAAGTCTTACTGCGCCATAATGGCAATGCCAGGCTCTGCCCTATGTGGTTGCAGGTTTGATGATCATGTGCCAAACACACTTTCTACACAACAGCTCACAGCGATTACTCTCCCATGTGGACTTACACTTGTAAGTGGTAGGTGTTGCTTTCCTTGTGGAAGAAAGTGAGTTTCAGGGATAACAGCTCATATCTTCACATAGACATTCTCCTCTGTCTTGCTGAAAGACCATTCTGATAAGTTTCCAGGGAAGATCATTTTAGAGAATAAAAGTACATTTCTTGTATAAACATAGCATGTGGGATTCATGCTTACCAAGGGGCCCTGTGTAGTCTGAATAATGGCCCCCAAAGAATATTTATTATAATCCCTGGAACCTATAAATGTTACCTTATATAGCAAAACAGACTTTGCAGATGTGATGAAGTTTAGGATCTTGAGTTGGGGGTTATTATAGATTGTCCAGGTGGGTCGTAATGCCACATCACAAATGTCCTTGTGAGAGGGAGATTTGACAGAAACACACAGAGAAGGCAGTGTGACCACAGAGGCAGAGACTGGAGTGATGCAGCCACAGGCCAAGGACTGCAGGCAGCCACCAGAGGCTGGAGGAGGAACAAACAGGTCCCTCTACAGCCTTTAGGGGAAGCGCAGCCCTCCGACACCTCGACTTTGGCCCAGTGAGACACTGGACTTCCTGCCTCCAGAGCCGTGAGAGAATAAATTAGTGTTGTTTTAAGCCCCAAAGATTGTGGTAATTTGTTATAGCAGCCACAGGAAACTAATATCCCATCTTCCTCCAAAATTCTCACAAATGCAGAAAATTCAGCTATCGGGCAGCCCCCCCTCAAAAGTTCACACTTCACTTCTAGTGCACTGCTCTCCGTCCCTCCACTCACAGGCACCTTCCCGCTTATCATTACACGTCAAGTAAAAGCAGGATCTCCTGGCTAACAGTGCCACAGCCCTTCACACGGGAGGTAGCTGACTGAGCCGCCATTCCCATGGGGAGGCTCTCTGAGGGAGTTTCCAGTCCTCTAGGACTGCCAGACCCTCTCAGTTTGCTGTGATCCCAATAATGTCATGAAACAGCACAACTTATGTTCAGTAGTGGGTGAAAGGTTAGAATGTGAACATGAGCTGAAATATGTAAAATGTACGTGACGGAGATGTGGGGGAAACACGAGTGGAGACTGTGGGGTGGGCTCTGTTCAGTGGCTGGAGCCTTTGACTCTGTCTTCTCAGGACCCATTCCGTATTCCCCTGGACATCAACCAAGAGCTCTTGGTGAGCATCTTTTTCTGCTGGTGTAACCCAAATATACATTTCTCAGGGTTCATATCGAGCCAAAGTAATTTTCTCAAGAAGAAAGTAATTACTTGTTGGGAAACCCAGGAGCTTCCACTGTGACTCTCCTGTTACTGTTTTCTATAGGTAGCACACAGAGTCCTGTTCTGTCTACAAACCTTGGACCTGCTTGGTTTAAGGCAAATGGCAAAGCAGTTTGTCCTGTAGTTGGAAAACCTCCTTTCAGTTTGGGGCCTCACAAAACTGGCAGTTTTTAGCTTTATCCAGGAAGTGGTCAGAATGCACATCTCCAAATCCTGAAAGTTCCGATGGGGCTGTGCTAGCTCCCACATATCCACACAGCACACCATGCCATGCGCAGTGCCCTCCCACACTGGGGTCTCACCTGCCAGTCCTTGGTTGGCTGTGTGATGTCCTCTGGCCGTAGCACAAGGCGGAGTGCCGGCCGCTGAGCACAAGCCTGGCCTCCTATGCTCCTGCACTTTCACCATGGCCCTGAGGACATTCCTGTCTCTTCTCCAGGACCCTTCTGCCTTCTATGCAGGCCACACTGAGGTAAAGTCATGTGATGGGAATCACCACCTGGCATCGTTCAAAACTTGGGCAGCAGTACAGATCTCTGAGATTCCAGAGAAATTGGTATTACTTTTGAAAAAAATTGCATAATAATTTACATGCAGTGAAAAACACTGATCTTAAGTGTACGGTTTGATGAGTTTTGAAAAATGCATTCAACTACATAACCCATACTCCAATGGAGATTAGAACATTTCCGTCACCCAGAAAGTTCCCTCCTGCCCTCACTCTGGCAAGCAGCAGCCATGATTCAGATTTACACCACCACAGGGAATGCTGCCTGCTCTTGGACTTGATGACATGAAATTGCACAGGACTTACTCTTCTCTGTCTGGCTTCTTTCACTCGGTGTTGCATGTATTCGTAGTTCACTCCTCTTGTTTGTTGAGTAGTATTCCATTTTACCAATATATCAAGTTGCTCACCCATAGTATAGGTTTTGATTTAATGTTTTTTTTTTTTTTTTTTTTTTTGCGGGGAAGAGGTGTTCAGAGACTTTCTCTTTGCTTTCATACTTCGGAACCTCTCATTCCATGGTTGGGGACTCATCTGTAGTTCTGCACGTTGCCGAGGGTGACTATCCCAGCCACACATTCAGGAACCAGGAAATGGAATGGAGTGGGTTTCGGGGTCCACTTTGGCAGGCCATAGTGGCATTCTAGCTTGCAAAGGGTTAGAATTAGTTCCCAGTCACTGTCCTACAGTCCGTAAAAGTGTTAGCATTTGCCTTTCCCAGGTCCACAACTGGTGAATAGCTACAGAGCTTCAGGAGAAGGAAGGAGAGTAAAAGAACATGTGCTGGCGATATTATCTGCATCCTCTCTGAAGCCCCAAGCTCTGTGTTTTGGGTGATCATTAGGAATTGGGTGAGAGGCCATAACTTCACTGTGGAGGTCCACGTTAGATCGTTGTTTGCTAGACTTAGAATTATTTTGGTTAAATAAGCCAAGTAAGAATTTAATAGGCTGCCTGTGTAGTTTGGTCCTATAACCTCCACCTGTTAGGGCTTCCGAGGCTTTTTTAGACCTTTTCTATGGGTACGCCTGCTCCACACTTTTTGTGCCCTCTTGAGAGAGAATTCTGAAGCTTATATGTCTTCTCTTGATCCTGCAGAGCCAGGCCAGGTGCTGACAGCCTCCCTCTTGTTTTCCCTAGGATGGTGCTGCATGCTCAAGTTTATGCGGTTTCTCCCAATTGCACAGAGCTGCGCAGGATCTCTGCAAATGCTCACTAGCCATCTGCAAAGGCTCACTCCTACTGCCCTTGGGGGTGTGCAGCGACAGATGGCCATGGGGTTTGGGTGTGTGGGGGTGAAGTATGGGGCATCGAGGGTGCTCACGGGCCAGTTGGGGGTGTCCACAGGTAAGGTGACCCCAGTTGCGCTCCCAGTGGTGTTCACGAAGAGGTAGCTAGGATCCGTGTACCTTTGATACCCTTGAGAGCCCTGGCTGCTGTTCTCCTAGCTGCTCCCACCCAGAGTTCCTCAGCACCCCTCAGCACTCTGGATGGGGTGAGAAAGAAGTGGGTTTCTTTGGCAGTGCCCGACATAGCTGATGAAGCTGGATGCTCACTCACACTCACTTTCCCCCAAGTGAGACATCAGGAACTGGAAAGACTCTCTTGGCCCTGAGCTGTGCTGCCCTGGGGGAGGGGAGGCGGGTGAAGTGAAACTGTGCCACTTCCCTCTCCAGTGGGCCCAGTCTTGGATTTTTTTTCTTTGCTCTAATGTGCTGTAACTTCACTGGACCTCTGGACTTCCTCAGGGTGTGGGTGACTGTAAAAAAATCAGTGTTCTTTGGGGGGAAGACAATAGAAAACTTATTCTGCCATGTTGATGACATCCTGCCCCACTTTTAGTTATCACCAATTGATTACTGTTATCTGGATCTAGTATTTCACTAGGAGTTGCAAAATGGTGATTTTCTAAATCTATCATTCTTTTGCATCAATCGCTTGGAATTTTTCTGCAAAGAACTTTCCTTTAAAAACCATTTGGTTACCTTGAAATATTATTCATGCAGAAAAGTTATGATAAATGCTTTGATTTCTTTATCAATTTTTAGAAGAATGAGTTGGTGCCCTAGCAACTTGTAAAGATTATCAATACTTTTTAGTACCACTCTGAACATTTTTATTTATGTCTGATGAATTTTAATCCATTGCAGTCATTGTTTTTTTAATACTCAAATTTTCCCAGCTTTGGCCAGTAGGAGCCTCTTCAAGTTTGTTGCTGTGGTTCTTTTACATGACTCCGGTCTCCTTTGAAAGTTTCTGTGCCAGGAGCATCTCGATTCTGGAATTCTGTGAGATGCCCTGTGGGACATTCTGGCATGGCTTTGAAATTAGATCTGGCTTCACATTCTGGTTTAGCCTCTTACTAGCTGTGAGGATTGAGCAAGTTACATAAACTTTCTGAGACTCACTTTCCTTATCTCTAAAATCTGGGTAATAATACTCGTCTCGTATCAGAAAGGTATCAGATGTGAAACACCTCTGAAATATAGGAGGTAATAAATATTTACCCTTTCCTTACTTCAGAGGGTATTTCTTGACATCCCTCCTATGCACTGTAGTGTTTTGCTGAGTACTTAGTAGCTGTGTAACAAAACTTACCCACTGATAACTTACACATGGCGTAGTCACTAAGGTGGTGCTGGAGGAGGTATTATTAACGTTTTAAAGTAGGGAGTAAGACTGCATGGCATTCAAACTGGGATTTCCTCTCTACCCCATCCCTAAAGTTACCTGTTGGGAATTAGAGTCCAAATCAAATTCAAAGCTGTGTTCGTTTGGCTCTGCTAATAAACATAATTTGAAGGCTGATTTAGGACTTTAATCTGCCCCCCTGCCCCTGTGGTCTTAGCTCTGCTCCATTTGGTCAGAGAGATACTTCAAAGGGGACTGCAGTTTAAGTACTTAAGGCTTGTATCCTCTACAATCCTCAGGCTGAAAGACAAACTGTAAATAAGGAAGCTCTGTCATGGCAAATGAACAAATGAAGACTGGCTTTGTGGAAACTCCAGTTCTGACATCTGAATGGCAACACTCAGGTACTCTGATTAAAGGTGGCCCAAGGAGACTTGAGCTGGCACGTTTAGGACACATCAGACTGCAGATGGTTGGCTCCCAGTGTGGCCCAAAGCAGAACTGGTCAGAGAACTGAGAGGAGCCCCAGGCTGCCCGCAGCCCTGCACTGAAGGGCTTGGTTTTGGGTGGGCTGGACCTTCTCCTTCTTTGGCTTGGTGGTCCCTGTGGGTCAGGTGCATGAATGCTGGCTGCTAACTTGGGGAGAAGTGGATTATGGGGGTGGATGTCCCAGAGGTGAGGGCAGCACTCAAGGCTCCGATTTGGTCTTCTTCTAGGGCTTTGCCAGGAGACCTTCAGCCAGGATGTCTCCGTGTACCACTTGTTCATCTAGAATATTCTGGGAAAGCACCATAGGATATGAATGTGCTCCAGAAACAGATTGATTAGCCAGATTGTTGGGAGAACATGACTTTCTGCTCAGTTTAAATTTTGGTGAAGTAAGATTAATGCCTGTTGCTTCAGACCTTCCCTCGTCTACTTTCCTGACTCTAAGTAAAAGAAAGAACACTGATTTAAATATGAAGTCCCAGGAGCCACAGGCAATCCCCAGGGGGCAGCTTCGACCATTTCCAGCCTGTGTCACTCTGCTGTAACCCACATTCCAGGACAGAGCATCTGCCTGGCCTCATTCAAGCCCAAGCCTTTACCTGGTGGCACATCGTGATGGACAGGTATTCACGGGGAGAAGTCCCACAAAGACAAGCTGGAGTGCTGTTGACGTCACGGGAACAGTGCTGTGCAGACAACACCAGCTCCACATCACTCAGGATCAGAACGCTCTTACCATGTGTTCACTGGCAAAGTGCTGATGACACAACACCACAACATGCTCAGCCCAATTCTTCTGAGCTTTGGGGTCCAGGAGCAATACTGGGGGAGCGCTGGACAGAACTGTCACTCTCTGGGAGCCAGGGAGGTGTACTGCAGAGGGCAGGGGATCCACTCTGGACAAGACCTCAAGGAGTAGCAGGTAGGTTCCTGGTGACGTGCCAGTGCTGAGTGGCAGGCAGCCTTGTGGGGCACCTGTCTCTGCAGCAGTGGAGGTGGGAACGGTTCACTCCCAGCCCTACAGACGGGGCTCAGTGAACATCGGGCTGGCAGCCCACAGGCCAACTCAGGAGGCCCCTCTCCTTGGGGTATGGCCGCCTGCTTTCCCTCACGGATGGAACTAGACCATCAGATGACTCACACCCAGGTTCGCTGTTCAAATAGAGACCCGGGCTGTGTTTAAATGAAGAAAAATAGCCAACTAAAAATGGCCAATCTGGCAGTTTTGACTGCTTTAGTCAGTAATTCAAATTTCATCACAGTTGACCAGACTATTATGCCATTCAGCAAGAGCCAAACTGTATGCCTACAATGAATAATTTGAGGATATTTGTTAGCACATGTTCAGGCACCTTTGCTCACATGCTGCCTCTCTGCATGCGCTAAAACCTCACCTCAAATGCCCCTTCTTTAGAAAGCTGTTTCTGATCAAGTGGAAGCCCAGTGAGCATTTCAACCTAGCACAGTGAACATCCCAGCCTTCCACCTGGAGGAGGAGAGTGCCAGGACACATTCAGTGCTGTTGACGCAGTGAAAGCCTGGGGCATTCATGACTGAGCCTTCTCCCCCAGCTCTCATACTCACCACCCCACTGAATCCCCTGCAGCTCTGCTGTTTTGTGTTTTTTTCCTTTTGACACAGAGAACCGGAGGCCTAGTTGCCCCATTTAAAATACTTTCTGGGGCCAGCCTCGTGGCCAAGTGGTTAAGTTGGCACCCTCTGCTTTGGCAGCCCAGGGTTTTACAAGTTTGGATCCTGGGTACGGACATGGCACTGCTCATTAGGTCATGCTGAGGCGGCGTCCCACATGCCACAACTAGAGGGACCCACAACTAAAAAATATACAACTATGTACTGTGGGGATTTGGGGAGAAAAAACAGGAAAAAAAAAAAAAAGATTGGCAACAGTTGGTGGTTCAGGTGCTAACCTTAAGAAAAAAAAAAATATTTTCTGGTCCTAATTAGATGTCACAGTTATTCTCGTCAACTCTGATATAATCCAGAGCACTCACTGATACGGTCAAAACCATCAGGGTGGCCAATAGTTTGATCTCTCACCCCTCAGCAACATTCAAGGCCACAGAGCTGGTGCATGTGAGATGCTAGGATCTGAGCCCTGACCTTCTGACTTCAAGCCCCTGGGTTCTCTCTGGGAGTTCCACTCTACTCACCTCAGGCAGACAGGAGGCCCTTGAAGGAAGCCCAGCTCCAATGCTGTATTTGACCTTGAAAATCTCCTTAGAAGTCATTCCTTGACCTATGACTGCAAATATGTTTTAACTGTGAACTGTAAGATTGCACCACATACTGCCCCTGGCACGCTATGAGGGTATATCACAAATATTAGCAAGTGAGACAATAATAGATTAAATGATTTTATAAGTAGAAAAGCACAAAGCATAAATAAATGTAGGGGACACCCTTGGCCTAAAGGGCCCAGGGATTAAGCATATGTTTTGAGTGAATGCTGTACACGTAGTGGACAGATACATGTATATGTGTGCCTTGTATAGCATTTAATCATGTTCTTATACATACATGTAGGCACGTGCACCCAGCACACCAAATACATGTGCACGAGTGCATGCACACGTACACACCCACACATGCACATACATATGTGCAGTTGCACACACATGTACACACGCACACATGCACGCACGGGTGCACACACATGCACAGCTCGTGTATCACGGTCAAAGACTGGGAATTCCTGGTGTGATGATCTATCTAGCTAGCATTCCAGAAGGAGCCATGCACAGCTGTCCTCCAGGTCAGAAATCTGGGCTACCTCAGATTTAGTTCTGGAACCTAGCCCCATTCTTTCTTCCTTCCTTCCACATTCTCCATTTCTCTGCCTTTAACTTCCTGTCGTTTCAGCAGAGCTAAGGTTTTGTGGGTTGTCAAGTACAGCCCAGGACTGGTGTGCTCTGGTCAAATTCAGTGCTGAGACCAGAAGGAATGGGCAGCAGCTTCCACCCTCTTTCCTACGCCACCTGGTGAATTTTGTGCTTCTTCTCAGTGCCTTTGTTACTATAATCTTGCAATCCCTCTTGTGCCTCTCTGGTTTTCCATTTTGCCTTTCTTGGGGCAAACTTTGCTACAACTTTGCTTCGACCCTGTCAGAATTCCGGAGCTGGGGCCTTGGAGTGAAGCAGGACCTGGTTCAGGAAACCACTGTCAACAGCAGCCAGTCAAACAATGAAAGAACAAACAATCCCAGGCCCTTTCCGTGAGACCTGTTTAACAATGCCAAGGAACAGGAGACACCCACCCCAAAAGTAAACAGTCCTCCAGGATACAGGCACAGGAGGAGCCCTAAGCTCCTCCAAGTCTTTCACAATGTCCACTACAAATGCCAGTGGATTCTGCCAGTGGCAGAGGCCCAGCAGCCTCCAACTTGTGGGCACGGATAGGCTTTTTGGTTCTTGGACGGATGGCTCCCTCTCCAGTGTGAATGTAGTGACTCGCATTTAAGCAGGCATTTGGTTACGTAGACCCTCACCTACAACAGAAAAACGGAGTTAGGTATTTGGAAACAGATCCTTCCACATCACAAAGTGATGTCACTGAACAGAGTTGTATGTCCTGCCCTCTTGCTTCTGAATCACCTCTTGGGCCCTGGCATTAATGAGCTTTACCTTCCAGCCCATTTTGATCTTATTTCTCTTTTTTCCTATTGTTTCTGTCACCAAATTTACCACCAGTTGGCTCTCCGGACCTCTGAGGATAGACATGCCTGTCCAAGCCATCTGCCAATGTCTCCTCCCCGTTCGGCCTCCCACCTTCACCAAGGTGGATCTCTCATGCTCTGAGCCCACATTTGGGGTAAGCCCTGTGTGCTCACATTGTGGCTTGTGGTGTGGTGTAATCAAGCTGAGGAATGAGTGTCTTGCAGCCTTTCTCAGAGTGTGAGAATGAATCGTCTCATTGATGAATTCTACTCAAGGAGTCCCATTTGCTTTGAGGTGAGAGCAGCAGGGTGCTAACCTGGAGTCAGGCTACTAAGAATAACACAAGGAATAAAGAAACCCAAGTCTACTGAAAAGCCCCTTCACCACCCTTTTCCCCTACCCGTTGTGGGATCTGGAGGTTACAAACAGCCAATTGTCCATGCAGCAGGAGGAAGAAAAGTCACTGTGGGGCGATGACTGCTGCTGCTCTCTCAGGGAAAGGGACAGACAGAGCATGCTGAGCAGGTGGGGAGAGGGAGGGACCCTGCAGGGAGGGCAGTGGCCGTCTGGGGATGCAGGGCATCAGCAAAGGGGGAACTGTGGGGCAGTCAGACCCAATATTCAATTCCAACTGGAGATGGGCTGTGCTGAGTCCCAACTCCCTCGCCATCACCCTTAACCCCAAAGTGTGCACAGGTAGCCTTGTCGGGAGTGGTGAGGGGCACACACAGGCTGGCTGACGAGGGCCAGGCAGCGAGAACCCAGAGGGATGGGCAGGAGCGGGAATGAGAGCTGACCTTGGGTGAGTGGGATCCACAGGGGTCAGTGGAGGCTCAGGCCACTGCCAACGCTGAAGCAGGCGGGGGACTGGGGTCCCTGGCAGGGCCACAAGAGATGACGACGAAGACAATGATGGAGGAGATTGGCCTGGGGTGAGATGTGGGGGGCACACACACACCACACTCGCATAATACGACCATACTCTACATCCTCACCCCCCACACCCATTCACAGCGCGCACGCACACCCCACCTCTCTCTGACACACTCACACACAGAGCCCCCTCTGATGCCTTCTGCCCCCGGGGACCCTCACAGCCCCGCCTTTAGGAAGTAGCAGTCTCCCCGGGAAGTACACAGGGTTCTCAGGGGCCCCTCTGGGCCCGGCCACAGGGAGGAGGGAAGGACCCAGGCGGACCCCACCTCCGGGCCTCGTCCCCGCTATGGAGCCCTGACCCGCCAACCGAGCGCAGAGCGCAGGAGGGGCTTCCACAGCTCCAGGTTAGCCTCCCGCAGGCCCCTTCTGTCCAGGCTGAGGACCCCGCACGGCTGTTCCTCCGTCCCCTTCCAGGGGCCGCGACACCGCCCGCGCTTCAGGAGAGCTTCCACCGGGTCTGCACCTGCGGGGACACAAATGGTCATTCACATTCAAACGCAGCAAAGCTCAGTGAGAGCCGGAACTGGCTCCTGGGCCGCGCCGTCCACGCCTCAAGTGCCGCCAGGCCCGCGTGGTCGTGACGCCGCGTGTCACAGCGCGGTGGCACCTGCCCAGCCGAGGAGAGAGGGTTCGCGCCGTTCCGTCCCAGGCCCCGGACGTCTGCAAGCGGGGCAGTGCGACTCCCGAGAAAGCCGGGGCAGAGGGGCCCGAAGAGGAAGACCGGCTGGGACTACAGAGGCGCGACGCCCGTCCGACTCGGAGGCAGCGCGGGGCCAGGCGCGGGGACGTCGGGGGGCGTGGCCGGCGGGCGAACGCACGTCGTGGGGCGTGCCCGGCGCATCGGGGGCGTGGCCGGGGGCGTGTCGGGGGCGGGGCCGGCGGCGCTGTCCGGTGCTGAAGCTTCGGCGGCGCCAGGCGCGCAGGGAGGAGCCGCCGCCATGGACTGAGCGCCGCCTGCCCGCCAGCCAGCGGACATGGGGCCGCCGCTCGCGCTCCTGCTGTTGCTGCTTCTACTGCCGCGCGGCCCGCCCGCCGCCCCCGCGACCCGCGCCCGGCCACTCCCGGGGCTTCTGGGTGAGTGGGGGGGGGGTCAGAGGTCGGGAGGGGAGGGGGCGCCTGAGTGAGGGGGCGGGGGAAAGGGGGTACCTGAGTGAATGAGGCGGTTGGAGGCAGGGGGCGCCTGAGTCAGTGAGGGTATGGGAGAGGGACGCCTCAGTGAGTGAGGAGATAGGGGGAGGGGCGTCTGTGTGAGTGAGGGGAAGGGGGAGGGACGCCTGAGTGAATAATGGGGGAGGGGCGCTTGAGCGAGTGAAGGGGCGGGGGAGGGGTGCCTGAGTGAATGAGGGGCGCGGGAGGGGCGCCTGAGTGAATGTGGGTGTTGGAGGCAGGGGGCGTCTGTGTGAGTGAGCACAAGGGGGAGGGACTCCTGAGTGAGTAATGGGGGAAGGGCGCGTGAGTGAGTGAAGGGGGAGGGTCGCCTGAGGGAGTGAGGGGCGCAGGAGGGGCGCCTGAGTGAATGTGGGTGTGAGTGAGCGCAAGGGGGAGGGACGCCTGAGTGAGTAATGGGGGAGGGGCGCGTGAGTGAATGAAAGGGGGAGGGTCGCCTGAGGGAGTGAGGGGGCTGGGGGAGGGTCGCCTGAGGGAGTGAGGGGGCGGGGGGGGGGGAGGGTCGCCTGAGGGAGTGAGGGGGCCGGGGGGGGGGAGGGTCGCCTGAGGGAGTGAGGGGGCGGGGGGGGGAGGGTCGCCTGAGGGAGTGAGGGGGCTGGGGGAGGGTCGCCTGAGGGAGTGAGGGGGCGGGGGAGGGTCGCCTGAGGGAGTGAGGGGGCTGGGGGAGGGTCGCCTGAGGGAGTGAGGGGCGCGGGGCAGGGGTGGGGGGGCTCCCTAGAGCTGAGAGGGGCTTGGCCCAGGCCCCTCCCGGTGCTCGCGCGCGATGCTGAGCGGGACTCGCGCCTGCCTCAGCGTCCTCCGCCAGCGGCCGGCGTCCCCTGGTCCCCTCCCCTGGTCTCCTCCCGCGAGGCCCCTGCCCGGGCGCTCCGCGCTCGCAGACGCGCGGCCTCAGCCCCTCCCGCCTCGGCGTGGGGTTGGGCGCCGCCAGCGCCCTTGGCGACCGGCTGGGGTGCGGTGCGCCCGCCGCGTGTTCGAGCCGCGTGCGCCGCGGGCGGGCGGTGCCGGAGGGCCGCGCCGGGAGGCCGCCCACTTGGACAGGACCCTCCCGCGCGGCCTGGGGCGACCGAGAGGGGACGCGCGGCCGGGGGTCTTCTCTCTCACCCAGCCCTCCGCGCCGCGCCGATCCTGCCCTGCCTCAGCCTCCCACCTGCGTCTTCAACGCGTGGACCCTCTACCGCCATCCTTGTAATCAGACATTTTCCTTCTGACAGAAGTGGAAGGAAGAGGGAAGGGGAAGTGTTCCTGACGGGCTGAGCCCGGAGTTAGCTCTCTTCGGACACGGCCTTTTAAATTTTAACCCAGGAAGTGGCTGTCCCCCGTACCTCCCTCCTTTCTAATCTCGTTTGTTAAGGAGATTTACCGTAAAGCTCAGGTTTGAGCTTCAAGGCCAAGATTATCAAACGTAATGGATTAGAATAATAGGTGTTAAAAGAGTGAGTGCGAATTTAGGTGCATGGTGGTGGAGCGAGGACTCAGCTCAGCCACCCTGACCCCGCTCCCATCCCGGGCTTGCCCTTCTCATCTCCAGTGGGCTTCACCTTCCCGTCCCAGACAGGAACTGCAGGGAGAGGTGTGTGAACAGTCTCCCCAGATTCCTGGCTAAGCAATTTCTCCCTTGCTTTCCTTGTTTCCTCGCACTCTCCCTGGCCTGGTGGGCAGTGTGGCACAGCGTGGCAGTTAGAGCCAGAGCTGGTGCTTGGAAGGGACATCCTTGCTTCCTGGGGTGGAGTTCAGGGGTAGAGTGGTGATTCCTGTACCCCACATCCTGGAGTGCTGTTGTCAGACTTACTGGGTGTCCTGAGGGCCACTCCACACACACATCATCCTTGTTAGGTGAGCCCTGCTTGGGGAGGCTTGGGGCCTCGCTTGTTCTGGCTTGACCTTCAGGACCTTGCTCCAAACCAGCTATGAAGGCTGAGCTGTGCACCAGTACTGTTACTGGACTGTGTTCCTTCTTTCCTGCGGCTTGAACAGGTGTGGTACCTCGTGTGTGAGCTGTTTGCTCAGCTGGCCAGAAACCACCCTCCACGTACACATAGGTCATGGAGAACCAGAGTGAGCTGATCTCAGCCACTCTGTGTTCCAGAGAAGGTGGCTTCTATGAGATGAGCAGGAGGTTGGTTCTTGACTACTCTCTTTGCATTATAATTGCCGATTTATAGCATTTTGCTGAAATCACAGAGAAAGGAAGAAGGGGGAGGTGGCTGATGCAGGGAGCTAAGGAAAACTCAAAAGATGGGAAGTATATGAAGAGAAGAAAATCACGAGACTGTCTTGAACAAAGCTGCCTGATGCAGCAATGGTATTTTAGCTAGAAGCACAATTGAATCATATCCTTGAAAAGAGATGCCTTATTCCTCTTCCGTTCAGGGTGTGCCCCAAGGGAGCCTCCTGGTCACAGTCTGTGTGTGGGACAACATTGGGGGCCCAGACATCATAAGAACTGTTTCAAGGACTTCAGGTGATAGGTTTAACCTGCTACATTCCCTGTTTGATTGGAAATTGCTTGGTGCTATATCCAGATAGTGAGAGGTGTGGTCTTCCCATTTTGAGACCCAACCTGGGATAGCGTGTAGCCTTGTTTACCTTTATAAGCTTTCTACATCCTTGTCCATGTAGCCTTCCTATCCCTGCAACATCTTCACCCAGAGTGCTGCTGCCATATCCTCAGAATTCTTGTAAGCAGTCTCTAGAAAGTATAGGGGGAGCCGTGGTCACCCATGAGGGACATATGCTGCCATTTTTCTCTTTCCTTAGCCATCTGCATCTTGTTTGATAATGGTCACACCAACTACATTGTTCCAGATAATGAGGCACAATGGAAGATGCACCCAGAGACCTTAAATCTGGCCTCAACCATGTCACTTGTAATCTATTTATTTAGCTATCAATACAACCTCAGGTTGAGGCCTACAGAACACACATGGTTCCTGGAGATTTGAGTATTTGCTCTTCGCTTACATTATAAGTTGTAGGTTAAAAAGAGGGGTCAGTTGTTACTAAGACCTAAGACCAGTTCTTTCTGAACAGGGTGCCTTGCTTTGAGCCAGGGGACTCGTTACATTTGGATAGTAAAAGAGCTTTTGATGAAACCTTAGATCAACAAAACTCCCATATCTGAGTTATTCTCATTGCTCTGAGACACGCTCCATGACACCATCTTATTTTCACAATAGCCATTAGCAGCATCCCGATGGCGGTGGATGTCCCACCTCTCCCTTTCTTCAAGGGCGTGCTTTCCCCTGATCGCTTGAGCTTCCTGCCCTTGCACCACGCGTTTTGCCTGTGTCTTTTCTGTGCAAAGGCTCCCTTATGGCACTTAGTGTGCCATTGTCTGTGATATTATTGTCAGAGGTGAATGGGGCAGGAATATGGCACCCCTTTTCGATGATATGATTCAACTTTTTTCTTGTAGCCAAAATACTATTACTGTGTCAGGCAGCATTGTCCCTGACAGTTTCACAATTCTCTTTGTATACTTCCATCTTTGAGTTTTTCTTTGCTCCTTCCTTCTGCCTTTTTCTGTGATTTCAGTACATCCTTTTGTTTGGTGTTCAGCACTTTTCTCTAATTCTGACTTGAATGTAAGCCCTTTGAATTTAAGCCATTCTTCGGTTACAGGGAGGCCAGTTTGTACACCTCAGGCAGCCCCATGTTTATAAGGGCCATCATATCAAAGATCTTCCTCCTTTTGCTGAGGAAATATGAATTTCATTTGCCAAAGGATAGAGTCAACCTTTCATGCAAATTTTGCTTGGAGAATGCAAAGTCAAACCTAACCAACATACCTAGCTTTGAAGACAAGCGTTTGTTTTCCTCCTTTGTTTTTGCCGCCCTCTTCCCTTTTGCCCACACATATTTTTCGTTCATAGTAAGCCCCCATGCAGAGCTGGGAAGGAAAGAGCGGCCAGGAGCAGGAGTAGGCTTTGTGGACTAGATGCTATGATTGTTAATTGTGAAACCAAAGCCCCCTTCCTGCCATAAAAGCACAAATCCATCTTTGCTTCTTGGAGTCCGGAGCCTTTGATTCTGTTGGTTGTATGGTAATGACAGCCTTCCCCTCCCCCAGAGCCGGAGCCCTGCTGCCTTCTCTGCTGTGAGCACTTCTCTGCCTGTTGTCTCTTCTCTCTCCTGTTCTGGCTCCTTCAGCCTCAGGTGCTGATGTCCCCATGCAGAAGGATTGGGATGCATAGAAAACCCAGGGCTTCTGGGAAAAGGAGGTGCCAGACAATGCGGTCACCCACGAGACCAGATGCATTGGGTGGAATTGTGACGTGGCTGTCCCCTGTGTCCAGAGATGGCAGTTAAATGTGTCAGACTTGGAAGGAATGTGCGGGGAGTAAAAGAAGTTTTCAAATGACTTTCTTTCTATGCTAAGCTTAGCTGTGCATCTCAGCTCTTTTTGTGCCTGGGTACCAATATCATCATCAGTGGTGCCCACCGAGCAGGTACAGGGCATGTGCTAAATTTGTAGTAGTCTGCCTTCTACTTTCCTCCATGGTGATGTTGGGCCCACGGCAGCATGCAAGCCAGGGATTTCTGTGTGCCATGAAATGTGCAGACTTGTTGGATCCCTGGCTTCCATGAAGAATGGTGATAGCAGTGCAGTGAATCTGCAGCTCAGGCTGAAATATGTGACTCAAAGCTCTTCACCCCAGGACATATGTTTTGATGAACTCTGTAGCTATCATTGATTCTTTTACATGATGATAATTTCTGCATTCTGGGTTTATTTTGTTACGTTTTTTACATGCAGTATTACCTAATTTGTGAATACTGTTATTCACCCACTTTTCTTTGGATTTTTCAAAGTTAGGAATAGGGGGTGGGGAAGAGTAGTAAAGTATGAAGGAGAGGTGGGGTCAGCTGGGCTATCATTATATACGGTTTTATTAAGAAAAGTTTCCATTACTGTGACCTCTTGGGACCTTACCTTAGAATTTCAAAATTCCTTATGAAAAACTATTTATAACTAAATGTGGAAAAAACTAAAAATAACCCTCTTGCTTTGGGTGGAAGATATTTAAGACATGCCTGGGTATATGCAAATATTGCTAGTTTAAGGATTCCTTGTGTATAGAGAGGTGAAAAAGAGCTTAAGAAATGGGCAGAAAGGGTTTTCATCCAGATGTATCCTGAGGTAGATGGGGCCCAGAGAGGCTCAGTTAACTAATAACCTATCTTATCTCTTCTGACAAAGATGTTTCGTTTCCCAAGAAAGCCAACAGCTGAATTCATGGCAGATAACCCTCTGCTCCACATAAAAGCACCTGGCAGCTATTTTCACATTAGTCTAAATTGACCTTCATAAGTGTAGACCCAGCTGGACTTATTTTTTAATCTTGGTTGATAGGAAGCCAGAAACCCAAGAAGCAGAACACAGTCAATGCACTTTTTCTGCTGCCTGGAAACAGAGTTTGTTGAAGGAAGACGGAATTTTTTTCTCTTAAATTGTGCTGTCTCTAACTACTCTACCCAACCACTATTTCAATATCTAGGGCAGGAAGTGAAGAGAGGTGTGGTTCTAGAAACACTTGTTCACATATTAAGTAACTTTTTGTTTGTTAGTTGGTTTCTGCACTTATAAGTAGGTGACTCCATTATTCTAAGAAACTAGACTTTGGACTAGAGGTGCTGATGTTCGAAACATCAGGTTGCTCTGTCTTTAAAATGGTCTCTGGGGACTGGCCACATGGCCTCGTGGTTAAATTCAGCGTGCTCTGCTTTGGTGGGCTAGGTTCGGTTCCTGGGTGTGGACCTATAGCACTTGTTGGCAGCCATGCTGTGGCAGTGATGCACATACAAAATAGATGGAAGAATGGCCTGGATGTTAGCTTAGGGCGAATCTTCCTCAAGCAAAAAGAGGAAGATTGGTAACAGATGTTAACTCAGCGCCAATTTTCCTCACCAAAAAACCCCCGAAAAACCCCGAAAACCCAAAGGCCTCTGTGTATATGATGTGAAAAAAATAAGCAAGCCCTTTAGGGTTTTGTGATGATCACTCAGTGTTAACTCTCCTGTATGGAGGTAGATAAGAGGGCATTTTACTTATTTTGTTTTTATATATTCCCTCCAGTAGTATTGACTTGATTCAGAAAGGCAGGGACAGTCCCTCTCAGCACCAGTGACTAGTGATGGTTTCCATTAGGGTGGTTCAAGCCATGGCAGGAGGGAGGGAATGGATGAGCTAATAGTTATGAAACAGTTCAGGGTGCTTTCTCTTTTTAATTTGATTAAAAATGATCATACAGTGAAATTGACTTTTTATTTTGGTATACCATTCTATGTATAGATTTTAAGGACAGGTTATAGAACAGTTTCATCACCCCGTCACTGCCTGGTGCTCTCCCTTTGTAGTGACAGCCTGCCTCTCCCTTTGTAGCAACCCCTGGAGCTCTCCACGTCTGGTTACTTGTACTCCCCAGAATAACCTTGACAGGTGAGCATTTCTATCTCCATTTTACAGATTGGAAGGCAGGCTTGGAGTGGCTAAGCAGCATATTACAGGATACCCAGTGCTGGGATTGGGTCCTAGGTCTGTGCCCTTCAGAGTCTCCTTTTGTTTCCAGTGGGTGATGCCAGGATGGGGCAGGGATAGTTCTGTAGGATGCAGGTCCTAGCAGAAGGATTCTGTGTGTTGTTAGAACATACTTCCCCAACTCTACAAGAACAGGGATGTCTGCCTCTTACTGTTGTAGGGACAGAGGTGGTTTTCATTTGTCAAATTGTCTTTCTCTAAGGAGCTTCAGAACCTCTAGGCTTGTTAGGCCTGTTCCAAGAGAATTTGAAAATGCCCTTTGGCCCTGGAGGGGCCAAATTTTGATTTTTTCAAATCAAACTTTGATTTTCTGAGTTGGGTTTTGTTTTGGGTGTCAGGTTCAATTACAGATGGTCTTGGACTTATGATGGTTTGACTTAACAATGTTTCGACTTTGCAATGGTGTGAAAGCAATACTCACTGAAACTGTACTTTGAATTTTGAAGTTTGATCTTTTCCTGGGCTAGTGATATGCATGCGGTCAGATGCTCTCTTGTGATGCTGGTAAGGGGCAGCGAGCCACAGCTCCCAGTCAGCCACACAATCATGAGGGTAAACAACTGATACACTTAGAACCATTCTGCACCCATACAACCATTCTGTTTTTCACTTTCAGTACAGTATTCAATAAGTTACATGAGATGTTCAGCACTTTATTATAAAATAGGCTTTGTGTTAGGTGGTTTTGCCCAACCGTAGGCTAATGTAAGTGTTCTGAGCACATTAAGGTGGGCTAGGCTATGATGTTTGGTAGGTTAGGTGTATTTTAAACATTTTCAACTTTCGATATTTTCAACTTACGATGGGTTTATTGGGACATAACCCCATTGTAATTCGAGAAAGATCTGTACTTGGTTTGCCTATCTGAGGGAATTTTGATGTTTGGAAATGGATGACTGGTTTTTGGACTCTTTTAGTCTTCCCATGATGGCAGGAATGCAAGTGCCACCATAGAATTCACTGCTTGATGTGTCCATAAACACTCTGTTCGGAATGCTTCTATCAGATTTTTAAAATGTCATAATTCAAACAGCAAAGAAGCTAGCTCTCATTTCATACTTGTTTCAACAAAAAGCCCACTTCAGAGTAAAGGATAAAAGAGAGATTACTCTCATAAGAAAATTTTAAGGGTAGGTTCCATCTAAGCTTACTATTTATAGTGGCAAATAGGCAAAGAGATGGCTCGTTTCAGTCACTCAGTGTTCTTTTCTGAGGTGTGCTGGTAGATGAAAGAACTAAACTTTCCCTCATGTGACGTGGGCATTCTGTGTCACTGTGTGGTTCTAAAAGCCCAGTTTGGTTTCTGATGTAATGTCCTACATGCAATACAAAGCAAGTGTTTGGAAATGGTTTGTTTGGTGGAAGAAATTTTCAGAAGAAAGGCTGACTTGGTTTCCAAAGGGAAAAGGACTTTATATTAATGGTGCAAGTTAATTCTGACTCCAACAGTGAAATGTGGTCAACTTGTAAATGGATGGAGCAGCCAATAAAATTGGCCATGGGAGGCTGATACTTTTTTCATTTGAGGCTGTGGCTTTAATCCAGCTCAAAGCAGTAATTAACCTGTGGTACAGCTTGAAGCCAATTCAGTGATGGGTATCTTCTCTGAAATAGCCAGTACTTGAATGGCATCAGAGGAAGCATACCAGTGAAAGCACAGTTTCTCAGTAGTGGGCAGGGAATGGGAATCTGGGTCCATGAGTCACTGTCCACTAGCCTTGCCACCTCAAGTCTTCTGTCCTGCAAAGGTACATCTGCTTTTGCCAAAAAATGTTTCAGAACTTATTGAATCTGTTTCTCTGCTTTTGCCTCAAAATAGGCCAACTTTAAGATCATCAGACTTCCATCTGATTTAAGTGTCGTATGAGTGGAACACAGATGTGATTAAAAGCCCCTGTGGGAGTATGAGGATCAGCTCCAAGGGACGGGGGCCCATGCTTGTGACTGAGCCTTCTGGCAGCCTCATTCCTGCTTCCCCCAGGGTGTTCCAGTCTTTGATCCCATGAAATAGTCAATATAGAATGAAAAGAGGATTCTAGCAGAGCCAAAAACTTCAGATGATTTCCGCAAATATGGTGGGAAATGAATGGATGTGGCTCCAGAACACAAATTAAATGACAGAAGATATCCTTTCAGCGCAGCATGTTGACTGGTTGAGAGGTTGCCTTATCTTTCCAATCTGGTCATCTTTAGTTTGCACTTAAACTCATATTAGAAGCCAAGAGAAATGAAAGGACTTCACCTATAATCTCTCTTAATTTATACCACAAGCAAATTACCAAATTCTTTGTGTTTTTGAGATGGCCCCTGGACTCAGACTTTCTGATTTGGGGCTCTGGGTGCCTCATGGTGTGTGGGCCTGATGGGACTAAGTCCCCCTCTACAGGGAGGGGGCCCTGACTCTCCAGGCCCCACCTGGTTCATGTCCAGCGGTCACTACAATCTGTCCCTTCCTGCTTGTTCATGCGGCTCTGTGGGCCACTCTCTCTCCTCTCCCAAAGTGAGCTTGGTGACTCTGTGCCCAGTTGCCTGCCTTCTGAACTGCAGTTTTAAGGGGTGATTCTTGTCACACAATGTTTGCCTGGCCTGTGGGAATGGACGGTGAGAGAAAGGCAGCCGGTGGTTCAGGTCTGTTAAGAGTCCTGTGTGCTCTTTGACTTGCTTCGGCTGTGTCAGATTCCTAAGGGGAGATGAGCTGTTGGGCTCTGGATTGAGGCCCGGATTCCTGTTGTTTGCTCCCCATGGTTCACCCATTTCTTCCCAACATCCTTCCTCTCAGAGAAAGATGGATAAGGGTAAGTGCTTCCTTGGTCTTCTCCTGGTTTTCCTAAGGTTCCTTGGGTTCTGCAGACCCCTGGACTATCTGTGAGGTGGTGGGGAGGGTTAGGAGCTGAGCCATGTGTGACTTCCACCTTGCCTCAACTCTGTTTCTGTCTTGACTACCAGCTTTTTTGTCAGTGTATCAGGGTTGGTGCTCTCCTTGTTCTGTTGCTGTTGGTGAACATGTGTGGTATATGGCTCATGTACTCAGTATATTAGTCTCCAGAGAAAAACTGGCAGAGACGTCTGGGGGGAGAGGTAGGCAGAGGTGCCAGTGGGATGTTGTGGCAGGCAGGGGAGGTGGGGGTCCCCACGTGAAGCCCTCATGCTGCGAGGTGCACGCTCTGGGGCCTGCCCAGCAAGGACTCCATGTTCTCAGCCCCTAATATCTATTTCACACCTGTGGCCCGGAATATGCTTTAAAAAAAGGCTTTGTGGTAGAGTTGATTTGGAATAGAAACTGTAATGTCAGAAGCAAAACTGTGCAGAGACTTTGATATTTTGCAGAACCAGATGTGGGCTGAAATTCTTCTTCTGGCAGGGTCCCTGTGCAGGGTGGCCCAGCACGCAGGCTACGCTCAGCCTGCTGGCTGCTGTGGGTGGTCACCGAGCACACTGGGCCTTGGGTCTCCTGTTTTCTTTTGTCTTGTTTGGGGCAAGAAGCAAGCACTTCAAGAGGAGTCATCAAGTGTGAATCTTGAAGACATAGAGAATGCTCTTTTATGTGAGTTTTTCATTGCTGGGAGATTAGGCAGAAGGAAACATTTTGACCACTTGAATAAAAAGAAACCTTTTTCTTGTTGTTGTAGCTATTTTAATTCTTTTGGTTCCTCATTTTTTCTAAAAAAATTTTTATTTCGGTAACATTGGTTTATAATGTTATATAACTTTCAGGTGTACATTGTTATATAATTCTATTTATGTCTAGATTCCATGATGTTCACCATCCAAAGACTAATTACAATCCATTACCACACGCATGTGCTGAATCACCCCTTTCACTCTCCTTCCTCCCTCTTTCACCTCTCGTAGCCACCACTCCAATCTTTGTTTCTGTGTGTGTGTTTGTCGTTTTTATCTTCTACTTATGAGTGAGATCATACGGTATTTGACTTTCTCCATCTGACTTTTTTCACTTAGCATAATACCCTCAAGGTCCTCCATGTTGTCACAAATGGCCGGATTTCATCATTTCTTATGGCTGAGTAGTATTCCACTGTGTATATATACCACCTTAGTTTAATCCCCTAAGAAGTAGAACCTAGTTGTCAAATTCATTTTAGTGCAATATTAGTATATTCATTAAGAAGTCTATTAGTGATGTTAAGAAGTGATATATCTGGTCAATACTGTTGAAGAATATATAGCATTTGTTTAATGATTAAATGTTTTTTTGGGAACTTGAAAGAACATCAGATATCCAAGGATAATTTAAAGTCAAGTACTATGGAAAGAAGAATGTTGCAGACTGTTACAGGCAATCTTACATAAAATAATATGTCTCACAAAGATTGTAGATTAAATGAGTGCAAACTCCAAAATCAAAGGCTCCTTTTGAAAGATTCTACCTGGGTATGGGTATATTGTTACCATGTTCCAAATGTTATAATAGTTCCTCCAGAATAGCAAAAGATGCTGTTTTGCTGTGTAAAAATAAATGAATAAAGGAGGAAGAATACACCCTGTGAAGAAGGGGTAGAGGGTTGTTTTAACTCACAGCCTGGAGGAGAAGAGAGCGATCAATTCCTTTATGTAATCCAGTGGTTCTCAACTGGGGTATCAGTTGTCTGGGGACATTTTTGGTTGTCCCAACTGGGATGGAAGGTGTGCTACTGGGACCTAGAGAGTGGAGCATTCCTGATGCTGCTGAACGTTCTGCAGTGCACAGGACACCCCCACCACAGAGAATCATCCACAAAGAATCAGCCAGAACCTCAGCCAGGCCAAGACTGAGATGCCTGGTGTAGGTGGAAAGCCTTGGGAGGAAGCTGCTAGCCATGTGCTTATGTGTAGGAGAGGACGAGATTGACTGAAATTGTGGCAGAACAAACTGTAATAGAAAGCAATCTTGGCCTCTAAGCCCTCCTCCAATTCTGGCTGGAGTGACCCCTGCAGACAAGATCTGATCCTACCCACTGTTCTACTTGAAGCTTCCCCAAACCTCATGGACGAGGCACAGTCCCCCTTTCGCCTTACCACATGCACATGCCCTCCTTTCTAGCTCTCATTAGTGGGGTCCACAGGTTTGATGGCATAGCCCAATAGAAATGTGCATTTATTTATCACATATAATATAAGTATACTTATTTACTAATTATATATGCTCTATTGAACTAATGTTTATTATAAAACAGATTACGAATTAAAGAAGGAGAGATTAAACATTATCAGTGATTAAAATATGATTTTTGAAGGTACGGAAACTTTCTTGTACTCACTAAAATTATTAATATTGTTTCAGATACTTGGTTTTTAAATATCTTTAATTTCGATGGCTTCAAGCTTGCATTATCTGCTGTCTCAAGTCACAATATGCAGTTAGAACAGTGTCCACCACTAATGATGATATATGTAAATCCATATTTGAAGAAATCTGAAGGATGATTTTTAATCTTTTTGGCTGTCTTCTTGTTGGGTCTAATTAAATTGCCCTGCCTTTGACCTCAGAATGTGTCTGAAGACAGGATCCCACTAGGAGAAGTATCAGCTCGCCTCTGTTTTCTGTGTTTGGGTCATCATTAACAATCCATGATTTCTTTGCAAGAATCCCTTCAAATCTCTGGTTCATATTGTGTTAGTTAAAATGGGTCATTTAGTCCATGAATCATGGCACCAGGCATGTGTGAGCCATAGTGCATCCTGAGAACCAGGAAGCGTCCACTCTCCCTTCACCAGAACACATGGGCCATTTGCCATGGGCCTAGTGAGGCTGCAGAGTGAGCCCATATATCAAAAATACTTAGTTTTAAATTGGTGTAAGGGTGGACATATCTCAAAACATTCACTCAGTAATTTTTGCTGAATAAACCAATAATAGACTTTCAGAGTTGGAAGAGGTTCCCTTGTCCACTTTCATCAATTTATAAATAACTTCTAAGTAAGGAGATTCAGACCTAGGGGTGTTAAGATCATGAAGCCTCCCAGACCGACCGAGACAGAGAACCTGAGAAGGGATGTGGGGTCTCTTGGTCTGAAAGTCTTCAAGGAAAGAATAAACATAGCCATGAAGGGTGTGGGCGAGCACTTTGTTGGAAGTCAGGAGGCTGGCTAGTTGTTCTAGCCTAGTTATTCTTCCAGAATCTGTTCTGGTTTAGGATTGGACTTTTTATTTTAAAAAGTGATAACTGAAGAATAACTATTTTGTACAAATAACAATCTTATTTTAAAAATTTCTTGACTGTATCTGAACATCTGTTCTGGCCTCATCAGCGCCCAAAGTTGATGTTTTCTGCATTTCTAGGAAGCATATTCCCTTTCTCATCCCACACCCAGTTTATCTAGTGGTTGATATAAAATGTCAATGAAATACAGAGGAATGTTGATTATCAGGTGAAGCACCTGTGCCAGGAACAGTCATTCATTCCTATCAGGTATTTTTGTGAAAGTAAGATGAGGGAAGGGAATACGTTTCTACACTATAAGCATCAGATTTTCTTGCTCCTGTTCATCATGCATCACTCTAACCTCCAGAACAACGCTTTAGAATTTAGATTCTCATTCTAAGGACATTTCAAAATGAGTTAACGACTATTCTTCAGCTTAGAAAATGTCAGGGCATGAGATTTATTTATTCAGTTGAAATAAGATGTAAGTTATTCAGAAAATATAAACTCATATTTGCAAGCTTACTATACTGGCAATTATCATATAGATGTGATATATAGCTCAATGACATATATCATGCTCTCATCTTCATTTAGAAACTGTCATTTCTATATCAGCTTAATTGCTTTCTGCTGAAGAACAAAAATCTAAAGCCATTTCAATGCTAAAGATCCCAGATAGAGTTCTGTGTCCAACAGTGGTGGGCTGAGGTGTTTGCCTAATGCTCCTACAGAGAACACGAGAGAATCTGGACAAAACGTAGGAAATTAAAGAAGGATCAGAGTGGAGAGTCAGGGGGTGGAGACTCAGGAGAGGGAGAAGCAGAGTTTCAGCCAGTTCTGGGGAGGTGCTGCAAGGATTCTCTGCTTCCCAGGCAAGGGTCCCTGGTGTGCCTCCAAGTGGCAAGTTGGGAACCCAGTGGGCTGCACACTGGGAGAAGTGGTTCAATAGACACAGGACAGCCCTTGCAGCGACAGAGGCCCAGCTGTGAACCGTCTCAGTTCCTGGTTGAATAAAGCTGTTAGGGGTCCTTGGTCTTTAGCTACTAGACAGAAGCAAGATCCAGTCTTCTTTGGAGGAAAGCAGAATCGTTAGAGCTTCAAGGTAGCTCCATGGTTGTTCGTATATGATGCCCAGGACCAAACAAAACATTTGGAATTCAGATATTTATCCTTTGTCAGTTTCCTCTGTTCTGTGAACAAAGAGTATCAGTTTTCCATTAAACTATACAATTAGCCAGGTAGGAAAAACTCTGGTCAGTACAATAGACTGAGCACCTACTGTGGGCCAAGCCCTGTACCAGGCTCTGGATGTGCAAACACAAACAAGATAGTGTCCTTGCCCTCCGGAACCTTCCCTGCCCCCCAGAATCTTCCATGCCTCCAGAACCTTTCCTGCTTTCCAGAACCTTCCCTGCCTTCCAGAGCCTTCCCTGCCTCCAGAAGCTCACCATGGCCTTTCTCTTTCCCATACATTCCTTGTGCTTGTCTTATAATTGAATTTTGTTAAGTTAGCTCACTTAATAACTCTAGAGAATTTTCCATGCTACAGACACTGTTTGGGAAGCTCTTATCTGGCTTCATGTGAGAAGACTTTGGTGAGTAAGTAGTACCGTTTTTATTTCATGGATATTTATTTTGTTGTGTTTCCTAATTCCTGCCAGGATATGGAAACAGCACTGTGAAGTTGGCATTTACCTTTTGGGACCCTTAAGAAATAGATGCTTTTCATTAGATGTGCCAACAAACATGGGCCTAATTATTAAAAAATAACAACATGCGAAAACAAACAAAAAATCTCAAACCCTGCAACAGGCAGAATAAAATGAAATGAAATAGGTAACTGATTAAAAACTGAAGACTCATAAGGTGGAGTGTTAGGTGCAGCTTGAAAACATGCCACACAAAATGCTTGTGAGTATGGTGACCCCGGGGCAGTAGGCATTTGAGAAGGCAGGGGATCCTGTGTCCTGGCCTTCTTCCCCCTCATTCTCATACGTGGCATTTGTGACTTTGCTGTCTGGGTCCTTTGGGGCTTTGCATGGAGTAGCTGCTTGGGTGAGATAAGAAAGCTCTTCTGTAAATCCCCAGAGGAGGAGCCATCCCTAAAAAGATATAAAAACATCTCAGCTTCTGTACTAGGAGTTGTTGCCTTAGTCACGAACTACAATTGAACTTGATCTACCAGTTTATAAAGCATTCCATAGATCAGCATTGAAAGGCTAGAAAGTGACCCATCATCTTTAGGTGCCTTTGCTGATTGGTGATGAGTTCAAGGACTTGTGAGATTATTATCTATTTCTCTGCTTTGTGCTCTGCATGGCTTGTGTTTGGAATTGATGACCTTCAGTTTCTTTTCTGGGCTGTGTTACAAATTAACAGCTAGGAAAAACTGAAAGTGAAGTATTTGTGGAAGGGAAACGAGACTGAAAAGGAAGGGTTCATGTCTAGATTCTGCACACTTCACTATGTGGGCAGGCACACGAGTACTCAGCCGTCTTCTCCTGACTGCACAGACCAGCTGGTGACGCTGGGCGAGTTGTTGCCTCCTGGGCCCATGGTCTAGGCTGTCAGCGAGGTCCCTCAAGAGCGGACAGCACATGATTCTGCAGTAGATTTGAGGCCCAGAGTCGTGAATTTCCTCTTCTGGGTAACTTCAATTTGACACAGAGCAAGCCCCATTACCTTGTGTGTTCATTGCCCACAGGCTCTCTGTATTTCTGATAAATGGGGTTCCAGGTCTAGGGGCAGCACCCCTGCTATAAGACCTGGTGGAAGAGCGTGTGTCCTGGGACCCAAAGAGGGTGAAGCCAGAGGGGGAGGCCCCAGTCAGGGAAGACTAGGACCGCCTGCTTTGTGATGAGTGAAGGCCCTGGAAATTGGGCTTGTCATACACTCTTTCTAACCCAAGAGGAGGAAGGAAACACCATCCCAAGTCAGATGCTGCTTGATCCTTTGAAGCGGGGCTTCTCCCTTACCAGTCTTGTCCCGGCCTTCCCTGTGCGTGGGCCTGGTGCTCTGCATTTTCTGATGGGGAAGAGGTACAAGGCGGTGTTAGAAGGGTTAGAACTTAGACTGACAGTGTGTGCTTGCTGCCGGTGTCCTTAGAGGCTTTGGAACACAAGAAGGAGAGTGGGGGCAGTAGCGGTGGCTGTGGCAGGGCAGCAGAGTATCTCCACTGTTGGTGAGTGGGAAGGACAGCCAGTGCCCCGAGAGGCTTCAGAAAAGGTGAAGTCCCTGCATTCTCTTGGCTTTTAATGGTGAGATGGCCTCTTTTCCAGCAGGCAGAATGGCAGATGCGTTTGCATTACGTGGGCTTTCCCCATTCCTCCTCCTCCTGGACAGGGTGATTATGTTTCTCCTTTTATAGTGGATGGCCAGGCATGGTCTTTGGGCAGTCAGGTTAGGTGGATACATGTACGTGCATGATTCAGTACCCCAGGGTTACCCGTCCCCCCATCTGGCTCTCTGCCCCCACTTGAAGTGACCAGCATTGGGTTGGGTCCTCCAGCGTCATTGAAGGGGAGTGCAGTGCGTGTGGAGGGGCTGATTTATAAACTGAAGGTCAGTATGGTACCTTGGGGGAACGTGTAACCAGGGAGTGACTGGTGTGGATCATTGCACCAAGTCTGGTCACCTGGTGAGTGTGGAGCAGACGTGGTATCCCCGATCCTGAAGGGACAGTGAGTGACTGTTTCCATTGGGTCAAATTCATTCACTTTGAAAGACTTTTTGAAATTCTGAGATTATATTATTTTTTTTGCTATTAGTGATTTTTTTCTTTTTAGACGTGATTGTGATAGCAGGTGGTAGATTTTTTTTTCTTTAAGCATTTTTAATTGGAAGCATAAAGATTTGGCAACCTTACGTAGCTTCCCCCAAATTAAAAAAAAAAAGGTTGCTTGTATGTGAAATTAAAATAAGTAGAAACTACTGTTTTTAAGGAATATTTTTTCTTTCAGTTTTATTGAGACTGACATAATGCACTGTGTAAGTTATAAGGTGTACAGTGTAATGGCCAGAGTCACATATATTGTGAAATGATTACCACAGTAAGTTTAGTTAACAGCCATCATCTCATACACATACAAATAAAAGGAGAAAGAAAAAAAATGTGTTTTTCCCTGTGACGAGAACTTTTGGGATCTACTCTCTTAGCAACTTTCAAATATACCATACAGCAGTGCTAACTGTAGTTGTCATGTTGAAGGATATTTATATGAAGTGTGATAGGTGAATGATAGCTGCTTCAGGAATATTTGTTTAGAGTATTTGTGGTAAATATAATTTTGTGCAATATATTTCAGGCATGTGATTGACACCAACATTTGAAGACCTTTCCCTGCAGATTTCCTCAGTATGTTGGAAAAAGGAAATCTAGTCTAAAAGTTGTTTTCTCCCAAATCGAGGACCCCAGAAGGAATCACGTAATGTTTCTACCATCTCTGGGAGTGACAGAAAAAAAAGTAAGGGGGTTCATTATATTGTGAGTGACCAAGTTATCAGCTTTTCCTGGACCTCAATTTCCCCATTTATGAAATAAGGAGGTTAAACTACATGTGTTCATAGGGACACAATTCATAAGCACTAGTTTCAATAAATGGAAGAGTCACCTCCTTTTGTGCACGTCTTAGCGGCAGTAATGGAGGTAGCTAGCAGCATGCTGGTCATTTCTGCGTCCAGGATGACCTGCACCCTGTCCCTCACATCTGGGATGGGGCACGGTGCCTGTTTCTTGAGGTAGGATCTTTTCCAGGGTCTTCCCCTGCCGCCGAGAGTCCCCCGATGTTTCCCTGCTCCTCACTGTCTGGTGACTTTCAGCACGATGCCCCTGCCTCTCTCCTCTATCCTGGAGGGCCACATCCATGCCCAATTCATCTTTCCTCCAGCATTTCCGACTAGTTAATTAACTTGGATGTTGGGTTGCCTGCTTTGGAGAGTGGGCCAGCCCTCTCAGCACATGGCAGGAACTTGTGTGTTTGTCAGATAATGAGTGAGCCTGGATGTCTGGAGAGAGCCCGCCACATCTCAGCCTTGACATTTTACATCGCCATAATGAAAAGCCTTCCTAAAATAAATGCTGCCTGCATATGTCTAATATATTCTGTTTGGAGGGTGGAAAATGCAATCGCAGGCACAGCCTGGCCTCAGCCAGCCTGTTTGTCACAGTGACAGGATGGCCTGTGGTGAGCTCAGGAATTTTCTGGCCTAGAAAAGATTGGAATAAACACCATAAATATCCTGGCAAGTGCAGTACAAGATACATTTCATTTTTTCAGCTGGATGAAAGCCATTTAGCTTCCTTTAATTTTTTATCGTTTCTGTGGTTTTAGCATTTGCTAAGGGACCCCCATGATACCCGATGACTGTCAGGTAACCTGTGAAAACCAGGAGAGCTAAATTGACAAGGACGAGTGCTGTGCCTCCCATGGGGGCTGTTCTTACCCTCTTCCCACCAGAAGAAAATGATGAAGAAGATGAAGATCCTTTTCTCCTTTAGAGACATTTAACGAAAGGAAACCCAGAAGCTCAGAAAGGAACTGGGTGTTGCTAGCCCCCTCACCTTTGAAGGTCACATGCACAGGGACATCAGGTGCCCTGGGGTAAAGGTCAGGGATGCCTGTGCTGGGTGACTGGCCATGGGGTCGTGTCACTGGCCTGGAGAGGGGTGTGCAGGGTCACTAGTGACCGTCTGTCTGGTGTTCTTGAAGTGCTCAGGAGCTAAAAGGACCTTCTGACATCCCTGGACAAAGCAAGTAATTTAGCTGATCTTATTGTCATCAAAACTGTTCATACTCTCATGGGGAGGTTTTTAAGGGAGAAACATAGCTAAAACAAGGAATCTACTTAGAGGATAGTACTATGGTTAATGGGTGGGCTTAGATTCAGGTGACAGGGGCAGTCACTTAACACCTCTGTGCCTTGGTCTCCTCATCTGTAAGGGGCGTGGTTGTGTGAGGCTTGAGTCAGACAGTTTCTGTTTATTGTGTGGAGTCAAGACATGGTAGAGTAGCATCCTGGTCCCCCAGCAACTACGTGTCTGCTCCCGGTGAGTTCTGCTTCTGCCAGGGCCGAAAATCCCACATGGGAAGTTAGAGGCCCTGACTGCACTGGGATTCCAAAGGACTCTGCATTTTTGTGGACACAGCCACTTAGTACCTGGCCAGGTGGAGCCCGATGGCCCGTGGCTTGGAGAGGACTGGTTGGAGCATGGTTGGCTCTGTTTCCCCATCAGGTTGAGTCTTGGCTACCTGCAAAACTCTCCTTCCATATAGCTGTATTTGAAAGTTGTTTATTTAGCTCTTTTCTGACAGCTTGTTTCATGTAGCCATAAATATTGCCTGGATGAACTACAGCTCTAAAAGTTAACCTCTCCTGCAAATACAGTTGGATCCTGATCCTCAGACCTGGATGCAGCCTGGGCTATCTCCTGTCCTGGGAACCTCATGGTTTTATAAAGGAGAAGCCTCATGCTCACATATTCTGTCCTTGCCTCTTTACCCACAATGCAGTTTTCCCAGCCATGTCAGCATCCCTGGGGCTACATATGATTGTATAGGACAAGGCCTGGATAAAGGGCCTCCCTGTAGTTTCTCATGAATGCAGATCCCATAAAAAAACAAACACACACACAAAGGGACGACTTGGGCCCTCCTTGTCCCATGGCATAATTCTTCTTAGGTTAGCACATACTCTTTGCTCCAGCAAGCCCTTCCTGGCTAATTTAGGTGACAGAGACTTTCCTGGGGCTACAAGGTTGATGGCCTGCTGGCTGAGCCCACTACTCTCTGGGCCTCACCTGACAGTCTCTTAACTGCCCTGTAAATAAACATGTGCCAGGTAAAGCTCAAGCAAAACGGGTCTAAATGAAGTTGGAGGACTCAGTGGGAGATAAGAGGATCAAGGCAGGTGCTCCCAGAGCCACTCAAGTAGACTGTTGGGATGGGGGCTTGGGCCAGGAGCCTGGCAGACACCTACTGTCTGGCTGCCTGCTAATGTACCACCCTGGGGCTGAGTGCCGCTCATATTTATGTTCTGTCTCCAAGTCTCACAGAGCACTCAGGTGACTGGTGAGGTCATGGGGTGGCCTCACTTTCATGCCCTCTTGATGGGAGTGGAGTCATCTCAGCTTCTCACAGGGTGATTGGCTTCATCCATCACAAACTGCACACCTCTGTGACCTGAAACTCCACTTCTCGGAATTTGCCCTGTGACCTACTTGCACACGTGTGCAAAGATGTTTGCACAAGGATCTTCATCGCTGCGTTTTTTTGTTATAGAATAATACTAGAAAAAGTTAACTTTTCATATTAAGAGACTGGTTAAATGCATCATTGTATTCATACCATAAAATCTTATAGCTGTTACAAAGATTGAGGTAGAACAATCTCTAGAGATTTGGTTGATGATACTTATAGTAACAATCAGCTCCCATCGAGCGCTTGCTGTGTGCTGGCGCCGCTCTGTGCTCTGTATTCGTGTTTTCTTGTTCAGTCCTCACAGCGGCCCTGTGCTGTAGGAGCCATTAAGAGGCGTGTTTCATAGATGTACTCAGGCATGTGGCTTCAGGGCCCAGGTTCTTAACCACTGTAATAAATATCCAGGGGTAAAGAATGACTCTATTGCTAAGTTTTAAAAATATATACATATAGCCTGTAAATAGAAGAGACCATTCATTAAAAAATAGGAATCTTATCAAAGACCTCACCATCTTTTCAAAATTTATTAAGAGATAAGACAAAGAGAGATGAGACTGGGCCCATAGAGTCCCTGGGGGTGTCTCGAGGCCCTCTCCACCTCTCCTTGAGCCATGCCATACTTGCCCCTTCTCAGGCTGTGGGGGTCAAAGAAGGGGTCTGGGCCTGAGCCAACAAGGATGCCCAAATGTTGAAGGCAGAAATGCACATCCGGAGGTCCTATTCGAGCTGCCGGGAGCAGCTGAATGCTACGTGATTAGCTTCGTTTGGGAGAAGTATTCATTGTAATCAAGCTGTTTTTCCAGCCCAGTTGTGTTTCCAGCTTGCACCAGCTGGGTGTTGGCACCACCTCACCCAAAATGCAGACTGTGAAACATCACGGCCGATTTCCAAACTGGTGTATGAATAAGACTTGTATTTTGTTAGGTTTTCAATTCTTTCTGATCCACCGTGTCCGTTCCATTTGGGTCCCTCCTGTGTTGAACTTCAAGAAAAGGCCATTAATGACTAGTTAGCATTGAATGATCAATCATAGTGATTCTGCCTTTTCCAAGAAGTCACTTCAGGATAACTCCCCCGCCCCTCCCCGGTCTTTAGGTGAGAGTTTGCAGTCCTGCCTTGGTGGCAGGGATTTCGGCTCTCAGGTCATCCTGTGCCAGTGGGCACCTTCTTTGCCTGCATGGGGCAGCGGGGGCTCTCTATGCATGAGGGTTTGGCCATGGTGGACAATTCCTCTGTAGCCAGGAGGACCACTCCCTGCCCCAGAGAACATTTACTGTTGGAAATACTGAGCTACTGGCCTCTGTCATCTGCTGATGCTGCGATGGATCAGGGAGACATTCTGAGTCTTTGAAGGACCTATACTCTGTATAAAGAAGGCTTTTTATGTCTTAGTTTTGGTATTTAGTTAATCCACTTCCCTCCACATATGAGATTTTGAGCTGGGTCCCATTATGTTTTGGCTTTGGCCCCCAGGGGTGTTTAACACATCATCAATCCTGAATTGCCTCCTGCAAGCCTTCCAGCTCTGTGTAACCCTTGAGGTTGGTTGTACAACAGAAGATGCACGTTGTGAATTATTAAGGCCAGTGGTAATTGAAGAGCTTCACTCTCATGGTATATTACTGAACACGTTCTTCTTCTTCAGGCTTGCTGAGCAAGTGTCCAGGGTGTCCAAGGCATGTGAGGATTGGCAGTGCTGCTTTTAAGTGCTAAATGGACTATTAATAATAGGGAAATTTAACATGACGCTGACTTTATTTGTGAGAGATGGAGGGGCTGTCTTAATGTAGACAGACACTGGGTGTTGCTGCATTGACTTGCATTTTGTTTGCTGCTGTTGTCCTTGTTGATTTCATGATCACTTCTCATGCAAAGGGAAGATGGAGGTAGGGCTATATGTGCCTCTCCCCAACTCAGAAGACTTGTACTGGAGGTCATGAGATCTCCTCAAAAGACGTGTCCATTGGTCTCTTTGCTTATCCAGTCAGCACCAGGGAGAGGGAGGTGTGCTGGTTGAAGGTCTTGCTCCTGTGGAAATGTGTCTAAACGGATTCCCACCTGTGAGCTTCCTTGAGGCTCCATTCTTGGTGACCATGCTCACCCATGCTGTGGAGTTCTTGCCAAGCATCAGCAGTAGGGAAGACTGATGTGATTTTGGGAGTGGCCCATCTGCCCCAGGACTGTCTGCCCCAAGAGAAGTGTCTTGTCTTGCACAGGGATTCTCAAACTGAGATGTGACTGAGTCTTGGGGGTGGGAAGAAGGTTAAAATGCAGTTTCTGATTCAGATTTGGACCCTCAATTCTGCATTTCTTGGCCCACATTTAGAAGTGAGGTCTGAGTCAGCATTGAAGCCAATAGACTAAGCAATGAACTTGGTGCTTCTTGGGGATCAGGAAAAAGTTTCAGCTTGCCCTAAAAGAAAAAAATGAAATAACACTAAAACCTGCTGGTGTGTGTGTAAGATCATTTGGTCTTTTCTTTAAAAAGTCTCTCCTATTCAAAGAAAATGTACAGATATTGGAGGTTAGCAAAGTCAGCAGAAGCAGAGGTTTTCCATGTTACAAGAGGAAGGCCATGCCAAAAACCCCCTCCCCAGAGAGCTGTCAGGGACAAGTGGTCCAGGCAGGTCATTATCTCTCAGACCTGAGGTAATTTGCTTTTCTATAGCAATAGGTGTTGCAAATTTGTAATTTTGTAAAATACCCTGAAATGTTAATCAGAATTTTGGGGGTTGTTACTTCTAGAACCGTTGGAATGTTCTGGCGTCAAGGAAGTATGAGAATAGTTTAATGCACACCCTGATCCACTTAATCTTTGTGAACTTTTGAGATTTATTGACTTGGTCAAGTTTGCAAGGGAAGGAGAATTTAGTAAAATTAGAACCCAGGGCTCCTGGACTCCCAGAACGGCCCTTTTACCACTAACAGAGCAGCTCCCAAATACGGAATGCCTGCTGTGTGTGGTGGTTTTACCGACAGGTATGGATGAACCTTCTGGACGTGGTGAATGACAGACATCGAGTTAATCAGTCAATGCCCAGTCACACCTAAAGGAACAACATTTGGGCAAGATTTCTCTTATAATGCAAATTCTGAGTTGCTGGGATAGATATTTGCCTGCTAGGTGTATGCAGAAGTTAGGACAACTGACTTCTCTTAAGGACATTCAAGTGCAGCTTGTCATCCATTTTTTGGCAAACCAGGTATTTTTGGCTCTAACTTCAGAGATGATATAGTTTGTGCCTGTCAATTTCTATTCTCAAAAGGCTTCTTATAAAGAGCTGTGTCCTCTCTACCACTGCACGTAATAGGTTTCCTCATCTGAAAGTGAGATGAGGGGATATATTTGCATCATAAGGCCGCTCTGAGGATTAACTGAAGTGTCTGTCCTAAGCATGCAGTAAAGGACATCAGCTGTTCTCATTTGTTAAGGTCTCTGTGAGCTCCGCACTTGGCTGGTTCTTAATAAAAATCAGTTACACTTTCACCTACAATTAATTTAAAAAGAATACCCTTATTTTGTCCCCTGGCTAGGTCAAAATATTTACTTATTACTCTGAGTATCACACACATCCCATATAGACATAAACCATAGGACATAAAAATTAATATGTCCTGGGTACATACCCTAAAGAACTGAAAGCAGGATCTCGAAGATATATTAATACATCCTTGTTCACAGCAGCATTATTCACAACAGCTAAATTTGAAAGCAACTCAAGTGTCCATTGATGGATGAATGGATAAACAAAATATCCTTATAATGGGATATTATTCAGCCTTAAAAAGGACAGAAATTCTGACATGTGACAACGTGGATGAACCTTGAGAATGTTATGCTCAGTGAAAAAAGCCAGTCACAAAAGGACAAACTGCATGATTCCACTTTTATGAAGCACCTAGGGTAGTCAAATTCAGAGACAGAAAGTAGATTGGTGGTTACTGGGGGCTGGGGGAGGGGGAATGGGAGTTAATGTTTAGTGGGGGCAGTTTCAGATTTGCAAGACAAAAAAGTTTTAGAGATCTGTTGCACAACAATATGCATATAGTTAACACTATTGAACTGTGCACTTAAAAATGGCTAAGATAGTAAATTTTATGTTATGCGCTTTTTATCACAATTAAAATTTAAAATAGGTAAATAGGAAGAAAACAGCAAGGAGCATTTAGTTTTGTAATGTCTCCCCACTGCTTAGGTGTCCTTCTAGAGCCCTGGCTTTACTTCTAGGCCTTCTGGCATTCAGGGGACCTGGGATCACAGCCGTGGATCAGTCAACCTACATTTGTTTATTTTATTTTATTTTATTGAGATGATAATAGTTTATAACATTGTGAAATTTCAGGTGTACGTTATTTGTCAGTCACCGTATAAATGTGCCCCTCTACCCCTTGTGCCCACCCCCAACCCCCTTTCCCTCTGGTAACCACTAAATTGTTCTCTTTGTTCATGTGCTTGTTTATCTTCCACATATGAGTGAAGCTGTACAGTGTTTGTCTTTATCTGTCTGGCTTATTTCACTTAACATGATACCCTCAAGGTCCATCCATGTTGTTACAAATGGGACTATTTTGTCTTTTTTATGCCTGAGTAGTATTCCACTGTGTGTGTGTGTGTATGTGTGTGTGTGTGTGTGTATGTCTTTATCCAGTCATCAGTTCTTGGGCACTTGGGTTGCTTCTGTGTCTTGGCTATTGTGAATAATGGTGCAATGAACATAGGGGTGGATAAGTCTCTTTGGATTGTTGATTTCAAGTTCTTTGGATAAATACCCAGTAGTGGGATTGTTGGGTTGTATGATATTTTCTATTTTTAATCTTTTTTTTGGTGAGGAACATTGGCCCTGAGCTGACATCTGTTGCCAATCCTCCTCTTTTTGCTTGAGGAAGATTGTCCCTGAGCTAGCATCTGTGCCAGTCTTCCTCTGTTTTATATGTGGGATGCCACCACAGCATGGCTTGATAAGTGATGTCTAGGTCCACACCTGGGATCTAAACCCACGAACCCTGGGCTACCAATTGGAGAGTGTGTACATAACTGCTATCCCATGGCGCTGGCCCTATTTTTAATTTTTTGAGAAGTCTCTATACCATTTTCCATGGTGGCTGCACCAGTTTGTATTCCTACCAGCAGTTCATGAGGGTTCCCTCTTCTTCATATCCTCTCAACATTTGTTGTTTTTTGTCTTGGTAATTATAGCCATTCTAAGAGGTGTAAGGTAATATCTCATTGTTTTGATTTGCATTTTCCTAATGATTAGTGATTTTGAACAGCTTTTCATGAGCCCACATTTCTTCTTTATTGACGTCCCAGAATGGGGAGGAGAATGTGGGAATGTGGGGTGATTGGAAGGCTGCTGAAGGTCCCAGAGGAAGGTCTTTGTGGTCTGGGTCTGACAGAGTGTGCCGTGGAGAGCCAGGCATTCCCCTCAGTTACATGCTGGGGCCATGTTCCAAAATTATAACCCAATTATGTGCTAAGTCAACAAGACTTTTTTTCTCTCTGCACAATGTATTTTTGGTTTCGTTTGGTTTCCTTCATATGATAGAACTGTAATTATTTTGGTTGGAAATGAATGTTCAGTAAGAGGGAATTGGGTAAATAAATGGACATACCTACATAATGGAGTTCTGTGTGGCCATTTACTGTCCTGGAAAGATAGGGTTATGTAGTTCTGAAGAGGAAAAAATCAGATCTCAAAAAAGTACATATGGTATGACCCAATTCTGGTTTTAAAAAATTTTATATACGTTCATGGTGTTATATGTATCTGTATATAAGTGGGACTTGGGGGGTGCATTTTCTTTTCTTTTCACTTATCTTTGTTTTAAGAAAATGTTTAAGGAGAGCCATAGAAATTAGTTTTTAATTTAAAATATATAAATTATTATTTCTTTTTAAATGGGATGATGAAGAACAAAGAAAATTTGAACGAAAAATCTTCTCCCAGAACCAGACAGATTTTTGCTGGCGGTTCTGGGAAAGCCAGCCTGTCAGCCCTCAGTGGCCTTTGCCCTGCTGGACTTGTGGCCGAGCTGTAGGCGGCATCAGAGGTCCAGGTTCAAGCCATCCTGGGGCCTCAGACCCGACGCTGCTCACCTGCTAGTGGCTGACCTCAGCATGTGGTTCCTCATCTGAACACAGAATAACAATAGTGATGAAATCCCCGTTTGTCCCAAGGATTAATGAGCAATGCCTGCAAAGGTGTTTGTCTCCCTCTTCCTGGGCCTGGTGTCTTGGTGTTTGGTCTGGGGAGCTTCCTGCCCATGGAAGCTGAGAGCATCTCAGGATTCCAGAATTGCTTTTTTTCTGGTCTTGTGTTGACGTATAGAGAGGGAAGAGACTCTCCCTGGCCTGCACGGGTCGATGAGGAGAAATGCCCCTCTCCGTGCAGGATTCTGGACACTGCTCCATGCCTCGCCTTCAAGGCCCTTTTTCCAAGCTCAGCTTTAATAGTCTCCTTTGGTTCAGACACATCTGTCTCTCCGTGCCTGAAAACTTTGATGGAGATGTCCCTTGGCAGCTTTTGGGAGCCTCGTTCCTGGAACCTGCCAGACGGCGTTTGCAGCCTGGACACCCTCCAGGGACAGTGCACCAAAGACACAGGTTAATACTGGAAGGTTGTGCCTGGGCCTCAGAACCTAGAGAAGAGGGACTGAGCTGAATGGGGGAAGAGTCTTGGTTAAAGATGATCAAGTGTATCAGCTTTGAGTCTATGAATGCAACGTTTGTAACTGGGCTGACGGTGGCCATCCTGTAGGAGTTATTTAAGAGGGCTTGTGGGACTGACAGTGGTGAGGCCTGGAGGAGTAAAGAGGGGGTCCTCACCATGAGAATAAACTGTGAGGTTTTCATGCTCGAAACACGAGAAGAGTAACCCTGCCCTGTTTGCCTCTTCAGCTCAGTTAGCCCGATGCCAGGCACAGCTCTGGGCATGCTGGCACTGGGTGCTTTCTAGGGGTGGGTGGTCCAGAGAGCTCACTGACTGAGTAGCTTCACAAATAATGAATGGAATTTTAAACCTATAACTCGGAGAAATCAATGTAGGAAGCTCTAAAGTAAGGACAGGGTAGGCCAGAGGGTGGTCATGGTTTTTGGGTATTTGGAGAGAGAACTAGAAATGAAGAAAAACTGGGAGCCATGCCTAGGGTCCAGTTGGCTGCACTGGATAAACTTAAGGCTGTCAGTTTGACTAGACTGGTCAGGCTAGTTACTGAATGGTGGCTGAGGTGACTTCGAGAGATGATCTTGTGGGCCATCCCAATCCCACCATCAGATGCGTGCTCTGCCAAGATCTCCTGAGCCTTGTTGGAGCCCAGTGCTCTCTGAGGTGGGCTCTTTCCCAGTGATGCTGGTGACACCGGGGGGGAAATGAATGACTCATAACCTGCTGCGTCAGAGGGTTCACGGTCACCACAGTGATGGTAAGGTCCGTCCCGGGAGGTGGGTACCCTGCAGTGCCTGTTTCTGCAGGTGAGCAAACCAGATCCCAGAGAGGGCTTTGCAGGTTGGCAAGGGCAGAGTGAGGAGGACTCAGGCAGCCTGGGGGTTAATTCCTTGTGGTTTGTATCCTGCACTTGGGGGCTACCACCTGTCTGCCCCCAATGAAGAGCTGGTGCTGGCCTATGGGATGGGGATAGGGTACAGAGGAGGGGCCCCTGCGGGTTTCATGACTCTTGACTGGACAAATGTTGGTTAGGGCCTGAAGGGCGTCTCTGGGAGCCCCTGAGAGTCAGAGCCTCTCCCACAGCAGGTAATGTCCTCACTGCCCAGCGGGGTTCTCAGTGACATAGTCTCTGGTCCTCTGATTTTTCTAAGTCCCATTCTCCATCAACAAGATTGTGACTTTTTAGGATTCTTCTTTCGTATCCTTTTGGGGCTGACACATGGTAGAATGTTACTGCTGCCTGTAAACTGTGCCTGAGGAGTCCTGCAGGACTGTCCCAGGGTTGCTGGTGGGACGTGGTCAGCCTGGGCCGAGGGCACAGGATGGCAGACCCCACCCCAACCGGCTTCAGCCAGTGCAGCTCTGTTTTAACCTGTTTGATACTTTTAGCATCCTTGAAACCTCATGGCCCCTTTCTTTTGCAGGCAAGCAAATGGGGACTTGGGGGCTCAGAGGAAAGCTCCAGGCCTCATAGCCAACCAGGGGCAGAAACGTAATAACCCAGCTGTTCTGATGCCCAGGCACAGTGGGGTTACTTGTCTTCCTAATTGGGACGCTTCTGGGAGTGAAAGAGGTGCTATCAGTGATCTCACCAGGTCCAAAGTGGGCTTGACCTGGGCTTCGGGAGGTGTGGGTCCACACAGTACTGGCTGTGTGCCACTCGGGTGGGTGCAGCTGCTTCCTTGGTGGGTCCTCGGGAAGGAGTGCTTCCCCCAGACCTCAGGAGTACCTGTGAAGCTGTGCAGAGAGCAAGTTAAAGCAAGAGAAGCACTCCATATTTTTTTTTGACTTCATAATAGTTTACAACATTGTGAAATTTCAGTTATACATTATTACTTGTCTATCACCACAAAAGTGCTCTCTTTCATCCCCTGTGCACATCCTCCAGCCCCCTTCACCCGGTAACCACTGAACTGTTCTCGTTGTCTGTGTGTTTGTTTATCTTCCACATATGAGTGAAATCATATGGTGTTTGTCTTTCTCTGTCAGCAGTGGGATAGCTGGATCATATGGTAGATCTATTCTTAATTTTCTGAGGATACTCCATACTGCTTTCCATAGTGGCTGCACCAGTTTGCACACCCACCAGCAGTGTACGAGGGTTCCCTTCTCTCCACATCCTCTCCAACACTTGTTATTTTCTGTCTTGTTAATTATAGCCATTCTGACCAGAGTGAGGTGATACCTCATTGTTGTTTTGACTTGCATTTCCCTGATAGCTCATGATGTTGAGCACCTTTTCACATGCCTGTTGGCCATCCGTATATCTTCTTTGGAGAAATCTCTGTTCAGATCTTTTGCCCATTTTTTAATTGTGTTGTTGGTTTTCTTGTTGTTGAGATGTATGAGTTCTTTGTATATTTTGGATATTAACCCCTTATCTGATATATGGTTTGCAAATATCTTCTCCCAATTGTTAGGTTGTCTTTTCGTTTTGTTGATGGTTTCCTTTGCTGTGCAGAAGCTTTTTAGTTTGATGTAGTCCCATTTGTTCATTTTTTCTTTTGTTTCTCTTGCCCGGTCAGACATAGTTCTTGAAAATATCTTGCTAAGACTGATGTCAAAGAGCGTACTGCGTGTTTTCTTCTAGAAATTTCATGGTTTCGGGTCTGACATTCAAGTCTTTAATCCATCTTGAGCTGATTTTTGTGCATGGTGTAAGGTAATGGTCTACTTTCATTCTTTTCCATGTGGCTGTCCAGTTTTCCCAACACCATTGATTGAAGAGACTCTCCTTTCTCCATTGTATGCTCTTGGCTCCCTTCTTGAATATTAGCTGACCATAAATGTATGGGTTTATTTCTGGGCTCTCGATTCTGTTCCATTGATCTGTGTGTCTGTTTTTATGCCAGTACCATGCTGTTTTGGTTACTATGGCTTTGTAGTATATTTTGAAATCAGGGAGTGTGATACCTCCAGCTTCGTTCTTTTTTCTCAGGAATCCTTTGGCTATTTGGGATCTTTTGTTGTTCCATATAAATTTTAGGATTCTTTGTTCTATTTCTGTGAAAAATGTTGTTGGAACTTTGATAGGGATTGCGTTGAATCTATAGATTGCTTTAGGAAGTATGGACATTTTAACAATGTTAATTCTTCCAATCCAAGAGCACGGAATATCTTTCCATTTCTTTGTGTCTTCTTCGATTTCTTTCAACAATGTTTTATAGATTTCAGTGTACAGATCTTTCACCTCTTTGGTTAAGTTTATTCCTAGGTATTTTATTCTTTTTGTTGTAATTGTAAGTGGGATTGTGTTCTTAATTTCTCTTTCTACTACATCATTGTTAGTGTATAGAAAGGCAAATGATTTTTGTATGTTGATTTTATGTCCTGCGACTTGATTGTATGCATTTATTGTTTCTAAAAGTTTTTTAGTGGATTCTTTAGAGTTTTCTGTATATAAAATCATGTCGTCTGCAAAGAGTGACAGTTTCACTTCTTCTTTTCCAAAACGGATCCCTTTTATTTCTTTTTTCTTGCCTGATTGCTCTGGCTAAGACTTCCAATACTATGTTAAATAAGAGTGGTGACAGTGGGCATCCTTGTCTGGTTCCTGTTCTTAGAGGGATAGCTTTTACTTTTTCTCCATTGTGAGAATGATATTTGCTGTGAGTTTGTCATATATGGTCTTTATTATGTTGAGGTATTTTCTTTCTACACCCATTTTATTTAGAGTTTTTATCATAAGTGGATGCTGTATCTTGTCAAATCCTTTCTCCGCATCTATTGAGACAATCATGTGATTTTTATTCTTCATTTTGTTAATGTGGTGTATCACGTTGATAGATTTGTGGATGTTGAACCATCCCTGCATCCCTGGAATGAAACCCACTTGATCATGATGTATGATCTTTTTAATGTATTGTTGTATTCTATTTGCTAGTATTTTGTTGAGAATTTTTGCATTGATGTTCATCAGTGATATTGGCCTGTAATTTTCTTCTTTTGTGTTGTCCTTGTCTTATTTTGGTATCAGGATAATATTGGCTTCGTAGAAGGAGTTAGGAAGCCTCCCCTCCTCTTCAAGTTTTTGGAAGAGTTTGAGAAGGATAAGGTATTAAGTCTTCTATGAATGTTTGGTAAAATTCACCAGGGAAGCCATCTGGTCCTGGACTTTTATTTTTGGGGAGGTTTTTGATTGCTATTTTGATCTCCTTACTGGTGATTGTTCTATTCAAGTTCTCTAATTCTTCTTGGCCCAGTTTTGGAAAGTTGAATGTTTCTAAGAATTTATCCATTTCTTCCAGATTATCCAATTTATTGGCATATAGCTTTTCATAGTATACTGTTATTATCTTTTGTATTTCTGAGGTGTCCATTGTAATCTCTCCTCTTTCATTTCTGATTTTATTTATTTGATCCTTCTCTTTTTTTTTCTCGGTGAGTCTAGCTAAGGGTTTGTCAATTTTGTTTATCTTTTCAAAGAACCAGCTCTTGGTTTCATTATTTTTTTCTATTTTTTTTAGTCTCTATTTTGTTTATTTCTGTTCTGATTTTTATTTCCTTCCTTCTGCTGATGTTGGGCTTTGTTTGTTCTTCCTTTTCCAGTACCTTTAGATGTTGCTTTTAGATTGTTTATTTGGGATTTTTCTTGTTTGTTGAGGTAGGCCTGAATTACTATAAACTTCCCTCTTAGAAATGCTTTTGCTGTATCCCACAGATTTTGGCATGTTGTATTTTCATTTTCATTTGTCTCCAGGAATTTTTTGATTTCTCCTTTGATTTCTTCGTTGACCAAATGGTTATTCAGGAGCATTTGTTTAATCTCCACATTTTTGTGGCTTTTCTGGTTTTCTTCCTATAGTTGATTTCTAGTTTCATACTTTTGTGGTCAGAAAAGATGCTTGGTATTATTTCAGTCTTCTTAAATTTATTGAGACTTGTTTTGTGGCCTAATATGTGATCAATCCTGGAGAGTGTTCCATGTGCATTCGAAAAGAATGTGTATTCTGTGGTTTTTGCATGGAATGTTCTATATATATATATACTAAGTCCATCTGGTCTAATGTGTCCTTTAAGGCCAGTGTTTCCTTATTGATCTTCTGTTTGGATGATCTATCCATTGGTGTAAGTGGAGTGTTAAAGTCCCCTACTATTATTGCGTTACTGTGTATTTCTCCTTTAATGTCTGTTAATAATTGTTTTATATATTTAGGTGCTCCTATGTTCGGTGCATAGATATTTACAAGTGTTATATTTTCTTATTGGATTGTTCTCTTTATCATTATGTAGTGCCTATCTTTGTCTCTTGTTACAGTTTTTGTTTTAAAGTCTATTTTGTCTGATCTATGTGTCGACAAAAATAATCCATAACCAATCTATAAATGAAAATTTGGGAGAGTTTATTCTGAGCTAGAATGTGAGGACCATGGCCTGTGAGAGTCCTTCCACAAAGGACCGGAGCACTCCAAAGAAACGGGGGTATACAGGGTGGTTATATACCCTCAAAGAGGATGTTTCACATATGATTGAAATGTCCCCCTTACGATAGTCACAAGATTGCCCTGTTGGCACAGCGTTTGATGGACATAGCAGGTAGTGGGTCTGCTATCTCTGCAGGCGTAGCAGGAAGCAAGTCTATTGTCTCCAGCTGGGTGGTCACAGGTGAGCGCAGCAATCAGTTCCTAGCCTAAGGAAAGATGCTTAATCTTTAAGGAAATGCCAGCGGTTTGGGGGCGGGGAGGGAAGTTGCACCTTTATCTCAAGGGCCTTTTTTCTTGCCGTAGGGAATGTCTAAAGCAGATATACAATGCATGCTCAATGGCCACGGTCAGGCCCTTCTGGAAGAACAAAGTCAGGCCGAATTAGGTTTACACCAAATGGCTTCCTTATATACTCCAATATATCCTATTGCTTGCCATTTCTATTTATCATATGTATTGCTACCCTCACTTTCTTTTCTTTGCCATTTGCATGGAATGTCTTTTTCTATCCTTTCACTTTCAGTTTGTGAGAGTCTTTAAGTCTGAAGTGTGTCTCTTATATGCAGCATATACATGGGTCTTGTCTTTTTTATCCAATTGGCCATCCTACGCCTTTTGATTGGAGCATTTAGTCCATTGACATTTAAAGTAGCTATTGATAAATATGTATTTATTGCCATTTTGTTACCTTTTTTTTTCTGGGTGTTTTAGTAGTTCTTCTCTGTTCCTTTCTTTTGCTCTCTTCCCTTGTGGTTTGATGGCTTTCTTTAGTAATATGTTTGATTTCTTTTGTCTTACTTTTTTGCTTATTTATTATAGGTTTCTGATTTATGATTACCATGAGGATCCTATTTAATATTCTATGTATATAACAGTCTATATCGAGTTGATAGACTCTTTAGCTTGATCTCTTTCTAAAAGCTCTACTTTTTCACTCCCCTCCTCCTACATTTTATGTTTTTGAAATCATAGTCTCTTGTTTAGTGCATGTCTGTCCATTACTCTCTTATCATTGAAATAGGTGATTTTTGTACATTTGTCTTTTAATGTTCATATTATCTTCACAGGTAGTCGATCTGCTACCTTTACTATATTTTCACCTTTACAAGTGATTTTATTGCCTTTTTTTTCTACTTTTGATAATTTTTTTTATCTCTATTTGTGGTCATCGCTTTCCCACTTAAATAAGTCCCTTCAGCATTTCTTGTAGAACTGGTTTCTTGGTGATAAACTCCTTTACTTTTTGCTTGTCTGGGAAGCTCTTTATCTCTCCTTCCATTCTGAATGACAATCTTGATGGATAGAGTATTCTTGGCTGTAGGTTTTTTTCCTTTTAGCACTTTAAATACATCTGCCGTTCTCTTCTTGCCTGTAGGGTCTCTGCTAACAAGTCCACTGATAGCCTTATGGACTTTCCTTTGTAAGTCGCTTGTGGCCTTTCTCTTGCTGCTTTTAGGATTCTCTCTTTATCTTTAATTTTGGACATTTTAATTATAATATGTCTTGGTGTGGGCCTCTTTGGGCTTATCTTGTTTGGAGCTCTCTGTGCTTCTTGTATTTGGATGTCTGTTTCCCTCCTTAGGTTAGGAAGATTTTCATCTATTTTTCTTCAAATAAATTTTCTGCCCCTTTGTCTCTCTCTTCTCCTTCTGGGACACCTATAATCTGAATGTTGGTGTGCTTGATATTGTCCCAGAGTTCCCTTAGGCTGTTCTCATTCTGTCTAATTCTTTTTTCTTTTTTCTGTTCAGCTTGGGTGATTTCCTCTAGTCTTTTGTCTAGCTCCCTGATCCGTTCTTCTGCATCCTCTACTCTGCTATTGAGTCCCTCTAGTGAATTTTTCATTTCCAGTATTGTATTCTTCATTTCTGATTGGTTCTTTTTTATATTTTCCAATTCTTTGCTGATGAGCTCACTGTGTTCATCCAATCTTCTCCCAATATCTGTGAGCATCCTTATGATACTTTGTTTGAACTCTTTGTTGAGTAGGTCGCTTATTTCTGTTTCATTTAGTCCTTTTTCTGGGTTTTGTCTTGTTCCCTTGCTTGGAAAGTATTCCTTTGCCTCTTCATTATGCCTGTTTCTCTGTGCTTATTTCTATGTATTAGGTGAGTTGGCTATGTCTCCTGATTTTAGAGAAGTGGCCTTATGTATGAGATGTCTTATGAAGCCCAGCAGTGTGCCTCCCTCTCATCACCAGTCCAAATGATCCAGGAGTGACCCTTTTGTGGGCTACTTGTGTCTTTCTGCTGTGGCAGTGTTGCTCTTACTGCAGGTATCCAGGGAGTCTAGTCTTTCCTTCCCTGGCCAGCTGTTTGTAAATCTGGTTTGGGAAGCCTCAGCACCGTTGGCTACAAAGTCTATCAGCACACACCTATTGCAGATTTCCTCTTAATTGGGTTGTTACCCAGTGTAGCTGGTTGCTAGACTCAGGGGCTTACAGCTGCTATTGGCCTGAGGCCTACAAGGCTGTTGTCAGTTCTCTTAGGAGTGCAGCTGAGTGGGGCTGGCCCTAGGCACCAGAGCACTCAATTGTTTCAGGCTTTGGAAGTGGGGCTGATCCTTTTTATGGCTATCTGTGAAGCACAGGTCTTCTGCTACTGATAAGCCTCACCCCCCACAGGACCACAGACACTGTCAACACAGTCCTGGTCCATGCATACTTCCCAATCCCCAGGAGTGTACCCCGATGCCGCACTGCAGAGGTCCCCACCTCTCCACCAATGTCCCCCACAGTTCACCTGGTCCTCACACAGGCCCTGCCCCACAGAGGTGGACATACTCACCTGCTTATAGAGGATCAAGGCACCCAGTCATTGCAGGCTGAAAAGTAGCCTGAGGGCTTGTTGTTGGGTGGGGCGGGTCCCTAGGGAAGGCTGCCTGCCCTGGCTGAACTGGATTAAATCTGTGCTCTAGTGGGTGTGGCAGACCCCTGGGCTAACAGGCCAATGGCGCCCACCGGGGTCTGTGTCAGCACGCCTGGGAAAGGTCAGAACAATGGCCTCCACAGATGTCTCAGTCTCCGGAGAGGTCCCTCCTCTCACCAAGATGCCCCCAGAGCCCACCAGATGAGTCTCATTTCACCAAAGGACTGTCAGCCTTCTCTCTGGTGATTTTAGGTTGCTGCAATGAGTGAGTTTGTGTGTGGGCCCTTTAAGACCCGGGTCTTTTGGGCTTTCGGCCAATAGCTTTTCTGGGGGTATCCTCGCTGCAGTTAATAGCCAGCGAAGCCAGACAATAAGACCCTTGTCTCAGTTGGGTTGAATCTGAAGTATGCTTATAGCGGTATCCGCCCCCTCTGGACCTCATCCTCCAGGGAGGGCTGCGTACCTTAGGGTGACTCCCGCCTGGCTGGCTGGGAAGCTCTGCTGCTCCCAAAGGTGGCTTTTTTCCTCCCCAGCAGGAATTTCTGCCTCTTCCGCCTTAGTCAGGACTTGTTGTGGGGGTTCTTTTTATCCAGTTTTCAGTTTTCTATCCAGGGTAATTTTTCCAAAAATAGTTGTAACCTGGTTGTGTTCATGGGAGGAGATGAGTTCAGAGTCTGCTTACGCCGACATCTTGATGAGATCTCTCACACCACATCTTCTTTGTCCAATCGTTGGTCGATGGGCACTTGGGCTGCTTCCATGTCTTGGCTACTGTGAATAGTGCTGCGATGATCATAGGGGGAGAAGCACTCCACGTTTTGACAACGGACCAGGTGATGAGCAAGCACTGGTTTAGGGCCAGCCCCCATGGTTTTGTTCCTCTTGCTCCAATACCAAGCCTGTCATGCAGCTTCAAAGAATCCATTGCTTCCTTGACAAGAACGGCTTCCTGGGAGCAAAGCCCAGAGAAGTGACTGTACCTGCCAGAAGCCACACAGAGCCTGAGAGGCAGGGCTGGGCAAACTTGCTGGGGTGCAGGTGTTGCCCCAAAGAAGCTGACCATTTCCTGGCAGCCTGCCTGGGCCAGAGTACCTGACTAGAAAGAAAGGTGCTGTTCTTCTGGAAATGCCACCTCAATCATAATTGCTGGAGCACCTCTGGGAGGTCTGGTGTGTTTGCACAGCCAAGCCAGGCATTCTGAGGCTATCTGTGGAATGGGACCCACCACCACCCTCGTGTATGGCCAAGAGGCGAGTGCGGGGCTCAGCGTGGAGCTGCCATGGGTGAGCGAACTGACAGCTGGTAGGAAAGGCTAGAGCACTTGGCTGCTGGCTCTTGATCTGTTTATTCAGTTTCCTGAGAATCGTCTTGGCCCAGCAGGGTGCTTGCAGTCTAGTTGAGGAAAACAGCCTGGCTCTGGCCAGTGGGGCCAGAGCAGAGTGTGGGGAGGGAGGAGAAGGGTCGAGGTTTCCACTTCCAGGCTCATATAAGACCACAGTTCCATCCCTTCATAGGTTCTTGGGAGAGAATAAAAGCAGCAATGAGAGGAAAACTGGAATTGTCTCAGAAATACTGCATTTACGGCACCCGCTCCTGCTCAAGTCTAGGTTATAACCAGGACATTCTGGGCATGCTGGCACAGCAAGATACGGTCCTTACCCTCAAGGAGCCCGATTTTCCTGACCTGCTGGATTTCACTGTCCTGCATCTTGTCTGTCCTAAGTTCATGGACAACCTCTGTTCACGTGTTCTCCCTCCCACTGCCTTTGGCAGTTTCATGGCTTTCCTATCATCTCCTGGTTTCAGTGGCTCCAGAATGAAGAACCCACTTGTATTGAATCCTGGTAACTCTCTGACTTTTATTGTCAGGCAGATTCTGATTTTTGTGCCCTGGGGGCTCAGTGTGGGAGTGGCCAGAGTCCTCTGACTGAATCTAACTCTATTCTTACTGTAGCACATTTGTGGATTCCCCCTGGACTTTATTTCCTGCAGATCGAGAGGGTATGTAACTAAGGGGTGTGCTTCTTTTCAGGCTCAGAGGCAGCCGATGTGAAGGGATGCTGCATCAGGTTTTCATGAGCAGTCTGCAGTGAGAACCAAGCTCACTCGGAGCACTTGGAACACTTGGGGTCTGGCCTCAGCACCGAAGGCCTGCGGGTACGGGGGTTCCGGAGGACCTGTGAGTAGAAGGTGATCTAAGAACTCACCTGGCTCTCGCTTTCTCAGGGGAGCTGGCTTGCTGGAGCTCCTGGATCAAGAGCGGGCAGTGGAGGAAAATCCCAACTGTGGGCCTGCATTCAAGGCTCAGATTTTTCCTGGAGACTCGGTGCCAGCAACTTGAGGACCAGATGGAGATGGAAGTGCTTAAGAGTTTTAGTGTCTCATCTTGGCTTGAATGAGTCTCCCATGCCATCAGGCTAGACTTAAGAAAAAAGATTAAATCTCCTGAGACAAGCACAGAGTCAAACCAACTCGGCTGCTTAGTTAAGGGCAAGTGGTAGAAATCCACTTTAAAATCCGTGCAGTAATAGTAGCTAAAATTTATAGCAATCTCAAAAGCTCTACAAGCATTTTCTTTTTTAATCTTCACAATAAATTCATTTGTACAGATGAGGAAATGACTCAGAGAGGGTAAGTGATCTGCCCATGGTCACACAGCAGCAGAGCTGGGGCCTGACCCAGGTCTGCTTATGGTCAAAGTCTGTGCTTGCACCACTTCATCTTCCTGCTGCTGTGGGCCTCTGTGAGCCGCTGCCCCCTCCTCCACCCCCTGTCCCTTTTCCTGCCCCTCGTCCTCCCACACCACATATGCAAGAGTGGCAGCTTGTCTCCAAGCTCTGTGGGTCTTTGTGTGGAGAAGACTGGAGGGTCTTCCTAAATTGCCAATGGAGACAGATGTCACTCAGGGCCCACCTGCTGCATCTTCAGGAGCTTCCATGGAGGGGTGTGGGATTACAGTGGCATTTTTCAGGGGGCTGCCATGAGGCAGTGGTTGGGACTGGTTTCCTCAGGATGGTGTTGGAGACTCAGTGGCAGAGCTGGACCATGTAGGGTCTGGGGTCTGGGTTACCTGGTGCAAGAGGGGCCTCTGTGGGGGTCCCTGGAGTGCTGAGGGGCAGGAGCAGGGAGTGGCTCAAGTCTGGTCAAGTTATAACCAGGACGGCCTCCTGGAGCCGAGGGCCCATGAGCAGGTGCTTTATTTTGTCATTTTTAATCACAACTGCGTTCTCATGAAATGGCCTGTGTGCCGTTGGAATCCCTTGATAGTCTGTGGGCTCCATGCCAGTTTGGATGAATTGCAGCGGGCCTTCCTCCTGGCTTGCACAGCACGTGGCCTTAGTCAAGGTCTTGTCTGTGGGGAGCCGTTCTCAGCTGCCTGGCCCCTCCCGGTCTTAGATTTAGCTCAATGCTGTTGTCACAACTGATACCGGGCCCATATTTTGTGCCTCGGATTTCCTCCCCGTTGGAGTCTATAGATCTGTTGGCCTTTGTGAATCCACTGCCCTTGCATTATTTACGGAGGAATTGGATTCACAGAGAGAAGTCTCCTGGGGGAGGAGGAACAAGTGTTCCATTTTGCATCTCTGCCTTCTGAGTGTGTACGCTATTTAAAGATAGATTTTTGTGTAGGGACGAGAATGCCCATTCCAAGGGCTCTTCAGTGGGGAAGGGTCCTGGGCGGGGTGTCCTGGCTTGGTCTTGGCTGCGATTGTTTGGGTGCTGCCGAGGTGCAGGTTGTGCTTATGCAGCCACAGGTTGGCACAGCGCTCCTCCTTCACTCTGTCCCAGCTGGGCACAGGGACTGGCTGACCTCTCAGAGGACTGAACAGGACGGATTCTTGGCCAATGTCAGGGACTCCATTCCCCTCTGAACCGTTGTGGGAGAGACCACCCGCCTCTAACTCAGCGTGGGAAGTTTCCGTCAACTTCAGTTCCAAAAATAAGCTTCCTCCTTTCATTAGAAACAGCCTGAATCATTCATACAAATGTTATTTCCCAAACTTTCCCTTCTCTCCCACAGTATCCCAGCTCCCATTCCTGCATGCCTGTCCTCGAGTTGGATGAGGAGAACTTGTAGAAAACCAGCCTCTCAGACTCAGTCCCTGGGCCCCTCTCCTGGGTCCTGGATTTTGCTACACCTCACTTTAGAGAATGGCTCCTCAGTGGAGGGCTGGTCCTCCTCCACCTGAGGTTGGCTTTACTGCATTGAGGAGGAGCCAGGGTGGAAGGTCCCATAAGTTCTTTCCTGGAAGATGCTGTTGGTACAGACCTGAAGTTTTGATGTTTTTTGAGTCACTTTCCTTATGACCCCAAAGCTTTCCCCTCCTGTTTCAGCTCATCCACTCTTCCCATTGCCTCTATGGAGGCGGCCAGTGTAGTGGCCACTTCCTTTTGGTCAGGGCACTAGAGAGGCGGTGAACCTCCCCAGGGTCCCTCAGCCAGGGGGCATCTGGGTTCACATTGCTTTTCTGCTGGGCTTCTTTCACCCCCCTCCCAGGTACCCAGTGCTGTGATTGGTCCAGGGCATGCCTGGATGGGGGATATCATGCCTGGGAGTCGTGGCTTTCCTGGGGGGCTTTGATTAATCTCTGTGTTTATTGCTGCAAGCTGATTCATGGAGCCGTGTCCAGTCCTTGAAAAGTGTCTACAGATTATTGTAGATGGAGCAGTGCTGCCAGGTGGAACGTTTGAGGCAGCTTCAAAGGTCAGACAGGGAACACTGCGGTGCAGCCATGAACTCAGTGTTCCTAGGAGGACTCTTCATTAAGGTGTCCTTGTATTTCCAACACGAATCAGCCATCTGCTTGACCCATTTGAAGATCACAGAAGCCACTCTGAGGGGCTCTGATCTTCCAGAAAGTAAGCAAAAATAAACAAATCAATATGAAGAAAGGTTGACTTTCCCTGCACAGAACTAAATGCCATGGGGTTGACTTCCCATGCTGGTGTGTGGTGAGTAGGACGAAGAGACCTTTGGGGTTGGGGGACTCTAGGCCTGCAGATGGGAGAGCAGGCATGAGGGCAGCAGCTTGAATTTCTGGGGGCTGCTTAGTTGCATGCTTGCCCGCACTTTCTCTGGATCCTATCAGCTGTAACCTTGCCCTGGGTGAGGGCACGAGAGATGCCTGGTCTACCTTCCTGCCCAGCCAGTACCCACCCACTCAGGACACACCCTGGGGAGTGATTGTATGATGATGGTGGCCCCAGCATTAGAAGACACACGTGAGCCCTTCTCAAGCCCTCACCCCTCCTGTCTGCTGGTGCTGGGGGCAAGTGGGCCTCTGAGTGGGGCTAATGGCTGCAGTTTCTACCCCAGGTCATTTCAGCCAGATTCCTTCTTCTCTCAGTGGCCCTTTGAGTAACTCAGAGATAATTCACTTATTATTACTCAGGGGACAGAGGCTGGCTCTGTTCGTTGACCACCTGCTTTCAGAGAGTGACACATGAAGGGCGACTAGCTAGATGAGCCTCCAAAGACGTTTATGTGTTGCAGGCAGCAGTTTATGAAAAGGTCAGAGGCTGTGCTCAAAGTTTCTGCTGCAGGGACCTCCCATCTCTGGGACAGGTGGAAATCTCAAGATGTTAGAAAGTTCTCTTTATGTTGAACTGAAGCCGACACCTGTGTACCTTTCTCCCAAGAGGATGAATTAAATGACCATGACTCCTTGTTGCTTTCTCTCTCCTAGGAGGATACAGACAGTTTCCAGATCCTTCATTTCTTGTCGCTGTGCTCTTTTGGTGTCTGAAAGTCCTCTTAAAATATGAGACATGAGTCTCCAGTCATGTTGCTGTCTAGTTTGTTGGAGGGACTCTCCCAGAGTGATGGTGAGGGGCTCTGAGTGTAGCTCTCTTGAGGTCTACTGGACATTAGGATGGAACCTAGGATTCCTATAGGAGTGAGTGGTTGATATGCCCCTTTTTAAAATCTACATTTCTGAGTTTCAGTTTCCTCAAATGTGAAATGGAGAATGCAGTGCCTACCCTAGAGGGCTGGGAGGAGTAAATAAAATACAGTAGAGCACATCCAATACTGAAGGCACTCAGTGGGCCAAAATTATCACCCTCATCTTACTTAGTAAGCTAGTTAGCTCAAGGTCAAACATTTTGGCAAAGGCCCAGAGTGCAGATGTTCCAATTAAAATATAAATGCTTTGCTAATAGAGGTGACACAGTTATGTCTTAATATTAAATTGAGCTCTGAGCTTCCTGGCAGCCAAAGCAGAAAGAAAAACTCACCAGATTACACAATTTATATTAGTTGATTAAAGGAAGCATTACAAAGAAATTGGACACACACTTTTGTTTGGGCAAAGGCCTCCAACCCTGGGCATGTTAATCACCTTTGACTTTCTCAGGAAAAATAATTCACTAAACTGGCCTCAGATCAGGGCAGGCCCTGTATGGGAGAAGTGTGCCCAGCTGCACAAAGAGGGACAAACTGGCCCTCAAAGTAAGGGTGCTGGAGAGCGAGGTCCAGCCTCACAGTCCTGCTTCTTCATCCGACAGTCTGTGGCTTGCCTGGCTTCTATGTGTGTGTCTGGGCCTCTGCCTCAAGTTTGGTCTGTAGCCCTTGCGAAGAATTATTGCCAAATTATGTCTTGTGAAATTTGAGCTTCTTATAGGGAAAAGGGATGTGATAAGATGCAGGGGTGACACCAGTTCTGGAGCAGCAGAGAATTTGATGGTCGCTCACTCTGCTCCTTGATCAGGTCTTGTATCACTGTCCGCACCTTTTCATTAACTGAGTGAAAGGCTCAGTAAGGAGTCCCATGGATGATGTTTCGAGATGGCACTAATTCCAAGACCCCACAGATGCCTTTATGGGGTGGAAAAACGACCATATCAATACTGGGAAGGGTGTAGAAAGAAATGATGGACATCATGAAATTTTACTGGAAAGTAGGGTTTATGTAAGAAATGAGAGATCTTACTGGACTTTGCGTGTATTCTGACAAATTATTTTGGAGGGTAGATGAAGCATTTGATGAAACACTGACATGGAATTAGCCAATGGCTGCACTCCACTCACCCCTCCTTGGACCATCTTTGGCTCCAGCTGGGCGATGACTTGGTGGTGTTGGCATGAGCCGGAAAGGCTAGCAATGGGACAATGTGTACCACCTGCTGGTCACACCTTCTGGAAGAATCCTCTTGGTGGGGTCCCTGAGATGTGACAAAAGCCAGGCAGGAAGCAGGATGGTAGTTCCCCCAAAGCCAGCTGACCCAATAGTTTTCATACGTGTTTACTTATCTAACTGCCCTCTGATGTTACTCAGCTGAATGGAGGGTTAAGTACCGAGATTTGGGGAGTTAAACTATTCCTATTTAATTTTTTAAAGGGATGGTGGTGAGATGAATTAAAAACAAAATTTTAAGGAAAAGCTTAAGAAAAGGGGGAACTGTTAAGTCTCCAAACAAAGTCAACTGGATGATGAAGAAGGCTCCTGTCTCCAGGGGTGACAGAGGATGGCTGAGTATCTCTGGTGGAAATGGGCTTTCTGACTGATGATGCACTGAGCTCCGAAAGAGGCGTGGGAGGGCTGCACGTTCTGAGGTGGGCACTTGAGAGCAACATGCTATCTCCTCGTCTGGGTTTGCTATTCTCCGGGGCAGGCTTGTCGGGGAGTGGGGAGCTCTAGGATTAAATCTCTGCAGAGCCCCACCTTTTAATCGTCTGGCTCATAGCAAGCCCCTCAGTCTACCCTTTCCCTTTATTCTTACCTGAAAAAAAAGCAACAAGCTTTGGCCTCCAGACAACCTCTGAGGTCTTGGATCTTGGAAGGCGCATTGGGGCAGGAACGCAGAGTCGGATGAGCATGGTGGGCTCTGGGGCAGGTGTCAAACCGTGTAGGGGAAGGAGTGCTGAGCTCCTCCCACTTACATGGAGAGTTGGAGGCTAGTGGAGAAGGCAGTCCAGATAAGTCAGCCCCGCCCAGGACGGGTTTGTACAGCTGACTGCACTTTTGGCAAAAGATTGGGAAGCTCTTAGCTAGGAAGTAAGATTGGCTCCTAAAGTTAAGGATGGGGTGAAGGCCACCAAAGAGCTACCCTGGAGGGTACCCAGATGCTTTCCCTCTGATGAACCCTCTGTGAGGTCACTTAGAGATTCAACACGTGAGGTCTGTTCCCTCCCTCTATGCATGCCAGGCACCGCTGACTGGGGCTTTGGTGGCTCCAAATATTTGTTTGTGTTAAACATTTCCTAACACACACTGCATTTGCAGTTAGGCCTCACACATAAATAAAATGTAGTTTTGGATAATGTAGCACTTGATAGAAGATCATGTTTGTATCTGTATATGCAAAGTGTAAATATTATAATTTCAAATGTTCTGCTATCATGGTAGGAGTTTTTGTTTTTGGTGCTGCAGTTACCTTCAATCCTGTTTTTTCAATCACATACCAGGGTATTTTTAGTTACCATAAGAAGGGAAATAAAATACAAAAAAAAAAATTGAGCTATATGTGGCATGCAAACCTTTTTAAGGTTTTATGAAATCAAACCAATGAGGAGAGGAATCCAGCCAAGTGGGGATGGTGTGTGGGCCACTGAGCTGAGGACAGGCTTTCCCCAAGCCCTGTCTGTTTCTTCACTCCCTTTCTCGAGTGGTCTCTGAGGGCTATGAGGGTGCAGAGGCTGTGCATATGCAGCAAGGCTGATGTGGAAGCTTTGATATTCCCTGCTCTGGGCTGTGCTGTGAGTGGTAGCGACCTCAGGTACACCTTCATCTTTTTGGGTCTCAGTCTTCTTGTTTGGAAAGTGAATAGATTGCACAATTTTTTTAAAGTGTAAGAGTCTTCTCTTCAAATGAAGTCTGATAAAAGCATTCACTCAGAAAACCCTGTGGCTGGACAATGCTTGTAAACAAGGTTTCGTGTCATTACTACCAAACCTCTTAATCTCAAATCATGTGCCCGAGGCGCAGTAAGCCAATCACTGAGAGGTTGGTGCTTGGAGGTAGAGAAAGGTTTATTCGAATTGGCCAAAATGAGAAGGTGGGAGAGCAAGTTCTCCCAGATCCGCCTTAACAAAGAGAGAAAGCAGGGGGTCTTTATAGGGCTGAGGGGCTTGGGAGGTGGAGTTTTGGGGAAAGTCCTTGTTTCTTTCACTTCACATAAGACCTTGAGCAACTAAACTTCTTTACACCAGTGGCAGCTGGGGTCAGGTCGTCTGGTCGTCATAATTTCCTTAAAGGCATTCTTTTTCTTCTGCAAAACAAGCTCATGAATCCCTGTGACCACTGAACCACCCCTCTGCAAATTAGCAAGCTATAATTACACGATGGCTGTTAAGCAAGCATTTGGGCTCAACAAATACATCTAATGGGGTTTGCGGTTATTTATCTAGGATTTACGTGGGTACTAACTTCTTTTCATCTGTGGCTGTGTTGGGAACAAGGTTGAAGGGTAACACGTTCTTACTGAGTATTTACAGTAACCCTCAGCATTTCAGCATTTCTGTGAACCTCTCCTCCAGGCCAGGCCACAGTGCGCATTGTCTTGGGGGATGGGGAGGGAGGGTGTTGAGGGACGCCTCTCCTCACCCACTGTCTGTCTTCTCCTGGGCAGTGCCCTTCAGAGCTCGGGGTTTGAAGCATTTTGATTTTTAACAATGGTTTGGCTCTCCATTTAGAGACTTCTTGAATTCTGCAACAAAGCCTTGATGAATGGAGACAGAACCCTTCTCCACACACGGATGTCATCAACATGTATCAGTATTGTGTACACCATAATTTCAAAGATTTCAATCATTGATGTTTGACAAACTGGGAGCAAAATTAATATTAGAAGAAGAAAAAGGATTTCTAACAGAGTGAGGTTGTTGGGTTGAGCATTGAACCCAAAGATTAGCAGAGCTAAATGCTATTCTTCATCAGCTAAACTGGAAAGTGGCTGTGGACAGGTTCCTTCTTTGTGCTTTAGTTTATTCTTGCCCGTAAGTGACATATTACAGAACTAGAAACCACCTGCCTGGCCAGTATGTGCATAGCTCTTTGATGTCCCCAGAGAAGAGGGAAAAATCAATAAGACATACAAAAAGAAGGGTGCTGGTTTTTTGAAAACGATGAAGAATCTAGAAAACATATGCACTTTCATTTTTTTTTAAAGAACGTGACTAAAGCTTGATAGACACATTTTTGTCTCCTTCCTTAAGGATCTTACTTGATAAATATATAGATAAATGTTAGTAATAGCATATTAGTTGGTAGTTTGTAAATGAATGCTTGTAATAAAGCAATGTTTGTAGTCTAAAGTAAGTTTGCTTCATAAATTAACAAGCCATAATTTAGCAACAGTTCTGACTTATCCTAAATTCCATGCAAGTGCTGCCACATGAGCGAAGCTTTGCCGTTTTTCTTGGAGTTTCTTCCAGATTGGCTACCCCTTCCCTCTTCTAACACTATCTCCTTTTATGAGCTCTGCAAACCTTTTTTGATTCTCAGTTGTGGCACGTTTTAGCCAGTATTTTGATTTTCTTCAATTTGCTTAGCTAAACCTTAAAAGAATTAACTAATGTTCATGACTTGGTAGAATTATAGCTAGATTTTGCAAAGAGCTTGTGAAACGGCAGCCAGATGGCTGTGGAATCTGAATATTTACTCTGGGGAACCAAAGCAGGTTTTCTGTCATGATGATGCTCACCTCACTTGGGGGCCCAAAGCCCCATTTGTGGAGGCGATGCTCGGGCCCAGTACAGAGGAACATCAAGAGGAGAGGGGGAGCTGACCCTTGGGTGGCAATGTCTGGTGCAGGACTGGGCAGCACTGGGTAGATATCCATCAGGATAATTGTTGTTTTGCTGGCATTTGGACTTTCATTTTAGAAAAGAAGTTACGTTTACAGTGCTTCTGGGCAGGTCAAACGGGGCTACCTGCCATTGAAGCCCAGAGTTCTCAGCACAATGGTGGCAAACACTAGCTGATGAATGCTCTCTGCGTTTCAGATAGCACATGGTAACAGAAAGCCCTTGAGAAGCCAAGGGATGTCACTTTGACATTTATGACAAAAAATTTACCATATGTCTTCAAAAGGAGAGGCAGAGAAACTGATTTATGAAGTACTTGGTATGCCAGGCATGCTGACTGTATTGTTTTCCTTGGCATTTTGTGACCAAAGGATCAGGATCAGACTTGGATTCAAATCCCAGTACCAATTATTGGCTATGCAGCCTCAGATAGATCACTTCACCTCTCTGAACCTCGATTTCCTCATCTGCAAAATAGAGATTTCTATCTTGCAGGTTGTTGTAAGGATTAAATAAGGTCATTTATGAAAAGCACCTTTGTGGTTGGAACTCAGTGAATACTCGATAAATGGGACATATCATCACTGGATGACAGATGACCAAAACTGAAGGTATAGATTGATCTAGGCCCAGAACACTTGCTTGGTTATTCCAAATTGAAGGAAAATCTCATGAAATTTTTAGGGTGGATGAGGCATCAGTGGCGGGTAGGTATTTGAGCACCCTCAGTGTGCACAGGGAGAGCTGGGACTACCATGTCACTGCCCCAGAGTCCCAGGGTTCAGGGGCTACCTCCAGTCTGGATGAGAGGTGGAGATGCTCCAGATGTCCCCAAGTGCTGTGTTTGCCAGCCTTCCTCTGGGTATGTGTGTTGGGGGCATGGGGAGGAGGGAGCCCTCCTCAGAAATTCCACCTTACCATGGCATAAGCCCCTCTGTTCCCCCTGTGATGGAGGGTGCATGCCCCTTGGCTCCTTGTCACACACCGAGATCACCCTGCAAACATGACCTGTGTTATAAACTCACAGGCTCCCAGGGCTCAACCTTGTGCAGCATCTGAGAGCAGGGAGTCAACTGTTGTCACATCCCCAGGGCAACTTGGCTTGCAGCTGGCTCCTTCAGTCTGAGCACAGATCAACAGTCTTCTGTTTCAGGGTGATATCAGTGGCAGGAGTAGGAGGCCCTGTGCAGGGAGATGGCAGGTGACACTGAAGTGGACCCTTCAGTCTGAAGGACCAGTGAGGAAACAGAAGTTAGGTACCAGGTCAACGGGGACAAAGTGCTGCTGCAGCCTCAGCCTATGAGCATTCCCAGACCACAATGGAGGCAAAGTGCCCGTGGTGCAGCAGTTACACGCGGGCCTTGGTCCCAACCATGCCAAACCTAAGTTCGGATTTTTACCCAGCTGATGGCTCAGCAGTGAGCTTTCCTAAGTGCTCGGAGCAGATGATGCAGATAGACGGAGGTGGGCTCTACACAGACAGACAGAGGTGGACCAGGATGGATGGAGGGGGGCTCTCCCCAGGCAGACACAGATGTATGGAGACAGACGGACAGAGATGGCTCTGCATAGCCAGATGGAATTGTAGCCACCAAAAGGGGCCTTCTACTCACTGCAAAGACAAGCCAGCAGTCCAGAGGCAAGGTGGTAGGAGAGAAAGGGTCTTTTTGTTACCTTGCTGTCGAGGGAGAAGATGGCGGACTCGTGTCCTAAAGAACCATCTTAAAACTGCAAAATTTTGAAGCATTTATATAGAGCAAATGGGCTGAAGGGGGTGTCTTGGGATGTCACCCGTCTTGTGGTGTAGTCCTTGAGACTCCAGATCATCGCTTCTCTTTGTCACTGGTGATGGATACCAGCAGAAGCCTTTCTCCCAGAAGACATTTCCTCCCTGGGAAATCTTAGAGAACAAAGTTATTGCCTTATTGACCTAGGGAGGTGTACGTCTAAGCCAAGGACATGAAAATAGCAGAGCATGCGTATTTCTTACAGGCAGGTGTGTACTTATGTAGGCCACGTGCAAACTAAAGGATGCTGATAAGGAGTGGGGGTGTCTTATGGATCAGGGTCATCTATAGTCCTAACATGGTTCCCCTCTGTAAGATAGTTCCCTTATGTCAACCTGTGTTAACCATTGGTGTATTTATCTTAGCTTTCAGGTGGCGCTTAGAGAAGTACATGGACACTCAGAGATGTCTCTGCCCTGAACCCGAAACTGAAGGAGCTGTTCCCATTCCAAACTGTCATAGTCTCTACCCACCCTCTTCCTTCTCAGGAGGACACCTCTTAGAGATGCCGTTTCTTCTTTGTCCTACAGGTTGGAGCTGAGCCCACACCTAGATCCTCAGTCAGAGATGAGCTCTGTGGGACTCACTCTAGGGCCTGCCATTGAGACCACGTTGGGAGATGGTGTTGGGTGCTTGGGACCAGGTTCAGTGTAATGACATGTAAAGATGAGCTGCTCACATTTATTTCTCTGTGGAAGTAAAACACTTGCTTTCAAAGGAGCAACTTCAAGGATATTTAAATGGCAGGCAGCAGTAACCTTGCCAATTTTGAGGGTAAATCTATGTTAATTAAATACAACCAATATTAATACTACTTGTGGCTAAAGGCACTTAAAGTATGAATAAGATAAATACTAAATCCACACCTTAGTGCATTTGAATATAAATTTCAAAAGATTCTCAGGGTCATTTGAATTCATAGTCATATTTTTAGATGAAATTTGGAGAAGTAGTTCTTGGGAAAATATGCCAATTTACTTGCTCGTTACCAGTGTCTAATTGTGGAAAATTATAGCTAACATCCGGAGCATTATTTTCCCTGGAACATTTTTGAATCAGTAATTAGTTCCCTCAGAGCTTTGAGGGGGAAGTGTGATCACCCCCAAGCTGAAGGCTGACCTGCAGGGGTTTGAGGCTGCTTCCCTGCAAGCAGGTCACAGGGCCCAGTTTGGGAGTGAGACCTAAGGACCCAAACTTCCAACCTGCTGCCCCCAGCTGTGTGAGTTGGGTGTTTGCTAATCTGTGAAATGGGAATGAAATGCCAAGTTCATGTAATTGTTGTTAGAATTATGAGGTGATGATGTAACTAACGCATTGGACTCGGGGTCTGGCACATGGTCGGTGTTCAGGAATGTCAATAACCTTTCCTTCCCCAGACCCAGCCCTTGTCTTTCTGTCCTCTGTCCTCCTATTTGGACCATGCAGTGAACTAGGCATGTCAAGAAGGGGTTCAGAACAGCAGCAGGAGGGCCGGCCCGTGGTTGAGTGGTTAAGTTCGAGCACTGTGCTTTGACGGCCCAGGGTTTTGCCAGTTCGAATCCTGGGCGTGGACCTAGCACTGCTTATCAAGCCATGCTAAGGCAGCATCCCACAGAGAGGAACTAGAATGATCTACAACTAGGATATACAACTATGTACTGGGGGGCTTTGGGGAGAAGAAGAATAAAAAACAGAGATTGGCAACGGATGTTAGCTCAGAGCCAATCTTTAAAAAAAAACAAAACAAAAAACAGCGGGCCAGACTCAGTCTCTGTCACTCAGGTTGGGTGCCTGCTCTGGCCTCACTGCTTAGGGAACAGTGACATTCATCTGTGGAATTCCAGGGAGCACTGCAAAGTGAGAGAGATGCTGCTTATGGAATCAATCACATCTGTTAATTGAAACAGATATGTGTGAATTACGCTAGACACCTGGAAGATACTAGAATCATGGAACATGGAACATTGTACTTGTTCTTTGGAATCTTGCAGTTATACCCTAATTGGTAATGTGGACACATGAAACAATGAGACACAGATTTGAGATTGTCCCTTAGTGAATTTCCACAGGATGACTTCAGCACAGCAATGAGATGAGTTGCTAGGAGGGAAACCACTGAAAATAAACGTTTGCAATCATGCTCATCGGTTATTTGGTAAACAAAAGAAGAATCTTGATAACAGTTTCAAAATGAGATATAATTCACAGCCCTGGCTGTGTCTCTTGTGAAGCATGAGAAGAAAGCAACTGACACAGGGCTCCCTGAAAAATTAGTACTGATTCTAGAACTGCCTGTGCTGTGGTGTTTAGCCATTGTCCAAAACAGAATTTCTCCATCACCCCAGGGAGAATATGAAATTCCAATGGCATTTTACTCATTTTAGTTCTTGGAAAGACAGAGTTTTGCTCCTAAAGCTAGAAGAAAAAAATTATGAGAAAAACCAGTATTTTCTCTCACCAACTCTAAAATAATGGGTTTTCAGCATTTTGAAAAGCAGTTCTGCTGCTAGAATTGGAAACAACAAATTGTTGTTTGACCTGAAAAATTAAATGTATGAGGTCAAGGTGAAACTAGCAAATATTACAAGGAGAGTAACATTCATAAATAAAAATGAAGAAGAGACAGTCATTTGTCAGAAAGCTAAATAAAAAATAAGGTGAGGGTGATGACAAGGTAAACTGGTTATAGAAGGGCAGTATAAGCCCAGAATTCAGATTTCTATGCAAGAAACAGAGTTTGTCAGAAGAGCCCAGAACAGCTGGTTGCTTTACTGGGAGGATGTGGCATGGTGTTCTCTGTCTGTCCTCCCGGGGTGCAGTCCACTTTCCCTGTCCTGCTTGTGCCTGAGGCTGGTCTGTGTGTCCTGTGGGTGACTCCCTTGCTATCTGGCCTCTGGTCTGCTGGCGATGGGAGCCCAGCAGGCATTGACGGAAGGAGGAAGGATGTCTGGGGTTTCTTCATTTGGCTCTCTCCTAGCTGGCTTTGTCCTTGGGCTGAGGTCACTGCCACCTCCAGTGTCTCGCTGTGTGACTCTGGAGTTCCTTCATCTTCTGGGGCCTTTGACGCTAATAGCCCCTTTGCTGCCAACGTGCAACTCCCACATAGCCCTCATGGTTCCTTACACCTTCCACACACCCTTGTAAGTACTCCCTTTATTAAACCCTCTCCAAAGGATGTTAATTTGACTGAGCCATCTGGCTTAGTCTGTTTGGGCTGCCATAGCGAAATATCACAGACTGGGCAGCTTAAACAGCAGACGTTTATTTCTCACAGTTCTGGGGCTCTAAGTCCAAGATCAAGGCACCAGCAGATCCGGTGTTGGTGAGAGGTCTCTTCCTGGCTTGCAGACCATCACCTCACTGTGTCCTCACATGGCAGAGAGAGAGAGAAAGGAAGCAAGCTCTCACTTCTCTTCTGACAAAGGCACTAATCCCATCATGGGGGCTCCGCCCTCATCACCTCATCACCTCCCCAAAGCCCCCCCACCCAACATCATCACCTTGGGGATTAGGGTTTCAACACATGGATTTTGGGGGACACAAGCATGCTGTCTGCAGCACCACTTGTGTCCACCTGTGCTCCTGACTGACGCAACCTTTGCCCAGTTTTTCTCCCCAAATTCCATCTCAGTTGATGGTGGAGCTGGAGTCCATTATGAGTCGACTGCCTAGTTGGTCTCATAGGTACCTGGATCCACAGCAGGCTCACTTATTTAGTTTCTTAGTGTTGTTTGCTTGTTTCCTTGAAAATGACACCACCTTCATGAACCCAATTGAAGCCTGAAATTAATTTATTTTATTTTATTTTTTATTTTTTAATTTTCTTTTCCTTTGTGTCCCCAACGCCCCTCGGTACATAGTCGTATATTCTTAGTTGTGGGTCCTTCTAGTTGTGGCATGTGGGATGCCGCCTCAGTGTGGCTTGATGAGCAGTGCCATGTCCGCGCCCAGGATTCAAACCGATGAAGCACTGGGCCACTGCAGTGGAGTGTGCAAACTTAACCACTAGGCCACAGGGCCAGCCCCCCAAGCCTGAAATTTAAAACCTTCAGTTTTGTTCAGCAATCCTCTGTTTAACCAGCCCTGTCTGGATCCTGAGCTGGAGTGAAGACTTTCAGCAGAACTTGAAGAGGATTTCAGACCTTTTATTTTAATTTTCATGTCAAATTTCTTTCTTATTTTAAGTGATCAAATTGAAATTTTAGGCATCGCATCACCAACAAGCACAGTGAAACTTGATTGGGGCTGGGCTGGGTAGTTGTTTTGAAAAGTCCTAACCTTTGGGTATGAACTAAAATTTTATTTTCCTTGTTTATCTTAGCTACTGTGAAACCAGCATTTCAGATTATTTATTTTTGAATTAATTTTTTCTGGCTTAAAAATAACACAAACCCAGAGTGGAAAATTTAGACATTTGGTAGAGAATGAAGAAGAGAGAACCAATACCTCCAAGTATAGCCATTTTAAGATTTACTATGTATTGAGATTTACTATATTTCTTTCCAGTCTTTTTTGTAAATGCCTGCTTTAAAAAAAAAACAAAAAACATGGTTAAGGACACATTTGAGATACAATGTGTATCCTGCTTTTTTCACTTTGCATTGTGAGTAATTGAAAAACTCTTCATAACTTCATTTTTAATGGTTGCCTAATGACTGTTTTCATATGTTTTGAATAAATAACCCCCTGAATGCCATGGGAAGAAGTCATCTATGTCATGATCTGATCCCCAGGGAAGTCCTAATCACTCCTCCAGCTTTCTCTCTTTTTTAATGTGCATTTGACAAGTAGTTCAGCGCAGAAGGCAAGATTTCAAGTGCAGTTATGCATCGGGAGAAAGGCCACAGTGTGGATGCAAAGCCCCACACTGTCTCCTGGCACCCACCTTCACTGGCACACAGACTCTCCCAGTGACCCGTGAGATAGGGGTCGTCGAGTCCCCACTTCACAGACAGGAAAACTGAGGCTGAGTCAGTGTAAGTAACTTGCCTTGGTTCTCACAGCTGGAAGGGGGTGGAGCAGGGATTTAAGTTAGATCTGTTTGGCGCAAAGCCCGTGGTTTCCCAATGAACTGTGTTGCCAAGAGTATCAGAGACCAAAGTTACTTCTTTCTTTGACAAGATTGAGGAAGGAATGTGATGTGCTTTTGGTACAGGGTAACTCAGATCTTAAAGACTTCCTTAGATTATGTGAGTAAGAGCCGCAGGAAGAAAAACCCTGGAAAGCTGACCTTTCCAGGTTGAGGAGTCCTTGGCATGGTAATGCAGGAGGGACAGATGCTTCAGAGGGCTGGTCAGCCTCTCTGCTCTCTAAGGATGTTGTGTGGAGTGCTCAGTTCTCAGAGGGAGCTGTGTTCTGTGCTGACAAATCCCACTTCTAATGATGTTCATTCTTATTAACCCTTCAAAGCAAAACCTTCTGTGACTCACCCTGTTATCTCACCTCTGTCATGCCCTTCCTCCCTGACTGTGCAGAGTAGGAGAAACAAATGTATTGTCTCTGTTGGTCTAGCAACACATCTTTGTTGATAAGCTGCCTTGGAGCTGTGTAGTGCGTGAAGAATGTCTTGTCTTCAGAGAATTTACAGCACAGTTAAGATCAAACATTATATTGGGAAGGTGACCAGTGGTGTTAGGACTGTTAGTTTTGGCGTGGATGGTGAGGGCCAGCTTGTCAGAGAAGTGTGTTCTGGGAAGGGGGTGGTGGCTGGCCTGAGAAGCAGCTCCTGCAGTGAGATTGGGGGGAGCTTTTGGGAGGCTCTAGAGTTGTGAGGGGGGTGGGTGGAGGACGGGTGGAGCCACCTTTCAGCAGTCCAGCAGCAAGTTCTGGAACATCCATCACAGCACAGAGCTGTCCCTTACCAGAGCCCAGGGGCAGGGTGGTTATGACCCCACACAGGCTCTGGACACCCAGGGACAGGCAGGGGCACAACCTCTCTGGGCGTCTCTGGGCAAGGCATCCATACAGCAAGGGCCATCAGCTGGATGAGAGAGGGCAGCCAAGTTCCACGCAGCTGGGGAAGGTGTGCCAGCGGTATGAAGCTGGCATATAGGCAGTGGGAGGCTTATCATTACTATTATTGCTGATGTTTTTATGTTCACTCAGTGTCCATATCTTGAGAGGAAATCCCTAAGACTTTTTGTAGATAGCCCATGAGGGCACCCTGGAGAGCTTAGTAGTTGCTTTGTGGTGGAGAAAACGACAGAAATCCGTTATAGCTGAGAGCTTTCATGATCTATGGCTGATTGATTGATTGGTTTGTTCCCCATTGCTTGAATTCCTGCAAGCCCTTGGGCTCTAGGAACTCCCGCGGTGTCTACGTGATGGAAAGCAGAAGGGTTGGAGTGAGGATGGGCTCTTGGAGAAGTCCAGTCAGTATAGCTCAGTCTGCAGAGAGAACCTTGTGGTACTATAGAGAGACCTCCAATTTCTCAGAACAGGGGCACCTCTGGGAATGGACCAAGGCCAGTCCAGCTCCTGCCCTTCACTGAGAAGTCATCACTCCCACACCCGGCTCTCAGCCATCTTGATATTGGCGGGATGTAAAGGACTATTCTTCTTGGACAGTTGTCTCTAGGATGTTATCTTACCTGCATGCCCAGGGTGACCTCAAATGTGGAGAGTTCTCTGTTATCTCAATTCTTGACTTATTGGCTACCATGAGATACTCACTTCAGGCAGATGCCCTGATCTCATATGCTGCTCTCTAAAGAAGATGCATCAAGGAGTGATTAATATTACCTTAGTTACAGATTTTATTAGACAATGAGCTGGTGACTCAGGACCAGCTCCCACAGCCCCAGTATTTCAGGGGATTCAAGAATCAGTTTATTTTGTGAGTAACAAAAACTAGGGAAGGGACTGTTTCTCAAGCTTGCATTGTTGCTGGAAATAGTTAACTAATGCAACTTCTCATTAATTGCAGGCCTCTCAAGTTGTGGGGCAGGGTCACAAAATGATAGAAAATCCATCATTTCTGTTCTATTTTCTACCATTTTCTCCCTAAATCTGTTTCACTTTAAATAAATATTTTAGCTTGGCCCCAGGATGAGACGTAGTCGCTAGCTGGGTGGAGAGAGAGCAAGAAGGAGGAACCCAGACTTGGGAGCGCTCAGAGGTTGCCTTGAGCAGCAGGAGTGTTAGTGCAGGGTGGTGTGTGACCACATGTCCAGAGGCTTCCAGAGTGGAAACTATGTTCCTTGTACACATTTAACATGCACATGTTCAAGTAGTATCATAAATAACAAATTAAACTTTTTTTTTTAAGATTTTATTTTATTTTATTTTTCCTTTTTCTCCCCAAAGCCCCCCAGTACCTAGTGGTATATTCTTCGTTGTGGGTCCTTCTAGTTGTGGCATGTGGGACGCTGCCTCAGCGTGGTTTGACAAGCAGTGCCATGTCCGCGCCCAGGTTTCGAACCAACGAAACACTGGGCCGCCTGCAGCAGAGCACGCGAACTTAACCACTCGGCCACAGGGCCAGCCCCTAAACTTTTGAAATATACTTTGGTGTGTCTAAAGGGAGTATTTGTTTATTTTTTGCCATATTCCATGCTATTTCTCTAATCATATCATATCCTAGGTTTTTGAGTTTTAGAGTAACGGCTTTATTTTTGTCTTTTTATGTTTTTTACTCATATGTTGTTTTTCTCTCTTTTTTTAAAATCAAAACTTTATACAAAAGTAGTTTTGTATTAGTGCGAGTCCACCACACTCCAAATTCAAATATGCGGGCACTTAGTCAAGCTTGTTGAATGCACTACATGGATCTCACAGCTTACCCTTCCTGTTTCCCATGATGGTTTATCATTGATTGTTTTGGTGACAGCGGAGCACCTTACCCAAATGCTCTGACAGCCCTGTTTAGCATTTCAGGTTTTCTCTGTGAAACCACAGGAGTGGATTGGGTGGGCTCAGCCATGATTCTGAAGGCACCAGTTTCATCTCAAGATGTCAGTTATGGGACATCTTCCTGGAATAGGGGTGGAATCTCAGAGACTGACAGTAAACATGAGATTTGGCTAGGGAATGGAGAATGCAGTTCCTGCCCGAGAAGCTGAGCATCTTCTCCCTTCAGTGGAGCGTGGGCATCACTCAGGGTGTGAGCTGATCCTGAAGCTGTCTGCTGTCGATTGCCTTCTCCCTCTGAAGAGCTTTTGTAAACATGGTGTTGAAGTTTGTGGATGAACATGTCCCTTTTTCCTTCTGACTTTGTTGTTTGTTTGCAGTTTTTAATGCAGCATAAACCTAGTCTAAGAACAAAATAAGCATGTTTATATTATCAGTGACGTGGAAGTGACCCAGACTGCTTTGTCCTTTTTGCTTTCACTGTTCTTGTAAGTAAACAACCACCCTAAACACCTGGGCTTCTCAAACCCAGGTGAGTATTCAGGCAGCAGTTTTGGTTTGTAAGGCTGAGTTCAAGCTACCAGATGATTCTGGAGGGGGCAGGGATGGTGTCGTTTGCCTGATGGTGTTAGTTGCCGACATGTATATGAGTAGGTACATATTTGTATAAAAATGATGTAAAATTTGCTGCTGCATAACTGTACTCCTTAATTATCAAGGAGTGAGGTGGCAATGTGGTGGAATCGAGGCTGGTGTTTTATGATTGTTTTCATGTGATACAAATTTCTTAAGTTATTTCTCTAAAGGTGATATTTTAATGCCTCATCAATTTTATTTTTTCTTGAATTCTCTGAGGGCTGTGCACCTCTTGGCCAGGAGAGTTAATTTTATCTGCTGCTTTCCAGGACATTGTTCACGAATATAGGTTTCTGCTCACTCACAGCAGACTGTGTTTATTTGTCCAAAGTCTTTACCAGTGTCTTCTTTTGTGCCTCTTTGTGTGTGAGGATGCTGGGTCTGGGGAGCCATGACCATGTGTGTCCATACCCTGGGCTCATGGGTGTGAACTTGTCCCACAGACTTGAATCTGGATAGCGTCAGGGACTTTTTCCTTTCCCCGTTATGAGTTCATGAGCTAGTTGCAGCCCGTGGGTATGAGCTCGACTGTTAAGAGTGAAATGTGATTTGACAGGGGTGATGTCAAGAAGAACACTTCCCTGGAGTGTTCCTGAGATGGCAGCGCTGTAGCTCTGGAGTAGTGGAGCATGGCTTGGAAGCTGTTATCCAAACTATGCTGGTGTGCAAAGAGCTCATAATCCGCTGTCTCATGCATGCTTCTGGACAGCCGTGGGGTGACTGTAACTTGGGCCATTAAATTCCATGGGAATACTTGAGCTTTACTGGCTATGTTCCTGCTTGGGGTTTCTCTTCTTTGGAACATAGTCTTGTTTTGTTTGTTGTTGGCCTTTTCATGACAAGCTAGAGTTAGTGTGAGTTTCTCATTGATGGCCTTCCCATTCAGCGGGGATGCCACTGTAATCAGAAGAGCCAACTGTTTACCACCGTTCTTTGTGGAAAAATGAGAGAGAAATGAGCTCTGTGTTTGGCTATAAAGTTCCTTATTGGTTTTCCTTTATGTTTTTCCTTTTTAAACTTTTAAAAATTGGAATACAGAACAACTCCAAGTTCTTTGATTTCTGGATTCTGTTGCCATCACTCAAGGAAATAGTAGTGCTAATAGTAGATTATGAATCTTTTTTTTTTTTTAAAGATTTTAGTTTTCCTTTTTCTCCCCAAAGCCCTCTGGTACATAGTTGTGTATTCTTAGTTGTGGGTCCTTCTAGTTGTGGCATGTGGGACGCTGCCTCAGCATGGCCTGTTGAGTTGTGCCATGTCTGCACCCAGGATCTGAACTGGCGAAACCCTGAGCCGCCGAAGCACTTGGCCACGGGGCTGGCCCCTAAATATCTTGTGTATATGTGTAAAGGTAGTTGTTCCTTTGTGCTTTTCCCCTCCCTCCAACAATGCTCTCACACACACACCCACACATATACACGTATGCATACACGTGTGTACACACATGTATGTTTTGAGGTGACTTGACCAGTTGGTCACCCCACTACCACCACCATACCCAAGCTATTCTGAGTGAATGCTGTCTTCAGAAACCGTAAAGGGAACTCCATGGCACTGGATCGCTTGCTTTTTCCCTCAGAAAGGGGAAGAAGTGGAGTTTTGGTGGTAAAGTACATTCTCAGTGGTATGTTCCTTCACCTTTGCTGCCAGCTCTTCTTGGTGGGTAGTTCCAACCCGAGCACTCTTTCTCATGTATTTCTGTAAAGCTGCACACACCCCCCCACACACCTTGCACACATGTACTCGCAAATGCACACAGTCACACATGCACTCACGCACACGCTTGCACACACTAACACATACACTCACAAACACGCATACTCACACATGTGTGCTCCTTAACTGTCTCCATCCTCTGCGGTCTCTTTTGACTCTTGCTGTCAGCCCAGGAAAGCTCTCCCCGTCCTGTCTCCATCCTCCCTTTCTCCTACCTGCTCTTTATTTAAATTGTGAGCTGCACCAGTGCTATTCGAGCCAATAAATGTAAGAATAGTGCTGATGTTTCAAACCTGCTTCAAAGAAAAGAAGTAACACGTTAAGTGAGATAAAGTACAAGAGTGGAATAAGCTAGCATGCAGAGCATCTGGAGTGATTCAGGCTGGCTAGAAGGATCCTGCAGAATCTGTGAGAATCACCTTCTTCCTCTTCCTTCTATCTGCATTAAACTTGTTTTTCTCAAGTACTAGCATCAGCGTTGAATAGAAATAAAAATTAATTTTGGATTCCATTTGATTGTTTTTGCTTAATTATTATTGTAAAGATCTTGTTTTCCATTACTTTTAATTGCAGATATGTAGTTTTAAAGTGTCTTTCGGATAAAACCAGCTTTGTGGGCTGCTCAGGGAACTAATCACTAATTCAAAGTTCCAAATATCTATCTTAACTCTTTCTTTGTTGGGACAGTCTGTCCTAAGAATGAATCTCAGTATTTTTTTTGTCTTCTCTGTTTTCCATGTTGGTTGCAACAGAAACCCAGAGCTAGAGTCTGAGTCGGGGTGTGTGTGTGTGTGTGTGTGTGTGTGTATGTATGTGTGGCCTGTGTGTGTGTGCATGTGCGTGTGTGTATTCTCGTGCGTGTGTGAAGGGTGCCGGGGAAATTAAATGACCTCATTCCGTGTTTCTGTTCAGCTCCTTACTGCGACCTCAGCCCACTTTGCCAAATGATCAGCAGCTCCCAGCCCTGCTATGGAGACCCTGAGTGGTAGAAGAGCAAGTGAAAGTCTCTGAACGCAGAGAAGCATCTCCTTTCCTTGTTTTTTTTTGTAAGGAAGATTGTCCCTGAGCTAACATCTGCGCCAATCCTTCTCCACTTTGCACATGGGATGCCGTCATAGCATGGTCCGACAAGCAGCATGCAGGTCCTACCTGGGGATCTGAACCCACGAACCCCAGGCCGTTGAAGTGGAGCTCGTGAACTCAACCACTACGCCACTGGGCTGGCCCCACCTTTCCTCGCTTTTGCGTGTTCTCACGGTGACCAGAGCTTTAGGGTCATGAGTTTCCCACTTCTCCCCTTTGATTCTCTTTCGTCCAAAATACACAAAATACCTGAGGTAGAGAACTCAGGTAATTCCAAAGGATTGTAGCCCCTTCAAGAGAAGTGGATTTGCACTTGTACCCAAGTGCAGTGCAGAGAACATCAGTGCCCCATCCCCATGTCATCTCTGTTATCCATTTGTGGACTATCTGTGGTGAGTAGATATTCCTGTGGGCTTCTCCAGGGCATTTCTACTTTGTTTCTGCTTACGTGGTAGATGCACACTTGGGAACTGCATTCATATCAGCACAAGCCAATTTAAGTCACACATAGCAAAACAAAAGAGAAATGATTTTTTTAAGTTGGAATATTTAAAAATAAGTATCTACACTGGTGCTCCTTTCCATAGGTGTTAATACCTGTAACCAACAGTTATTGAGGTCTTAATATATGCCAGGCACTGTGCTAAGAGTTTTACATGGATTATCTCTTCTAGTCTTATGTCATAGGCATTGCTGTTATCTCTTTTCCCTCTCTGAGTGGGGGGAGATGGAGGGTAGTTTGGTAGTTTTTTGCTAGTGAGTAGCAGAGCCAAGACTTGACCCTGGGTGTGTGTTGTCCCAGAGCCTGAGTGAAGATGAGGAGATGGAGGCCCAGGGCTGACTCTTGTCATTTTCCTGCATGGGGCGACCCATCCTGAGAAGCTGGTATTGCCACCCCTAGTCAACCTAGAGTCCATCTGTGTGTAGGAGTCCTGATATTTGTACTCCCAGTTCTTGGCACTTTCATCTTCATCTGCATTCCGTTCTGGACTGACTATAGCCAGATGTCCATCTTGCAAGCAGTTCTACATCGTGTGAAACTCAGGGATTCTGAGGTACAAGACAGCAAAGTTACCCTATTCTTTTTGTTTTCTTTTTTTTGCTGAGGAAGATTAACCCTGAGCTAACATCTGTGCCAGTCTTCCTCCACTTTATATATGGATTGCTGCCACAGCATGGCTGATGAGTGGTGTAGGTACTTGCCTGAGATTTGAACCCGTGAACCCGGGCTGACGAAGTGGAACATGCTGAACCTAACTACTATACCACGGGGCTGGCCCCTAAGTTACCCTGTTCTTGATGACCCTAATGCTCTTTTTTCTTGTTTTTTGGTGAAGCTCCTTAGATTTGTGTTCCGGGGGAGAAACTGCTGACTAGCCTTAGGAGAGCAAAGGGCATGGCCTGTGCTGGGTCAGCACTGTCCAAATCATGGCAGCTTCTCCAGACTGACCAAAGCCGGGCTCCAGGGGCCTGGTCCCCGCCGGACATGCTTGAGGAGGGCAGCCTTACACCTCCTCACTCAGGTTAAAGTACTAAAAACTCCCATTAAGACATGAGGTGTTCCTGGCAGCCATTAATGTCCTAACTGTTCGACGCACACCAGCTTCCCGGATGAGTCCTGTAAGTGGGACATCCCCAGAATGGGGTAGGGGAACAGATGGTTCATCAGTTGTTCTTGCCCTTATTGTTTCAGCATTGAACAGCCTGCCTTGTCCCTTCTGTGTGCTGGGGACATGCACTCCTTGGGCTGGAGATGGGCTTTGAACCAACAGCCATAACAGGTACACAGGGTGGCCCTGCCCTCTGCCGTCCTCTGCAGGCTCAGACCACTCACCTGCCCTGTACCCCTGAGGGTTCCCACTTGGCCTCTGGGCTACAGCCTGGACCCTGGGTTTTGGCAAATGTCTTCACTCACACTCTAGTCTCTGCTGAATGGAGGTCTGTCCTGAGCCACAATGTGCCATGTGCTTCTCCGTGCCCCTCCTGCCCTAGTTGCTGGCGTGGCCCTGTTTCTGATTCAGCTCCCATGGATCTGCCAATTTGCTGCCCGCTTGACTCTGGGTTTCCCACCTCCTGCTGCCACAGCCTTGCTGTCCATAAGTCATCTGTCAGCCCTCCCTGAGCTTGTGTTCATCCAGGCACTGTGCTGAATTTGTGTCCACTCTGAGGCCGATGTGCCTGGTTTTGGCCCTGACACCATGTCCAGGGATGTGTGAGTGAGTGTGGGAAGCCCTCCCAGGGCAGGGGGCACATGGAGTGAGGGTGGTAAAGAGACAGCAGGCAGGAAGCACAGTGTCCAGGGCAAGTGTCCTGATGAGACTGCAGGCTGCCAAGGTGCCGTGGTTGGGCCCGGAAAATGCTGATGGCTGAGGACAAGGTGTGTGCAGAGGCTGGGGGGGTCTCATTTACACAAACACTCAGCTTAATGCAGGGCTGGGGGGCAACCTAAGGTCTAGGGGCACCCAAGGGCCCAGGCTGCTGAGACCCATACCCAAAGTGGAGAGCCCACATCTCTGAGCCCAGGCTAGTTGTTGCCTCTTGGAGTCTGGGCTGTGCATGCCCTGCACGTGGCTGAGCAGGGGCTGAAGGGTGTCCCTCAGACCCACTGAGGATTGGGCAGACATGGCCCATCAAATTCAGATAAAGAGAGAGGATGTGGATTGGGAGGCACAGGGAGCAGGGCTGGGCGTTGCAGACACAGGAGTGACCACAGAAGGATGTTTACCAGTAATTCCTGTGAACTGGGGAAGATAATTCCCACTTCAGAATGTAGTTGGAAGGAGTAAATGAGGAAGCCAGAACAGGCCCTGAAAGCTACTAAGTGCTGGAGGAATGGGGTTGGGTTAAATCCATTCCTTTACCTGTTCCTTCACGTGTCCCTTGGCAAATGCTGCTTGAGGATTTAATGCATCCTGGGATTGGGCACACTGAGGGACAGGCTGGGTCCACCCTCAGGGATGCTGCCATCCAGCAGGGATAGACCTGCAAGCAGTCAGCTCTGGGACCTAAGTGCCTGGAGGGCCGGGGAACCCACAGGGTGGCAGGCAGAGGGGGCAGTGGAAACGTGTTGATTAGGGTGGATGAGATCTCCAAATAATGACCCTGATATGGAGCAGAGGAGGTGAGGGCCTCGTCATCTCAAGCTGCCCATACTGGAAGGACGCTGTGCATTTCCTCCCAGGTGGAATGGCACTCGCAGAAGGGAGTTCTCTACAGCCTGGGCTGGGTCTAAAGTTGTGTGATTCTTACACATGTGTGATGGTTCTGCCCGGGGCGTCTGATTGTTTTTCTTTTTCTTAACATGCTGTTTGGGGCTTCTGGTGAAGTTTGTCACTAACTGTGACTTGTGTTGTTAAAAGTTAGCTCTGTACCAAGATTTTGGAAGGTCATTGACTATCTTGGTTGTCTTAGAGAGTGACAGACCCCACTGTCTTAGTCTGCTTGGGCTGCCAGAATTTTAAATACCACAGACAGGGAGCTTAAACAGCAGAAATTTACTTTCTCACAGTCCTTGAGGCTGAAAGTCTGAGATCAAGGTGTCAGCAGGGCTGTTTTCTCCCAAGGCCTCTCTTCTTGGCGTGTAGACGGCCATCTTCTCCCTGTGTCCTCACATGGTTGTCCCTCTGTGAGTGTCTACATCCTCATCTCCTTTTCTTATAAGGACACCAGTCACATTGGATTAGGGCCCACCATAATCATCTCTTTAAAGGCGCCATCTCCAAATACAGTCACATTCTGAGGTACTAGGGGTCGGGACTCCAACACATGAATTTTGGGGGACACAATTCAGCCCACAACACAATACAGGAAACAAAGTCAGAAAGACAGGACAACTGAGTCAGTTTTCTAAGCTATGGTCAGGACCCCTGGAAGTAAAGAACTAGGAGATGGTGGAAAGGCAGATGCAACCCAGTGGATTCCGAAGCTGGTTGCGGGTGGAAAGGACGGAGGGATCTCAGCACCTGTGTGTACTGGAAAACACCTTTGCCTGTGCTAGCAGGTGCTTTTCATGCGCATTAACTCTGACTGATTTGTATCTGGGGTATCACATGGGAAAGACCACCTCCAGCCTCAGCAGGAAAGGACTGTGTTCAGTTAGGTAAGTCTGCCCAGGTGTGGGGAAGGAGGGCCTGCCTCCACCGTGTGGGGATCCCCTCCCTCAATCACAGGCTGATGCTGTTGCTACCCACCCCCTACCCTGGGGCTGGCATAGGTTCACCGGGTGATAGCCGCCCACCGACTCTGGTTATGGGAAGTCATGCCTCTGTCATGGGCCTCAGGTCAGGCCCAATTCAGGTTTCCAGAAGTGATTTCCATAGGGACTCCATGATATACTCGTTTCTACAAAGTGCCTTCACTTTCAGCCTCAGAGATTGGGACCTTAATTAGCACCCTGGGTGCTGGGACAGGGTCTGTAGGATAGTGCATCTCACGCGGTCTTCAGGAGGCCTTCTCTGGAGCCGTGACCTCTGGCTGCAGGAGACACTGTGGGAAGGTAGAAGCTGGAGTCCAGGGTCTGGTGGGAAGCCATCAGCTGAGGGGTTTGCCTGAGACTAGGGAAGAGAGGAAGGCCAATCTGCTACCCCAGGGGGGCATTTTGGACAAAGCAATATTCATTATGTGTAAATGGATCTCTGAAATCCCCTTGATGTGTGTAATTATGCTAAATAATAGTTAAACGTTTCACCTATTAACATTCACGTCCCTGAGGACCTGTAGCTAAGGCTCCTCTCAGGAGGGGAAGAAGAAGAAGAACAGAAAATGCCTCTTCCTGAGCACAGACGGCCTGGCCCAGTGGAGAACGGGGAGGTGGAGGCCAGGCCCCATTTCTGCAGAGAACCAAAGACAGCTGTAGACCAGGCAGAAGATGAGTTTGGCCTGGAGGTAGTTCAGTCTACATCTGAGATTCCCACCCCTCTTTCCTTTCTAAACCCAGAAAAGCCCAAACTAGTTGGAGATTAGGCCTGGCGCTGGGCTTCTGGAACATGCATCCTGTAGGACTGAGTCTCTTGTCCCTGGTGCTGCCTGTTACGGCCGCTGCGCACTGCCTGACAATTTTGTTCCAAGTTGAGTGGCTATGTATTCCCCTTGGCAGATGCCTAGTTTCCAAAATAGCTAAACTTTAACCTCTGGATCACTTCTCAGAAGTAGCTTTCCTTCTACAGAGGTACATGCTTCGTCTGGACACTCTGCTCTGCAGTGAACTTGGAACCTGGAGCTGGAAAGGCTGTAGGCTACCCTCCCCAACTCCAGCTGGGGCCCTGGACTAGAGATTTCTTGGTGTGGTGGGTAGTCTGACATTTTACTTTAAGGTCCTCCAATCATGGACCACGATCCACCAAGGGCTTCTTTCAGGAGGTTGCAGGTGGCAGCCTTTGGGTCTCCTTTGAAAGGCTGTTGGATCCTTGCACCAGTCCTGCAAATGTCTGAGATTTTCCTGGGTGAGAAGGCTGATGTGGTTATAGAGCTTCTCTTGAGCATGCCCATTATCTGCTCGCCTTCTCCCCAGCAGCTTCCTCCCTGTTCACCCCTGCCCCTGTCTTTCCAGGCTTGGGGCCAGCCCTCAGTCCCCTTGGGACTTTTTCTACTCTGGCTCATTGCTTTCCTTCCTTGTGATAGAACTAGATTGAATACTCTCCACCTGCGACCTTATTTCTCTACCACTGTATGAGTTTCCCATGGCTGCTGTAACAAAGCACCACAGACCTGGTGGCTTGAATGACACAAATGTACTGTCTCACAGTCTGGAGGCTGGAAGTCTGGGATCAGGGCTGGTTCCTTCTGAGGCTCTGAGGGAGAATCTTTCCAGGCCTTTCACCTGCCTTCTGGTGGTTGTGGCAGTTCTTGATGTTCCTTGGCTTGTAGAAGCATCACCCTGATCTCTGCCTTTATCTTCACACATGTCCTCCTGTGTGTCTGAGTCCAAATTTCCCCTTTGTAAAAGGACACAGTCATATTGGAGTAGGGCCCACCGTAATGACCTCATCATAACTAATTACATCTGCAACGATCCAGTTTCCAAATAAGGTCACATTCTGGGGCACTAGGGGTTAGGACTTAAACCTGTGAGTTTTAGGGGGACACAATTTAGCCTGTAACACCCCCAACTTTCTTCTTAGTCCTTAGTGATCTGGTTTGATTTCTCACCACTTCAGTGGAGAATCACTTTTAAAGACCAGGGCTGTTTTTCTTTGGCCAGTCTCTCAGTCTCCTCCTGCCCTATCTACCTGGCCTTCTGCTGTCTTCCACCCTGCTCCCGCCTCCTGCTTCTGAGACCCTGGATACCACATGCAGCTGCTCCTGGCATCACCCTGACCTCTCCTAGTTCATTCTTTCCTGTGATATCTCTTCCTGGATCCCCAGACTCACTTCCTGCCTCCTGCATTCTTTTCTCACTCTTCTGAGACCTCATTTTCTAGTTTTCAAGATGCTGGCAGCCACCTTGATGCTGAAAACTCCCAGATCTGAATGTTGTCTCATTCTCTCATTTAAGTTCTTGGTTATTCTTGGATATTTCCACTTATAGGTATCACTTGATCATCTCAAATCCAACACGTTCAAGGGGAACCTGTCATTCATCCCTGCTCATTGGCACCTCTGTTCTTTTGGTCTGCATGTCCATTGCCAGTGGAATCAAATCATGTAGAAATGTAGAATTAGGCTGGCTAGAAGGAAGATCTTGTGATGATGAGCAGTGTTACACAGAAAGTGCGTGTCCACGTGATAAACCAGGAGAGATCTGAATTTTGTGGGCAGAGCTAATCCATTGGGTGGCTCTGCTAATTTACCAGCACCAGCTCTTGTCACGTACACCACTTGCTCTGCTCAGTTCATGTCCACAAATTGCATCTATCCCGCTAGACCCATCTTGTCAAAGCACTGTCGGTTGTAGGGGGCTGGTTAAAGGAGAGTGATTCCTTGAAGATCCACACTGGTGCGTGCACACCCTCCCTGACAGTAAATTATTCTGATGCAGACTGCCTTTCTAAACCATTACCCATCATGTTATTCTTGACAAATTGCTTGCAAATTGATTTTGGGATTGTTAGTGCTTTGGTATTTTGCTGGCTACTAATACTGTTTACTTCACTGTTAAGTTCAGAAGCAGAGAGGAAAAACCATTTAGTAGAAATGACTCTACTGGCTGCAAGCGGGAGACCTGGTTCTGCATCTAGCTCAACACCTAACTCTGGGGTCTTGGGCAAATTACTTAGCCCTGGAGTTGGTCTAGAAACGCCCTTAGGACCTTCTGTGCAATAACAGTTGGACTTTATTTATCATTAGTCTAGTGGTTATAGCGTAAGATGTTTTTTGTCACAACCATAATACGTTTAGTTAATCGACAGGAATCCATCTTCCTTGGGCAGCCTGGCCTGTTCGCTGCCATATTTCCTGTTGAGACAGAGTGGATGTTCAGTAGATACCTGCTTTATGAATGAAAAAGAGAATTTTTGTGTTCCCTCTGGGAAGGAAGTAGGTGACATTTCTCCCTGGGCAGTGTAGTTGAGTCCAGGAGGATCACTCTTAGCCTCAGTGTTATTCAGAGAGATAAGCCCTTGGTTATCCTCTCACATGAGGAGCACCCTAATTAGTGTGACAAGAACCCCATCTGCATGACACCTGCCTGTCTGAAATCTGCATCTGAAATGATGTACAGGTTGTGCTTAGCAGCCACTGGGTTCCTAACTGTCAACATTAGGAAAGCAATTACATAGGGAGGACTGGGTCTTCCATCTGGAGGTGCTCAGCAGGCAGGCAGTTCATGCTCTGGCTCCACAGAATCTTTTGCCAGACCATAATACTTCTGGCATAAAGGCATAAATTTTATAACATGTCGGGCTGTGGAGGGCACACATTGGTTTATGGCAACTTTTGTCTGGACTTGAGATGGTCATAGACCTATAGAATTTTATAACTAGATGTGACTTTAGAAATGTTCCATTTGTAGATGAGAAGTCCAGAGACAAGGACAGTCAGATAACTTGTGTGCATCATGCAGCTGATAAGGTGCCAGCCAGGATCAGAACCCAGATTTCTGGCAGGGCAAGGCCATTCCAGCCCTGGCTCTGGAGGCTCCAGCGTCTGCAAGTCTGAGTAGTTCCCACGGAGGGAAAACATGTAATAGGATCATGGCTGTAACAGTTGGAATTCCACATTGGGAAAGATGAGAGGAACTTGGTTGAATTCTCCTTCTGTGTTTGAGCTGAGTGACATCTTAGGTGAAAAGAGCAGCCGTGTCATCCTGGATCTGTGTGGGGCCTTCCGGTTTGCACAGCCTTTCCACATGTACTCTCACCCCTTCCTCCATCAACCGTGTGAAACTGGAGAGGGTGGGATCATGGTTCTCATTTCCAGGTGGGGAACCAGGATTGGTCCAGTGGGACCTGAAGAGGGAATTAGGAGTTTCTGGCACTGTGCTACTCTCTCATTCTTTGTATTTTTGTTTCTGTTGGTTATACATATTTTAAAATCCAGGAGGCATAGATTTTTTTAAAGAAAAACATGACATTGCTACTTTAAATGGTATTATCACCATCACACAAAGCAACTAAAGGCCCTCCAGAGTTCAGGGCAATGGAAAAGCAGAGTTGGAACAGCTGCTACTCCTGTCAGAAGGGCCTCTTCTTGTGAGAACCTGCGCCAGTGGGTTTCCACCTGAGGGATCCTCTGGCTGAAGGTAAAGAGCCTGCTTCAAGCATCCAAGAAAGATTGACTTGGAAACAGTCTGCTGAGAGTGTGAATTATTTTAATTTGTAACAGTGATGAAAACAGAAAGACACACCACCTAGACTGACATGAATAATACTTCTCACGAAGGAGTAAATTCTTAGGCTCTTTAAATTTCAGTGCTGAAAAGGCATTTCACGATAATTTAATCCAACTCTTCCTTCTCTCAAACCCTCTCTTCCACTGCCATTCCAAAGTGGCTGGGCGAGACCCAGACCACTGAGGGGTCTCATCTAAGACCCCAGCACTTTCCTTAGGGAGTTGGAGCCATTTAGCTCCAGCATGCCATTCTGTCCTTGGTAGGTGGGAGGAAGGGTCAATGTCCTTTTTGGAAATGTGTTCCTTTCTTGGCTTTGTTTTGTTTTGTAAAGAGAAATGTCAAAGTTGAGTTGGGGACAGCCCAGGCATTTTTAAAATTGTCCTGTGCTGCCTCAGAAAAGCTCATTCCATGAGCTATTTCTTCGTGACTCCTGTCCTACCCAGGACGTGTGTGCTTGGCAGAGTGGTGATGACAGTGAGAGGAAAAGTTGGTTTCAGTCTAATTATAAGTAAAGTTGGAAAATATGAGAGCAGATGGTTTAATTTGCAGAGTGCTACTGTGCTGGTGCAGCGTGGAAACTAGAGGACTCAAAGGCAGGAGGAGGCCTGTGGGTACCTTCTTCCTTCTCAGGTGAGTTACTTGCCCACTTGGCAGCTTGGACCAGGAGAAAGTCCTCATGTTTATTGGGAAACATAAAAGCAGTGCTTGGGAAAGATCCCTCTTTTCTCCCCTGGGGACAGTGTGTGGCCATTAGAGTCTCGAATGCTTTTAGAACTAAGTTCCAGAATCATCTGGACCAACAGAGACTGTCAGAGCCACCAGTGCAATGCAGAGACCATGCGTAGCCTAGTGCCCCCAGCACCCCGTGAATCTGCCAACAGGGCTTGCCTGGAAGGAGCCTGAGACTTCTCGCTCAGGCTAGCACTCTTCACTTATCTATAAGGGCAGTTCTGCTGTCAGTGTGGAAAAGGAATTCGGCTGTTGTGGCTGACTGAGATAACTGCGAACCACCATCCAAGGAATGGGTGCACTGGCTGGCAGAGCACTGTCAGTGCTGAGGGACTTTTTTAACACTTTCTCCTTCTTTCAACTTGAAAGCCAAAGTAGCCCCAAGGTTTGAAATGACTTTTAAACTCAGCAAGTTCCTGGAACCAGTGAAGGCACCTGTGTGCCATTTGGCCTGAGATGCTGTTCTCTGCGATGGTTTGGCATAAAGGGAGTTCCATTGGCATAAAGGGAGTTCCTTCCAAATTGCCACAAGGTGCTGAATATCATGGAGCCCCAGGTCTGGGTTTAATCAGCTCTAACCTTTGACACTGACCATGGAGGAAGGTGCTGTGCCAGCTTGCCTGCTTGGGGCTTCTCTCGAGCTGGTTGTACTATTTGCCTCCAAGTAGAGTGTGCTCATTTCTCCTTGGTTCATGCTGTTCTAGTAATTTGGAGTTTTATTTTCACTCCTTTGTTGATGCACATCCTACCCTCTTTTCTTTTCTTTCATTTTTTTTTTTAAAGATTTTTTTTTTTCGTTTTTCTCCCCAAAGCCCCCCGGTACATAGTTGTATATTCTTCGTTATGGGTCCTTCTAGTTGTGGCATGTGGGACGCGGCCTCAGCGTGGTTTGATGAGCAGTGCCATGTCCGCGCCCAGGATTCGAACCAACGAAACACTGGGCCACCTGCAGCGGAGCACGCGAACTTAACCACTCGGCCACGGGGCCAGCCCCCTACCCTCTTTTCAAGGTGAAGCTTGAGTCTTATCTTTTCATCCTTTAGGGAGAGTTTTGGTCGATACTGACTTTGTCATTTTCTTAATTTCTGTGTCCTTTGGTACCTGAGTTGCAAAACTCAGGCTTTGCTGTGTTGTGTTCTCATGTCCTTAGCAATGTTGATCTTGTTTTTGGTGTGTGTGTCCTCTGCACCCCACTTGTGCTGGGCACACAGTAGCCTCGTATGCTCTCCTTGCTGAATGGCTGCCGAGATTGCTGGGCGGGCTGCTCAGAATGCAAGCCTATGGTTTGCATTCCACATTGCACCCCCAAGCATTAAAGTTCATTCTGGAAAAGCAAGCACCAATTGTAGAAGTACGAGGATATGCAATATTGGCGGCTTCAAGGCCAGGAAATTCCTATTTCATGGCTCACAGGAAGGGTGGGCGCTGTGATGCTTCCTCTGTCTTCACCTTGCTTCCTGCCTTCCCCCTGCTGGGTAGAATTTTACTTTAGAAGCAGGTACAGTTGGAAGTTGGTTTGATATGTTTACTTTCCCACCCCATTAAATCCCCGTCTTCCTCATTACTATTCATTTATTCGGTAAGTATTGACAGAGCCCTAACCGTTGTGTAGACACCACAGTAGTAACTAAGATACGCTGAGCTCTTGCCCTCTGGAGTCAATTTTCTAGTATGAAAGAAGCTGGTATTTAAATAATTCCAGTGCAGATGGTGCTAGCTAGGACAAGGGGCATTCATGGGGCCTTGGGACTTGCAGCAGGTGACCCCAGTTGGTCAGGAATAGGAAGCCCTCCAAGAGGAGTGCTGTTTAATCTGGTACCTGAGAAACGAGGGGAATTTTGCTAGGCCAAAAAGGATCAGAGGATAATCCATGCAGTGGTTAGTGAAAGCCTGGATGTGAACAAAACATGCGTGTCTCAGGAACTGGACAAAGGCCTATCAGGCTAGACTGGGGGATGAGCCTGGAGTCACCATCTATGAGGCCAGCCTTGGGCTCTCTTCTGGAGGCATCGAGAATCCACTGACAGCAGTTAAGCTCTGGAGTGATACAATCCCTTTTGCATTTTATAAAGATTATTGTGGCTGCTGAGTGGGACAGATTGGGAAGGAGCCAGGTTGAGGGCACTGGGACAAGTCAAGAGTCAGAGCAGCAACCAGGTGGGACATGGTGGTGGAGAGGCAGAGAGAATGGACTAATTTGAGAGATAGCCAGAAGAAAAAGTTGATAAGACTGGTGGTTGTAGGGAGTTAAGTAGAGGGTTGTATTCTAGAATTTTCCATGTGTGACTGTGTTCTACAAGGATGGTGCTGCCTCACTGCTCTGCTTTCTCCAAGGCTGGAGGGCTGCTCAACTTTGTGTCTGTATACCCCTGCATGAGAGAGGTGGGCTCACTGGGGCAGTCCTCAACCCGTGGTGCAGGATTTGGGACATGAATGCCATCTTCCTTGTCTTTAGTTAGGATCAGACAGTATATACCCCTGTGTGTCTTTTCTACCCTGATTGCCTTTGTAAAATAGTGTTAGACTTAACGAATTGTAGTTTACTCAAAGTCAGAATGTGGAGCTGTGCTAAGGGTCCCAAGACCACCCCCAGGTTTGGTGATTGGGAAGGATTCACAGTACTCACAATTTGTTCTACTCATGGTGACAGTTTATTACAGCAGAAGGACATAAAGCAAAATCATCAGAGGGGGGAGGCACATGGGAGAAGTTGAGGAGACAGGTGAAAGCTCAAGAACTATTCAGCAACGAGCTGTAACAGCACTTGCCACAAATGCTGTCTTCAGGGAAGCTCATTAGACTCAGTGGGCAGCACTTGTTGCGGGACTGGTCACGTAGGCAGCCTTGGCCTGGTGTGTACCAAGATTCCAGATTCCCAGAGGGAAGGCAGGCATTCAGCACAAACCACACTGTTTGTACAAACTATAGGCCTAGGGAGACACTCTTATCATTTAGGGAAACACTTACATTGCACTGTTTACCAGGCAAGCCTCCAGATGTCAGCTAAGGACCAGCCTTGGAATCAAGGCTTTCTAGGATGTTAATTCTCTATGGCTGATACAACAGATGGCAAAATAAAAATTCAAAATCATTTTGATAGCTGGAATGCTGAGACAAAGCTATTAAGAAGGAATTTAATAGGATACAGTGAAATCTTTTATGTTAAAGGTGAAAAGATTGCACAAGTACAAGGTGACAGTCGGTAGAAAGTAATGTAAAATACCTGAAGATTTGATTATTGGCTTGTATGGGCCCAAATGTGAGGTGACGAGGGAATGAGCTAAACCAGGCCTGGGCTCTCTGTGCAGGCCCCCTTGTCCAGATTAGCCAAGTGTGGTCTTGCTGTTGTCTGCGTTGTCCAGGCCACATTTGGCCAGTCTGGGGCCCTGTACTCATGTGAGTCCCTGAGGACAGTGAGGTGGTGGGAGGTGTGGAAGCTGTGTCCCTGAAGAGTGTAGGAGGCATGGTAGGTGACGATGGTCTTGAGGAGGGAAGCTGCACAGTGTGGATGCATTCAGAAGTCTGGGGACTGTCATAGCTAAGAGAGAACAGCCTCATTCCTGAGAACAGAATTGGGCCTGATGGTGATTTCAAAGAGATCTCGAGCTAAGTAAGGACAAACCTTCCATGAATCAGAGTCGTTAAACATTGAACCAGCTACCGCCAAACCAACAGCACACCTTATTCCTGGGAGCCTATTAGCTATCTCCAGGCCCTTCAGAGGGAGTGTGTGCTGCAGCCACTCATTCATTCTCATTTACTCACATGTCCACCAACCCATCAAATATTTCTTGATTCCTTGTTCTGTGCCATTCCCAGTGCTGTGTGGAGGACTCCTAGAGCTCAGGAATCTTCTGGCCTAGTAGAGGAATCCTCCCACACACGTGTTATTCCAGCACAGCATGACACGTATTGACAGGAGCTGGTATGAGAATGTGGTAGTATAGAGAAGGGAATGGCTGAATTTCTGGGGTGGGAGAGGGTTAGTGAAGTCTTTGACCCTGAACTGAGGTCTGAGGTGGGACCTTTCCCAGGGTCCAGTGAGGAGAAGGCATTGCAGATCTCGGGAATAGCATGTGCAGAGCCATGGGAGCATGAGGCTGTCCAGAGCTGGACACAGGGAAGGCTGGGGAGGGAGGTGGGAATGGGTGTTGACAACAGAACCAGGTGAAAGGGCCCTTTGGCTTTTTATAGAGGGACTGGCATGTCACTGAAGGGTTCCCATCATAGGGTGTGATTCATTTTGCAAAACAGAAAGTTTCTGTGGTTGCAGAGAGAACAGACTGGAAGAGAAGAGACTTAAACCATGGGGACTAGTTAGGAGGCTGTTCAGACAAGAGATGGTGGGGTAGGAATGGAGGTGAGAGGAGGAGGCCAAAGAGAGGCTTTTAGGAGGTGTACCCAGCGTGGGCATGGATGTAATTGGTGGGCAGGATGGGGCAGTGAATAAGGAGTTCAACACTGGACCACTTGGTAGGAGGTGCTCATACCATAGAGCTGGGCCCTGCATATGCAACTCTTGGAAGAATTTGGAAATATATTTAGGAATCATTACTGATTAAGGCCATGGACATGGAGAGAGAACTTGGGGAGAGTATATAATGTTAGACCAGGAGAAAGTCAACAGTAAAAGTTTGGCATATGTCGATACTTTAGCGGTGTGTGGCTGAAAAAAAGCAAAGGGAAAGGAGATTGAGGAGTGGTTAGAGAAACAGGAGGACTGGGAAAGATGGAATCGTGGAAGCCAATGCAGAGGTGTCAGACACTGATCAGAGATGTCTGGACAGCTGACAGTGGAAAGCCATCGGACTTCCTGTGTGGAGGCAGGGCATGATGTGGAGAAAGCAGTTGAACTGAGTGGGAAGTGGTTCTTTGTAATGTCAAGATGCTATTATTTAAAAATTAAAACCATTGGGAGGGGAAAAAAATCAACATGTGCTAATTACCTCTTTGTAAAGTTACAGTCTCCTGCTTTCTCTGTCAACTGCCTTTTTCTCCAAGGCCTGACTCAGCCCTCTTCCGTGATGCTCTTGCTTGCTCTTTCCACTTTTCCAGATCATCAACAGTGTTACTATATTTTTAGTGTTTACCAAAAATTATTTTGATGCAGTACTGTGGGAATAAACTTAAAATGATACAGTGTGGATGGTTTCCTTTTCTTCAGATAATTTTCTTCTCATTGGCTCATCGGAGACTTTCATGATGAGAGAGAGCAGGTCCAGATAAGTCGCCAAACCAAACACGTGCCAGTAATGTTTTAGGCAGGTAGATAGTTATGTTTCTTGGAGAAGTCAAGCCTGAATGTTACATTTGTGAGGTGTTTTTCTATTCCTATTTTATTTTTCTTTTTTTAAAATTGTATCATATTTTAAAAGTTAAATTTTTACCTTGAAATTCTACAGAAATTGTTCCTATTTTATTTTTAACCAAACAGATGGGATGGATTAGTTCTCTTATGTTCTTTTCATAAATATTTCTGAATCATTTCGTTAGCTCTAAGTGAAGAAGCAAACTCAAGTAAACAGCTGCTTGGGTGTTGATGGTTGGTGTGCTTAAAAGTGCGTGTGTTTCTTCTTGCCTTTGTTTTCCTTTGATCAGCCTCTGAGCCTTCAGAGGCACCAAGGAAGAGAGGCATTTGTGATGCATGTACAAATTCTCACCACTGAAAAAATGGTTCTTTTGTTATCTTCTGGGGCAGGGGGATATGTTATGTCCCTCGCAGACACCCAAAGCTGGGCACAGCTGAGACAGTTCTCCTTTGTGGGCCAAGTCGGTTTAATTGCTTCACAAACCTCTGAGGAGCACCCCTACCAGGCCTCACTCATGCAGGGCCTCCACAGCACCCTGCAGGTCATCCTGATTGGCTCTGCACTGCTCTCACAGGCTTGTCCCCACACAACCCTGTCCTCATTTACTGGTGTATGTTCATGAGATCTCAATTAAGAGCCAGCTCTAAGAATGCCCAATATACCTGGGATGAGGTAAGGAAACCCTCAGAGGACGAAGGGAAAAATTAGGGTCTGTTGAGTAATCCTTCTTGGAGTCAGTCATGGGTGGGGCATCAAGAAGTTAATGTGATTATAACTTCTCCATTTCATATCTGCATTGTTCAATTTAAGGTTGATTGATGCAGAGTGCAGAGTGCTGGGCATTTTAAATATGAGCCAGACCTTTGTGGTCGTCTTGGTTGATGGACTGAGTGAGTGCATAGTCAAAAGCACACCTTCCAAACCTGTGAAGACATCAGGATCATTTCCTGAACTTTTTTTTTTCTAACATCTATGGCCAATCTTCATTTTTTGCTTGAGGAAGATTAGCCCTGAGCTAACATCTGTGCCTGTCTTCCTCTATTTTATATGTGGGTTGCTGCCACAGCATGGCTGACAAGTGGTGTAGGTCTGCGCCCAGGATCCAAACCCATGAACCAAGGCTGCTGAAGTGGAGTGTGCCGAACTTAACCACTGCGCCATGGAGCCAGTCCCACCCGAACTTCTTTTATCCAATGACTTTTATAAATACAATACCTGATAACTTTTAGAAGTTTTCTTATTGCAAAGGCAATAACATGTTCTTTGAAGAAAATTTAAAACATAAACAAAAAAGGAAAAAAATAAAATGGCAATGTATTTCCACTGCCCAACATAGAAGACCACTGGCAAGTTTTAGGGCTGCTTTTTACACCTTTCATATTTATAGCTAGCTTTTTAAAACTTAATGTGGCATAAGTCTATTATCTTGTTAATAAATATTAACATATAGCAGTTTTGATGGTTTTATATATTCCATTGTCTCCATAATATATATAAAAATATATTTTTTAAACAGCTTTTTTTAGAACAGTTTTAGATTTACAAAAAAATTATGAAGATAGTACAGAGAGTTCCCATATACCCTGTGCCTGGTTTCTCCTCTTATTAACGTCTTATATTAGTATAGTATATTTGTTATGATTAATGAACCAGTATTGATACATTACCATTAACTAAATTCCATACCTTATTTAGATTTCCTTAGTTTTTATTCGGTGTCTTTTTTCTGTTCTAGGATCCTATCCAGGGTACCACATTACATTTGGTCATCATGTCTTCTTAGGCTTCTCTTGGCCATGACATTTTCTCAGACTTTCCTTGTTTTTTGGTGACCTTGACAGTTTTGAGGAGTGCTTGTCAGGTATTTTGTAGAATGTCCTTGAATTTGGATGTGTTGATTTTTTTTTCCTGATTAGACTAGGGGTATGGATTTTTGGGAGGAAGACCACAGAGGCAAAGGCTATTCTCCTCACTTACATCAAGTGCACACCCTATCAAAATGATCTGTTGATGTTGACTTATATTTCCTGACTGAGGCATGTTTGCCAGGTTCTTCCATTGTACAGGTCCTCTTTTTCCCCTTTTCCATGCTGTATTCTTTGGAAGGAAGTTGCTCTGCACAGCCCACACTTAAGGAGTGAGGATTAAGCTCCCTCTCCTCGAGGGTGGAGAATCTACATAAATTATTTGGAATTCTTGTGTACAGGAGATTTGTCTCTTTTCCTCATTTATTCATTCAATAATTTCTGTTATACTTTGGGTTATGATCAATACTACTTTATTTTTTTGCCCAAATTTTTCCAGCTTTGGTCATTGGGAGCTCTTTCAGTTGCCTTGTGTGTCTCTTTGAGTACTCCCTTCATTGTAGGTATTTTTTTTTCTGAGCACCTCCTTACTTTAGGCCAGTATAAGATGCTCTAGGCTCATCTGGTGTATTTCCTGCCCCAATCTTAGAACTAGCTATTTCTCCAGGGAGCCCTAGTTCCTTCTATTTGGGAATGTTATTAGAAACCTGCTATTTCGGTGTCACTGCTTCTAGACATCTCACCTGACAGCAAGGAGATATGTATGTGTATACTAATATGTCTGCAGCTCTGCTTCATCACCACATGATCATTCTAGTCTCCTCTTTTTACTTCTCTAACATCCCAGTCCAACAGAGAGAAACCCAGCTCCCACCATCTGCCATGCATTTACGTCATTGTTCAATTTCAGTATATATGTGTAGCAGTGTCAGAACTGCTGGTCTGTACTCCTTGGGAAACAATTTTATCAACGATAACACAGGACTTATGTACAGTTTCTTTTGCTGTTAGTTTTACAGGCTCTCCTTATTTCCAAAGTTTCTTAGGTCAGCGTCTTCCCTCCACCCCATTCATTGAGGTGGTTTCCCATGTTTGTAACACAGTTGGATTCTTTTGTCACAGTCTTCATTCCGTCCTGGGGTCCCCTGCCTCCTTGTTGGTTTTTTGTTCAATTTGCATACATTAAGGTTCATCTTTGTGCTGTAAGTTCAATGGGTTTTGACAGAAGCATAGAGTCATGTATCCATAATTACAATAACATCTAGAGTAGCTTTACTGCCCCCAGAAAACACTCTGTGCTTCACCTACTCAACCCTTCCTTCCTCCTCTCTCCCTGGACTCCTGGCAACAACTGATCATTTTAATGTCCCTCTAGTTTTGCTTTTTCTAGAATTTTCAGACTGGCTTCTTTCACTTAGCACTATGCACTTAAGGATGACTTCTTTTCAAATACTGTGATAACGATCCTGTTCTACCTGGGGGCCCAGTGATCGTGCTTCTGTTCACAATGCTTGTGCCCATCCTCTGGGGCCTCCAGAGACACGATGCTGAACTGGAAGCCTATGGCTGAAACGTGTGTGTTATCTGCAGGACAGTGATGTGCAGCTGGACTTGCCTGTAGAAGTTTTCTTTTTTCTTACACAAGGCCCATGGAGTATCTTTTGGACTATCTCCTGGGAAAATGACAACAGATTTATTTGGATGGTTTTTCCTGTGGCTAGAAGATGTGCATGGTTTAGAAGAACTGGAGGGACAAAGCATTTCTGTGATTTGTGGCTTCTCTCTTGCCTTCCACCTTCTATATAGACTGATGTCATCTGTACATTCATACCTCAATAGGTAACCTATGTGCAATGATTTAAATGGAATCACAAAACCATGCTCTTCTCTGTAGGTCCTGGGACATGATGCAGGATGGGGGATGCTAATACTGGGCATGGATCTTGTGATGCTATTGCCAGTCCTGACACATCAAGTCAGACACATCAACTCACTGATTACTCTCTATTGAGCCCCGCTGTGGGTTAAGTGAAATAAGATTTCCTCAGAGTACCCTGGATGTCTAAGTTATTCATTGTCACTGGGGCTGCAGGGGACCCAAGAGGGAGAAGCTAAAAATGTGGAGACATAAATTGAAATTAGATCAAATATTCCTTCAGAGACCCAGGCCCAGAGAAATGTCCCTTAGCATGCACAGAACAGAACAGTTTTACTAGCATGATCTTGAAACTTTGGGAAATGGAGGCCCTGAAACATTACTAGTAGATTATTATCACTAATTTAAGATATGCAAATGATCTGTCCTTATTGGCTTGTAGGGAACAGAGTATAGTATTTCACTTGTGGGTTTTTCATGTAAGGCTTGTAAAAGACCTTGAATAAATGCTTGCTGAGTGGAATTACAATTTAAGATGCACCTAATTACTCATAGCTAGGGGTGGAGCAAAGAGAATTGCATATTACCCGTTGTCGCTGCTGTGCAAACCTATAGACAAATCTGCTAGCATGTCACCTTCAATTCTCCACCGTGTGTGGTCACCTAGGGCCTGAGGCCAACCTGCCAACCCTGGACAAAAGACAGGGCTCATCACATTTTCCTTGTTGCAGGCCTGCCTGCTGCATACTGGCTGGCATTTTGCCTTTTTCTGTAATGTGTTGTCAGCAGACCTCATAATATAGATGTAAACGAAGCCCTGGAGACTTTAGAAAGGAGGAAAAGAAATCTCAAGAGTTGATTTCCATGCTTGCGTGCTGTTCTGGTCCTGCTTTCTGGGCCTATACTGAGCTCTGTGTCTGCGTTACCTTATCTTCTAACTCTGTTGATAAGAAGGAGAACTGAGTTGGACGTTAAGTTCCAGATTGGCCTGAACTGCATCCCAGAATTGACTGAGTAATGTTGACGGACCTCCTATGGGGTGGATGAGTTTGCTTGGGGAGACTTGGCACGTGCAGGTTGGTGGCTGTCCTGCTTCCTTCTCTGGAGAGAGAGTCACCTGCACCCGTACTCCAGGATCAAACAACTATGACGAAGGAGGCTGATGAGAAAAAAAGGCTCATAGGCGTGTTTGCTGCAGACTTTTACCAAAGATATTGTTAACCAGCTCTGGACGTGGCCACAGAGAGGAACGGTGTTCTGGCCATCGGTTTGCTCTGGGCTCTGCTATGCAGTTGCCTGTGAGCCTCTCTCGCCTGATGGTCACTTGCGTTCTCTCCCCTCCCTTGCTCCCTCCTTCTTGTGTTTAGAGACTTCATCCATCCCCACCCCAGTACAAGTTCTTACCTCCAAAATCCACACCCTCATCCTACCTCTTCTGGAGCCCACACTTTCCTATGTACTTGGTGTTGCCTCCTGGATGTCCCCCCAGGTCTTTTGGCACCCACTGACGGGGCCAGGATCTCGCCTCCCCCTTGAGGCAAGGCTCTTGCCCTCCACCCCTTGTGTTATTCCAGCTGCTGAGTCAGACCCATCCCCGTCGTCTTGACCCCTACCTCCTCCTTATCCTTCCTTCTGGCCTAGACAGTCCACCTGTCTTCTGTACTCCTCGATCACCTTGTTCTGACCAGCTCTACACACCCGCTACCAGACACATCTTCTCTGACCGTGATTAGGTGCACAGCCCTCACCCCACCCTCCAAAGCTTGTGAACAGTGGTGCAGCTTTGTCTCCTGCCCACTGTGAGGCATCCCCTGGACAGTCCCCCTGAGCCCCATGCATGCCCTGTCCTTGTCCCATAAGCACCCTCTGTCAATTTGGGGTCTTCATAGAATGCCTATCCCAATCCAGAGCTGGTCCACCCCCCTCTCCCTGCCTTTCCATTCCTACTTCCTCCAGGTCACTTTCTGATGCGGAACCCGAGTCAAGGGTAGGGACTACCTGTGTGCCAGTGTTATTCTGCATCTCACTTAATCCATAGGAATCCGAGACCCTGCCATGTTTCATCCTCATTTACAGGTGAGGGGAACTTCAGAGTCCCATGGCAAAGGGTACGGCTAGAAGGGAGGGAGGTAAAGAACCGCACACATCTCTCTGTGTTTGTCGTTGTCATTGCCATCCTAATGGTGTGCAGTGTTTATTGTCAAGTACTTAGTGACCTCCTTCTATAGGTCAGGCTCTCTTAGACCCTGGACTCTCATGGAACTTCCATTTGAGTGGGAAAGATGAGTGACACACACAGTAAAGTATGTTGGCCTTGGACGTGGTGAATGCTGTGAAGGGGGAGTGGATGGGGAGCTGGCTCTTGTGCCTCTGCCAGACTCTGCTCTGGAAGCATCTGGAAAACTTTATTCCATTTGCATTCCCACTGTAAACCTTGTGGTAGGTGTTCTCACTATCATTCTTGCCTGTGGATGAGAAAGCTGGGGTGGGTCTGAGGGTTGGTGAGTGGGGAACTCTGCCCCATCCTGGCAGGTCTGCCTGCAGAGCCCACAGCCACCTGTGCTCCGACACCTCCAGAGAAGAGGGGAAGGTCCTTCTTATATGGCTGGCCTTCTTTTTCTCTTGCTTTCTTATAATTGCCTAATTAATTCATTGGAGCTGTTCAGAGCAGGTCAGATACCTTCTCTCTTCTCCTGTTGAGCTCCCACTTTCTCTGTTTCCCTGGAGAGCTGTCCTCCAAATTATACTGATGGATGTAATGCTCCGTTATCATGCTCTGTCTGCCAGAGCGTGTTCCAAGCCCTCAAGAAACGTCAAGTCATCTAACCCTCCTGGCTGTCTACAGACCCGATTCACTCCTGAGTCCTTGTATGCAGGGATGCATTTCCTCTCTATTTCTCTCTTGTGCATAATGCAGCATCAGATACATGAAGGGATACACAGGCAATAGTTGCATCATTGATAGCGATAACTCCCATTCATCGGATGCCACCTGTGTGCCCGTGTTATTCAGCATCTCCACTTAATCCCTAAGAATCCAGGACCTGGCCATGTTTCATCCACATTTACAGGGGAAATCGTTGAGGCTTGGAGGTTAGGGAAAGTTTCCAGGTCACCAGGGGCACCCTGCCTCTCTCTAGGCTTCTCCTTTCCTTTGTCTTTACTCTCTGGTTCTTTCTTTACTTTGTCTCACTGCCCAGCTTGGAAACAAAGTTGCCTAAGCCAGAGGCAGATACAAGAGTACATGCTTTCCAATTAAACGTGCTTTTGTTTTAGCTTATTATTATTTAACTTTAGGAGACTGTAGACAGCTTCTTGTAGCAAACGGGATGAATTGGACATCACCACGGTGTTCCACTGCACATAATTAGATGCCACACTTTTAGAGAAAGAACAGCTTGGGAACTGGTCAGCAGAGATAATTTTGCATGGCACATAAACGCAAAGCTTTTAATCCATCTTGGCGGCTCAGGGTGTGTGTTAAATTATATTACAGATCCAAAAATGTGGCCTTGTCTGAAGTTTCATTCTGCCAAAAGTGCCCATGGGCTTACTGTATTTATTTATATATTTTTTGACTACTGATGGTGCAGACTCATGCCCCAGTGACATAGGGGGGACAAAAGAGGACAGTGTCTCTTAGTCTCTGAGTTGCTTAGGATAGTAACATTCCTTCTGTGTGCTTCAGTTTATAAGGTGTTTCAACCTCTGTTATGTCCTTGGATTCTCCCAACAACCCTCTAAGGTAAGGAGGGGAGATATTTAATCGTTTAACAAATTGAGACGCTGAGGTTTCAAGGCACACTCATATTATGTTGGTGAGGCAATTTGGAAACATCTTTCTAAAGTACGTAGACGCATTTAAAAAAACCTGGAATTCTTTTTGTAGGAATTTGTCCTAAAGGGAAAAAAATCAGAGATATCCCCAAGGACTTAGAATCAAAGCTGCTGATTACAGCACTGTTTTTAATGGGGAAAATTAGAAACAATGTAAAGTTACTTCACCAGGGAATTGGTTAAATAGATTATGTGCAGAATTAATTATTATGTAGTGATTAAAACTCCTGATGATGAGAAACATTAAGTGCAGAGGATTGTTTACAATGTATTGTAGGTAAAAAGTGCAAGTCCAGTTCTTTTAAATAAGCAAAGAAAAATGACTGAAAACCAAAATGTTAGTAGAGGTGTCGGCTCTGGGTGATGAGGTAACTGGTATTACTTTATTCCTTATGATTTTATGCATTGTGTTAATTTTCTAGGCTCTTATGATATGAAACGATCTCCAATAATGGTTTAAGTAAACAGGTGCAAAGAGAACATGTAGTTTGTCATGGCAACATGACTAACACCCAGAAACTTCTATTCCTAAGCAAGAGCTCTTTCCAATACTCGAGGTCAGATTTTTAGTGCTGTTATTTCTAACTCTTCTCCTCACCATGGCACCCAGTTTGCTGTCTTCGGAGAAGAGCAGGAAGGGATGCTTCCTGGAAAAGGCCAACCTGGTGGGGAGAGAGGACTGGGCTGGTCCTGCATTTACCTCCTCTCCTGCCTTCCTTTGCTCCTACTTTACTCAACACTAAGTTAGCCTTGTTACTCTCTGTGTCCTGGAGGGAAGGTATTGTGACTTAGATATAGACATGAAGGATTTTTATTAAATTTGCTCAGGACGCACAGCTGGGCAAGGTGGAGAGAAGTTGGAAGTGTACAGGTAGAAACCAGAAAGATTTAGGCTGGGGATATGAGTCAGATATAAATGTGACCGTCACAGGGATGAGGACAAAGTTCTGTTCTTAGGGTCAAGAGGCTGGTGGTGGGAACAGTACAGGATGGTCCAGGCTTGGGGCGGGGGGGTGTGGGGGGGTGGCTCAATTGTGAATCTGGAAAGAAAATAGCTTGTATTCTAATGTGAAATCAATGTCCATGGCATGATGGGCCCCCAGAAAGGCCCACATGCTTTTGGGCAGTGGAGTCCAGGTTTGGGGATGCCTGGCTGTCCCTGTGAGAACCATGCTGGGAATAGAGGCCATTGCCCTGGTCCCTGCCCATTTTTCCAAGCCAGTGTTCTAACCTCCTTTCCTCCTATGAGGAAACCTCCTATGGGCAACCTGCTCTCCTACTACACCAGGATCAGCTAAGTTTTTCTGTAAACAGTCGAGGCTTTTCAGGCCCACGGTCTCTGTCACTGCTATTGAACTGAGCTGTTGCAGGGCACAAGTGGCCATGGTCAAGATGTAAGCAGGTGGGTGGACTGTATTCCAATAACACTATTTTTACAACTGTGTGGCCATGGTTTACCTACTCCTGAGTAAGCCAATCCTTCTAACGCCAGAAGCTGCTAGAATTGGCTTCTTTCACTGACTTCCAGGTGGCTCAATGGACTCAAGCTCTCATGATAGGAGTGGAGTCTGCACAAGGGGGTGGAGTGCTGGTTCACCCCAGGTGGCTGTATCACGCTGAAGCTCTCTGTTCAGTTCTGACATGCACACTGCATCTTCAGACAGGTTTAGATGAGACAGGCCATGTTGAGAGCAGAGAGGTTAGCCTGGTACAGTGGCCTGAAACCATGTCATGTGGAAGAACTGGAGACATTTAAATTGAAGAAGAGTCAAATTTAAACATATGAGGGCTGTCCTGTGGAGGAGGGGAGGGGGATGGAACATGCATTCATTGAGAGCATAATGTGTGCTGAGTGGTTTGTGATCTCATTTTAAGAGGGAGAAGCGTTGCTCTATGTAATGCCGAGTAGTGTATGGATCAGTAATGGAAATTTCCAGGAGATAAACTTACTTGGTAGAATAAAACCTTAATGTACTCAGAGCTGTGCCAGCGTGAGTTGCCTCCTTGGTCACGAGTGATGATGCCTCTTTGGAAGACTGGTGTGGGCTCTTCTAGCCACGAGACCTCTCCTTGGGCCTCTTTTTGGTCTTCCCTTTCCAGAGCTTATAGCTGTGCCTCTCACTCACAAAACAAGAATAGCTGATGTGCTGGTGCTGGGTCCTTTGTTATGTTGTTAGAGATGAGAAACCCAACAGTTTTCAGCAAATCTATTCTTCTTCAGGATTCTTGCCTCCCAGACTTGGGATATAGGAACATTTGAAAGAACAAAACCTCTCCCTTGGATTGTGTGGGGTTAGGAACAGGGATTCCCAGCAGAAGGCAGGCTGTTCTCTCACATACAGTTGGTCCATTAAATCATGTCCTGCGTGGAGGGATCCAAGTGATGGGGCTGTCTGAGCTGTGAATCCTGTCTACTGATACTCAGAAGAGCAAATGGTTCTCCGATATTTAGAAGATGCTAAGCAGTATGTTGTTTATTTGGCTATAACAGGGGGCAGGAAAGGATTTGAGCATAATTTAGATTAAACCAGAAGAGATTCTAAAGGAAAGAATTACTTTCAGGAGAAAATAGTGATAATTTCCCCTGTGTGGTCTCACCAAGTGAGTGGTTACTTGTTTACGCATGCACGCACAAAGATGTCATGGTTAAAAAATTTTAAAATAACAAAAATAGAAAAACAGTACATTAAACAAACTTGATAAAATTTTCATTACAAGAAGAACTCCCAGAATATTTAGCACCTAATAAACATTAGACCTCCTAAGAGAAGGATATTGGGGTGTAGAATGTTCCCAATACCATTGGCCCAGGGCATCTCACCACGTTGTCTCCTGCTGAACACATTTGGGAAACCTTCTACATGACCAGCTATGTTGGGAATGGAGTCTTGGAGTATCAGCATCACCAGGACCTTGTTAGAAATGCGGAGTCTTGGGCCCCACCCACATCTGTTAAGTCAGAAACTCTGGAATGGGCCCAGCAATCTGCGTTGTAACAAGCCCTCTGGGTGCTTGAGACTGAGAACCACAGCAGAATGACTTATGCAGCCATGCTCATCTGTACTGTAATCCTGTGGTCTGTTTGCTATATCCCGATGAGGTGCCATGTGGTAAAGGGTTGTGTTTCCAGTAGTTTGGCAAACATGGTCTGTAGGACACTTCTTTTGAAGAGAGAATGGCCCTTGGCAGTATTGAAGGTTCTAAGAAGTCCTGTGGAGAAGAAACCTGTTAAATTTCAGCTCAAATTTTTCAAATTTGTTTGACCACCAACCCTTTCTGAATAACACGACTAACATACCATGTCCTACACAGTGTTATTGGCATTTGGACATTGCTAATTCCTGAGGTGACTTTTACTATGATACAGTTTTAAATCATTTTTCTTCTTTTTTATGTCATTTAATCTGTATCTACAATGGATAGTAGGATGTACAAGCATATTGATGGTGACACCTAACAAGGTAAAGAGGAGGATAAAAACAATTATTGTTCAAATTCACCTTATTCTCTTCCTAAAATCGATCAGTCTCATCCTCTGATAAAATTCTTATGTGACATGTCCACTTGTCTCTAGACTTCAAGCATCAGTGTAAAAAGGGAAATGTCATAAAAATTATGTGTCATCTGGTTTCATTATTGGCGATAAAGATGGCACCAGCCTCAGTGTGTTATTTGTGGACAAGCGCTCACAAACAGCACAGAAACATTCTTTATCTCTTCTTTTAAAGACAAAACCAGAAAATTGTCCAGTAAACCATTTGATGTTTTTGAGCTCATACTGGAAGAATTCTGAACTTCAGGCCATAGGAACAGTTTTTGCCTTTTTAATCCTGATTAAATTACAATGTACATTTAAATATACATCTAGTCTTAAAACTGAACCTAATATATTTATAAAAATTAGTTGATGTATGACTTTTCCTACATCATTAATTTGAAATAATTTGAATAAGGCATGCCACTTGTTATTTGGCATGAGAATATGGATCCAAAAAATAAATTGTAAAGAGTTTGTTAAGTTTACTTTATAATACAATCTTTGATAATATGCTAATCCAGGTTTTTAAATTAAAATTATTTCTATGAGCTGTACCCTTGCATCTCATTGGAAATGCAGAACTTTGGGCTCCACTCCAGGCCTAGGAAATCAACATGTGTGTTTTTATTTATTTATTTATTTATTTTGGTGAGGAAGATTGGCCCTAAGCTAGCATCTGTTGCCAATCTTCTTCCTTTTGCTTGAGGAAGATTTTCGCTGAGCTAACATCTGTGCTTGTCTTCCTCTATTTTGTATGTGGAATGCTGCAACAGCACGGCTTGATGAGCAGTGTGTAGATCCACCTCAGGATCTGAACCAGTGAATCCTGTGCTGCTGAAGCGGAGCATGGGAACTTAACCAATACGCCACTGGGCCAGCCTCTATCAACATATACGTTTTATCAGGACCCCAATTGATTCATGGGCACACTGAATTTTGAGAAATACTATGTTCTATCATGTGATGATGACAAAATAATATAAACTTACTAAGGAGGGTCCTGAGATTACGTATGACTATCACAGTGTTCTGTGCAAGAATGGCTGGGAAAGGATGAGCTAGTCTTTCTCTCTTTCCTCTGAGAACATGTCTAAGTCAATTCAGCACTGCCAGAACTCTTGCTTCCCCTGAAGCCATTTGTAGAAGGTTAGGCTCTGGAATACATACCTCACACCACACCTCAGCAATCCTGCTTCTGGCAGTGTTCTTCCCTCTCTTCTCCCATTTGACACCGCTCCTTCATGGGGGTGCAGTTGGAGTTCTCAGAGGTTCCTTGTTTTTCTCCTAACAGAGTGGCTATTTGCACCATCAGTATTTGACATTCAAGGCTCCTCATTAGATATTTTTTCAAAGCTTTTCTTTAACTTTGTATCTAGGGAAACAAACTTAGCAATGCTTTCTTAATCCAAAAGAATAACTCAGAAAAGGTCCTTCTTTTGAAGATATTGTTCCATTTCAGGAAATCGCCTGAGGACCAAAACCAAAGAGCCAATTAAAGTGCCACTCAGAATACATCTAGTCGAGGTTAACTAAACAAGTGGGGCAGGAATGTGTGGTACTGACAACCATGTCCCCCAAATTAGCTCTTGTACCTTAAAAACAAAATACAAAATTCTGGGAGCTATCCTGAATTCGGGACAATTTCTTATTTTTAAGAGAGTTTAAATAAATATATACAATTAGAAAATTGAAATCAAAGGAGTTGCTCAAGGTAAGAGTTTAGGTTTTCTTTATCTTAGAAAAACGTTACAGAACTCGGTCTGCATGTGGATGGGTCCCATTTCTAGAGCCACCTTGCAGGGGTGGGCTTGGGGCTGTCTGTGTGTGAGAAGCTGACTTTGTGGATGGGTGGGTCACCCCTGCCTCAGACAAGAACTGTCTTCACAGGAGCGAAAGGAGATATAAGGCAGACAGTGGCCTTTTCAGCCCCTGCTGAACGCAAAGATCACCTTCAGGGACAGAGCCAACCAGGCAAGGACATAGGGAGAGGTGGATTGGGCAGGGCTGACTATCGTGGCATGGTGATTATTGTGGCCCCCAGAGCCCACCTCACCAAGAAGGCATCGGCTTGTCTGTGTTCGTGTGTCTCAGCCACGTCCTGCACTGGGACTGAAGCGTTGGCACGGAGGTCACTGAGCTGGGGCCGTCCCACCGCACAGGATGTGGTGACAGCATCTGCTCTACAGTTGTGCAGTGGGCGCAGCCTGTGAAACTCGCCGTATAGTAGATTGATGTGGGTTTGCTGCATCATCAGCTCTCAGTTGTTCCTGGCCAGTTGACTGCACAGCAGTGGTGGTGTGGGTAACACACACATGGGGCTGAACACTGGCTGTCACTGTTTTTGTCTCAGATCCCAGCCACTGGGTTGTTCTTGGGCCTCAAGCCCATCTTTTTCCTCTTAGTGGGATTACCAGGTCCTGGTTTGTAGTCTCTGGGCCCTGATGGCCCTGGGGTCACGGCTGCATCTGGGGTTTCAACTGTGTTTGACGAGCATGATCGCTAGAAGGCCCTCCTGCTTCGAAACCCCAAACCTCCAGGTGCTTTGGGAGGTACAGCATGGTGCTGCCTGTCCAGGGCCTGCCTGTTCCCTCTGATATTCTGAGCTGGTGGATGGATGTGTGAGGAAGAGAGGGGAGTGCTCCAAAATGTTTCCTCTGAATCTGGCTAATCAGCCAGTCACAGGCGGTACAGCAAATGCCAGGTGGGTCCGTGTGAGCAGCTTCGGCAAAGGTGCCAGCCAGTCTTCACTGTGGAACCTGCACATCATTCTGTTTTCTCTGTCAAAGTTAGCTTCAAGAATAGATCTTATAACCCACTCAGAATAAAATAGAAAGATGACAATAGCCTGTTATCCTTCCAAGTGCCCCGAGGTTCTATCCCGAGGCCAGGAGGGGTGGAGGGGCTGCATCGCTGGGCTGTGTGGGGTGGGCAGGGTGTCCCTAACAGAGCCTCTTATTGAGTAACCAGGGAAGAGGAGGGATGGGAAGTGCAGGACGAGGGCTGACATCACCCAGGCTGCAGGCTGGCTGCTGCAGGGCTCTCAGCGACGTGATTAGAATTCCCTTTCACACCCGGGAGAAGGGTTTGCTCCCTTCTCAGCCCCTGCACGGTCTCTTTTGTGGATGGAGAAGTGCAGATGGACACATAGCAGGGGGTACGCCGATGCCCACTGGCCTCTCTCAGCTCCTTCTGCAAGTCCACCTTGCAGTGATGGGCAACTCAAAGGAGTGGTCAGGGGGCCTGTGACAGGTGCTGTCCCCTCCTTCTGGGATAATCCTAGAGGCAGAGCAAGCAGCCTCTCTCGCTGTCTCCTCCCTCCCTCCCTCTCTTTCCATCCCCCTTTTCCTTTTGTCTTTGAAATCGCAATCACAGCTTTAATCTGATATATTAGGTGAAGGAAACAAGATGTTCTGACCACAGCACTTGTTGCCTGAGATAAAGGGTGCCTGAGTGCCAGTTTGGGGTCTGCTCCCTGTTCTTATTACTCGCCCAGCCTGGCAGCAGCATCCCAGCCTCTGGGCTGAGGCTCTTTAATGTCTTGCTTACTTTTTAGGGTCTTTTCTAAGAGAAGGGGGTTCTCAATGTAGAGATGGTTTTCTGTCCCTGCCTGGATACCTTGCCCTGATTTAACATTTAGGAACACCAGAGTGGGAGCAGAGAATCACAGCTGTGGGTCTGTGCCTCGTGGCATGTGGATGAGAGCATGGATGGCACAACCATGTGCCACGCACTGCTGGGTACCGCATCCTCACAGCTGCCAGGGTGGGGACTCTGCGGGGACTCTGCCCAGAGGCCGAGGGGGCTATGCTAAGGCTGCACATCGCCACTTGGCAGCGCCGGCCACTCTGCCTCCTCACTCAGAATATTAACAACGAATATGACTTTAAAAAGAACATCTGTCTCTTCAAATCGTACACCTCCCTTTTCATTGCTAATGCAGTTTCTAGAAGAGAATATAATTTAATATAATTCACCAGAAACTCAGATTTTCGTAATCCTTAGAGTTTTCCACTAGGGAGAGAAAGGTAAAATGGCTTTGGTGAAAATCACTGTTTTGGTAGACTCTGGCATTGAAACCACATTGACAAGGAATTGCCACTGTTGATTGATATCAGTTGTTGAAGGAAGTGGGCCTCAGTAACTGGGGCTCATGGTGCTCGAGGCACAGTTGGTTTTTTCTAAGGCTTAGAGGAGACAGGACAGATGCACAAAATTACTAACAATAAATGGCAGTGGGTGTGAGGGTCAGTGAGGATGTGAGCAGTAAGCTCTAAAGCTTGTCGGGAGCAGTGGTCAGTGTGTCGGTGTTTGTTGGGGCTTCTAGAGGAAGTTAGCTGGGCACTGAGGGAAAGTAAGGTTTATATTATTTAACTTTGCTTTATATATATACTTTTTTTTTTTTTTGCTGAGGAAGATTGGCCCTGAGCGAACATCTGTGCCAATCTTCCTCTATTTTACATATGGGTTGCCACCACAGCATGGCCATTGATGAGTGGTGTGGGTCTGTGCCTGGGAACCGAACCTGGGCTGCCAAAGCAGAGTGCACTGAGCTTAACCACTAGGCCGTGGGGCTGGCCCCTGCCTTATATATTTTTTTTTTTTTAAAGATTTTATTTTTTCCCCTTTTTCTCCCCAAAGGCCCCCGGTACATAGTTGTATATTCTTTGTTGTGGGTCCTTTTAGTTGTGACATGTGGGACGCTGCCTCAGCGTGGTCTGATGAGCAGTGCCATGTCCGCGCCCAGGATTCGAACCAACGAAACACTGGGCCGCCTGCAGCGGAGTGCGCGAACTTAACCACTCGGCCACGGGGCCAGCCCCCGCTGCCTTATATTTTTAAGTTATAAAATCTGCGTATGTTGCTTGCATAAAAGCTGCGTCGCATTGTGGTATAAAACACCTTCTCAGAGGCAGTCATGAGGAATTGAGTGTATCTCCCGAGACCCACTACTCTGCATTCGCATGACTCAGATGTGTTGGTGTGCAAGTAGAGCATCTAAGGAAGGACATTCCTCCTGCTGCTTCACCCGCTGCCGGACTCAAAGTAAGAGCCCCATGAACAACAGCTCAGTGCAGGGAGTGAGTGAGTGAGTGCAGTCAGTGGCTCGTGGATTTTGAAGAAGACATAAGCTTGGTAAAGACAGCAGGTGACTTCCTGGGCTCTGGGTCCAGGTGTCCAGGTGACAACTGTTTCTGGCATTGCCCAGTGCCAGCTGACGCTGTATATGGGTCCGCTGTCAGATGCTGGCTCACAGCAGCCGGGTTTTACAGCCTTCTGTGAAATTAGTTTAACACCTAATTCAGAATGGCTGCATGTGTCCCTGTGACTGTCAGGCAGGAGCGAGGCTGGATCATCAGCCGCCACCTGCAAGCGTGTACTCTCCCCACTCTGGCAGAGGGGATCTGCAGTATCTGCTCCTTTGGTCTTTGGAGGGTCCACCCCTCTGACCTGGAGAGCCCCGCGGATGTGGCGGAGGAAGGAGAATTGCTGCTGCATGGGTCCGCCCAGCACCACTCCCCTGGGCTGCTGCCTGCTCCAGGAAGGCGCCCCCTGCTGCCCTGCAGGCAGGTCAGGGCACCATGTTCCTGGTCCAGGACAGGGATGGTGCCTCCCTGCTCACCTGTGAGGCATTCTGCCCTGTGGGAGGCAAACTGTCACGTAAGCAGGGTGGGTATGTGGATTACCAAGTCTCTAGTTAACTGCATTTTGATGCCACTTTCTCGAGTAAATGGAGTGATTGAAGCAATGCGAGTGTTAGTGGTGAGGTACGGACTTTTCACGTTTGAAGGCTGGGGCCTTGAAGAACTCTCCTTCAGCTCCTTGTACTTAAGGACTGGGAAGTGATTCCCTTACTCATTAAATCACCCAATTTACAGAGCATCTACCATGCTCCAGGGACTGTTCGGGGAGCCAGGAAGGCCTGACAGAGGAGGAACAGGAACATGAGCATGAACAGAAGCTGTGACAGTCTACCTGGGTGGGAAGTAAGTGGAGCTGGCAAAAGGGTATTTGTGCCCAGCTCCAGTCTGAGGGGTTATTGGGGACCACTATGTACGACAGAGCTGTCCTGGCTGGCCTGGCACTGCTGGAGAAGAAACCGTAGCTCTAGGACCCACCACAAGCAGTCATGGAGTGGCCTGTGGGACCACAGCTGGGAGGACCTTCCTGCTTCACTGGGATGCTCAGAGCTGTTCATTGCTTGGTTCTAATTGATCACAACTTGGTTCTGGCATGAATCTTTCAATGAAAGTGCCACACATGTGCACCATCTTGCAGCTTCTAGAATGTTGCTATTGCTGCCAAGAAGCAGCTCCCAGAAAAAGAGAAATTGTCCAGGTTAATGGAGAACAAACAAAGTGTACGCCAAATCAAGACCAAAACCCCAAACCCAAAACCAACAAAAAAAAGATGTCTGCTACCCTGGGCTCTCCCGAGGTACAGCCAGATGGGCCTTGTTCCTATATGGGTTTTCCATTGTTTCTTTTGGTTTCTTCAGCATCTACTTTGAGACCTGCCTCAGGTTGGTGCTGTGCTGGTTATAACCTGGGGTGGGACTCCTGGTTATCAGTTTACGGGATGGGCCTCAGGACAGATGTGCTTTGCCCACACCTTCCATTTGTCCTCAGGGGACTGAAGGCACCTGAGTCTGAGTATCACCAGCTGCCTGCTCTGCGAGGTCTCCCATCCCTTCCTGCTGGGCTGGGAGCTGCTCTGCGAGGCTCCTGGGGATCTGAGGCTGCGTGTGGAGGCCAGAGCAGAGCAGTGCGTGGGCCGGAGTCCAGGTGTGTCCAGGGGAATTGTGCAGTTAAAGGAGGGTCAGCGTGTGGGTGCAGGGTGGCTCTTTGAAGATGTCAGTGACCGTCTCTTCGGATGGCAGCTCGCTGGCTGAGTAATGGCACAGATCTGCCTCTCCTTTCCTCAGATCGGTTCCAGGCCCACAGGAGAGCGAGGGTTGCCATTGGGGGTCGGTAGGAGGAGTTGAAAACTGCAGGCTGAGGGTCGGATGTACAGCTCCACCAAGTAGAACTCCTGGTGGTGTCACCTTGCCTCCATCTGCCTGGGTGAACCCATGTATGAACATACACCCCTCTCACCTGGAACAGCTTGGAACAGTGGAGAAGAGCACATTTTGGGGAGACAGACCAGGCTTTGAGTCCGGCTATGGCGTGTTGTTGACCTTCTTGAGTCCCAGTTTCCTCATCTGTAAAAGTAGGAATAAATGCTTTGCAGGGTTGTTGGTAGGACCTGACATAATACATGAAAAGCGCACAGTCACACTGCTCACCAAATGGCGGCTTTTATGTGATCATGGGAATAAAACGGCACAAAGTACTAGGAAAATCGTTACATTGTATCATTCACTGTGCTGGGGACTTAGCAAAAAGAGGGATAACTATAAAGTAACAGAAAATCCATATATGAGAGGACTTAGTTATTTGTGGAAAATGCCATTGGGGAAAGATAGCATACATATTAACATGTGCCCTGTCATGTATGTGCCAAGTAGGTTTTGTTATAGTTTTATTTGGCTAAAATACTAAATCATTCTTGGCTTAGTAACATTATCAGCTCTCAGTTTTAAGAATATTGAGCAAGGGGCTGGCCTGGTGGCCAAGCAGTTAAGTTCACGTGCTCTGCTTCAGCAGCCCAGAGTTTCACTGGTTTGGATCCTGGGCACAGACATGGTGCCGCTCATCAGGTCATGTTGAGGTGGCGTCCCATATAGCACAACCAGAGGAACTCACAACTAGAACATGAAACTATGTACTGGGGACTTTGGGGAGAATAAGAAGAAGCAGCAAAAAAAAAGGTTGGCAACAGATGTCAGCACAGGTGCCAATCTTTTAAAAAAAATTTTTTTTATAAACAAATTTAAAAAAAGGGAAAATTGGGGTGACATCAACAAAATGGTGGAGTGAGCAGTTTTCTTTGTCTCTCCCCCTTTGAATCTACAACTAACTGGACATTCATCAGTCAACAAAGGCTATCCACACAGCATCTCAGGACACCTGAGAGACCTGTGCTGCTATACATCAGAAGGCGGATGGACTTCCCCCCGGGGGGAGGTGGAGATAGGTAAAAACTCTCCGACCCCTGACCCCTGGACAGCCTAGTACCTGCAAGCGACTTTCTTCGAGTGGACGTGCTCACAGCATCGCCATGCACAAAGGGCAGGCGTGTGTGGGTATTGGCAGAGCAGCGGTGGAAACAGGTGACTACAGCCCTACCTAAAGCCCCCGTGATTGCCCCTAAGCCCAGGGGGAAAATCCATGGTCCCGCATCAGCAGCAGGGAAAGCCTCTACTCGGCGTTGTTGGAGAGGCCCTGACCAGCATTCAGAACACTGGGAGGCTCTGGGAGAAGAGGATCCTGGGCAGGGCAGCAGCCTGCCAGCCGCCTCTGACTCACGGACTCCGGCTGTGTCCCAGAGGGAGCAAGGGATACCCAGTGCGACTGTGTGTGAGGGCGGGGGTGAGTTGGATTCAAGCCGCCCTGCTCTGTGGTCCAGGGGGAAAATCCACGGTCCCACAGCAGCCACAGCGAAAGCCTCTGGGCAGCATTAGTGGAGAGGTCCCACCCGGCAATCACAAGGCTGGAAGACCCTGAGGCAGAAGTAGCAAAGATGGGTGAGCTAACCACAGACTGCAGTAGATACCCATAGCTCTGCTGTGGCCCATAGTGGACAAGTGAGATCTTGTGGGCCCTGACAGTGACAGAGCTGTGAATATAGGTGATCCTGCTTCCAGCTGTTGGGAAAGCCCATAACACCACTGCAGACCCCAAGGAGGGAGTGCATCTAGGTGGTCTGAGACAGTAGGCACCCATAACCTGAGGCCCCCTTGCGATTGTCCCCACAGCTGATGAGGGACCCCACAGGACCACTGTGACTACGAGGAGGCGCCCAGGTCTGGGCAGCAGCAGCTGACAGGGATCCCGGTTGGTGCAGATTAATAAACAGCTCCCCCCCACTCCAGTAGAAGCAAGTGGAAGCAGTAACTAAACTCTATCTCTATGCGGAGGCAAAAACCCACGCCATCAAGCAGTATGAAAAAATATATTAAATCTCCAGAACAGAAGGAAAATGATAAGTACCCAGAAAACAATCCCAAAGACAATGAAATCTACAACCTAAATGACAATGAATTCAAAACAGCCATCATTAAAAAAACTCAATGAGTTAAAAGAGAATACAGAGAGACAACTCAACGAGTTCAGGAGCTATGTCACAAAAGATCTTGATACCATAAAGAAGAACCAATCAGAAATACAGGAGATGAAGAACATAATGGAGGAGATTAAGAAAAATCTGGACTCTCTGAACAGTAGAGTCGATAATATGGAGGACACAATTAGCAATTTGGAGGATAGGAATACAGAAATGCTGCAGATAGAGGAGGAGAGAGAACTAAGACTAAAAAGAAATGAAGAAACTCTCTGAGAATTATCCGACTCAATTAGGAGATGCAACATAAGGATTACAGGTATCCCAGAGGGAGAAGAGAAGGAGAAGGGGGCAGAAGGCCTGTTCAAAGAAATAATGGCTGAGACTTTTCCAAACCTGGGGAGAGATGGAACTCCATGTGACAGAAGCGAATAGATCTCCAAACTTTATCAATATTAAAAGACCAACCCCAAAGCATATAGTAGTGAAGCTTGCAAAAGTCAATGACAAAGAGAAAATACTAAGGGCAGCAAGGCAGAAGAAAATAACCTACAAAGGAACCCCTATAAGGCTGTCAGCAGATTTCTCAGCAGATACTTTACAGGCTAGAAGAGAGTGGAATGGTATATCCAAAACTCTGAAGGACAAAATCTTGCAGCCAAGAATACTCTATCCAGTGAAAATATCCTTCAAATATGATGGAGAAATAAAAACCTTCCAAGATAAACAAATTTAAGGGAGTTCATTGCCACAAGACCTCCCATACAAGAAATGCTCAGGAAGACCCTCATACCTGAAAAATCAAAACAGGAAACGGGCTACAAAACCCAGAGCATAGGAGATAAGTAGAAAGACAAAATCAGAAAGTTGCAGGTCTCCATCAGAACAGGTTAGCAAAAGTTAAGCATAACATTAAAGATAAAAGGAATGGAAACACAAAGAATAAATAAAATCTTGTCATTTTAACCACAAACTCAGAACACAAGAAGGAAGAAAAAAAAATTTGACAATAACAACCTAGAAGGGGAAGAGGAAAAGGATGGAACGTCTTAATCTAAGGAAATAAGAGGCTATCAGAAAATGGACTATCTCATCTATGAGATGTTTTATACAAACGACTTGGTAACCACTAAACAAATAACAACAATAAAGACACAAATTACAAATAAGAAAACCAATAAAGAAATCTACCTACCTGAATCCAAAAAATCATGGGACAGGAAACAAAGAAAATGCAAACGAACCAGAAAACAAGCAATAAAATGGCACCATTAGGCCCCCACATTTCAATAATCACACTAAATATAAACGGATTGAACTCTCCAATCAAAAGACACAGGGTGGCAGGATGGATTAAAGAACAAGACCCAACAATATGCTGCCTCCAAGAAACACACCTCAGCCCCAAAGACAAACACAGACTCAGAGTGAAGGGATGGAAGACGATACTCCAAGCTAATAATGAATGTAAGAAAGCAGGTGTCGCCATACTTATATCAGACAAAGTAGACTTCAAAGCAAAACAGATAAAGAAAGACAAAGAGGGGCAGTTTATAATGATAAAAGGGACAATTAACCAAGATGACATAACACTTATACATATATATGCACCCAACACAGGAGCACCAAAATTTGTAAAGCAACTATTAACAAAACTAAAAGGAGACATCAACAACAATACAATAATAGTAGGGGATCTCAACAGCACATTAACACCAATGGATAGGTCATCCAGACAGAAAGTCAACAAGGAAATTATAGAATTAAATGAAAAACTACACCAGATAGACCTAGTAGATATATATAGAACACTCCATCCAAAAACAGCAGGCTACACATTTTTCTGAAGTGTGCATGGAACATTCTCAAGGATAGACCATATCTTGGGAAACAAAGCAAGCCTCAACAAATTCAAGAGGGTTGAAATAATATCAAGCATCTTTTCTCATCATAATGCTGTGAAACTAGAAATCAACCACAAGAATAAAACAGGAAAAGGGGGAAAAAAATGAGGAGACTAAACAACATGCTACTGAACAAACAATGGATTACTGAAGAAATTAAAGAAGAAATCAGATATTATTTGGAGACAAATGAAAATGAAAACATGCTGTACCAACTCATTTGGGATGCAGCAAAAGTGGTCCTAAGAGGGAAATTCATTTCAATACAGGCTCACCTCAATTAACAAGAAAAATCTCAGATAAGCAATCTCAAACAACACCTAACAGAATTAGAAAAAGAAGAACAAACCAATGCCAAAGTCAGTAGAAGGAGAGAAATAACAAAAATTCGAGCAGCAATAAGTGATATTGCAACAAAAAAGACAGTAGAAAGGATCAATGAAACGAAGAGTTGGTTCTTCGAAAAAATAAACAAAATTGACAAACCCTTAGCCAGACTCACCAAGAAAAAAAGAGAGAAGACTCAAATAACTAAAGTTAGAAATGAGAGAGGAGAAATCACAACGGATACCACAGAAATACAAAGGATCATAAGAGAATACTATGAAAAACTGTATGCCAACAAATTTCACAACCTAGAAGAAATGGACAAATTCTTAGACTCTTACAACCTCCCAAAACTGAAGCAGGAAGAAATAGAGAATCTGAATAAACCAATCACAAGGAAAGAAATTGAAACAGTAATCCGAAACCTCCCCAAAATTAAAAGTCCAGGACCAGACGGCTTCTCTGGAGAATTCTACCAAAGATTCAAAGAAGATTTAATACCTATCCTTCTCAAACTATTCCAGAAAATTGAGGAAGATGGAGCATTCCCTAACACATTCTATGAAGCCAGCATGACCCTGACCCCAAAACCTGACAAGGACAACACAAAGAAGGAAAGCTACAGGCCAATATCACTGATGAACATAGATGCAAAAATCCTCAACAAAATTTTGGCAAACCAAATACAGCAATACATTGAAAAGATTATACATCATGATCAACTGGGATTTATACCAGGGACACAGGGATGGTTCAACATCTGAAAGTCAATCAACGTGACACACTACATTAACAAAAGGAGAAACAAAAACCACACGATCATCTCAATAGATGCAGAGAAAGCATTCGACAAGATCCAACATTGATTTATGATAAAAACCCTCAATATAATGATCAAAGGGACAGTTCATCAAGAAGAAATAATGCTTATAAATATCTATGCACCCAACATAGGAGCACCAAGATTCATAAAGCAACTATTAACAGACCTAAAGGAAGGTGTTAAAAACAGCACAATAATAGTAGGGGACCTCAACACCCCACTCACATCAATGGACAGATCATCCCGACAAAATCAACAAGGAAATAGTAGAGCTAAATGAAAAACTAAAACAATTGGATTTAATAGGCATATATAGATCACTTCATCCTAAAACAGCAGAATACACATTCTTCTCAAGTGCACATGGAACATTCTCAAGGATAGACCATACGTTGGAAAACAAGGGAAGCCTCTACAAATTTAAGAAAATTGAAATAATAACAAGCATCTTCTCCGATCATAATGCTGTAAGGCTAGAAATTAATTATAAGAAAAAAGCTGAGAAAGGCACAAAGATGTGGAGACTAAACAATACACTACTGAACAAGCAATGGATCATTGAAGAAATTAAAGAAGAAATCAAAAAACACCTGGAAACAAATGAAAATGATAACATGCCGTACCAACTCATATGGGATACAGCAAAAGCTGTATTAAGAGGAAAATTCATCACAATACAGGCACATCTTAACAAACAAGAAAAATCCCAAATAAGCAATCTTAAACTACACCTAACTGAACTAGAGGAAAAAGAACAAAGCCCAAAGTCAGCAGAAGGAGAGAAACAATAAAAATCAGAGCAGAAATAAATACTACTGAAACAAAAAAGGCAGTAGAAAGGATCAATGAAACAAAGAGCTGATTCTTTGAGAAGATAAATAAAATTGACAAACCCTTAGCCAGACTTACAAAGAAAAAAAGGGAGAAAGCTCAAATAAACAAAATCAGAAATGAAAGAGGAGAAATAACAACAGACGCTGCAGAAATACAACAGATTATAAGAGAATACTATGAAAAACTATATGCCAATAGAATGGATAACCTGGAGCAAATGGATAAATTCTTGGACTCCTACAATCTCACAAAGGTTAGTCAAGAAGAAGCAGACAATTTGAACAGACAAATCACAAGGAAAGAGATTGAAACAGCAAGAAAAAACATCCCAAAGAATAAAACCCCAGGACCAGATGGCTTTCCTGGGGAATTCTACCAAACTTTCAGAGAGGATTTAATACCTATCCTTTTCAAGCTATTCCAAAAATTTAGGGAGGATGGAACACTTCCTAACACATTCTATGAGGCCAACATCACGCTGATACCAAAGCCTGACAAGGACACCACGAGAAAAGAGAACTACAGTCTAATATCACTGATGAACATAGATGCAAAAATTCTAAACAAAATTTTGGCAACCAGAATTCAGCAATTCATCAAAAGGATCATACATCATGATCAGGTGGGATTCATACCAGGGACACAGGGATGGTTCAACATCCGCAAATCAATCAACATCATACACCACATCAACAAACTGAGGACCAAAAACCACACGATCATCTCAATAGATGCAGAGAAAGCATTTGACAAGATCCAACAGCCATTTATGATAAAAACTCTGAACAAAATGGGCATAGAAGGGAACTACCTCAATATACTAAAGGCCATATATGACAAACCCACAGCCAGCATCATACTCAATGGGCAAAAACTGAGCGCCACCCCCCTGAAAACAGGAAGGAGACAAGGATGCCCTCTATCACCAATCTTATTTAACATGGTACTGGAGATCCTGGCCAGAGCAATCATGCAAGAAAAAGGAATAAAAGGAATCCAAATAGGGAGGGAAGAAGTGAAACTCTCGCTGTTTGCAGAGAACATGATCTTACATATAGAAAACCCCAAAGAATCCATTGGAAAACTCTTAGAAGTAATCAACAACTACAGGAAAGTTGCAGGGTATAAAATCAATTTGCATAAATCAGTAGCATTTCTATACTCTAAGAACGAACTAACAGAAAAAGAACTCAAGAACACACTACCATTCACAGTTGCAACAAAAAGAATAAAATACCTCGGGGTAAATTTAACTAAGGAAGTGAAGGACCTATATAATGAAAATTACAAGGCCTTTCTGAGAGAATTGGTTGATGACATTAGGAGATGGAAATACATTCCATGTACATGGACTGGAAGAATAAACATAGTTAAAATGTCTGTTCTACTTAAAGCAATCTACAGATTCAACACTATCCCAATCAGAATCCCAATGACGTTCTTTACAGAAATAGAACAAAGAATCCTAAAATTCATATGGGGCAACAAAAGACCCCGAATTGCTAAAGCAATCCTGAGAAAAAAGAACAAAACGGGAGGCATCACAATCCCTGACTTCAAAACATACCACAAAGCTACAGTAATCAAAACAACATGGTACTGGTGCAAAAACAGGTGCACAGATCAATGGAACAGAATTGAAAGCCCAGAAATAAACCACACATCTATGGTCAGCTTGTCTTTGACAAAGGAGCTGAGGGCATACAATGGAGAAAAGAAAGTCTTTTCAACAAATGGTGCTGGGAAAACTGGAAAGCCACATGTGAAAGAATGAAAATTGACCATTCTTTTTCACCATTCACCAAAATAAACTCAAAATGGATCAAAGAGCTAAAGCTGAGACCTGAAACTATAAGGCTTCTAGAAGAAAACGTAGGCAGTACACTCTTTGACATCAGTATTGAAAGGATCTTTTCGGACACCATGTCTTCTCAGAGAAGGGAAGCAATAGAAAGAATAAACAAATGGGACTTCATCTGACTAAAGAGCTTCTTCAAGGCAAAGGAAAGCAGGATTGAAACAAAAAAACAACCCACTAACTGGGAAAAAATATTTGCAAGTCATATATCTGACAAAGGCTTAATATCCGTAATAGCTAAAGAACTCTCACAACTCAACAACAAACAATCCAGCAACCCGATCGTAAAATGGGCTGGAGACATCAAAAGACATTTCTCCAAAGAAGATATACGGATGGCCAATAGGCACATGAAAAGAAGCTCGTTATCGCTGATCAGCAGGGAAATGCAAATCAAAACTACACTAAGATATCACCTTACACCCATTAGAATGACAAAAATATCTAAATCCAATAGCAACAAATGTTGGAGAGGTTGTGGAGAAAAAGGAACCCTCATACACTGCTGGTGGGAATGCAAGCTGGTGCAGCCACTATGGAAAACAGTATGAAGATTCCTCAAAAAATTAAAAATAGAACTACCATATGACCCAGCCATCCCACTACTGGGTATCTGTCCAAAGAGCTTGAAGTCAGCAATTCCAAAAGTCCTGTGCACCCCAATGTTTATTGCAGCACTGTTTACAATAGCCAAGACGTGGAAGCAACCTAAGTGTCCAGCAACAGACGAATGGATAAAGAAGTTGTGGTACATATATACAATGGAATACTACTCAGCTGCAAAACAGAATAAAATCATTCCATTTGCAGTAACATGGATGGACCTTGAGGGAATTATGTTAAGTGAAATAAACCAGCTAGAGAAGGATAATCTGTGTATGACTCCACTCATATGAGGAATTTAAAAATGTAGACTCAGAGAACAGATTAGTGGATACCAGGGGAAAGGTGGGATGGGGTTGGGCACAAAGGGTGAAGTGGTGCACCTACAACATGAATGACAAACATTAATGTACAACTGAAATTTCACAAGATTGTAACCTATCATTAACTCAATAAAAAAAATTAATAAAAAAGAAATTGACATAAAAAAAACCCTCAATAAAATGGGTATAGAAGGAAAGTACCTCAACATAATAAAGGCCATATATATCAAACCCACAGCCAACATCATACTCAACAGACAAAAACTGAAAGCCATCCCTCTGAGAAGAGGAGCAAGACAAGGGTGCCCACTCTCACCACTCTTAGTCAACATAGTACTGGAGGTGTTGGCCAGAGCAATTTGGCAGGAAAAAGAAATAAAAGTAATCCAAATAGGCAATGAAGACGTAAAAGTCTCACTGTTTGCAGACGATGTGATCTTATATATAGAAAACCCCAAAGAATCCATAGGAAAAGTATTAGAAATAATAAACAGCTCCAGCCAAGTTGCAGGATATAAAATCCACATACATAAATCAGTACCATTTCTATATGCTAACAATGAATCAACAGAAAAAGAACTCAAGAACTCAATCCCATTCACAATCGCAATGAAAAGAATAAAATTCCTTGGGATAAATTTAACCAAGGAAGTCAAAGATCTATACAACAAAAGCTACATGACTTTCCTGAAAGAAATTGGTGACAACATAAAGAGATGGAAAGACATCCCATGCACATGGATTGGAAGAACAAACATAGTTAAAATGGCCATAATATCTAAAGCAATATACAGATTCACCGCTATTGTAATCAGAATCCCAATGACATTCTTTACAGAATTAGAACAAAGAATCCTAAAATTCATATGGGGCAACAAAAGACCCCGAATTGCTAAAGCAATCCTGAGAAAAAAGAACAAACCCGGAGGCATCACAATCCCTGACTTCAAAGAATACTACAAAGCTACAGTAATCAAAACAGCATGGTACTGGTGCAAAAACAGGTGCACAGATCAATGGAGTAGAATTGACAGCCCAGAAATAAAGCCACTCATCTATGGATAGCTAATCTTCGACAAAGGAGCTGAGGGCATACAATGGAAAAAAGAAAGTCTCTTCAACAAATGGTGCTGGGAAAACTGGACAGCCACATGTAAAAGAATCAAATTGACCATTCTTTTTCACCATTCACCAAAATAAACTCAAAATGGATCAAAGACCTAAAGGTGAGACCTGAAACCATAAGGCTGTTAGAAGAAAACGTAGGCAGTACACTCTTTGACATCAGTTTCAAAAGAATCATTTTGGACACCATAACTCCTCATATGAGGGAAACAACAGAAAGAATAAACAAATGGGACTTCATCAGACTAAAGAGCTACTTCAAGGCAAGGGAAAACAGGATTGAAACAAAAAAACAACCCACTAATTGGGAAAAAATATTTACAAGTTATTTATCTGACAAAAGGTTAATCTCCATAATATATAAAGAACTCACACAGCTTAACAACAAAAAAGTCAAACAACCCCATCAAAAAATGGGCAGGGGACATGAACAGACATTTCTCCAAAGAAGATATATGGATCGCCAATAGACACATGAAAAGATGCTCACCATCAGTAATCAGCAGGGCAATGCAAATCAAAACTACACTAAGATATCACCATACACCTGTTAGAATGGCAAAAATAACCAAACAAAAAGTGACAAATGTTGGAGAGGTTGTGGAGAAAAAGGAACCCTCATACACTGTTAGTGGGAATGCAAACTGGTGCAGCCACTATGGAAAACAGTATGGAGGTTTCTCAAAAAATTAAAAATAGAAATACCTTATGACCCAGCCATCTCACTACTGGGTATCTATCAAAAGAACTTGAAATCAGCAATTCCAAAAGTCCCATGCACCCCTATGTTCATTGCAGCATTATTTACAATAGCCAAGATGTGGAAGCAACCTAAATGCCCATCAACTGATGATTGGATAAAGAAGATATGGTATATATATACAATGGAATATTACTCAGCCATAAAAAAGGATAAAATGGTTCCATTCACAACAACATGGATGGACCTTGAAGGTATTATGTTAAGTGAAATAAGCCAGACAGAGAAAGACGAACTCTGTATGACTCCACTCATGGGTGGAAGTTAAACATAGAGACAAAGAGAATTGATTGGTGGTTACCAGGGGAAAGGGGGTTGGGGGGAGGGCACAAAAGGGTGAAGTGGTGTACCTACAACATGACTAACAATAATGTACAACTGAAATTTCACAAGTTAAAAAAAGAAAGAAAGACAGAAAATTGAGCGAGAATACTCTTGTACTCTAAGAATCTTCTGGTCGCTTTGTAGAAGTTCCAAAATCACTGGTCATGTTCACGTGGTCTGTAAGAGAGAGAAACTATTTTACTTTTTGGTGAGACAATTTATTTTAGGTTCATCTTTTCCTTATATTATTCAGTCATAAAACCTCTCTATTATGTTAGTTGTGTTTGTCTCTGTCTCAGCACTTTTGGGAGAACCCTGAGGTAGGGGGGAGTTATTTCAGTTTCCTTCATCGGGCACCTGGGATGGTCATTGGCTTGCCTGTGGTCGGGTAGAGAGAGCATTGCTGATGTGCATTGGGTGGGGCTGGGCCCCTCAGTGTTCAGGCCAACTCTCCTCTGAAGCTGCACCACACCGTGAGGGGACACACGGGAACAGAAGGGCTGGAGTGTGGGCCAGCCATCCTTGTGCTTTTAGTGGGGGTGGAGATCCTGCTCACATGGACTGTTCCCACCATGGAATATAAAACCTTTTCTAAATGTCTCAGGAGTGATGGAGTATGAAAGGCAGAGCCGGCCGGGCTCCTCACAGAAGAGCTGGATCCATTTTCATTTCAAATAGGATAAGAAGAGAGAGGCACCAAGATAGTGACAAGACACACTCAGTCTTCTGAGAAAATAAAGGGGAAGCAGAATTAGAACTTAAAAATTCAGTGTGTGTGTGTATGTATTTGTGTGTATGTCTGTGTGTCTTTGGTCATGTGTGTGTTTGTGAGTGTGTGTCTGTGTTTGTAACACATGTGAGTGTGCACACATGTTCTGAAACTAGAGGGAAACCTGTGGATTTAACGGGTAAGGGGGAGTCCTCAGCTCCATAGCCCTACTCTGGGTGGTCAGCCAAAGGAGCAGTTTGAAGATTTTGGAAGTGTCAGCTTTGTTTTATGGAAAGAGAGGATAACATCATTAAAGTTGAGGAATTCCACTTTTAAGCACTGGGCACCAAGTGGTTGAGGGTCAGACAGACTGGTGTGGGCTTTCTTCATGGATTTAACTGCTTGGCTTCAGACTGACACCTGGACTTGAGGCCATCCATGAGCCTGACCTTGATGTAGCAGCGTAAGCCAATGGATTGAAGCTGCCTCCTGGTCAGCTAGTGGAGGGAGGCAGGAGCCAACGTGGAGAAGGAAGTGTGTCTGAGGCAGAGAACACAGGGTGGAGCCAAGAGTCTGTCAGACAGATGTCTTTTACTTTCTATGATTTATGGTCATAATTACTATTAGTAGGTGTCTGATATTTAAAATGAAATAGGATCTTTCTTAATTTTAGAGCAAATAATAACAAATAAATTAGCAGTCAAGTTGCATATTGCCTGGCTGGGTGGAATACGCATTACACTTGCAGCTCTGGTGATAAATAACTTGAAAACTCCTGGTGGAGGTCTTTCTTTCTTTCTTTTTGTGAGGAAGCTTAGCCCTGAGCTAACATCTGTGCCAGTCTTCCTCTACTTTGTATGTGGGACGCCTCCACAGCATGGCTGATGAGTGGAGCAGGTCTGCACCTGGGATCCAGACCCATGAGCCTGGGCTGCTGAAGCAGAGTACGCAGAACTTTAACCACTTGACCATGGGGCTGGCCCCTGGTGGAGGTCTTTCTGATGCAGTTTTTCACCAGTTCCCTGGAATGGAGCAAATTAGGTATATGCTGATACAGGTTGTTGTTCCAAGGTTGGGATTCAAGAGTTAATTGTGATGGATGCCTCATCCCAATTGCATGTGATTGTTAGCCATGATTAGAGCAGGACGGGAAGCAAATAAAGACTTGTTCCTGCTGCCTTATCTAGCGGAGTCTGTCATCTGCCATTTCCACAGGACAAACACAGAATTCTTAATGTGAGCAAATCTCCAGCCAGAGCAGTGTGGCTGTTCTTGTCCCCTGCCTTCCTCCCAGGTCTTCTGCAGGCACTGGACATGCACTGTGAGAATCCTGGGCATAGAGAGTGCCTGAGGTGGTGGGAGAGGCAGCCCGAGCCCCCCAGGTTCCTTGTGTGAGACCCTTGGTGATTTGCTTCTGGTCATCCGTGGCTTGAGTAGAGCCCTAGAGATCAACTAACCTGGCCCTGATTTACTGCTCACGATGCTGACACCAGGCGAGTCCAGTGACTTTCTCAAGGTTACCACTTTTGGGGGAACCAGATTGGATTCAGGTGTCCCTGACTCTCCAAGGTACCAGGCTGTCTCTCGGGAGGGTTTATGGCAGCTTCCCTTTCAGGCTGTTTTACCTTTTCTACCTCCCACAGCCTGGCTCAGGTCCTCGAGTGAGAAGCGACTGTGAGGGAGGGAGGAGTGGGGAAGAGAGGCACGAGTAGGGCCAGGAGCAGACCTGTGAGACATGGGGAACAGGAACACACAAGCACACTGAAAGCTTGGGTCAACTCATGGATGAAGCAGGTAGTGAAGACGTGTTGAAATGAGACTAAAAAATGAAACGCTATTTTTCATGAGACTGTGTTGTTTCAGAAAAATGGAGCTTTGGCTTAGAGTTGAGGCCCAAGGCTGGGTGTCCAGCTCGCTGCAGATGTGCACCCTGGGCCTGACTCTTGGGGCTTTTCCTCTGTGATGCAGAGCTATAAAATCGAGCTCATAAAGTTGGTGTAAGGGCAAAGTGAGACTGCTTATTCCTGTGAATTCACAGTAATTTTGTCCTCTATTGGATTCCATTGCTTTTGTAGCCTCTGCACATCCTGGCTGTGTGCCTTCCTCAGCCTCTTTGTGTAAGGGGGTTGAATGCTTCAGCTGTAAAGATTTTAGAGCAATCCTCTTATGAGGAAATTAATGATTGGAAACTTTGCAGTCAACTCCCTTGTAATTAATAGCTTTCTCCTGATTTGTCATTCTCTTTCATTCATCCGTTTACTCTTGAGCACCTACCATGTACCAGACACAGGGGTAGCCACAGAGGAAATGGCAGAGGACAAAAAGGACAAATTTATGGGGTTCCTAACCTTGAGAATCTTATATTCAAGATAAGAAGATATGCCTTTAAACTGACAATCACAGCACAATGTGGTAAGTCCTATAACAGACGCCTGCACAGAACTAACCTACCAGTCCAATCAAGGGAGATTCCATATGGGACTTTTGAGTTGGGTCTTAGTGGATGAATAGGAGTTTGTCAGTTTGAGAAACAGGAATACAGGCATCATGCTTTGACAGGAATGTGTTCTCAGTGTTGATAAAGGCACGGTGTGTTCAGAAAACTTCAGGCTTTTGTTGGCTCATGGCCCTCCACTGGGGTTGGTGTGAATATAGCATCAGGGACCTCTGAGGAGGGGGCCTCATCTTAGTTTTGATCTCACTCCTCCCATTGTTCACACTCTGACTGGCCGGCTTACCCTCCCAAGGGTGGATTTTCTCTAGTCCTTTCTCTGCATTTAAGATGTACTTGAACCCAGGGCAGAATGTCCACGTGCTCTGACCTGCCCCGGCCCCTCCGAGGTGGGTGAATGCGTTTGGTGCCGCACTCACTTGAAATTCTTGTCTGTCTCTCCTTATGGAGCATGAGTGTCCTCCTCCATCTGCCTTTTCTTTCTCCATTCCCTGGCAACAAACACAGGCTGTCTGTCCACTTGGGGCATGCACGCGGTGGGTGCTAGGCACAGATTGTTCCAGAGAAGGACCCAGAGGTCCTATTCTAGTTTCACTGCTGCTCGTGTAATTCTCTTTAGTGATGATGCTGACGGAGCCCCATGGGTCTGGCCCAGTGGGAGAGCTCAGCCAACCAGGTGTCTTTGTAGGTGGCCCGCCGCACACACTCCCTCTGCTGCTCACCTGGAAGATCCCCTCAGGCAGATGGCCCCTCCTTGTTACCAGAAGGGACTGGATGTGTGAGCATCCTCCCAGTGGAGAAGCTGTCCCCTGTATATTCCCTCTCACTAACTCAAGCTAGGGTCATGTTGTTTTGTCTTCCAAATAATCCAGCATTGTTTCAAAAAAGCCAAGTCCCAAGAGTCTGTGTGTGGATCTGCACTGTTTCTTTGGGACTCAGGAGCTGGCAAATGCAACAGCCTCCGAAGACATGCTACTCTTCTTTGTAGCTCTGATTCCTTTCTCTCTTCTGTTTTTCCTCCCCAGGCTGCTTATTCGAGGATGGCCTTTGCAGACCGTCTGAGACCTGTGTAGATGGTAAGTGTGCAGGTCCTGGCTGTCATGCAGCTGTGGGTCTAGGTTTTCCTCTATCTCGCCAACCAAGACAACTCCAATGATGGGGTTTATGCGGAGTGAAGGTTCTGGGTGAGGTTTGGTTCGTTTGATGCTTCTGAAGAGAGCTGTGGCGCTGAAACTTATCTAGACGTTATTATAAGGAGAGAAAATGGAAAATTAATGGAAGTGGAACATACTCTTTATATGCATGTATGTGTATGGGTGTCTGCATCTGTATCTGTACCTGTATCCCAGTATTTTAAGGCATTTCATGAGAAATTTTGCAACCATAGGTGGTGGGATCTGGAGCCCTGAGGATGGCTAAATGAGAGGCCTGTCCCTATGGATGTGCCCCTGTCGATGTCCCTCAGCACTGAGCCTTCGTTCCTCTGAACTGCCCAGTGCTTTTCTCACTCGCCACACTCCACCCAGTTTTGCTTTGTCAGTAGGTGAGCTTTTCAGCCTTTAGGTCCCCTAATTTCCTCTCTTATAGGTGGAGGAGAAGAAAGTTGGTGCTTTGTGTTGTCAGGTAGGGTTCAAAGCCCACAAGGCAGGAACTAAAATACCAGAGCAGGGAGTCCTCCCCGTGGCTGGCTCTGGAGGGGGTGGGACATATGCCTCCCGCCTCAGGAGTCTGGTCTCAGAAAGGACATGTGCACAGAGGGCTGCCTCTTAGAAGAAGAAAACCTAGTGTCTTGTTTGATGGACGGTAACTTTGGGGCAGTGTGCTCTTCGATAGCGATGCTTCATATGCTAAGGGGAAGGGCTTAGACTGGAACACGCACAAAGACATTTTGGTCAGTGCCACTTTTCTTAAGGTCAAACTGAGTCTGCACGTGGGAACCCAGGCAGCGTTGGGAAGACCAGGTGAGAGGCATGTGTCTTCCTCTCCTCAGTGCCTGTCTCTGCCGTTAGCTTATGGTGTGTGTTGGGGAGGTGGATTCTGTCTCTGCCCAGATCCTGCCTTCAGTGTTCCTGACACGGCACAGGTGACCCTCGCTTCTGCCAGGTTCTCTGCACAGATGTGGTGCCTTTCGGGGGAGTCTGATTTCCAGAGGACATGCGGGACTTGGGGACTGCCCTTCAGCTTGTCCTCACCAGGCCGATGTGGGACACTATCGAGAGTCTGAAAGTCAGACACGAGGCACCATGAGCATCCCTCGTTGAGAACAGTCCTGAGTCCTAGACCAGCGGATTTCAGGGCCGGGAACCACCGTGTTTGTCTGTGTCCTGTCAGTTTACGTGCCCTGGGGACAAATTGCTGACAGTTCTGGATATTCTGTCTTGTGTTTTTTTCTTTGTGGGAAGAATTCTGTGCTGAATGTTCTAAGTGGTGACCTGGGCTGGAAGAAGGTAGGACAGAAGCTCCGTGACCACAGGACTCAGTTCGTGGCCAGGTTGTGGCCCAGTCAGCCTGAGCTCCCTGGACCTGGGCCTGGCAGCTGCTCACCTTCTCACACATGGGCAGGCTTCTTGCTTGGCCCTCACTCCAGGCTCCTTGCAGTTGTACCTCTGCAGCTTTTATTTGGAGGCAGCTTTTAAAAAATAATTTTATTTTAAAAAATACATCATCTGCCCTGACTCAGTGAAGTTTGATTATAGAGCAAACAGATGTGTGTGTTTAATTTAATCAGAGATATGAGTGGCACCAACAGAATAAAAGCTGTGGCCTTCTCCTCTGTCCTTGAGAAAAAGCAGGCCTGGAAGTCATAACCATTCCTGGAGGTTTTCCTTTCCCAACCTCAACTTGCTGCCCTGGTGTGGAATTACATTAACATTATTTGAGATAATAGCTTTGAGTTCTTTGGAAAGGAAAGCAATTTAAATGTAAATATAAATACACAGGTCTTGATTATAGAGACAGACAATATTTGATATTTTCTGTGGTACAGTTAAGGTCTAGGAAGCTTCAAAGTGAGTGTGGTCCAAACTCACAAAACTGTGTGCCCTGCCAGGCTGGTGGGTGGGGAAGGCAGGGGCAGCGCCCTGCCCTCCAGGATGTGCTCCAGCTCCAGTATGCAGCATCCATCCGTGGAGCAAGAGCCTTGTTGGCCCTGGCCAGGCTTCGATGGGGGGTGGGTGCTGAGGCTGAATGTGGGAGGCCAGTGGCCTGGGGTCAGGTCTCAGGCCAGTCTGGCTATCTCTTTCTTTTTCTCCCTCCCTCCTGCCTTCCTTCTCTTCTTCCTCCCTTCCTTCCTTTCTTCCTCCTCCCCCCTTTTTTTCTATTCCTTCTCACTGCATTCCTTCCCTTTCTTTCTTCCCTCCCTCCCTCCCTTCTTGTTTTCCTTCTACAGCTTTCTTTCTTTCTGTTTTTTTTTAGTGAGGAAGATTGGCCCCGAGCTAACATCTGTTGCCAATATTCCTCTTTTTGTCCCTGACCTAACATCTTTGCCAATCTTCCTCTGTTTTGTATGTGGGACCCCAACACAGCATGGCTTGATGAGCAGTGTGTAGGTCTGCATCCAGGAACCAAACCTGTGAACCCCTGGCTGCCGAAGTGGAGCATGTGAATTTAACCAGTATGCCACTGGGCTGGCCCCTGAAGCTTTCTTGAAGTTGGAGGGAAGCAGACCAAATCAATATATTTTTGGAAGTGCTCAGAACATTTTTTTTCTTTTCATTTTTGTGTTTAGCAATCACAAGCTTGGTCTGTCAACTGCTGGTTGTGATCTACTGGGGTGCCCAGCATGCTGTGGCAAATTTGATAAACAGAGCTATTCTGCTTTATTGCACTGGGAAAAATAGAATGGTAAGAAGCTTTAATTTGACAACTGGGGAACTGTGAAAAAGCATGGTCGGTTTGAAAAAGAGATTAGATAGCAGCAATAAAACCTATACTGTATGAATCATGAGCCACCAGAGAGCCTGGAAAGGCCCTTGTGAACTGGACATTCTGAGGCAGCTGCCCAAGGAGACTTGGCTTCAGTGGCTCTGTAGGGAGGGCTCTAGCTTCCATGGTAGGACAAGCTCTGCTTTCAGGATCCTCCCGCTCTTAAGGCTGATTTCCAGGAGCTAACAGGAGCCTAACCTCCTAATTGGTCTGTCTGCCTCCCCCTCCTCTCTGCCCTCCTCCACATCACTAGGAGCCAGCTCTTCTTCCCGCTGCTGCAACTCTATCTTCCTCCTGGCCTGAGGCCTTTCACTGCCCCTCTTCCCACAGACTCAAGTCTAGACTCCTGAGGCCAACCTGAGCGCTTGAGGTCCTTTACCATGGGACTCCACCCTCAGGGATGCATCTAAGGTGACCATCCTTTGTCAGGTTAATTTCTGCCTTATTTTCGCACTACTTCCTCTACCAGACCCTCTTCCCTCATCCAAATCCCACCTCACTTCTTCATTCATTCCAGCGCTCTGGTCGTTCCTTCCTTTCACTGTTCTCCTAAAACACTCAGTTTGTCTTCCCATGGCACTCAGTGCCTTGAGTATTTTTTCAAGGGTTTTCATTTTAACTTCCCTCCTGGATTGATGTTTCTGAGAAGTCTTAAAATACCACCTTTTTTCCCCCAAGTGTCAATATAATGTGCATGCAGGAAGTATTTGCTGATTTCTGGAAGGTTTTTTTGACGTGGAGGCATACACCTGGTTGATGAGCTGTGACAGTCAGTCGAGCGAGTGAGCCTCTCCTGAGTCAAGCAACACCAGGCTGCCACTCCCTGTGCCGTCTCACTGGGTTGGTCCAGCTTATTCTCTACAAGAATTCGCCCTGGACCTGTGAGAGGTTTGCTGGTCCAATGGTACCCTTCAAGGAATTAACGCACAGCCGTGCTTTGCTCGTCCATCCTCCTTCCTGCCTCTCCTGTTATGTTCCCACCCTGGCGGTCTCCTGCTCCTGCATGCCACCTGCCTTGTCCCCAACTGGCCCGACCTCATTCCCTCTCTGCCTCCAGGTGCTTCCTCCATCCTGGACAAGGTTGGCACGTGGGTTATGTCATGGCACAGGGCACCTCACTCGTACTCCCTGCCCGTTGGGGTAGCTGGGTGACCTGGCAGGACCTGGTGACTGATGCTGCTTTTCTCAGGCATTTCTGTGACCTGACTGGAGACCCCACTCACATCCTCCGACCAGACCATGAGACTCGGGCCAGCAAGAATTCTGACAGTTGCGATTTGGAGAGTCAAAGAAAGAGAATGCCCAAGAAGGAAGAAGTATTGTGATGAGTTGGGCTGGGTTGTGGGACGAGAGCAGTGTGTAAGCAGACAAGAGTGACTCTTTCTTCCCATTGCAGAGTCAGTCGTAGGGCTCTCAGCAGCCCTTCTGTGTCCCCTGCTCGTGGATTGGATTCTTTTTTTATGTCTCTATTGAGTTAAGGAGTAGAAGCAGAAGGAGAGAAGTGGGGCATCGCATCCAAGCTCAAGTTCCACCCTACTGGAGGGTTTCCAGTTGATGTGTGACCCCAAGGCAAGTCTGTCAGAAACAGTTTCTGTAATGCCTCTGCATCCATATCCACCCTGCTTCCATGGATTGAAGGGCCGCGTGCTTGTGATCCTTGAGGGCTCAGTGCCAGGGGCTGGAGCTCATGTCCTTTCTTCCTGACACAGCCTCAAGTGTTGTATGTGGAGAGAGCTTTCTGCACTTCATAGAATCAGTGCTGTTGCATGACAGGCTGTGCTGCTGTTTGAATCTATCTCAATTTCTAGAAACTTATAGAAAGGACACATTATTGAGATTTGAAAGACTTTGTTTTATTTTTGCTTCAATAGAGAATTTGGCACACTGTTTTAAATCAACAACTTGTGTACTTATGTGTGTTGGTTTAAAGCTGAGTAGCTATTTGGAGGGTGGAAAATTGGAACCAAAAGTTTTAGGAGCCACCGTACGTGTATTATCAATAAAATGTAAAGCAAAATTATCTCTCAAATTACATGATGATGGTTTCCATAACTTTCTAGTGTGTCAATTTTTTCCAGAGGCAGGCCTGTCAGCTAGTAAAATGCTCCTAGAGTTCTTAAGAAGGACGTTAGGTTGTGAAGCTCATCTAAAAATAAAACTTACTAGAAATATAGGATGTGTTGTCTATTTGTCATTTTCTAGCTGACACATACCATTTTACTGAATGTTACAACAGTGACACCAAAGATAGGCTTTTTCAGGAAGTCTTCCTGGTTGCTTTAGATCTTCCTCCTCTTCTGCTCTTAGCAGGGAGCATGTGCTCACCCACCTCACTGTGAGCTCTGAGAGCAAGGGTTGTCTTTGTATCTTGGGACCAGCATGTCACCTGACACAGGAATCATCAGTGAGAGTGGGCAGAAGGGAGGAAATTGTTAGAGATCAAGGAAGGAACGGGAAGGTATCATTTTGCAATAAGTCATAGTGTGTAAGTTCTTAATGCTTGTATTGTCATCTATTAAATGGATTTTTAAAAATAAAAACTTTGTTTTGTTTTTCTAACTATAACTTATAAAACTGAAAATAAAAGAATAAAGGACACAATAAAAATTACCCCAAGTTCATTCTAATTCTTCCCTTTAAGCACATTCTCTTTCCTATTCTAAAATTCTTATATGTAAGGTTCGATATGCTCAGATAACGTATGTAAGTGTGAGAAAGCGAGCACTGGCGAGTGCACCACCTAGCATGAGAAATAGAGCAGTATTGTTACTCTTGAGCCCGCTTCTGTATTGTTTTGATAATAGAAGATGGTAGCAAAGTCTTATTGTATGAAAAAGGAAAATGTTAGTCACTGGAGTATTTACCTGCTTTTCTCTTTTAGGTTTATTATGTATTGTTTGATAATTCAAAAATGAATTATACAAATTATATATGGACACATTCTTGTTAAAAATGAACAATTTGGAACTATATAAAATAAACAGTGAAGCATTTCCTCCATATCCCTTCACTCCAGCAAATCTCACCCCACCCAGAAGGCACGGTTCTTTCCAGCTGCTGTGTGCCCAGCCAGACCGTTTTCCATATACAGTAACATAGAATATGCCAGGCAGTTCCTCATGGAAGAGATCTGGCAATTAGCACCAAACTGTCTCACACCTTTGTTTCGCACTTTGTGGTGAATTACCGAAACAACCTGTGTTATAGTTCTGGGCTGCTCTGCGGGCAGGATCCTGCCCCCATGTCCTCACTGCCTATGCAGACCCGCAGCAGAGAGATGTGGATTACATCATTCAGCATCACCAGGAGGCTTGTTCCATTCCCAAATTCCAATTAATCAAACCTAAACAGGAATGGAAATTAATTACTGAGTTAAGTGGTGTGAAGCAAAGTTTAATTTGGCATATTAACAGGAAAAGAAATGCAGTTTTGAGCCTTCATATTAATGGGCTGAGATGAGTTAAAATTGTTTCAGCTCCATTTGAGCACACACACATATGTTCAAAAAGGAGCATGAGGCAGGCACTCTGGGCTCCAGAGCTTCCGTTTGCTCCTCCTATTTCATCAGGCTTTTTTCTGCCAGAAGCCTGTTGGGATGAAAGAAGCAGGAGGAATGTACCCAGATTGTCTCCTCACTTTTCCTCTTACTTGGTTGCACTTATAGCATTCGAACTAGGAAGGTTGCACTTTACAGTAATGTGCTTTGTGCTTCTCTGCAGCCTCCAGGGTGCTTGACAGCATCACCAGGTAGAGAAAGCAGATTGGCTTCCAGTCAGGAGTCATGCTCCCTGGAGCCCCAAGCTGAGGTGCCTCGATGCAGCTCCCCTCTGCCTGGCACACCTCCCTCTTAGTGGCTCTGGGTTCAGAATTTTCACAGAGATATGAGCTGATTCTTGCTGCATCTGGGCTAGCAGTTCTTGGTCGATGAAAAGGCATTCGTGTGTTGGAGGCTGAGGACTCTACTTCTATGTGTCTTCATGGGGTATACGACACATTGATGGCCTGTGCCACATCAGGGTCATTGATATGACCCTGTTACATCTGGTGTGGCTTTGTAACTAAAATAATCAGTGCAGGTGTACCTCATTTTATTGCCTTTGCTTTATTGCACTTTGCAGACATTCCATTTTTTTACAAGACCCTCCACCAACAAAAAGCTTATGAGTCGCTGAAAGCTCAGATGATGGTTAGCATTTCTTAGCAATAAAATACCTTTAAATTAAAGTATGTACATTGTTTGCTTAGATATAATGCTATTGCACACTTAATAGACTACATTATAGTGTAAACATAACTTTTATGCGCACTGGGAAACCAAAAATTTGTGTGACTCACTTTATTGCGATATTTGCTTTATTGCAGTGACCTGGAACCAAACTCACAATATCTCCAAGGTATGTCTACACTGGAGAAATAATGTGAGGGTTTTATTGTTCTGAATAAACAATGAGAGGAATTCAAATCCCAATGAGTAATAATAAGTGTAAGTTCATAGCCTAGATCTGTGGTCTTCCCTTGAGTCAGGATGTTAACAAAATGAACTCTTGGGTGTTGCATTTCTGTACAGTGTGGTTCTGAGTCCTCTGATTCTTAAACTTCTCCCTTTAGGCTGCGTAAGGGTCCCCACTTAGACTGTATTGGAATTCCCACTACTAGAATCAGTTAACGGTGAACTGAAATAGGCTCCACCGAGTGCATATGTTACCTTGGGATTTCAGATTAGTATTAGGACAGCTCCTTGGCCCCCATTCATGCTCTGCTCCCGAGGGCACTGAGGTGGCCTGCTGTAGTTCCACACTGTACTCACCATTGCCAGGTGAAGCCCTCACGATGTTGGCTATCCACAGACTATAGTTTAAACGTTCCACCTCGTGGCCTTTGCCACATCCTGGCCTCTCTCCAGGACAATTCTATGATAGGACACTTGAGCTGAGGCCGCCTGCTTTCCTAACCGTCCTCAGATGTTGTCCTGCCTGAGGGGTTTCCCTTCCACCTCCACCTTGTAAAGTCCCACCCCTCCCCATGGAGGAACTGGGATGCAAGGAGGAATCGCCCCATTTTCCTGCTAGACTTCTGACTAGGAGTACAGCACTCCTGCATGGGGGCGTGCAGGTTTATTAAGATGTTCTTGAAATATTATTTTTTCCTTTTGACCTTGGTTTCTGGATTGATTTATCAGTTAATAGAATTAACTCTCCAAAATCTCCAATTTTGAAGAGGGAAGAGGATAATGAATTACCTAATAGATGAAACTCATTTCATGTTTTCTGTGGCATATCCAAACCCAGAACCATTTGGAGCATTTCTCTGGGGGAAAATGAACTGAAAGTGCCAATTACAGAGTTTTCTACACTGTCCAGGACCCCTGGCCTTCCTACCATTGATCTGAAAGTTTAATCAACCGTTTGATGAATGAGCAGATTCCATGTATGGAGCCCCGCAGTGTGCTGTGCCTCTCTGTCTGGGTTCTGGGTTTGCTGTGATGAATGGCCAGCTGTGAATGGGTGATGCTGCCAGCTCCGCGCAGACGTGTGAGTGAGGAGCTGCTTCGTCCTCCTCAGTCTGGGCTAGTTTGTTTATGCTCTGGTTTCAGTTTTGTCTTATAAGTACTAGATGTTGGTGTCTACCTAAGAAAGTCACCAATGAATAAGAAAAGAGATTCTTTTGGAAAGGAATATCCAGGGCCTGGGTGAAACAAGCAAATTAGATTCTTAGAGCCAAGAAATGTTAATATTGAGGTTTATATTGGAGTAAATTTTGCCTTGGAAATATTTTCTTTTCCTTTCAAATGCTTAAAACATTTTGGTTTTTAACGTACTTATAGCCAACCTGTTTTGTTTTTTTTTTTTAAGATTAATATTTAAAAGAACAGTTTATTTTTTTCCACTTGGTCATTGTTGACTATTAGGTAGTTGGCTGGTTTGGCTTTTCTTTTGAAGCCAAAACTGGAGTTTTAATTAGCTTAATTTGAACCAGGCTAGATTTTCTGAGCCTACGACTGTCCCCATGTTTGAGGAATGCACTTTGCAGTTTACGAAGCAACCGCTACACAGAGTTGGGAAATCTTTCCTCCTCCTTTCCAGAATCCACTCCATGGTGGTTGTAAGTATGTTATGGGTGAGGGCAGGGCCGTGGTGCACATTAGATTCCACAGTGCAGTCTTCCCCAGTCTACAGCAGCGCTGCCTGAACGCAGAGGACGTGGGCAGCACCTTTATGTCTCTGCTCTCCATGGGGGACCAGCCCAATTCCAGGATGCCCGTCCAGGCTTGGGCTCAGCAGCCATGGGGACGTCCACGCACTGAAACGGCTCCTTACAGGGACAGTTTATTCAGAGAGTGGACATGGGTTTGTGGCAGGAACAGTTCTTAACTTTTAACATATTTGCACCATTGCTCTTTCCCCCTTAGTAGGACTCTGAATTTAGAATTGCTGCAATATTTAGAGAAATCTTCTAGCTCCTGATCTAGTTTTGATTCATCTTTCTGGAGGCATTGGAGGAGACTGGAAGTTGGCATTGGGGTCAGGAGCCGTTAACATTTTCAGCCGTGACCAAGAGACCAGGTGAATGATGTATATCCCTGCTCGTGCCACTTTGAAAAGCACAAAACCCTTTATAATTAAAGCAAAATTTTATACTAAACTTGGGTCCTAAAGATTATATTTTAACAAAAAAAAAACTTATTCTTTTTGATCCATGGGTTACTGTCAGGCCTAATTCCAGTGGTTCAGCCAGTGGTGTGTTGGTAAGTGCTCAACAGCCAGCTCTGGGTTGGGGGCTGATTTGTAGCCAGTTTCCATGATGTAAATATTCCCACGGGGCTGATTTCTAGCCAATAATGTCACTGCAGGTAGAGTTGGGAAGACATGTGGACAGTCAGCTCACAAGCCCTGATGCAGCCCTGGGACGAGCCCTCAGTGTTTCAGAGGTGCAGTCTGCCCATTCTGGAGCATTTATCTGCGCCCGTTGGAAGCTCAGGTTCCATAGAAATGGGTCTGTCTGTTGAACGTCAGTTGAAGGGTGGGTGATGTCAGAGGTCCCTGTTACACGCTGACTTGGGTGATTTTCACGGCTGAGTTCACGTGGTCAAGTTTGGTTTGGGGTTGTTTTGCAACCTGCCATAGTCTGTTACCAGGGCTCAGAGCTTGTGAGAGATTTCTGCTGAATTAACACCTGTCATGGCTCTTTTGTAACATGGAACTAGCATTAAATAATAATAGTGTGTTTGCATTGGATTTTATACTTTTCTGAGTGTTTTTCACATATGTTATCTTGTTAGATTTCCACAGCATCCTGAGTGACTGTTTTCTCCCTGAGGTATTTTTGTTCTTATTTAGCAGATGGCAAACATGGTCTCATAGTTGTTAAATGTGGGTGAAGCAGGGGCAGAATCTGATCTAGAACCACAGCTGACCCAGGGGTCTTCCCACTCTTTGTCCAATTGAACTCACCGTTTGCTTCTAAGCCCCATGGCATCAGTGTGTCTCGCCATTATGTGCCTTTGAAATGTATTTTTCTGGCTTCACTACTGAGATCCAGGGTAACAGTTATTTTCCTTTTGTGAACTCTTTATGATGCTGGCAAAAGGGAGGAAATGGTCATATATTGGTTAGATGGGTGTTGAAGTGAGAATAATTGCATTCCATGGAACCTCCAGAGGAACTGTGGCTGGGCCCGAGAGCATTTGCTGAATAAGCTGGTTGTCTTTTGTGACTGGGTGTCCTCTTTTTGCCTGAGAATGAATTTCAGTGATAGAATGAATCGGGAGTCTCACACACGCAAACCCTGGAGAGATGCTATGGCCAGGGTGCCCATCAATCTGGGGAGGTTCTTGGTTGCTTGTATATTCAGAAATAAGAGAAAACAATTTATATAGAATCCCCACCTTTTATTCATTTGGCTTGAAATCAGTTTTGTTAATGGGGTTTTAAACTTGTCTCGGAACTGGAAGAAATCCAGAGACTGGAAACTGGATAGTGCTGCATTGAGGGTGAGACCCTGGAAAATGAGACTACCAGCAGATCTTGTGGGCTTTATCGATAGGAGGGAGGGGGAGGAGAGAGAGGTCGGTTCTGCAGAGACTTTCCTCATCTCCGAAGAAAAGATCCACCTTTCCATGTGGACATTTGGTGTTATCTTTCAAAGAGGGAGAAGAGCATTCCTTAGCTTCCTGCTGTGAGGTTTGACAGGAGGACACTTTACTTTCCCGTTCTTTCCTTCATTTTTGGAAAGAAAACCCCTCAGATCTTTGTTTAAAATAAAATGGATCTTCTGAAAGTGCTTGGAGAGAAAGGAGGAGGGAAACACAGTGGTTTGAAGGGCTCTCAGGTGTTAGCGGCTTGTCTGAACAGGCCTCCAGCCTCCCCAGACCTCCTGCTCCCTGAAGCAGGTTGCTTGGGCCGTCATTGAGCAGTCTGGTTTGCAGAAGTCAGGTCAGCTCACGGTAAAGTGTCCAGTCTTGTGAGTAGTATAACATGGTGAAGAGATTGGAAATAGCGCAAGATTAATGGATGCATTCAAATAGCGATTAAACAAGGCTGTGGTTCAGACGCGAATTGGTCTTATCAAGAATGATGAGGGGACCCGGCCCCGTGGCCAAGTGGTTAAGTTTACGCGCTCCGCTTCGGCGGCCTGGGGTTTTGCTGGTTCAGATCCTGGGCGCGGACATGGCACCGCTTGTCAGACCGTGCTGAGGCAGTGTCCTACATAGCACAACCAGAGGCACTTAGAACTAGAATATACAACTGTATACTGGGAGGCTTTGGGAGAATCAAAAAAAAGAAGATTGGCAACACTTGTTAGCTCAGGTGCCAATCTTTTTTAAAAAAAATTCTATAAAATAAAATTAAAAAACTGCTTTCTTTAAAAAAAAAATAAAAGAGTGATGATGACCAGGGTTTTTAAGTCCTTTGGAGTCCATTCCAGCAGAGACAAATGAGAGTGGGAGAGGGTGACGGTCTGGTCACTGTGCAGGTCCTAAAGCTCCTCCCTATAGTGGTGCCGCATCTTCAAGATGACCCTGGTTGCCCCAGAGGTGGAGGGGGCTCACCTGGGGACAGAGCAGGCCCTCTTCCCACCCCCGTGCCTTCAATGCTCACCTACCAAGATGCATTCCCACCCATTCCTTAAATTCTAGGTGATGTATAAAAATTTACTGAGATATGCACTCAAGCTTCTGTATTTATTTCACTCTTTTTACATTATTTCCAACGTGGGGATGTATATTGAGCTTGTTCTCCACCTTGGAAAATGGCATTGTCCTTCACCTCGGCTCTCTCTTGCCCTCATCTCCCACTGCACACGTTTGTTCCTTTGTTGCCGAGTACTATCCCTTCCATGAATGGCCATGTTTGGGTTGTTCCCAGTGTTTGGCTGTTGTAAGGAAGGCAGCTATGAAACCCTGTGTGGGCCTTTTGGGGGGCCCTTCTGAAGGAGAGTGTGGGGCTCGTCTCAGGACACTCACCTGGGAAGTTCCCTTGAGTCGGGTTACTTGAGATTCTCGAAGATGCATGTAAGAAATAAAAAGCAGATGATCCCATAAGCTGCTAGGAAAACACATAGCTGATCCTATTGGTCAGTCTTAGTTCTTCAGCAAAATGGAATAAATTTTATATTGTCTAAATAAAACACTATAACCATGTCTGACTATAATACAAATGGAATTCTTCCACTTTTACTTGATTATTTTTTAACATTTCAGACCCTGTTGTGATGTTGGTAGGAAAAATATCCCCATTCCTATGTTTTCCTTTGGCTAGGTTTTCTCACTCACGTGCTGAGTAGCATGAACAAACGCTATTTGGCAATTCTGATGACCTGGATAGGATTTTGTTTGTTTCAGGAAACAAAAATGCACTCAAGCATTAACAAAACTACTGTGAGTGGTGGGGAGGGGTGAGGGCCGGTTGTCAGTCTCACATAGCCTGTGCCTGAGTCATCAACTCCATCTATTAATCTAATTGGCTCAGGCCAGTCTATGGACTTAAACCACTGAGTCATGTGTCTATATGCCCACTGTTTCACCAGGGCTGGAAGGCTCCTCCCTGTCACAAATGAAGGTGTATCAACAATTTGTATTTTATATCTTCACTCTTTAAAAGGAAACACAAACAAAACAACTAGACTCAAACTTTACACATTTTTGTGTCTGCTCATTGTGAATTGATATTTTCCTTTTCTTAATCTGAAAGCCTGATGCCATTGATTCATCTGCTACGTGTGTCTGTGTGTGTGTGTGCACGTGTACATTTGTACACACAATGTGGTCAAACATATTGGACTGGAAGTCAGGAGACTTGGACTAGTCTGGGCCCTGCCAGCAATTGTTTTCTTAGCCTTCTATTCAAGTCGCTTCTCCATTGGATGTGCCAGATTTCTCACCTGTAAAATTAGGTGTTTGGCTACACCTGTGGTTACCAACCTTGGCTACTCATTAGAAACACCTGGAAGCCTTTAAACAATATTGATTCCCAGGCCTCTCCTGGCGTAGTTGAATCAGAATCTCTGGGCTGGGGGAGGGGTCCAGGCATCAGCTATCTTTCTCTTTCTTCCTTTCTTCTTTTTTTTTTTTTTTTTTTAAAGATTTTATTTTTTTCCTTTTTCTCCCCAAAGCCCCCCGGTACATGGTTGTATATTCTTCGTTGTGGGTCCTTCTAGTTGTGGCATGTGGGACGCTGCCTCAGTGTGGTTTGATGAGCAGTGCCATGTCCGCGCCCAGGATTCGAACCAACGAAACACTGGGCCGCCTGCAGCGGAGCGCGTGAACTTAACCACTCGGCCACGGGGCCAGCCCCCCTTTCTTCTTTTTTTAAGCTCCCTGAAGTGACTGATGTGCAGTCAGAGTTGAGAACCACTCGGCCAGATGATTTCTAAGAAAGCTTCTTGCCCTAAAAGTTCAATGATATGCACTAAACTGCCAACTGTGCTTTGTGCAACAGAGCCAAAGTTATGGAGGGGGAATTCAGTCTCCTCATTATTACTTCTATGGTTTGTTAGCAAGAACATCATTACCATAAAAGATATTTCTCTGTGGACATGCAAATCAATGCAAATGACTAATTTGCCATTTAAGAAATTGTGGATTGCAATGCAAACTGTTTTAGGTAAATAACCCTTGTCTAATTGAGTGACAGTATTCTGTACTTCGGTATTAAGGATATCAGCCCAAGAGGCAGGAAGACTGTAAAAATGCTACAGATTATTACTAATACCTGCACAATGTTTTACCATTTATGGAAGATTTCATGTGCGCCATTTCACTTGAGCCACAAAATTCCAGTTCTGTTCTAGACTGCCTACAGTAAAGCTGTTATTTTGTCAGGTAGAAATAGGATAGGGTGTCAGGGAATGCAGGAATGTGAACAGTTAGCCACAATACAACGCAGGAACAGGGTCAGCTCTGGGGGCTACTAGGTCTTTGGCAGTAGAATTACCTGAGTTCTGGAGGCCAATGACTTTAACATATGCCATATAAAGTGAGGAGGTAAATTCTGTGTTTACTTTATGGATGTCTTTTATATCATTGCACAGATGGATCATACAACAGGAAGACCGCTGGGTGAGAGGGGAGAGGATCTGGGTTCAAGGCCTGAAAATGCATCTCCAGGCAGAGAAGCTCAGCACATGTGACCATACACATGACGCTGGGCTCTCTGTGCTGTAGACTCAGGAGGTCAGTGACCAGGCTTGTTTTTGCCCAGCCCAAGTCCAGCACATGGCTGGCATGTAGCCGGGTCTTAATGAGCATCTAGTGGAGGCTGTTGGATGCGTATGTTTAGGGCAGTGTTTAGGGCGGAGATATAGAATGACTTGGGAAAGACCGTGTGCCCTGGAGTCAGCCAAATATGACTGTGAGAATCCAGTCTTCTGGGAACTCACAAGTACTAACTCTTTCTAAGCCAAAGTTTGCTTGTCTATAGAGTGGTATAATAATAATAATACCTCCTTTTATGACAGTGAAATGTGATATTGCAAGTAAAATGTTGAGTGCAGTACCTGGCAACTGTTAGGTAAAACTGCTATTATAATGAAAAATGCCCACAATGAGCTCCTGGCTAATGAAGGGATAAAGCAGCACACAAATGACTTGTATGTGAGATGGCATAAGGGAGGTCATGAGAGAACCACCAAGAAAAGATTCAAGGGGTAAGGAAGGGAGGGACAGAAGTGACATCAGTGTGAGAATCAAGATAGGCTCAGGGAAGAGGAGGAAATTGTGAAGGACCTTGAGAGGGCTGGATTTTGAAGGCTGTAGGGACACCATGGTGTCTCTTCACAAAACCTCTTGGAGGTGGGCACTCTTAGTGTCGTCCCATGATAGGAGAGGAGGCCCAGGATGATTTAGGAACTGCCCATCATCACAGAGCTAGTTAGTGCTGGATTTGGAATTTGTATCAGTCTATAATCTGAGCTACTCTACAGCCTCTCTAGATAGCTGTGTTATCCTAAGCAAGTTACTCAACCTCTCTGAACTTCAACTTCTTTGTGTCTAAAATGGGGATAATATTATTTATCTGAAGGTTAGTGATAATGAGCATAAAGGGTCTGGCATAGAACCCAGCACAAAGGTACTATTTAATAAATGGCACAGCAACTATGATGATGATGATGGTCATGATGATGGTGATGACAGTGACAGTGATGATAATGATATTGATGGTGATGATGATGCTGATGATGGTGATGATGATGATAATGATGATTACAGCAGATGATGATGATGATGATGATGGTGACAATGATGATGGCCATGGTGATGGTGATGATAGTAATAATGGTGATAGTGATGAGGTGATGATGATGATTATGATGATGATGGTGACACTATGATGGTGATGATGATCATGGTGATGATAATGATGGCCATGATGATGGTGATGATGGTTATGATGATGATCATGGTGACAATGGTGATGATGATGGCCATGATGTTGATGGTGATGGTAGTGATGATGATGATGACAGTAATGGGGATAATGGTGATGATGATGGTGATGATGACAGTGATGATGCTGATGACAAGGATGGTGATGATGACAGTGATGATGATGGTGATGACAAGGATGGTGATGATAATGGCCATGTTGATGATGATGACAATGATAATAATGGTAACGATGATGATGGTGATGACAATGATAACAGTGACGGTGATGATGGCCATGATGATGATGATGATGCTGATGATGCTGATGATAGTGATGATGGGTGGATGTGAGAAAATGAGAAAAGATGGAGGAAGGAGATTATGAGTTCATCTCTCTTGGACCTCCATTTTCCTATTTGCGTATTGAGGAGCATGGTCTGGTTGGTCTCTGCTGTGAGGGGATCTGAGGTCTTCATAGGCCTGCCGTGACAGGGGCACCAAGTTGCTGTGTGTGAGGAACTGCATCATGTTTGAGAGGTGACTTCCTGGGATAAACAAGCACACCCAAGCTCCTGCAGAAAGAGCCTAACAATATGCTTTGTGTTTGGAGAAATATGGGGAGGGTTGTGGTTAAGGCTTGGGGGCAGGTGTTCCTGGTCAGGTGCCCTGCTGTGTGGATGTAGAAAGGAGAGAGAGGCAAAGGATGTGAATGAGTCATATGGGAGAAGCAAAAAGGATCCATAAATAATGAGTAGAAATGCAAATGGAAACACTAAAGCTATTCTATCAAATTAGGAAAGATTTTCACTCAGGTGCTTGGTGCTCTAGTAAGACAGAACTTGTGTGCTACTATAGTGAGAATAAGTTGTTTTTCTTGAAAGTCCTAAATATGCTAATACCCTTTAAACTCAGTAACTCATACTTTAGGAATCTACCCTAAAGAAGTGTTGAAATAAAGGAGTGATGAAAATATCATATAAAGATGTTTATCACCTTTCTTTATAGTGTGGAAAAACTAAAACAACTTATGTGACTAATAGTAGCAGAGATTGGTCAAATCCGCTGTGGTGCAGCAGCCTCTGGAGATGGTCATGAAGAGCTTTTAGTGGTCAGGAAATCCTCCTGATGGAAGAAAAGGCAGGTGACAGACTGAGACTGCAGAATGAACTCAACTGTGTTTAAAAATAATTATACAAAGAGAAACCTTAGAAGAAAATACGTCTATAATGATTTCTTTCTTCATGTTTCTCTGCACGCTCCAATTTTATGCTGTAAGATTTTATTGCTCATGTAACCAGGAAGAAAGTTATCAAAAACTGGGAATTTGGAAATTTGAGGTTTCCCTTATGCTTCTTTATGAGGTCACTTTCTTACCTTAAATGGAGCCATACAACCTTTGGGCAGACCTCCCCTTGTAAAAGAAAGTACTATTGTTTCTTGGCAACAGGTTCTGGGGTATGAGGAAGTTAGTCTGTGAGGTCATGGGTTTGCATCTCTACAAGGAGATTCTTCCTAACCAACTTTATGGGGAGAAGTTGACTTTCTCTCTTCCTTCACTGCCACCTTGCATAGGGAGAATGTTTCTCTATAATACCTGAAACACTCTGCCCTCAGAAGTGCTGCGGGAACTACTGTCTGCTCTTATAAATTTTTATCCAGTCTTTACACTGGAGGTGGGTGGACATTCCTGTCCTCAGCATCAGAGCATGCCTTGGAGTACACAGTTGGGAGGGAGCTGGGGTGCTGCCTTGACATTCCCCAGGGACCTTCCAGGACAATTTTGGGGAGCGGCACCACTCATGCTGGGTTGACTGATGAACTTTCATGTCTAGACACCCGGATGTATAGATGACCCTCTTATGCTCTTCTGCCGGAGAAAGGGCATGGACTGGTAATCTGGGACAAGTCAGTCCAAGGTCACTAAGGAGGTGCTGTGCCCCTGGAGTTCAGTTTCCTTGTCCATGGTTCTGTGATGGAGAAATGGCGGGAGGCCCAGAGCCACGGCATGGACAGTCTGCTGCACTGGTAGCAGAGCCACCAGGCAGCTGGACTTCATTTAGCGTGGTCCTGAGAATACCCGCTGTGCTGTTCTCTGAGTCCTTTGTGTGTGGCCCTCAGGAAAAAGAGGGAGAAAGAGAAATGACAATAATCCAACTGAGCAGTGGTCTTTGCATCGCTGTGTGGGCCAGGCAGGCAGGGGCAGCTCAGAGCGAGGGGTCCTCTCCATGGCCCCTGCAGCCATTCACCCAGGGCCACAGGGGATTCTGGGTTCCTGTCCGGACACTGCTGTGGCCCTGGGTACCTCAGACAAGTTATCTCCCTCTGTCTGTCCCCTGGAAAGTGGAGACATAGTAATGCATGGTCTCCAAAGTCCTGGTCACCCTGGATGTGGGGTAAGTCCAGAATAGGGCAGCCAGACCCAGGTCCTATGTGTCGCCAGACAGTAGCCTAACTCCATGTCCCTGTGGTTGCTGCCCTCTTTTGCCTATCCCCATTCCTATTTTTCTAGCAATGCTCCCTGCCCAACTTGTCTGCTTGTCCTCTCTGAGCTGGAAAGCCTGCCTTTGAACATTGTACAACTCTTGTGTGACCCTGAGGCCTAAGGGCAGTGCCACTACCCAGTTGACAAAGACATGTGGTGGATTCACTCCATGCCAGCTCTGGCGGATAGGAGCTGGCTGCTAGGATAAGAGGTGGTGAGAGCCCTCGTCTGTTAGACACACATAAAATACAGTGTATTAGATTGTCTTTTCTTTTTTTTTTTTAAAGATTTTATTTTTTTCCTTTTTCTCCCCAAAGCCCCCCAGTACATAGTTGCACATTCTCAGTTGTGGGTCCTTCTAGTTGTGGCCTGTGGGACACTGCCTCAGTGTGGTCTGATGAACAGTGCCATGTCCGCGCCCAGGATTTGAACCGATGAAACACCAGGCCGCCTGCAGCGGAGTGCGAGAACTTAACCACTCGGCCACGGGGCCAGCCCCTAGATTTTCTTTAATTATTCCTACCCCTCCCAGAAGGGTGGTGGGGGCAGAGGGGAGACAGTTGGGCAGGTGGAATAATTGCACTGGGTTGATGGATACATGAACATGAACCCCTCCTCATTCGGAATTGTGAGTGGGGAATTGGCACAACCTGGTGTTATCAAGGACCCAGGCTTGGAATTTAGTGAGATCTGCGCTTGACTCCCAAGTCTGCCAGATAGTTAACTGCTCCGAGCCTCAGTTTCCTCATGTGGAGAGTGGGGGCAAACGATTCCTGTTGCAGAATTGTTGGGAGGATTGGATGAGAGCATGAGCTGCTGGTACCCGCTGTGGCTCCCGCAGTCACCCTCAGGCCATCGTGGAGTTGGTGGTGTGTGCAGGAGACTGTTACAACCATCAGGAGCTTTTGAAAACCCCAAAGCTCAGGCCTCACGCTAGTCAATTAAATCAGAATTAGGGGGTGAGGCCCGGGCATCAGTTTTCTAAGCACCGCAGGTTTCCCACAGGAGTGCCCTGACATTTCTGGCCAGTTGGCCTGGGAGCTGTGCTGTGAGTACCACTGGGCCTCAGGGGAGGGAGGGTTGCCAGAACCTGGAGGGACAGGAGGTGGAAAGCACAGGCTGGCACAGACTCGCGGAGACTCACTGGAAGAGTATTTTAATGTTTAGTAAGGTTTGTTTTATTCTGTGTTTAGAGATGGCGTCTCATCTGAAGGAAAGTGCGCAGGAGACACAGAACTAACTTCCCTCAAGGCCCTTTCACCTTGTTCTTCAACCACTTCTTCAAAGTTCTAATTTCTAAAACTCAAGAGAAGGTGTAAAAATCCATCTACGCAGACTCAGAGGAGAATTGGAACACTTCCAGATGGAAGAAATTCAGTCACAGACACGTGAAGTTTTGACCTTGCTGTGAGAATTCAGGATGTGAATAAAACACTCCAGAGGATTAAAAACATGATTTTTCCTGTTTTTATCGTAATTCCCTGGGAGACTAGATTTAACACCTTGGAGAAGGGAGGTTCTAGAGTGGATGCCGTCGTGATGTAATAACTGCGGTGCTGCTCGCTGGCTCCCCCGGCCCCGCTTCAGCACCTTTATCTATAGGTTCTGTGACGTTGCTCTAGGCTGGTGTGGGGAGACCCCCTATAGGAGGAATCCGATGATGTTGTGCTAGAGATGCTGAGGTAGCAGGGTTTCTTCCTCTTTGGTGGTTCCAGAAACGTTCTGCCAGAGTTAGGTGGGAAGCAGAATTAGGAAAAAAATGACAGAGGCTGGACTTTTTGCAGAACAGCTAAGGAAGGCTTTATGAAGTGAAGATTTAGAGAAGGGATTCAGAAAACTCATCACAATCTGTTAGAGTTCGTCTGGTTCATATTAAAACAATAAATATTATTTAGTCCATCCACTGTGTACATTACTATATAAAACGTATGGATCTTGTTTGGTTCTTGAGTCGAACAAATCAACTGCAAGATGATATTTTTAAAAGTCAGTTGGGGAAAATTTAACACTGGGCATTAGAAAATTATTAAAGAACTATTATTAATTTTGCTATGTATGATAATGGGTTTGTGATGATACTGTTTAAAAGCTCTAATCTGTTAGACACACATACCATACAGTGTTAGATTTTCTTTAAATTATTCCAACCCCTCCCAGAAGAGTGGTGGGGGACAGGAGGAGACAGGTGGGCAGGTAGAATAATTATTGCACTGGGTTGATGGATACATGAACAGCATTGTATTGTCTGCCCTACTTTTTTGTACAGTATGTTTGAAAATTTCCTTACTAAAAACTTAATTAGATGTTAGCTATGCAAGCCACCATGCTGGTTGCCAGGTCACGGTGTCGTGTGCTTTGTTTGTTGTTTTTCTGGAATGGAGTGAAAGTGGCAGTGAGGGGGTGTCGTAGGGAGTGCAGATTAACTCAGGTCATCTTCTGTGTTTTCCCAAAGTGGGCCCTGAGCACAGCAGTTGATGAAGAGATTGGAGACTCTATTCCTTACTCTCTGCAGACAGGCCTGCGTTCCGAGACTGTGATAGACTACCAGGAGTAGGTGCCTGTGAAAGGTGGCTGCTGCCCTCCTGCAGAAGGGGGAGCACTCACGCTGTAGGGTGGCCTTATATAATATATTCATTGCACGCAGGAGCTATGATTTTTGGTTTTTAATACATTGACAATATGGGGCCTGTTTGTGCCTTTTATTATGATGATCTGACATGTGGCTATACTTCTGTTGAGGCTAAAGATAAAGATAAATAGAATCGTAATCTTTGACATTGGATTTGCTCATTTTTCCTCATTCATTTCCTATTCACCAAACACTTTTTGAGTGAATGATGGTCCAGATGTAAATGAGAGATAAATACTGTGTCTACCATGTGGCACTGACGGGGAGGGAGGGTGCAGGGGAGTGAGCACCACCATTGTGAGTTGCCCTTGTCTGCACAGTGAGGGGATGGCCAGCTTGTGTGTTCTGTGGTGGGGACAGGGGTGGGTGAGTGTGGGAGGGGCAGTGGGTGTCCAGGCAGGAGATTTGGACATATGTGTTGTTTTTGCTGTTTGTGTGGAGCTTGTTTCCAGTTGAGGTTCTGTGTTCCCCAAGATGAGGGCAGGGCCTCTGCTAACCTGCTCACTGCTCTCTATGCAGTGCCTAGCATTTAGGAGAGAATGCATAAATGTTTGGTGACTGAAGAACAGGAAAAGTTTTAAAGAAAACTGTGTCATTGTGTGGGCATGTTGTGCTGTCCCGCCACCCACACAGTTACCAGGGCCACTGCAATGTGTACTCACTTCCTCCCGGCCCAGCTGGCTGGTTCAGACTGGGCTCTGGGCGGCGGGTGCCCTGAGTCCTCTCTGCTGAGTGGTGCGGGGAAATGTGACGTGGGTTGCTCCCAAGGGCCAAGGGCCGTGCTTCCTCACTGTGCTCCAGGGAACCAGCAAAGAGAGAAAGACGATGCAGCCATTGGAGGGGCAGAGAGGATGGGAGGATGGAGGAGGAGAGCATCCTGGGGTGTGGGAGTCCGAGTCTCAGTACTTTTTACTGTGAGGGGTGAGAGCCACTGTCCTGCGGCTCGACACTAAAGGAGTTCTAGTTAATATTTTCAGGCAAAGTTGTTTGATCTTTACGGTTTAGGCCAGGTTGGCAAGCTGCTGCTGTTCTGTGTAGAGAAGTTATTGGCATACAGCCACGTCCATTCGGTCACCTCTGCCTGTGCAGCCCTCCTGCCACTAGGGCAGAGTGAGGAGGGCAAAGAGATTGCACAGCCTACACAGCCGGAAATGTTTAATCACTGGTCCTTTGCAGAAAAAGTTTGTTGACTCTTATGTTTATATCAATTTCCAACCTTTGCAGGACTGAAGAAACTTTTTATTTGTTATTACATTCAAATGAGTTTGAAAAAATACACATGGACGTATTGCTTCCAGAACCCCGTAAAGGTTGGGTACTTTAAAAGCATCTGATTGGTATTGAAATGTGTCGGAGAAGAGAAGACTGAAGCTGCACCACCCTGCGGGCTTGACATGTCTGGGGAAACAGACAGGTGGCTATAAAGACATGGATACGCAGGAATAAAATGATTTGTTCCTTAGTAAATTGTGGCTTAATAAACAAAATTGTTTATTCCTTAACATGACAACAAGATATATATTAGAACCATCCTAGTTACAAAGACAAACTACTTTAAATATGTTACTCAATTTCCATCCTTTGCTTCAATTTCTTACTAGGTTTACGTGTTTATTTCCTTTCTCTGTGTAGAGTTTTACTCTAATCAGAGGCACAATCTGTTTTTAACCCTCACTGTCTACTCAGGTTTATCACATAAATGATCATAGTTCTGTTGGCCAGAACTTTTAATTAATTAATTAATTAATTTTAGTGTGTAAAGGCTGTATTTCTTTTGCTATTTTTTAATATATTAAAAATTTTTTTATTGAGTTCATAATAGGTTACATCAATGTGAGATTTCAGTTGTGCATTATTTCTTGTCTGTCACCACCTAAGTGCTCCCCTTCACCCCCTGTGTCCACCCCCCACCCCCCCTTCCCTTGGTAACCACTGAACTCTTTTCTTTGTCCGTGTGTTTGTTTATATTCCACATATGAGTGAAATCATCTGGTGTTTGTCTTTCTCAGACAGGCTTATTTTGCTTAGCATAATTCCCTCTAGGTCCTTCCATGTTATTGCAAATGGGATGAATTGATCTTTTTTATGGCTGAGTAGTATCCCCTTGTATATATATGCCACATCTTCTTTATCCAATCATCGGTTGATGGGCACTTGGGTTCCTTCCATGTCTTGGCTATTGTGAATAGTGCTGCAGTGAACATAGGGGTACATATGTTACTTTGGATTGTTGATTTCAAGTTGTTTGGGTAGATACCCAGTAGTGAGATAGCTGGGTCATATGGTAGTTCTATTTAGGAATCTCCATACTGTATTCCACAGTAGCTGCACCAGTCTGCATTCTCACCAGCAGTGTATGAGTGTTTCCTTCTCTCCACACCCTCTCCAACATTTGTTATTTTTAGTCTTAGTGATTATAGCCATTTTAACAGGTGTAAGGTGGTATCTTAGTGTAGTTTTGATTTGCATTTCCCTGATGATTAGTGATGTTGAACATCTTTTCATGTGCTTATTGGCCATCTGTATATCTTCTTTGGAAGAATGTCTGTTCATCTCCTCTGCCCATTTTTTTTATTGGGTTGTTTGTTTTTTTGTTGTTCAGTTATGTGAGTTCTTTATATATTATGGAGATTAACCCCTTGTCAGATATATGATTTACAAATATTTTCTCCCAATTGGTGGGTTGTCGCTTTGTTTTGATTCTAGTTTCTTTTGCCTTGCAGAAGCTCTTTAGTCTGATGAACTCCCACTTGTTTATTTTTTCTTTTATTTCCCTTGTCTGAGAGGACATGGTATTTGAAAAGATCCTTTTTAGTTCGATGTCAAAGAATGTACCACTGATATTATCTTCCAGGAGTTTTATTAGTTTCAGGACGTATCTTCAAGTCTTTGATCCATTTTGAGTTTATTTTTGTGTATGGCATGAGATAGTGGTCTACCTTCATTCTTTTGCATGTGGTTGTCCAGTTTTCCCAATAACATTTATTGAAGAGACTATCTTTTCTCCACTGTATGTTCTTGGCACTTTTTTAGAAGATTAGCTGTTCATAGATGTGTAGATTTTTTTCTGGGCGTTCAGTTCTGTTCCATTGATCTGTGTGTCTGTTTTGTACCAGTACCATGCCGTTATGATCACTATGGCTTTGTAGTACATTTTGAAGTCATAGATCGTGATACCTCCAGCTTTGTTCTTTTTTCTCAGGATTGCCCCAGCAATTCGGGGTCTTTGGTTGCCCCCTATGAATTTTAGGATTCTTTGCTCTATTTCCATGAAGAATGTCATTGGGATTCTGACTGGGATTGCGTTGAGTCTGTAGACTGCTTTGGGTAGCATGGACATTTTAACTGTTTATTCTTCCAATCCATGAACAAGGAATCTCTTTCCATCTCTTTATGTCATTATCAGTTTCTCTCAGTAATGTCTTATAGTTTTCATTGTATAAGTCCTTCTCCTCCTTGGTTACATTTATTCCTAGGTACTTTATTCTTTTAGTTGTGATTGCAAATGGAAATGTATTCTTGAGTTCTCTTTCTGTAAGTTCATTATTGGAGTATAGAAAAGCAACTGATTTTTGTAAGTTGATTCCATACCCTGCAACTTTACTGTAGTTGTTAATTGGCCAGGACTTTTTAGTGGTTTATCATAGCCTTATCTATTTGCAAAGTTATTTTGGGATTTCGTTTGTGGTTCTGGATTGTGACCTCCTTACTGTATGCTTAATCCACACTGTGTATTTCCTCCGATTTTCTTCAAGTACTGCAATGCCCAAGGAGCAAACTTGTAAGGGCTCTGGTCTGTTGTTTCTTGTGACACATGGCTCTCTATTTGGTCTGTTGTTCCACTTGTAGGGTAGCTTCTGTTTAACTCTGTCAACCAGGTGTTCGCTATACTTGTATCTGGCTGGAACTTGAGTCGCTTTTACAAACTCTGCAGGCTGCTATGCAAAACACCTTCCCTGCATCATCTTGGCTGAATGGTGCAAGGATGCTCCAGGTCTCTGCACATTAAAACATAGCCAACCTCACATGGCTTTGCAGCAGGCTAAGTCCTACCCAACCCCTTTGGACATTGCAGGGGTATAGATGAGTGCTGTGGGAATTCCTGGAGGAAGAGCTTTCTCTAGCTGGGGTCAGGGACACTGGATAGAGTGCAGTCTTTGAGCTGAGCTCAGCAGGGTGGTGTTTCCCAGTGGAGATGGAGAGCACAAGCATTGCTGGGGATGGTGAGTAGGTTAGCGGAGCATGGGGTGCAGATGAGCTGCAAGTAGTTCCAGTGAGGAGGAGACGAGGCCAGAAGACAAAATCCTCTCCATTCTGAGAATGTGGGAAATTCCATTTTTAATTCCTCCCTGATTCCTAGAGGCTTATGGGTAGGGCTTGTTGTCAACAGGTAAAAAGGGCTGGTTTGGGGACAGGCAGCTGGGTTGGAATCAGGCTGAGCCACTGTGGAGTGTAAGACCAAGTAGAGTCTCTCTAGCCAGTGCCATCCCAGCCACAGGTGGAGGGAGTGGTGCCTGCCTCCTGGGCTTCAGGAGTGTGACAAAAACAACCTGCGTAAAGAAAGCTCCTCAGCCATTTCCTGGCACATGTGGGTTCCTTGTTCTTTTCCTCAGGAATGGGTTTACACTCCATACACAGTAGAAATCGCTTCCGGTTTGATGTTCGCTGGCTTCTCCTGTCTGATGGGGGCAAGTGGCCTCATGCCTGCTTCCACAGGCTTCTGGGAGTGCTTGCACTCCCAGATGTGGGCAAAGTGCCCTCCTCCCCATGGCCAGTCTGTGCACTGTCTCTTATCTGAGCCCTATTCCTGGATTTCATAGCTATTCTTTGGGGGAAGCAAAGCAATTATCACCTCTCCGTTCAGCCTGCAGAGAAAGAAAACTGGTACTGTCCACCTGTATGTAGGGAGCCATGCTTTGCTGACTGCCCTTGAGTCCTGCTCACAAACAATGTAACCCTCACCTACCCACCATACCTGGGCTTATGGGCATGAAGTAGCATTCCTGCCTAAGTCTGCATAAATGTCTGGTGAAAAATAGAAGGAGCCAATCCATTCACAAATTCACGTAGACTCCTAAGAATATTATCTGTGAGTGATACACTTAATTCTTGGTTACCCATGTTGACGTGGAGAACCCACAAATCATAAGGCAGCATTATCTGAGATTAAAGTATACTTACATAAGTGCTTTATAGCATCTCTTGTGGAAATTAGTTCATTTCATGAACGTGGTCTCTGACAGTGAGGATGGTACTGGAGAAGGCTGGACACTTGAGTAGAGATGGGATCCAATCAAACTCAATTAAAAATCTCCACAGATACTCCTCTTGGAGAAGTGGGTGAAAAAGTGTAATACTGATTAATAATTTTTAAAGGTCATTTGAGCGATTTTTTCTACATAATCCTGTTCTCAAATTTTAATTGATTCCTTTAAGATAAGAGTTTTTAAAAAATTAAAATGTACTTTGTTTTCCCACTCATTTCCATTTATCCTAAGACAGGCTCCTTCAGTCTGTACCTGAAAAGTAAGGTGTTTGCTTACAAAGTGTTGGCAGCTGGAGCAGCATTTTCCTGTGTCACTTTGTCACTATGAGGAGGGGACTCGCAACGAGTCTCTGAGAGTTTCGATGTTGGTATAGTTGCTTGTTGGCATTGCTCATTCTAAGCAAAGGATGCTGGCTGGCAGGGTCCAAAGGGCAGAGTTTTATTTATTTATTTTTCATTCTAAAAGTAATATTCTTCATTCAAGAAAAATTGGAGAGTGCAGAAGAGCAAGGAGAAGACAAGGGATCCATGGTCCTATCACCTGAGACAACCATTGTTGCTTTTGATCTTTTTTTCCTAGTATTTTTCTTGCACTTGGACGTGTTTTATGCATCTATAGACGTATTGTTATTATAATTCTCTTTTGAAATTATATAATACATATTTTCTCATGTTATTTCATGTTCTTCCTAAATATAACTTTAACAGAGTAAATAGTTTTGAGCCCTAAAATTAATATCAAAATCACAATCCCTCTTTACTGTCTGGAAAAATCCATTCATTCATTCACTTACTCACCATTTTGTGAAGACATTTTGTTTATAATTGTCAGTGCCAGAAACTGATGGGTGCTGGGGTTTGATTCCCTCCCCTGAGGATGCAGGGACCTGGGGAGGTGGACATTTGAATAATCATAATGGGAAAACACTCTCCCACCCTAAGGATGGTCATGTAATTCCACCTAATGGTGGAAGAAAAGGAAGGTCCAGGCTCAGAGATTTAAAGATGAGTAGGAGAGTGGAGAGAGAGAAAACAAGTCTAGGTAAGAGTTACTAAGTTTTTATAGTCTGGTTTAGATGTCACTGTCTCTCTGACCCTTCACTAATCTTATTGTGGTAGTTGTTTGTATCCATTGTCCTCCTCCGGGGAAGGGACGTTTCATATTATCTGTGACCCAGTGCTGGCATAAGGGAGGTGTCAGTATGTTTAGTCCCTTCAGCTGCACTGAATCGTCTTCACTTATGCAGTAGGAGGAGGATGGCGGGTTTCGTGTGGACTCAACTGCTGTGTCCAGACAAACCTTCATTGTCAGTAGGGCTATGTTAGGTATGCTGGCGACCCGTTGGTATTTGTGTGCATACAGATGAGTGGTGCTTTGCTCTGAAAAGTTCATTTTAGAAAAAATGAAATGTATGGAATGAGTTAATTATAGTGATATTGTTTATAAAAAATGCTACCTTCTATCTAACTTCCAAAGAATTGATAAATCCTATGGGAATTAAACAGCTTTGGAGCATAAACACAGGAAAAAAATCTCCAAATTCTCTATTACAAAGACAGCATTGATATGAAAAGCTGTAAAAGGTAGCCCACACTTAAAAATTGTAGTGCAGTACCCCTCTTAAATATTCTTATACAAATCCTAAATAACACATGAGCTAATATAATCCAGTAACACATTAAAAGAATACTATGTCAGGATCAATGGGGCCCATTCCAAGAATAAAGAATGATTTGATAGTAAGAAGTTAAAACAATTTACCATATTAATAGGTTAGGGGGGATATACGTATATTTATTTGCATAGTACTAGAGAGAGATTTGGGAAAAATTAACATCTCTTCCCAATAAGGATTCTTAATTAAATAGGAATAGATGGAAAATTACTTACCATAATGAATTTTATAGGTAGGTAGATAGATTGGTTGATAGAATGAGTGTCAAAACCCAGCATAACTGTTAAACAGGCTTTTAATTAATACTGGCCCTGATACCGGTTCCCCTACATTGAGCCCAGCATATATGGGGTTAAAACCGAAAGCACTCATCCACTTTCCCTGCTTCTTTAGTTACAGTCATGTAAATATCTGTTTCTTTAACCTTTGACTCCTTGAGCTTTACAACCAAATAGAAGTTACAAATTGTTCAAGCCCACGTGGCCTCACACTGGGCTCACACTAAAGCTGCGGCTCATCACAGGTCCTTGAAGTTTATTACAGGGAAACTGATGTCCAGAGAATATCAAGAAGCTAAAGCTTCCCAGACCCCAACTCCTTGGCATCCTGGTGCCAGAATCCATCCTCCATCATCCAGGCAAACAACCAAGGATACCCACCTGTGGATTCCCTTATCTCACCACCCCCCATTCCTGCAAACAGCCTCACAAGGCCAAAAGCAGGCTGGTGGTAAAGTGCTGGCCAGCAAGGTCCCCCCTCCTTACAAGCAGTCACATTCCTCGAAAAATTTTAAAACCCCTTACCCACCTTGTGACAGGGAGCCAGCAATCCTTAAGGCACAAGACCGTTGCCTGCTCCTCTGCCTGGCAAAGAAAATAAAAGCTGATTTTCCTTTTTACCCAAAATTGTGTTCTCATTATTTGGATTGGCACCGAGTTCAGAGACCAAACTTTTGGTAACATAACTACATGAATTTCAGCATTCATAGGTGCGTCTCTGTGTGTACACGTAACTAGCAGTGCTATTACTTAGCATAGCTTGGCTAGTACCAACCCACGGGTTCTCAACCTTGCCACTTGTTAAAATTACCTGAGAACTTTTCAGAGCTTCCATTGTCTTCATTCTTCCCCAGATCAATGGAATCAGAGTCTCAGGTTGAGACCACTGTATTAGCAAATCAAATAGATGTGAAAAATATATGAGGTATAAAACTGAAAAGCAAGAGACAGTATGATTATTATCTCCAGATGATGTGATTATATACTTGGAAAACCTAAATGAACCTATTGAAGAACTACTGACAACATTCAGTGCGGTGACTGGTTACACAATCATCGTAGAAATGAAGAGATTTCCTATTTACCAGGAACTAACAGAAAACACAATGGAAGAAAACATCAATGAATAAAAGTTCAACCATTTGGAAATAACCTAAGAATGTGCAGGTCATGTATGAAAACCCCCTCAAATTCTGCTGAGGGACTTGTGCTTCTGAGTATGATGACCAGCTTGCAGCAGACCAGTTTTACCCTACAACTAATAGAAAAGCTGAATAAAATACAGAAAACTTCCTGCGGAAGGCACCACCAGAGAGAATTATGAGGACAGCTAGGACTTGAAGTGCCAAGATTGCAGGAAGGGGAACCAGTTCTGGCCACCCAGCATCATTGCATTTGCCAGTTGGTAATCAATGCTGGCAGAGGGAGGGCATGAGAGAAAGCAGATAAACGGAGCTCCTAGGGATTTAAGAGTTGCCATTCAGGGCCTGCCAAGGTGTGAAGACCCTGGTAGACACCCTAGGCTTTTAGTTGGGACCCCTGAAAGGTCATAACTGCAAGAGGTGAAAGGATGGATGAGACATAACCCAGTCTCAAGTCAGCCTGGCCCATGACGGGTACAGGTAATCTGCCCTGCATGTTGGCTGCTGGAAGTTGAAGAAAAGCCCGGTATGGGATAGGACATCATCTGGAGCCTATTCCATTTTTCACACACAGTGTCAGCTTTTGGTCAAAATTGCCGAGTATGTTAAGTGACAGAACCAGGAGAAAACAGGCAGACAGTAGACAGATGCAGAGGTGATGCAGGTGTTGAGGTCATCAGACTGTGACACTGAAATATTGATGATTAATATATTTGAAACAATAGTTGATAAGTGGAGAATTTCAGAGAGGTACAATCTATAGAAAAGACTATGTAGAAATTCCAGTACTGAAAAATGTACAAACTCAATTTAGGAATGCAGTTGATGAGTTTAACAGTAGATCAGACATAGCAGAAGTGGGGATTAGTGACTGTGAAGTAGGTCAAAAGACCATATGCAGAGAGAAAAAAGGAGGGAAAATATATGTATAGAGAGAGACATATGGGCATTACAAGGAGGTAGCATACTGTGAATTGAAGTCCACAAAGGGAAGGAGACAGAGAATGGACAGGAGCAATATTTGAAGAGATAAAGACTAACAGGTTTCCAAAATATATAAAAGACATCAAGAAAAAGTTCAAAAAGTGCCATGAATCCCAAGAAGAACACACACACACACACACACACACCTGGGATCAGTATAGTGAATTGTTGAAAACATAAATTAAAAAAAAGTCTAAAAAGGGTCAGAGAAAAGACATATAACCTCAAAGGTTATAAGAAGACTGCATGAAAGATTGCATTAACCTCCTCTTCTTCCTCTCTACCTGTACACGTGCCCTTTGCAGAGTAAATTTGCATTATGGATGGATCTCCTTCCCCACTGCCTTGTTCTGGGCTCAGCTGCTGACTTACCTCGACCAGTTAGATGAGGATGGAATAAGAGAGTTGCTGGTCTCAACACTAGGGATCTCTTCTGCCCCTCTGACATTGTCATGAAGAAAATGACTGAACCAGCCCACTGGCCCCACAGGAGGAAGAGAGTTGCAGGGAGCACAGCTGCCTCTAGCTGATCCCCCACTTGCTCAGACTTGTGGGATTGTTTTAAGTCCATGGGTTTTGAGGGTGGTTCTTTATGCCATTGATAGCTGACTTCGACAGAGCTGGGGCAGCTAGAAGACAGTGGAATGATAACTTTAAAGAACTGAAAGAAAATAACCACCAAGCTAAAGTTCTATACCCAGAGAAAGTATCTTTCTAAGAGGAAAGAGAAATAATGACATTTTCAGGCCATCAAAAAAATTGAGAGAATTCTTTGCCACCTGCCTTGAATAAACAAACACTAAAAGGCCTTCTTGAGGTAGAAAGTCTGTGCCCCCAGATGAAACAGAGTGGAGAGGGGCATGAAGAGCAATGGAGAAGGAAGATACACGGGCAAGTCTAGAATCTCCACTGAGACACAAAGGAAGCTGAATAATTGGAAAGACAGTGTTTCTGGGTAGGAAAGTTTAGTGTCATAAAGATATCAGTTCTCTGTGATTAACCTTTATGTTTAAGTGATCACAACAGAACATTAAGAGAATTTATTTTGAAATTAAGCAAACTAGTTTTAAAGTTCATGCTGATGAATAAATATGAGGCTGCACAGGAAAGCTATGAAACGGGGAAGTGGTGTGCGGTGCATTGACTGACCATCCCACTCTGTGGTACTTTATGATGTTGGAATATTTAAACCTGAGTGGTTGTGATCATGAATAGACAGATTGAAGGAAAAGAATAGGAAGTCTAGCAATAGACCCAAATGCATATGGGTATTTAGTATATATATGATAATGATGACATTTTAAATCAGTGAGGAAAAGATGTATTATTCAATAATGTTTGGGGACAGCTGACCAGACATTTGGAAAATATGTAGCTGGATCCCTCCCATACTCCTTACCCCAAAATGAAATCCAGATGGCTCAAAGACTTAAAAGTATGATGGGATTTTATAAGTACTAGAAGAAAACTTGGGGGAATTTTTAATAAATTCGAGAAGGAATTAGTTTTTTTAAGCAAGACAGAAAACCCAATATCTAAAAAAATTTAAAATGCACATAGTTTTAATTCACCAGGTCCACTCCTGTGAAACTACATGACTATGCTTAAGCATATGTGTAGAGAATCAAATGTGAAATGATTCTTTGAAACACTGGAATGGAAACAAACCGTGGGCATCCTAAATAACCTTCAAATTATGGTTCATCCTCAAGATGAAACTGTCTAGGTACTGATATAGAAAGATCTGGAGACATTTTGAATGAAAAAATGAAGATGCAGGACAGCAGGGATCCTTATTAGAAAAAAATGAAATTAGACCTAATTTCTTTCAGAAAGATCAACTCCTGTATATCTGTGTGAAAGGCAAAACTAAAGATTTTTAGATGAGAATATAACATTTTCATGGCCTCAGAGTAGACAAAGATTTTGGAACAGGACATAAAAAGCACTAATCACAAAGGAAAAGATTGATAGTTTCAACTGCATTAAAATCAAGAACATCGCTTAATAAAAAGACACTAAAAAGAGAGTTAAAAGACAAGTGACAGAATGGGAGAAGATATTTTAAACATGTCTAGCCAATGAAGGTCTCATAGTCAAAATATATAAAGAATCTCAACAAATCATTAAGAAAAAGACAACCAGGATAAAATTGGCAAAACATTTGAACAGGAACTTGGAAGGAGGAAATCCAAACAACTGAGAGATATATAGGATGATGTTCAACCTAATTGTTAACTCAGAAAAGTGAAACTGAAACCACACATACTTGACTGGCAAAAACTCAAAGTCGGCCAGTTTCAGGTGTTGCTGAGAATGTGGAGTACAAGAACTCTGTGCCCAGTGGTGGGATACACACTGAGTTCCAGCAAGTAGCTGGAAAGCAGCTCGCTTTGTCCTGGAATGTGGAAGATATGCATATCCTGTCCCTAACAGAGGTATGTGTGCGTGTGCTTTAGGGGACACACATGGGAAGGTTCATAGGAGCATTGTTCATAATCTCCCAGTGTGGAAGTTACCCAAATGCACTTCAGTGGAGAAGAGAGGAAAGAAATTACTTTATATTTGTACAATGGGGATATTCCACAGCAGTGAAATCAAACAAAGCATGGGGACTTGGATCAGTCTCACAGACATAAAGGTGAGTGAAAGAAGGAAGGCACAAAGATTCTGTGCCACGTGAATCCAGTTCTAAGATGGGAAAGACTAGAGAAAGGAGCAGTTACTGGGGCAGGTATGGTTGGCATGGGGGCTTCTGGCTGCTGGCAGGATTATATTTCTTGACTGGGGTGGTGATTATGTGAATATCCGCTTAATAATTGTTTGTTATGCTATATGTTTTTGTGCACATTTCCCTATGTTCACTACATTTCAAAGAAGACCAAAAAAAAATAAATAAATAAAAGCAAGAATGAATCCCAGTTGTGTTTAACCAATGTGTGTGTGGGAAGATGTTTTCTAAAGGATGGCAAGAAATGGCTAGTATCTGTAGGTTGGGGGACTAGAATAGGAAGAAAATTTGTATTTCATTGTATATTCTTTTTTTTTTTTTTTTACTATTTTTAAATGAAAAAAGGAAAAAGAACTCACCTTAGACCTCTACAGTGCATATTAAAACCATACAATTTCAAACATTTAAATAGCATACAGCTTTTCCAAGACTACCCAGTTAGCGCAGTGGAGTGTCTTGCCTTCATGTATGAGAAGGGAGGTTGGAGGCAGAACGCTCCTCCAGGGTGAGGCTGAGGTCTGCATGGTGGGACTGCTCCAGGGGATTCTTCTGCACCTGCTATAGAAGAACTGCTGCCCAGGTTGAACATGTAGAAAAAATCAACTTAAATCGTTTCTGGAAACCAGATGAATTTTGCTCCTGGCGTTACTCTTGGCAAGTGTCCTGAAGGCTGTACTTTGCAGGTGTGATAAAACTGACATGAGTGAGAGTATGTGCCCACAGGTGGCTGTAAAAGTCCCATCTGGACTGCAGGCCCTGCTCCCATGGAGAGAGGCAGCAACTCTCAGCTGATCCCTCTCTTCTCCAGCACCAACGAGGGCAGTTGGGAGAAGGGTTGGTGTCCAGACTGCGGCACTTTGAGAATAAGGGAAGGCCCTGCTGTAATGATACTAGGAGAGAGGTGTACTCCGGAACATTCCTGAGGCTCGGTGTGCTCCCCTGTGTAGGAGCAGTGTCACCCCCCACTTTGCTGGTGGAGTCCAAGCTGCCCTCTGATCTCAGTCACCTGTGATGTGACCTGTGGACCAGCTCAGCATTTGGGCCTCACACAGTATAGGAAGCTCTCTGCAATCCAAATGTCACGTCAGGCTGTTGGGACAATTTCTACTGAGTCTTACTTTTAGAAAGGGACCCAGTGCGTATGCTAGAGGGGAGAGGGCAGCTTGCCCAGGTGGGAACAAGTGGCCACCAATGCCCAGCGAAGAGGAATTGTCCAAGGGCGGCTCTTCCAGACCACGTGCTCTGCTTTCCTCCTATTTCCTCCAGGGGTCTCCTGGCATCTAGAAGCAGCACGTGTGCAATTACATAATTAAATTTAACAAGCTCCATGTTCTGATTGACCACGTGAATAGGGAGTGAGCCCAAAGGTCTTAAAGATTTAGTGGGAAAAATCTCATTAGTTCCCCATTAATTCATTTTATCCTTTCCCAAGAAATTGTTTATCGATTTGCTGCAAACCACCCTGCTGGATTTATGGGCAGCTCAGACAAGAGGAGTGACTTTGGATGAGGCCCTGGATGCCCTTGGTTGAGAGTTCACTCTTGGCACTGTCACTCTAGACATGGTGGAGGAGACAGAGCATATCCTGTAGCATTGCTGAATTTCATCCCTGGGCTGGCAAGCACCCACTTATCTAGTGAGCTGGCATCCATCTGGTGAAAACAGTAGTTTGTTACATGCTTGTTGACCAGGATTAAACAGAACAAAAGATATTTTTTTTAAAAAAGGGATACTTACGTCCCCAAAAGTGCTCTGTCCTGCTCTAGTACTTATCTTTCTGGGCCAAAGCCTTTGACATTTTATATTTTTACAAATTTCTTTTAACTAACTAACGTGGTCAGTTTGTTTTGGGGCCACCTCCTCTTCTTGTCTCCCATGAGGTGGGAACAATGCAAGTAGATGAAGTCTGTTTCAATTTTTCCAAAAATGGAAATATATTATTTTATTTTTTGAGTAAAAGGAAACATAGGTAAATTTCCTTCCATGCCTTTTTTCATATGCACATTTCCCATGATTATAATTAAAGCATATATACAATAAAAAAAGGAAACATGCTGAATGGTAGACATTTGGGCGGTATAGAAAGGTTAAGGATTAAAATCAAAATCACCCACTTATTATCCTAAAAACCCCAAATAATCATTGTGAAGGACATTCGGGTACATATCTTTCCAGATGCTTTTCTGGGTACACACTTAACAAAAATGAAATCCTATGATTCTGCAAATTTTTCTTGTCTCTTACCAAAATATAGACTCTCTTACCCTGGTCTGCTGAATAGCGTTCCACTGGTGAGTACTGACAAGCAGTTCCCATTGTGTGGACATAGTGTTATTTCTTGAGCCAATCCTCTAGTGATAAAAACTTAGATTTCAGAGTTCTGTTTCAGTCCCTTTAATCATCATATGAAGATGTTCGTAGCTCACGTTTGGGGAAACCATTACTCTCAGTTTTTAACCATGTCAAGTGGTCAGAGAATGGTCTCATGACCATCATCATCGTCATCATCATCATCAACGTTGAGTAAGTCTAGCTGGTGCTGTGCCAGAACCATGAAGGTACCCATATAAAAAGTCTATGGCACTTCACAGGCACGAAGGCCTCCACTTTGGGGCCTTTATGGAGAGCATCTAGCTCTTGGGAGCAGGACTTGGAGGTGTTTGGCATCTGAATATCAAGCCTTTGGAGCACAGATTTGAGGTGGTGTCTTGCCTATAAGAAGGAAATTTTCTAGTATGGTTCTCTGACTTTGTGGGTTGTGGCCACCCAAGCTATGGTTTAATGCATCACTGGGTTTAACACATCCTTCTCTATTCTTGCAACTGAGTTTGGGGAGAGTGTCCACTCAGAAGTGATGACATATTAGAGTGAGAGGCCAGGAGGTTGACAGGACCCAGTAGGACTTATGTGAGCACATAAAAATCAAACAATTTCCTAAGTGACTTAAGACAGTATGTTCAAGAAATGCAGGTGATGCCTCAGCATGACATCACAGAACCTGAAACCAGCTTACCCATCGGTTTTTCCTTGATGAGTCTGGCCAATCCCAGTTACTCCCAGGCCTCAATATTTCCATTTTGCAAAATGAGTTCTATCTCTAAAATGAGATTGCAAAAGGATCTAGTGTCTTTGTGAGTACTGTGAGATGTGAAGCTTCAAATAAGCCCAGAGGGCTCTGCAGACTGGATAGTCCTGTTTTTGGTTATTCAGAGACATGTCTTGGAATTAATACAAAATTATTTCTATATCCTATACTTTCCATATCTATTTAACATGTACCTAATATACAGTCTGTATTTTAATACACACTAAGAACTCGTGTTTGAAAGAAAGGGAGATGTTCTACAATAGAGGCTGGCAAACTTTTTCTGTAAATGGTTAGATGATAAATACTTTGGCGTTGGAGGTCACATAAGGTCACTGTCTCCTCTTCCTCCTCCTCTTTTTCTTCTTTGCTTTAGAATGTAAAACTCTTTCTTAGCTCAAATGCCTTATAAGAAGAGACCAAGGGCAGGATCAGGTCTGAGGGCTGAAGCTTGCTGACCTGCGGTCTGAGTTGCTCGCACAAAATTTTTGGCATGGAGTTCTGCTGAGCCCTATGTTAGTCAGCTGGACATCCAGCTTAACCAGGGTTTTAAGGTGTGTTTTGGCACAACATGTATTCATATTTGGCAATTTCCAAGAAAATTTACAAATCGGAATTGAACTTCAGAGTTCTCTTCTTGGCTGTGATGACCTAGTTTGCGGCAGATGGGGTTTCTTGCAGAAAACAATTGGAAAAGTTGGATAAAATACATAAGAATCCGTTTGAAGGTATTGGGCAGCTGCTTAAGCAACCAGGACTTGAGAGGCTGAGCTCCAACAGAGAAGGGGCCAGTGGAGAGCCGACACTGGTGGACTGCTCTTTCCCTTGTGTCATTTGCACTTCTTGGCAAAAGAGGCTGAGGACTAAGGCAGAGGTTGTGGGGAAAAGGTGTGGAAGAGAGAGAGAAACTAGCAGAGAGCATTTGGCCATCTCACAGAAATGGGAAGTTCTCTAGATCCCAGAGAGGAATAGGTAGACATAAGAGAGTCCAACTCCTGTGGCTTTCTCCTTGAGGCATTTGCCTAATTCTTGAGTTGTATGGCTAAAGCCCATTCAGAAAGGTACGGAAAAGAAGAGCAGAATTTTTGGCAGTCTCATGATGCTGAAGAGACAAAACAGAAATTCAAGGACTTCTAAAAGGAGAGGTCATAGCACATACCCCAGGTCTTAGCTGAGATCCCTGATGAGTTACACCCTAGGCATGTGGGTAAGCCCAAGGTGAAGTGACCCTTACAAAATGACAGCCCTGTCTTGTTGGCTCAGGACTTGATGGGATTATCTGATCTGCCCCTAATATGGCTGCCTAACGGAGGAGGAAGTTAGGAAGATAAAGTCACCCAGAGCCTCTGCAGTTTCATATATGATGTCTGACATTCAGGTGTCAAGAATGAATGTCCAAGACCAAGACAGAAAAATAGATAATAGAAGTATGCCACAGACAGTTATTATAATTATCACACTCAGATTTTAAAATAACTGTGATTGATATGTCTAAGAAAATAGATGACAAGATGGAAAATATTACCAGAGAAATAGATCTATGAATAAAATAATCAAATGGAAATACTAGCACTGAATTTAAGAACTTAATGATGAACATAACAAAAGATTGGAACTAGCAGAAGAGAGGATTAGTGAACTGGAAGTAGGTCAGTAGGAAATAACCAGGCAGAATAACAGAGAAAAACTGATTAAAACTATAGAAAGAGTATATGAGCCATATGGGATATATTGAAAAGTCTCCTATACATATTGTGTAACTGGAGTCCTGAAATAGGAGAGAAAATGGTGCAGAAGGAATATTTGAGGAGATAATGTCTGGGATTTCTTTTTAAAACTGGAGAAACACACCAAGCCTTGGATTTTAAAAGGTCTAAATAGCCATTTTTCAGGTAAAGAAAGGTTGAATATTGGCAGTTTTATATGGTTCAACATCATAGAATGAATACAAAGAAAACCACACCTCTGAACATCATAGTAAAATGAGTAAAAATCAAAGTTGAAGAGACAATCTGGAAGCAACATTGCATTCATTGATAAGATGGTTTCAACGGAAACTATGGAAACCAGAAGACAGGGTAATGACACCTCCGATATGATGAGAGAAAATAACTGTCAACCTAGAAATATAATACTCACTGAAATTATTGTTCACATATAAAGGTGGAATAAAAACACGTCCAGCCAAACAAAACTTAAGAGACTCCATCAAGAGAAGACCCTCACTGAAATATTAAGGGAACTTCTTCTGACAGAAGGAAAATAACCTGCGTGGAAACAAGGAGGCATAGGAAGGAATAGAGAGCAGTGGGCAGATAAGCAGGTGGTGCAGATACACAGACCCTGGCTGTGTGGGAGGTGAAGTGTTCTCAGGTTCCAGCACCAACCGGGATGTGATGACCATGTTACACTGTAGTCAGTCAGGGAATATGTCGTAATTTCTAGAGTGACACAAAAAGAATAGCTAGCAAGCTAAGAAAGGAAAATAAAAAAGGAATGATAAAAATAATCCAACAGAAGGCAAAAAGGGTGCAAAAAAAAGGACACATAAGCAGGTGGGACAAATAAAAAGCCAATGATAAGATGGTAAGTGTAAACCCTAATATACAATAATTGCATTGATAATAAATGGGCTAAATATTCCAATTGAAAATTGTCATTAAAAAACAAGCCGTTTTTATATGTTTCTCACAAGAGACCACCTTAAATGTTGAGATATAAAAATTTGAAAATAAAAGAATGGAAGAGGATACCATGAAAACACTAACCTAAAGAGACCCGGTTTGTGTAACATTAGTGTAACACGTAGATTAATCTCAAAAACACAATGCTGAGCAAAGGAGCCAATGGAAAGAGTACACACAGTGTGATTACATTTATGTGAAGTTCAGACAGGCGAAGCCAGTCTGATGGTGACTGAGCAGGGCAGGGGTGCTTCTGGGTTATGGATCTTTGTCCAAGTGGTGTGTTCATTCTGTAAGAATTTGTCAGGCTGCACACTTCTCATTTGTGCACTCTTTGGAATGCATGTTATACTTTAATAAAATGTTTATAAAAGTAATATTTCTATAGCTGTGGTTTGTTTTCATAATATTCTAAACATATTCTGGGGGCCTTAAAATATAGCATCTTAGCTGATAAATCACAGAAAATCTTTGCAGGAGGAAACTCCAAACATTACGTGAACTTCACTCTTACCAGTTAGAAATGGGGTCAGCATCCTAACTCCAGCTCAGTCTGTGCCCTCCCACTCTTAACATAGCCTGAAAATATACAGATGTAAATTAGATGTTTTAAATCTGCTGTTTGAGCTCCCTGTGTGAGGGATTTGTTGTTTGCAGTTTTCCCTAGCTGGATAAGTTTGCATGCTTGTTTAGCGAATAAATCTACAATTTCTGAGCACCTGTCATGTGTTCACCACTGTGCAGGTACTTTTACACACCACCTCCTTTGGTCCTCAGGATATTAGTGTAGGGCATTTGCATTTTTCTCTTCTTCCTCATGTTCCGTGAAAGGTACAGCTGGGTCTGGGGAATTTGGAAAATGTGTCTCAGTGAATCAACGAGAACCATGGCCCTGGCTGCAGTGATTCATTCAGGAGGGGTCATGTGACCCACACTGATCCAATCAGTGAATCGTAGGACTTTCCAGCATTTTGGCAAAAGACTCCTTTTCTGCTCAGGCAGAAAGGACAGCAGAAGCTGTCCTGAGAGCTGCTGCAGCCATCATCACCCAGAGGATGGTACCAGCAGGTGAAGTCCACTTACCAGTGGGTGGATCAGAGAGAGGGAAAGGGAGCAGACCATGGATAACACAATGGAGTTGTGTGAACCAATACAGTCCCAGAATTTAGGCCTGTTTCAGTCATGTTTTCTCTGACTTGTAACTGAAAGCGTCCTAATTGATACAGAGGTGAAAATTTTGATTGGTTCTGATTTGTTCAGAATCACACAGCTAACAAACAGCAGAGCCAGGAATTCATGCTTACATTTTTCTCAGTCCAAGCGTTCTTTCCACTAAACTGTCTCTGTCAGTGAAGCACAAGGAGCAGCCACACCAATACAGTGGTCTTAGCTCACAGCACATGAAACCATCCCAAGAGAGCAGCACCCACGTTGAGCCCTGAAAGGATCTACATGCCACTGAGTGTTTTTGTGAGGTTGCTCAGAACCATTCTCAGCTAAACTCACATAAAACACAGACCTACATCATCACCCCTTCTCAGTCTAAGAGACCACTCCACGTATTAACAAGGGCTAAGGAACAGCGTTTGCTGCATTCTTTAGGTGATTGTGATTCCGTTTGATTTTCCTGCCTAGTGGAGTCCTTTCAAATCATTGTTGTTTGAGAAAACTCCACGTGCACAGGTAGGAACTTTTACCTCGTGCTGTCTTAGTGAGTGTGTTGGTTAGGTCTGGGGAATGTCCTTAGTCCTTGCAGTCTGTGGATCCTTCATATTTTATCTCCTTGCCCATCTCCCTTTAAATGATTGTTTTTGTTTGGAGATTTGGAATTGACATTTCAAACCCCATTAGCTCACAATCCATAGCATATTATAGGAGCCTACTCCTGCATTTATTTGAATTTAAATTTTTTTAACTGAAAAGGCTGTGAATTTAGTGAAAACTCAGAAAACCAGTCTACCCCCATGTTTCTGTACATTTGTGTGCTGACAGTTCTGGACTGGAACATTTTCCTCTCGGGCAGGACTCTGCTGTTTGGAAGGCCAGTTTTGGGCATTGAGTAACATGAGTGGCAAGGTAGCCTGGATAGAATTTCAGGCCAGGTTTGGGGTAAGAACCATGAGAGCCGACTGGACCTAAGAAATCTGTAGAAGCTGAGTATTGGGACCAAGCATTAGAACTGATGGATAGCTGGCAGGTAGCAGAGATCATTACAGAGCTGAATGATGATGAGCTAGCCTAAGACAGGAAAACCATGAGCAGGCAAGTGCTGGATCTCCCATTAGCATCCGACTGGGCGAGCATCATCCCCACTCTGCAGTGGGAACAGACACTAACAAAGGACTGTACATCCTGCCTGCATGGCCTTCCTCGATGTTCCTTGGTGCCCAGCCATCTTCATGGATCTGCTAGAATGTACTGTGGTTCCAATTTAAATATGTTCTTCCTGGAGACACTGAGCAGCCTGTGCTGTAGAGAGAAGTTTCAAAACCTCATTTCAAGTCCTCTTGGCACGGACAAGCTCCTCTCTTGGTCAGGGAGTACCCCGGCATGCAGGAACAGTGGCTCACCCACATGTCCTCCTGCATGGCCTGTGTTACCCGCTGAAAAGCACTGGCTGGGTCAGAAAGCGTATTCTTCAGTAACAGAGCAATCGTATGAGAATATTATGATTTAATGATTAAAATAGCCAGAGCCAGGAGTCAAAGCCTTGGATCCAAGTTCAGGCTTTGTTGCCAGCTAATCATGTGACCGCAGAATGATTTCATTTGTTTGGTTAGACTTTGTAAAATAGCCCCCAACTTGGCCCACCACAGCTCTTTTCTTGCAGCAAATGTGTGCTGACACTAAGTGGCAGAGCATGTGGTGGGGCCCTGAGTGCGGACGTTGTTGTTTTACCATAGTTCCTTTTATTATTATAAATTCCCATTGCTATAAAAATAGCTATTTTTATTGGAAAACACAAAAGAAGTGATTAAATAAAATATAAATACATTGAACTTTCCCAGGAAAATCAGGAATGAAAGTTATAACTAAACTGTAACTCCCCTCCTGTTGGGTTTTTATTTATTTTATTTTATTTTTTGAGGAAGATTAGCCCTGAACTGGCACCTACCACCAATCCTCCTCTTTTTTCTGAGGAAGACTGGCCCTGAGCTAACATCTGTGCCCATCTTTCTCTACTTTATGTGTGGGATGCCTTCCACAGCATGTCTTGACAAGTGGTGTGCAGGTCTGCACCCGGGATCCGAACCGGCAAACCCAAGGCTGCCGAAGCAGAACATGTGAACTCAACCACTGTGCCACTGCGCCAGCCACCCCCCCTGTTGGGTTTTGTTCACTGCCCAGCCCTCCAAATCTGCTACAGTCCACTCAGAGGACATTTGCTCACTGGAAATGACGTACATATGCAACATAGAAGCATGGCAAAGTGACTGAACATGTGATAGATACTCTATGCCATTGAAATGGTATATAAAGAGTTTTCTAAGGACATAAGAAAATTCATGTAGAATAATGTTAAATGAAAAAGGAAGCTATAAAATTGTACAAATAATTTGATCTCAACTATGTAAAGAATGCCTGAATGGAAAAAAAGGAAATATACCAGAATGTTAACAGCAATTCCTCAGATTGGTGGGTTATGAATAATATTAGTTTTCTCTTTACAGTTTTCTGTGTACAAAAATTCTTTACAAGAATAACCTAAGTGACTTTTGGGAAGGGCTTTTTAAGGGTCTCACCATCGCTCTCTCTTTCTGAGCCATAAAGAATGGCCCCTTTCTCTTTGATGCTCTGTGAATTACACCAACTCTTGGTATGCATTCACCTTTCTGTGTTTCCTTATTTTTAAAAATTACTTTTTTTTATTTTGGCGTGAAATAAAGCACTCTAGCTCCCTTGTCCCTGTTGTATGAGCGAGTTTCATATATGGCCCCGGCTTAGAGATTATCAGATGGGTTTGTTGGGTTCTGTAATACCCTATTTTAACACTTGGTTATAGGGTAAGAGAACCACTGCATTTTTGGAAGCCAATCAGAATTTAAGGCCCAGGCAGAATTAGATATTGAGGCAACAACTAGAGTGGAATAGGATTTTAGCAATCCTATAGCAAATCAGGTGGGACTTTTTCAGTGTATTATTTTGGGTTCTTAGCTACAACCAGCAGACCCATCTGCTCTCTGAAGCCTTTTCTATGCATATGCTTCTAGCAGCACTTGCAGGATGGCCAGAGGGAAGCTCCTGTCTTACTGCCACCCAGCCAGGCCTCCTACTTCCTACATGCATCTCTGGCCCTGCACCTGCTCTCTCTGTGCATCGGTACCTCCCCTTCCTCCCCTGATATGTCTGCTTGGTCACCCAGTTAGTCCAGCCCACCTTCCCAAGAGCATCTCTCTCATCTGCCTTCCTAGATTCATGCTGCTAAGGCTTGTTGCTCCTCCTCTGCACCGCCAGCTTGTACGTACCTCTAGGTCAGTATATGTCTCATGTGACATTTTATTGTAACAACATATCTGCACTTCTTATCTCTCTACCACTGTATCACTCAGGGTTTCTAGAGAAACAGAACCAACAGGATGTGTGTGTGTGTGTGTACAAAGAGATTTATTTTAAGGAACTGGCTCGTGATTGTGGGGGCTGGCAAGTCCCAAATGTGTAGGGCAGGCCTGAAGCTGCAAACTCAGGCAGGAGTTGACATTACAGTCTTCAGGCAGAATTTCTTCTTCTTGGGAAACTTCAGTCTTTGCTCTTCAGGCCTTCAAATGATTGAATGAGGCAGACCACATTAAGGAGGTGATCTCCTCTATTTGAAGTCGACTGATAGATGTTAATCACATCTACAAAACACCTTAAGAGCCACATCTAGGTTAGTGTTTGTTTAAATAGCTGAGTGTGACAGCCTAGCCAAGCTGATTCACATGATTGACCATCACAGGACTAGCCTGTGAGCCCTTCCAGCTGCTCCAGGTACTTCTTACAGATGATGCACACATGGGGCTATCAGAACCTGGCTGGGCCCAATGTCCCTGGCTATGAATGAGCATTTTTGTTCACACACTGCTCTAATGACTACTCTCTGCAGGCTTATCAGTCCTCTTGTTAGAAGAGTATTTCCTGACAGAGGGCGTTACATTAGCTAATGTGCGTGCAGGTCTGTTCTATATGCACGTATAATTTGTTTAAATTTAGCCAGAGCCTTATTAAGGAAGGAGTCAGTATGTCACTTCTTTAACTAATTTGTCCCCAGCAGTCATGGTCATCTCTGTTTCTGCATGAAGCAAGGTGTGCTCGGGCACTCGGAGCCCGTGTGTCATAATTACAGACTTGAGGAGCAGTAAAGTCTTAATGGGCAGGCTTCCTGAAAAGGATGCCCCACTTTGTTCCTTGACTGACTTCCATTACAGCTGAGAGAGAATCAATACGACCTCTTGTTTCATCAGTGCTTTTCTTCCGCTTGGGCAGCTGCCTAATAAAGAGCCACATGGTGAAGAGAATGGATGATGCCACTCACTCTGCTGCCTGAGGCCTCTGTGTCCACATGTGGGAGCACCACGTGCATGTCACAGGGCTCTCAGGCCATGTGGAAGTGTGTGTCTCTGCTAGTGAAAATCACTCGGCATAGTGGAGAGTCATCTTCCTCATCTATAAAGTGCAAAGAAGAGGGGAGTTGTGAGGATTGAGTGAAATAATGCGAACTACTGAGCGCAGATGACCCAATCCATGTTAGCTATTTTAATGACGAAATTCCAGTCTGGCCCTAATAATGGTACTGTAAGGTTTCTGCTTCTCAATTTCCTCATCTAGAAGAGGAGACAGCCAGCCAGGCCTATCTCCAGAACCCCTCTCTGGGAGTGTCCTGGGTGACCTGAGTGCTCAGTGAAGAGACAGATGTAGTTTGGGAATCACTGATGGGACAGTGGAGTCACTGGGGGGATCCAGCGAGGTCCTCATGACCTTCACCAGAGCTGCCTGCATGTGCCCAGGGTTTGCTGTGCTCACGCCTCCAGAAAGGCCCAGCCTACAGGTCCCGCGAAGAGGGGACTGGGCAGTGCAGAGGGAGGTTGGATGTGCCTCCCTGACTCCAGGCACTGCTGAGACCCCGCTGTTGGCAGCCCATAGCCCAGGACAGCAGAGTGATCATGGTTTCTCACCATCCTGACCACTGTGTCTCTTGTCTATTTTCCAAAAGCTTCACTTTATACAGTTGACTCCTGGCTCACGCTTTCCTTTGTTCTCTTAAAAAGTGACAGTATTTGAGATGAATTTGCATTTTAAGGTGCCCTTGCTTCAGATTTTCTTTTCCTGTTTCTTTGGGCTGAATAGCAGAGAGAGAAGCCCTGTTGTCTAGGATTGGAATGGAAATGGTTCCTGTCCAAGAAGATGGTCTGTGCCCCACACATGCCATCACCCCTTTCTCTCTTTGTCTTTGCAGAACAGTCAGGAACACACTGTTCCTGTAAGTCTCATCTTCATTTCTATCGCACAAATGAGATTCAGACACACAGAAACCCCGATCTTGTTCAGGCTGGCTGAACTCAGGAGTGGAATTGTGACTAGGTCCGAGTCCATGGTCACCAGGAATTCTGCATTTCCCATCACAGGCCTTGGGTTCAGTGCTCTAAGTGGCATTTGCTGCTTCAGGTGGAGTAGAGGGTCTGCTTTTCCTCTTTTTCATTATTTTTATCTTCCTTTTATTTTACTTTCTTTGAGACAAGCAAGAGTATGTGTGTGCATCTGAAATGAGAATCTGGCAGCATTCAGAATTTTTCGGCTCACTTCCACGTCCAGATTTGTAATTCAGAAAATCAGATGGTATTTTGGAGTTGCCGTTGAAGGGATTTGCTGATCCCCTTCACTGTGCATATTCCAAGTCTCCCCAAAACAAGGGAGCCAAGGAGCCAGAGCCTGGTCCCCCTTTTTCAGACATGTAGGATGTTGTCTTTGCACTTTAGGAGCCCACCTCGCATGTGAATTCCCATCTGCATTTTTTTTTTTATGTTGTAGAGTTTTCTTGGTTGCAGTTGAATTTCCTTAGAGACCAGCTCTCTCATGGTTCTTGAGCTCTGAGGCAAGACTCAATAAGCTTCTGAAATTAATGAATTCCAGCAAAATTACATTTTAATGACACTTTTCTGTAGGTATTCTTTGAATGGTGGATTTTATTGAAGTATTTCTGTGATGAACCTTGATTGCTAACATGGAGACTTGATTGATAATGACCAAATTACCTCTTTAAGAGTAACTCGGGGGCCGGCCTGGTGGCACAGTGGTTAAGTTCACACGTTCCGTTTCTCGGCAGCCTGGGGTTCACCGGTTCGGATCCCAGGTGTGGACATGGCACCACTTGGCAAAATCCATGCTGTGGTGGGCGTCCCACATATAAAGTAGAGGAAGATGGGCATGGATGTTAGCTCAGGGCTAGTCTTCCTCAGCAGAAAGAGGAGGATTGGCGGCAGATGTTAACTCAGGGCTAATCTTCCTCAAAAAAAAAAAAAAAAAGAGTAACTTGGTCTCCAATCTCAGCACCTATGTTGGAGAATATTTTACAGATCTGATATTGAAGGGTGACCTAAATTGTTTAGGTTTAAGACAAACTTTATTTTTTTACTCCAAACCTTAGGGCTAATAGTAATTCTTTATTTTCCTCGCAGGTATTGATGAATATATGTTACAAATGTTTGATCACTACTTTTAAATGTAAAAATTTTAAATTTCAGTTATATTCCATTTATATCAAACAGAACATATGGCTCTCAAAGCTGCACAGAACATATTGGAGAGAAGACCAGCAATTTACTCTATTCTTCAGGTTCATTTTTCTTTCACTTTCTTGGAAACCATAAGATTGTTTGTGTGTTTCAGATCAAACATGTTTTTGAGCAAAGAGTACATTACCCAGCTGTCCTAAAAGCCATTACTTATCACTGTTCAAATTTAATCCAAGCCATCTGTTAAATTTCTTTCTTTCCATTTACTTTTGAGGCATATCATAGGAAAGCTGCTTCTTGACATAGCTCACTTGGATAAACTACAAAAAGGAAAATATGTCATAAATTTTAAATATCATTTTGTCAATGCATTTTACATAAATAATTAAAAGTTATATTCTGCTTAGGGTTCAAAAACTCGGTGCTTACTACCCCACTTTAAAAATACATTTGAAGATGCCGAGAAATAAAACAAACCTTATATTCATATTTCTTAATGGGGTAAGTCTCAATAATATTCAACAGGTTAAATTCTTTCTTTTAAGTGTGATTCTGTTGAAATTTCTATCTGAAGACTTGAGACTAAATGATAGTATGTAACACATATACTGATGTATTATTAACTGGTAATGTAGCTGGTAAAAATGGGTATAACTGGTCTATTTTTATTCTGAAGCCTGAAATAAATATCTGAGCCACTCAGGCTTACAAAGACATGAGAATTGTCCCTCCAGAAATGAATTTGAACTCAAACACTTAATTTTATCATCAGATGACATTGGCAGAATTGGGCATGTGCTTGCTTTCTGTAAGGTGACATTGGCTTTGGAAATTACAGGAAGATAATGAGTGGAATTTCCATGCATGGCTCTGTTGGAACCTGGGTGTTTCATTCCTGAGGGCGGCAGTCTGCTTGGTTTGTCACTCTGTGACATGGTCTCACTGGGATGTGGACATTTTTCACTAGGATGGGGAGGAAACTGACTCAGATGGTCACTCGATCCAGGGTCGCTTCTCACAGATGGGGATGTAGAGAAGGGTGATGGGAGCTATCGGTGAGGGAATTTATTTTTCTGGAAGCTCATTTGGATTAGATGAAGACATTGATCTCATGATTCACATCCATGACAGCCCTTGTCTTTGGGAAGGAAAAAGAACTCCGAAATAATGCCTACACATGTAAACTGATGAGGAGTAACATTCGTTAAGCCTTCTCTTCTTGGAAATACCTCTTTAATTAAAAATCTAAGCCAGCTTTGCAAATATGCTGATGTCATTTGTCTTTGATGAAGAGGGAGGAACATGTGCTGACCTGCTTGAAACAGTCCTGGGCATCCCCACCCCCAAAAAGAGAAACCCAAGATTTTGGGTTCTGAAAAGAACGAAGGGAGCCAAAGGTAAAAAGCTCAAAGGGAACCTGTGATCATCAGGACCCATTACATCAGGGGCTGATTTTCCTGTTAGTTATCTTTGCCTTCACTGCTCTCTGGCTGGCTGTGTTCTGAGTCCCAGGTAAGCCACCTCACCGTGAGGTGGACTCCATTACCTGCTGTGGGAAGGAAAAAAAACCAGTAGCTGTTTTGGGAGACAGCATGCCTTCTCTGTTCTTTGCTCACTTACCAAAGTGCTTAGACACGATGTGACAGAAACCCATTATAATATGGCTTATTCCCACATAGGTTTGGAGACGTTATGGATGAAATCATGTGTACAAGGGCATAACAATTACCAACATACTGGGCTTTCAGCAAATGTTTATTGAATAAATAATAGAGGGAGTAAAAATCTGATACAGTCCAATTTCAGACTCTATACAAAGTAGCTTTTCTGTCTCAATACTGGTATTATAGAGGACTCTTTCAGGAGTGGCCTTTGAAATAAAGACTACTGCCTGCTTCTGGATTTGGAGATGGCAAAATAATGAAACGCTAAGCATCTGAGTACATTAAAACATTTATTGCAATCTTAGAAATCTCTTGGTGGTGAATGTTGGCAAAGTAGGGTAACAGTGGGCCTGTGAATTGGACTGTTGGCTCTGAGGGCTCAAGGTGAAGATGTCATTCTAATTCCGGTTGGCAATACATTGCTGACTGGCTTCTTGGCATGAAACGCAAGAGGTAAGTCTGTGCAAATCAATATCAATCCTTTAGGAATAATGGTTGGAAAAGAAAGAGCTAGTGCTCTTCTGACTTTCCATTTTAACAATGCCTTTATGAAGCTATGCATTTTTATGAGTTTTAAGGGCTCCTCAATGCACTTGATATAGACTTTCTAAGTCTGTGATTAATAATTAAAGCAGTGAAGGGATTCCAGCTTGTTATAGCATGTGAAATGTGTGCAAAACAGCCATTTCCTAAAATGGGGCCTTCTTGGCCAAAAGGGCTTTATGTTAAAAAAATTGTCGGCTTGTGCTGTCCTCTCAGTAATATTTCAGAATGGTGGATGTACACATAGATCATTATTACCGGTCGGTCCTAGGAACCACATTGTCCAAGACACATGGTTTTAGGCTGGACAGCCTCTCTCTCAAAACCTGGCAATGCTGTGGGTCTGCTTAAGTACAGTGTTCCAACACAGAATGCTAGACTAGATGACAAGAGAACCAGAGTCACTCCCAAAAGCCAATACCAGGTGGTTCTCACTCTGCACCGAGATGTGGGACCCTAACAAGGACCATCCAGGCTGACACTGGGCAAAGTGATCCTAAGAACCAGTGGGAACATTACAGTTGTTCTGTGACATTTGAAACTTTTTGTAAAAACATTCAAAACTCTTACTGCTGGTTATGAATGTATGGGGAAGTGAAAAACAGTAGCACTAATATAAATTTAGTACAATGTAACTTAAAACATTAGAAACATCGAGAATTAAAGTGTCTCAAGTCTAGTTTGAACAATCCTTACCTTCTTGTGTTATAACTTAGCATATGAAGAAAGCATCTTTTCTGTGATGTGGTGGATTGTGATACACCTTTCTCAGTTTGGATCCTCTTCCAACATTTATCCTTTGCCCGTTCAGTGTGAACATCTCCAGGTGTCCCTTCATTGTGGATGTTTTTGCCAGCCTCACCTCCTCCTCTTCGTCCTTCCTCACAACCACATCCCTCGTTTGTGTGCATGCGTCTCCTTGGCCAAGTCCCTGTGGCCGCGTGTCTAGAGCCTCTCAGACAATGGCCATGTCCACACTCCCCAGGTCACCTGTCTCTTCTACAACTCCATTGATGTTCAATTCGAATTTCACTTCCAGCATTATCACTTTTCATTTCTTTGCTGCACTTGCGTCTTTCTTGATCAGTTCTCTCTTTCAAGTAGTATCCATTTCTGTGAAATGTGTGGTTTATCACCAGGAGACAAGGAGCCAGCATGCCTACATGCTTTGCTGTCAGTGTGTGCACAGAATGAAGATGCACAGTGACTGATGGCTGATAGACTTTGGAAGAAGTGCTGTGACTGGTCACCGATCATGATTCACATCTGTTATATGTGCAGTGATTTGTGGACTGAAGACCTGGAAGCAAACTTTGTCCTTAATTATCACAGTTAATGTCCTGAGGGAACTGAAATGTGAACCATGTTGTTGTGGACTGGTGCTGTGTGGCTAAAGTTTCTTAACTATCCATGTATGTTGAACTAGCAAAACGAGGGCTTTCTCCTGTCATTCCAGCAGTGATCCTAAACCCACCTGATTATTGAGTGAAACTAAATTCAGGTTCCTGGGCCCCAAGGGCCACTTTCTAGATCATGTGTGTATGTATGTAAACTATCTCAGGAAGACTCTGATATGTGGTCAGGTTTGGGAGACACTGATGTGTAGGATTTACTATTCCTGAAACTACTACCAAAGTCAGCTGTGGAAGAGAAGAAAGCCAGAACTCAATATAATTGATTCCACCAGAGAGGTCACTGAGATGGAAATGACAGGAAGGTTGATGCCAGGAGGTGAGGCCCCAGGGCAGGCACAGGAAATCTCAGCTCTTATGGTTGCAGGGTCTTTGAGGTGACATCTAGCCCCTCTGGTTAATGCTCTCCCATTAAAGATCCTCATAGAGGCAATTTTACAAAGTACTCTGAAGTCACTGCTTGCTGACTAAATCTAGGCTAAATCACCCTGATTCTCATGTATCATGCACTGAGGAGGAAGAGCTCTGGGGCCAACTAGCCTGTGGAGGGTCTTTGATGAGGGGTCTCCTCCTTATCCGTGGGATGGTGATGAGTCACTGCAGGGTGGGAGGAGGAAGTCGTCAGAAATAATTCTAGGGTGGGAGCCTGTGGCATGTAATTTGTGTCCACAGAATAGGCCCGGGGTTCTAAATCCTTAGAATCAGTCATCTGGGGAGCTTTTAATAAAGCCAGGGCCACCAAGGCAGCCCCCAGACCTATTGCATCAGAAACTCCAGAGGCAGGACCCAGGCATCTGCATTTTAAAGGCCACAGATAGTTCCCATGTGCAGCCAGGGCTGAGGAGGTTGGTGGAGGCTTCCGGGGACAGCGAGCAGGTGTCCCCCAGTCTCTGGTAGCATAGCCACTGGCCCTCTACCCGGATATAGCAGGTGGGTTTCTCGGGGTGATCTTCCAGAGGATTTTGTTTGTTTGGTTTTTGTTCATTGAGTTTCCAGTTATTTACCAATGCAGTTGAGTGGTCACAGAATGGTAATTGGAGAAGAAAAATGAATTTGGAAACATAAAGCAGAAGGTATAATTTATGGCCGTGCAATTGGTCAGGAAAGTAAACTGAACGGCTCAGCTCCTGTTCAACAGAATTATACCAGGAGCAGCCGCATTAATTCCAGCGCATGCTTCCAATCTATCAGAGACTGTCTCTTTCTCACCCCTTGAATGTGGATGACTAATAACATTTTCCTTCCAACAAGTTCGTCATTCAATTAGTGTGATGGATTTGGGGAGGATGGAGATTGCACTGGACAGCCCTCATCGGTGGATGTCCCTCCTCTCCCACCTCCTCCTTTTGCTATGGCTCTGAGTGTTAGTGGGAACCTTGAAGAATTAACCATATTGGTGTGGACTGGGCAGGAGAGCAGTGTAATATAGACAGTTATGCTGGATTTAGGACCTTGGGGCGAAGGCTTTGTGGGCTACAAATGGGGGGTGGGGAGGTGGGGGACTGCCTCCAGCACATTCACAGCACGGAGAGCCAGCTTATTCTTAATGGGAATTCTCAGTGGGTGGTTCTGATATATTACTTACAGCTGAGCCAGGAGAATGCCTAATTTCTTTTGCAGTTCTCTTTCTCACAGAGGCAATTACTATACTGAAACTTGGTCCAGGAGGATGTGATGAGAGTCTATTTTAAGGTTATTTTTTCTCTCCGTAGCAAAGGAGTGAATAGCCATCGTTAACACCCTACTACCCTCCCAGATCTGTCCTCTTGGGCTCAATGCTCCAGCCTATTAATTTGTTCTTTAATTTCTTCCAGGTGAGCACTCCCTGTCAGCTCCTTTGTCTTAACTCTGTGTTTTAGTGCCATCCTCCTTATTCATGGTGTGCTGCGAAACTCACCTCCCCCTGGGGGATTGGTGATGAGAGTCCCCATACAAGCCCTGCTTCTGGCTGCTCAGAATTTGGCATTTGAGTCCCTGTCCTCTGAAAGCACTCTGGCATTCTGCGTCAGGTTGGATTTACCAGAACCTTGGCTTGGACCCCTGCCTGCTTGGAATCAGCTGGGTGGGCCCTGGCTTCACGTTTAGGTGCAACCAGTCTGAGAAGCACGGGGCTTTGGGCTGGAGCAGGCTGTCCTTGTGCGTGCCGTGCTCTGCTTGTGCTTTTTCACTCTCTGCCGCCTCCCACTCCCTGCTCCAGCCTGTGGACTGCTCAGCTTTCTCAAGCTTACAGGTAACTCTGTAACCCTGGGATCAGAGACTTCAAGGAAGTGCTTGGGGTCCTTGGTTGGTAACTCATCTCTGACCCATAGAGGTCCTCCTGTGGTGCTTTCTCTGGAAGTGATGGTTTGCTTGTTTGCTGAGGTAGCCATGGAGAGTGCTGCTGTGGCTTCTTGGTCTTTGCTGTCCTCTGAGAAGGCTGAATTGGAAAAGGCCAAAGGGTAGATCTCATCCATTTATTAGCTGCTGGTCCAGAATGGGCAGTGGGGAGATGAGACAGCAAGTCAGATACACATTAGGTCAGTTTACATTGTGTTTGCCTAAAGAGAATGTTTTATTTTTGCTGAATTTGGCTTCAGATGCTAAGTCAACTGTATAGGAAATTTAGACATACATTAGGAATTCTTTTTCTTTTTTTTTTATAATCCCCTATAACTTATTACAAACAAGATACAAAGGATTGTTTTTGATCCCGAACTAAATTCTAGTTCAAAATTTTCTTTCTTGCTGTAGATTTTCTCATAGGTCTTTCACCAGCTTGCATCTATTAGATTGGAAGGGGACAACAGACATCTGCTCTCTGGAGAGCATAGTAGTAGTCCTGGAGGGGAAGGTGTGGTCGGGTGCTGACAGGGCCCTCCACCAGGTCTGAATACACCTGATCTCAGGTCACCTGCACAGGGCCCTCATGAGGTGGGGGATATGGTCCTCCTGGGTCATAGAGCCTGAAGAGGCAACCCACTTCCTTACCTAGGGTCACACAGATAGTCCATCCAGGTGTGCGCTGGAGCCCCTTCTGCCCCAGCTGTGCTCCATCCCAGGAGCTTGGCCCCGACTTCTGGGGGAGTGCCCAGCCTTCTGGGGAGGTGCTTGACCTCCAAGCGGGGTCCTAACATCCAGAGAGAGTCCCTGACCTCCGGGGGAGGGCTGACCTCCAGGGGGCCCTGGAACAAAGTATGTGCAAGTCCCATCTACAATTGCACTTGCAGACCCAAAGGCTGCCAACTGTCATTGTTTTCGGTTCCTCACTCATCGCCCAGGCGAGCTTCAGAGATAGATATGGTACACTTAAGAATTATCACTAATTTAAGGTAAGCAAATTAAGAAAAATTGAGTGACAAACCTTTCTCGTTTAGAATAGAATATCAATACCCATAGAAGAAACTGTAAGTGTTCCATCTGAGATGTACATATTCTTTAATGACTAAGGAAATCTTCTCAAAGGCTTGCAGCACAATACAGTAAGAGCCGATTTTAGATTATTTATATTATTTAGAAGAGGCAGGAGACCAAAATCATGATGTGACACAGGAGGATTTTTTATGCTCTGAAAGAAAAAAAACTGCCTTAGAAAATGGTTCCTCGGAGTCCTCTGGCTTGGCAAGGTGCAGTGACTCACACTTACCCTCTGTCAGGCCCTCAGGGTGACCCCACCACCATCCCCAGCCCAGGGCTCACCATGGAACAAGATCAGGAGATGATCTTATGGTCACAGGCAAGAAGACCATAGATGATGGATGTTCTGAGACTCTCCTGGGTCGGTGGTCAGGGGCAGGGGGTTTGTGATGATGTGGTGGTGGATATATGGATCTACAGGCTCCTTGACCTCCTGCTTTGGTGTTATTTGTTTGTCAACCACAGAGACATTGAGCACTCACCATGGGCCAGGACATCAGAGAGTAGACAGCTCGCTTTTAAAAACAAGACCAGCTTTGTGTAAGAAGGGCATTGAATCTATGCTCCTTCTGGCTCAGTTGTCACCGAGCGGCCACGGGAGTGAGGTCAAGGTTCAACATGCAGGAGCGCGAGACTGCCTGGGTGCGGGAAGCTGCCCTACAATTGGTCCCGTGGCTCTGAGCACCTCAGCCTGATTGTGGATATGCAAGGGGCTGAGAACCTGGGATGAGGGCACTGGGAAGTGGTTCCTTGGAGATAGCTATTGCTGAGCTTTGTCCTTCCCAATTTTGGGGAGACTGGGGAAGCATGACCTTCGAACCCAAGCCTGGTGAGAGGCTTTGAGGGACAACTTGGCCAGTTTGAAGCAGTTCCTTGCAGATGTCAAAGACTGGCACCTGACCCCAAGAGGGCAGAACAAGCCTGGATGGCTGCTCAGGGATTGGTGAGGCTTCCTATGGGCCAGAGTGCATGCCATGTGGAAGAGAGTGATGATGAGGGGTGTCGGAAGCATCTGGAGACCTCAGTGAGACTAGCTCAGGCAGAAGAAGGAGCCATGAGAGACCCACATCCAAGAGGAGCATGGTTCCTATTTCAGGGTGAAACCCATGGGCCTGTGCACATCTTCGTGCAGGTTTAAGAAGAGACACCCCCCACTGAAAAGCTCCAAGTGAGAAGTGAGACTCTTCCCAAAGAGAAGGTGGTCCTGTATTAGTCAGGACAGCCCAGGCTGTCCAAATCAGCAAGGCAAAACACCACAAAAGTGGCTTCTTGCTCATATGCCACGTCCCCTGCAGGCCATCTGCAGCTCCACTGCACACCATCACTTGGGGACCTAATGACCCAGCATGGTCATATGCCTTCTCCTTTGTACTCTGTGTGCCTTTTCTTCTCATAGGGACACTAGTCATTGGATTTGGGGCCCACCTAAATCCAGGATAATTTCATCTTGAGATCCTTAACTAATAACATCTGCAAAGACTCTATTTCCGAATAAGGTCATATTCTGAGGTTCTGAGTGGTTGTAAAATTTGGGGAGACATTATTCAACTCACTACAGGACCCCTATTCCCAAAGGGGTAAAGAGCCACTGATGTTTTTGTTCTCACTTTAGGGTTGAGGAAATGATGCTTGGAGAGGTTGGTCTTGCTCAAAGCTTTCAGCAGCTTTGGGACATCCTGGGAGCCTCTGCTCCTTGTTTCCCAGAATCCCTCACAGAATCACAGAGCTTTCATCAGAAGAAACCTTAGCTGGAAGTCGCTTAGAGAGCATCTACTCTACTACCTTCATTCTGCAGGAGAGAAACTTGTTAGTCTAGAATTACCTGGGTGACACCAGTGGAACAGTGATGGCATCTGGTGTCCTGACCTCTGGTCTGTTTCCTCCTTCTGCACCTCCTACTCCAGGGGACTACACACGTGCCCTGATTATTTTGTTAGGTTAGTGCTTTGGTGTTGGGGAAAAAGCTATAGAAAGAGAATGGTGCTCTTAGGTGGGAGTAAGCCTTGGCACATGGCGGGAGGCGGGAGAGGGTGGGCTTAGGTGACACGGAGGTGGGCTGTGTTTTTCTTAAATGGTGCTAGAGAGGGAGGGTGTCCAAAGACCTTGGTGATGACCAGCAAATGAACTCAAGTTCTTCTTGCAGCCACTGGAAGAAATCGAAGGCAAAATTCAAACCCCGGGGTGAGTTAGAGAACTGCTCTGGTGACTAGGCCAGTGTCTGAAGGTGGTGAAAACCACGTAGACACACACCCTGTTTTTTCAAGTTTCAGGAAACTTTGGAGAGCAAGTGCGTGGCATCTACTCAAAATGCATCAGCTCTCTTTCTTTTTAAAACTGGATTTTTGACAGGCGATGTCAATACATTTTTCTCACTCTTTACTTCAGTTCTTAAAATACTGCTCAGATCCTGCAGGAAATGTTCTGAATGTCTGCACCTCTGTGAAGGCCCCTTTTCTCCCCAAAGTCTCAGGTTGGGAGGAATCCTGAGCCATTTGTGGGCCCAACCCCTGCCCTCAGGCAGGCGAGGTCGAAAACCAGCCAGAAGTTACCTGTTCTCAAGACCTGCAGGGATATCCTTATCCTTCATCGACTTGTATCAAGGTCATCCAGCTCCTTCAGAGGATTTCTTGTGGATGCTCCCTAAATCCTCTGTGTGTAACCCAGTCTTGACTGCTTGCACTGCCGTCCTTTCTGGGCGCTTTTATACATGTGGAGGATGGCAGCGGGGGCAGCTGCAGGGAGACCCATCTGTCTTTGTGTTTTTAGCAGTGAACCACTGTTTCCTTCTTAGGAAGGATGGTCTTATGGATGGTCCACACTTTGCATCTGGACGAAGCCTTGGTCCTAAGGATGAGGACTTGCTGTCCAGCCCAACATGCTGTTGGTGGTTTGAATATGGAGGCCAAGGGGAAGCACTTCCTGTCCCCATCTAGTACGGCCTCCATCCAGCCTCCCAGTTCTGGCAACGAGAGAGTGGCCACACATGGTCCAGAGGCTGAGTCGTGGCAGAATCCAGTTTAGAACGGAATCCTCCCCGCATGGATAGCAGATTGCGGTGGTTTTCTCACATGTCCCATCCATCTCTGTCTTCTAGGCCCTTTGACAGATTTTATTATTGGGGACTCCAGACCAGCACTGCTCACAGCTGAGGGAGGTGGGGATTGTGTTAAAAACATCTCAGTGGTGGACAGTTGTGCAAACCTTCTTCTTTGCAAGAGTGATTTGTAGGTTTGTGATCAGCCGCTCCTCTGTGAGGGGCCAAGGACTATGCCTTCTTCCTCAGGTGTGTGTGACTTATGTCGAGATTGGCAGGTTTTCCCTTCCTTGCTAGCGTACCCCTGGGCATTTCTTCAGAAACCACAGCAGCCCAAACGTCCAGGGTCTGGCTGGAGGTAAAGCTGCAGTTGGAGCCACAGCGGCATCAGCCCCCAGCCTGGGTCAGTGGTCCTGGAAAAGGAGGGTACATTGTAGGGGGCTGTCCGCCTCCCTCTGTCTGTGGTTGTTCCCTATACACACCTCACCTTATAACACCAGGTCCAGGCTGGCCCAAAACACGGGCAGAGGGGTGGCTTCCAGCTGCAGATGTCAACTGGTGGGTCCTACAAGATCTCCAATTTTCCAGAATCTCCTTTTTTGACTATGCAAGATGCCTGGGTAGGCCGTCACCTCTTAAGCCAGTCAAAGCTGGTTTTCAGTGGCCACTGCAGGCTGTGTTTATTTAAAGTGAGCATGGCCTACGGAATGGGACTGGGGTGGCAGGAGGCTTGCGGAGAGAAGCTAGGTCGGCCTGGCACTCCTGCCCCAAATCAGATTCCTGTGGGGCTCCCTTGGGCTCACACTTCCCCTCAGGTTTCCTGACATTTCTACTGTCTTCAAAGTTGCACGACTTGAGAGGAGTGGGCTGGGTAGAATAGAGCTTAGAAGGCCATAGGCACGTTAATCATATCAGCATGAAGCGTAAAAGATCAGCAGTCACATTAGGAGGCGGTGGAGGCAAGATTGGAGCCTTTGGTCTTGTCATTTACAGTTTTGCTCATTCTCAAGTGCATGTTGGATGTCAGGCACCCTGTTGGCTTCTGTATGACCCAGCCATCACTGTCTGTCGGGAGCTGCTGAGGTACCAGGCTGGAGAGCCCAGTGCTGACCATGGACAAAGGGACTGGCCTCGGACAGTGCAGTAGCCAGATAGCGGGGTGGGCACTCCTTGGGGGAAGCAAGCTCTACCCAGCCTTTAGAAGGAGTATATGTTAGCTCTGGGAGGGGAGAAGTGTACATTAATGCAGAGAGTGGATATTACCGAAGATGAGGTATGAGTGGGAGGGAGAGTTTCTGAGGAAGAGGAACAGCCTGGGCCAGGTCTGGAGCCATGGCAGCATGCCCGGGAACTGAAAATTTCCCCTGGTCCAGAAAGTAAACCTCAGATGCTCATCCACTCCTGTAGATGCCACTTGTTCATTTGTAAGATGGGAATCATGGATAAGAATATATAACTTCTAGGGTCCTGTGAAATTAAATTAGATTGTGCCTGGTGAGGGAGGTAAGGATTATTACCTTTTGATGCTTTTTTAAAAAAAATTAAAGACAGTAAAGTTATTACTAAAATGAGTGGCAAACATGGGGATTAACTTTGTGTCTTTTAAAATAACATTTGCAGTAACAGAGTTTCAAACTGTGTTTGTTATCTGTAGGACTAGACAAGCAAACAAGTATAAATATTACTGGGGAAATTCAGTGTTTGTTAGCAGTATTTTTAATAAATATATCTGACCTTTGATTAGAATCTGAAGTTTTGATCCAACCCCCTTCTTCCCCATGTCTTACAGATCCCCAAAGTCAAATTACAAAGGAGTGGTTGTATGTTCAACTGTATTTCTGCAAACACAGAGGAAACACCAATTATATTATGCAATTACCTTTTCTTATCATTTGGACTTTTTTTGAGCCTAAGTTATCCATTTTATTTAATTTTGACACGCTTAGTAATAAGTATCATTTTGCAGAAACAAGTAATGAACATCTACTTTCTCCTAATTTCATTACAAAAAAAAAGATGCTAATGAGCGATCAACATGTCTTTGGATTTGCAGTTTTTGTGGGAGGAGAGAGGCCGCCTGGCTTATACCCGCTGGGACTGATTTCTTCTTCTTCTTCTGCTTCTTTTTTAAATTCTATTTGAAAAATTCAACTGTGGAGGGAGCTACTGTAATCTTCCCCTTAAGAAGGCCTATGAAGAGGAAAATCATGCTTTATTCTTTCAGTTTATTAAAATTAAAAATATGCATAAAGATGTTCTTATTAATTTCTTCATTATTTTATTAACATTTATACTGCCTTTGGTAGTATTTGCTTTCAATCCCAAAGACGTGTTTTGATGATGCATGTGTTTAGTTACAGGAGGGAGACTCTTTCTTTTCTGAAGTGAAAGACCACCAGATGTCACTGTAACTTAATGAATAGAATCTCACACGCATGTCGGTGCCTTCGTCACTGCGTGTCTGAGTGACCTGTTCCTTTCCTGTTCTTATTTCTAAAACCAGGAGGAGCTTTAGGGAACACGCATGCATGCCCCTCCAAGACTTGAGTTGTGAAATATGGTGGGAGATGTCTTCTTGCTTTCACTCTCTTGAAGATTTCCAAATACATATGTTGCTAATTCATGCCCCATTCCTCTTAGCACTATGATGTTTCAGTATCATGGTTTTATTGAATCCTGAGCACGGGCTCCCAGATCGGGGTTGTGGTAGCACTCTGTCTGGGCTCTCAAGGGTCTTTTTGTCTCAATTTTGGGCCCAGGACCCGGAGGGCTTATCCACAGTCTAGCCTCCCCTGAGGTAGTGCTTTTTCTCCCATCAGTTCTCCCTCCAGGGCCCCTTGCCTACAGCCTGAGGACATGCAATCTGGTCTTCTTTCCAGGGCTAGGAGCCGAGTATTAACTCCAGGCAAGGCTGAGTGCTGTGTATACTTTGTCCATTCCATATTTATTGTGTTGCCCCATCCACGGTTGAGGAAGCCCCATGGTTGCTACAGTCACCAGTCTGTCTGATTTTGACGTCTCATTGTCCAGGCTCTGTTTCTATCAGGGAGGAGGACCAAAACTAGCTGAAGCACAGACCTCAGATGAGAAACAAAAAATAAGGTGCATTTTGTGAGTATGGAAGTGATTCGTGGAAACTGAGGTTAAGAAGCAGCCAGCTGCTTGTTCAGCAGGACCTTGGGTGAGAAAGTGACCGTTTAAAGGTGTATGGGCAGGGCGGGAGCTGGGAGAGGAGCTGAGGCTCAGTCAAATAACTTCCGTCACATGCAGCAGGTGGTCCAGCGGGATTCACACAGGAGGTCAGGTCAAGAGGTGGTCACTGTGGAAGGGACGGTAATGGTCCCTCAGGTGTTCTCCAGGTGTACCAGCCTCTTCCTTCATGAGATAAATGCCAATTTTCAGCCAGATATCTCAGGAGCGTTGTCATTTACGGCCTGATACACAGCCTTTCCATTTGCTACTGGAGAGATTTTCTAAGGAGAGGCTCCACAATCAGACAAGTTTCACTTTTTTAAGCATGAAAAGGGCACAAATTTGTTAAAAAAAAGTTAAAAAAAAGTACATTCTGAATATGTTCAGGAAATACTGGATACCGCATAACTGGGTAAATCATATTTTGTAGCAGGGAGAATTGTGCAGGTAAAACACTATTTATTAGGAAAACTCTTGAAGTTTGTTGTTTGTTTCTTGCCAATTAGGAGGAAGGATCCAAAACCTGTACGCTCATTTTGTGTCCCTGATAGGCATAATACTAAGCAAGCATTTCCTCCAGAGGTCTTTTCTGGAGAGGCAAGTTTTTCAGAGGTTTTGATTAGGAAGATCTCAGTCCTTCTGGACCAAGCCTCAGTTTACAACCAAAGAAAAGGTTTTGGAGAGGTTGTCCTTTAGCCAGTGCAACCTCTGTGGCCATGTCCAGCCCCTGGCATCTGCACTGCAGGGACCCAGGAATCCCAGGGAGATGTGGGACATGTGTGTCCCCACTGTGGAGGGTCATACTGCTGTGTTTTGAGAAGAGAAATGCAGGGCAACAACCCTCAGGTGCTGCCTGCCCTCCTGAGACAGGCCTCCTTGGAAGTGAGCTGTTAACATGTCTTCTAGAAGAAGCCTAGATTCAGGAATGCAGCCAAACAAGTGCCTTGGGCCAGTCCCCTGGGAGCCCCGTCCTTGTGTGGCCACAGAGACGTCTTCATAAAATACCTCAGAGCCATATCCACTTTTTTTGACTGGCAAAGGTGGGCTGAGTCCCTGAAGATGCAGGCTGGAAGGGCCCACCTTTCCATGGGCTGCACACATGAAACGGAAGATTTTGAATTGTGCTGTTCTCAGGTCTGCTGTTGGGCTGTCATCATCCTAATGGGCTAAAATATCTCCCACTCAGAGGTGTTTGCACCTCTGAGCTCACAGCATTCCTTGTCTCTAATGCTCATTTCGTAATTAATCATGAATTGCCTTGTAAAAACTCTTGTTTTTTTCTTTTTTTGTGTTGTTCAATATCTACTACTTTCCCTGTCCCAGCATCAGAGTGTCACATTTATAGTCAATAAAATCGACATTTAAAATTCTTGGAGAGATGGTATACTCTGATTAAGTGATTTTTATAAAATTAATTTTTCTTATTGCCAGTGATGCCTTTTATCATAGAAAGGTCAGAGGATGCAAATAATCAACAAGGGGAAGATACAAGTTACTGTGAACTCGCCACCCCAGTGTGTTAGCACTATTTGTATGTATGTCCTATCAGTGTTTATTTTCTTTGGTAGGTGCATGAGTATTCATAAAAATTAAATCATAGTGAACTTTGTGACTTTTAACCTGCATTTTAAATTTCATTACCTTGATTAGTTGAATTTTTACATTAACCTTAGGGCTAAAGCAAATACACATTTCCTCCCTGTCAATTATTGTTGATTTTTCCAAAGTGTACCATCCTAGAATTGGAATTTCAGAATTCCAGGGAAGCCAAGTGAAGTCTCAATTCTATGGGACTTTCTGGTTGGAGTTTTCTGAGTGGGGTGCAAGGCTCTCTTGAGCCAGTTTGATTCTCAGTCCATCCATATTGCCCGTTTAAGTGAGTTGTTCAATGGTGAATAAATCCTCAGTTTCAAGAGTTTGTGCCTCATGTGAACTTACTGTTGGGCCCTGGTTCTCAAACCTGCTGCCCAGGAGAATCGCCTGGCGGCCTGTACCCACTGCCTGGGGCCTGGTCTGATCTGTCTGCACATCGCTATAAAAACCCTCTATTCTCATGTCCAGCCAGGATAGAGAAGTACTGCTCTGGGTCATACTCTGGAATTAAAAAAAAAAAATTGCACAAGAAAGGAAATCCCCTGACATGTGTTTTTGTATAATTAATTTGCTTCTTTAGCTTAAGAGGCTGCTTCACATGGCTTCCTGTTAAGACAGCCTATCAAGGAAGATTGTGCCGTTTGTGCCTTTGCTGGGGAAAGTCTGTCCCTGTCATGTGCTGAATGTGCATTTGTCCATGCTTTGCCTCCAATGTGCACATTGAGAAGGCATCATGATCTTGTAACAGGAGAAGTTTTATCAAAACCTCAAGCTGTCTCCAGACAGCCTTGTTGGAAAAGGGCAGAGTGCCCATCTTGGCTGCTTCAGGAATGGGTTGTGTAGAATGTTCTGGGATGTGGGAAGCATGTAGGGGACAGAATACCAGAATATCTTGATGGTCCCACATATTTGACAGAGAAGCATGAAATCAGGAGTAGAACTGAGGAACAAATGGGCTTAATAAGCAACTTTGACTGCGGTTCAGCTTTTCTGGGTCGTGTCCTGTTATGGGCTGAATTGTGTCTTACCCTAGAATTTATATGTTGAAGTCCTAACCCCCATTACCTCAAAATGTGTTCTTATTTGGAGACAGAACTGATGCAAATGTAATCAATTAAGATGAGTCATTAGGGTGGGCTAATCCAATATGACTAGTGTCCTTATAAAGAGGAGAAATTTGGGCACAGACACACACAGAAGGAAGACCATGTGAGGACCCCGGGAGAGATGGCTGTCCTCCTGTCTGGGGAGGAAAGGAGCCTCCCCAGAAAGCAGTCCTGCTGACACCTTGATCTTGGACTTCCAGCCTCCAGGATAGGGAGAAATAAATTTCTATTGTTCTAAGCTGCCTAGTCTGTGGTGCTTTCTTATGGCAGCCCAGCAAATTTGTGTGGGCCCTTTCTCCTGAGCTGGGACTCAGCCTCTGGTCATTTTGGGATGTCACTCTACCTTCTTACTTCTCCAGAGTTCACAAGTTCCCCCAGCTGCCTTTGGGTCTCTGACCCCAGACTTGTACCTTTTCTCACCTACTAGTTCTCTGCCTCCTTGCCCCTGAAACCAGAAAAGTTCAACTTTCCATTTGAGCATTAGAGAAAAAAATGGTTATTTAGTCTTTGCCCACAAGAGCCTCTTTTTTAAAAAAAGTCTATTCAGTCTCTCTTGAGTGAGAAGATCATGCAAAACCTGTGAACTTCTCTTGGAAGCAGAAATAGTGTCTTGGCAAAGGTGGCCACATCCATCCTGGTCTGGTGGAAACTAATCTCTGGGAAAATTTTTAAGGAGATCCCTACAGAGTCTTGCATTTTGGGAGGAAGGAGAAGTTGCAGATGAAGGGCTGGGCTGGCCCTGTAGTCTCCCACAGCATCTGTTGACATTGAACATGAGGTCATGCTGGCCTTGAGAAAACAGGAATGGGAAGTCTGGCTTTTATTTCAAGTCCTAAGTTGTGACATGACACCAGGAAGAGGTAGCAGCCACCTGAGTCCTGGCATACCCCTCACATCTGACTGCAAAGGACTGAAGCCCCCATTCTGGGACCTGGAGGGGAGAATTGTGGATAATCAACTTCAGCACCCAGCCTTGAGAAAATCCTCAGGTTTACCTGATTCTTTATTTCTTTCAGGACTCCCAGTTCTCCCTTATCTTCAACTATCACAAATCCTGAAATTAGCCTAGAACATGCAGCCTCAAGACAAAATATGAGTGGCTTACTGCATTTGATGGAAAGGAGCATTTTCCCTTGCACAAACGTTTACAAATGGAGTTTGGACATGTCCTGTGTTTTATCCCTCCAGTGGCCTGTGGTGCATGTAGTGCTATGGATAACAGAGCATCCCCATTTGTACATGTCTGCTTGATCGACAGAGATGTGGGGTGGAAGGGGTAAGTTCCCTCTTTCCACCTGTGATTATTTTTCTGATTCAGATGGCATCTTGGCACCAGTGCTATGCATGCTGAATACATTTGGAGAAGGAAGGAAATAATAAAGATTAGAGCAGAGGTAAATGAAACAGAGAATAGAAAAACAATAGAGAAAACAAATGAAATCAAAAGTTGGTTCTTTGAAAAGATCAACAAAATTGACAAACCTTTAGGTAGATGGACTAAGAAAAAAAGAAGACTCAAATTACTAAAATCAGAAATGTAAGTGGGGACATTACTACTAATTCTACAGAATAAGAATGATACTAAGAAAGTACTATGAATAATTGTATGCCAAAATATTGGATAACCTAGATGAAATGGACAAATTCCTAGAAACACCAAATCTACCAAGACTAAATCATGAAGAGATAGAAAACCTGAATAGATCTATAAGTAGCAGGGAGATTGAATCAGTGGCCAAAAATTTCCCAATAAAGAAAAGTCCTAGACCCGATGGCTCCACTGGTGAATTCTACCAAACATTTAAAGAAAAACTAGTACCAGTCCTTCTCAAACTTTTCCAAAAATTTGAAGAGGAGGGAACACTTCCAAACTCAATCTATGAGGCCAGTATAGTCCTGATACCAAAGCCAAAGACACGACAAGAAAAGAAAACTACAGACCAATATCCCTTATTAACACTGATGCAAAAATCCTTGAAAAAATACTAGCAAACCGAATTCTACAGTATATTAAAAGAATTATACACCATGACCAAGTGGGAGTCGTTCCTGGAATGAGAAGATGGTTTGACATAGCAAAAACAATCAATGTGATATACCACCTCAGCATAAATAAGATTAAAAAACCCACATGATTATCTGAATTGATGCAGAAAAAGCATTTGACAAAATTCCAACAACCTTTCATAATAAAAACATACAACAAAATATGAATAGAAGGAAACTGCCTCCACATAATAAAAGCTGTATGTGAAAACCCCACAGCAGATATCATCCTTGATGGTGAAAGACTGAAGGCTTTTCCTCTAAGATCAGGAACAAGACAAGGATGCCTGCTCTCACCACTTCTGTTCACCATGGTACTGGAAGTTCTAGCCAGAGCAATTAGGCAAGAAAAAGAAAAGCTATCCAAATTGGAAAGGAAGAAGTAAAATTATTTCTTTTTGCAGATGATGTGATCACATATGTGGAAAGCTCTGAAAACACCACAAAAAAGCTGTTTTAGATCTAGTAAATGAATTCAGCAATGTAGCAGGATACAAAGACACAGAAAAGTCAGTTGCATTTCTACACACAATCAATGAGCAATCTGAAAAGGAAATTATAAAAACAGTTCCATTTATAATAGCATCAAAAAAGTAAAATACTTAGGAATTAACTTTCACCACGGAGGTCAAACACGTGTACAATAAAAAATACAAAACATTACTGAAAGAAATTAAAGAAGACATAAATAAATGGAAACACATCTTGTGTTCATGAATTGGAGACTTAATATTATTAAAATTTCAATATTACCCAAAGTGATCTATAGATTCAATGTAATTCCTATCAAAATCCCAGTGATGTTTTTTGGAGAAATAGAAAAATCCATCCTAAAATTCATGTGGAATCTCAAGGAACTCTGAATAGCCAAAATAATCCTGAGAAGGGGGAACAAAATTGGAGGACTCCCACTTCCTGATTCAAAACCTACTGCAGTTGTAGTAGTGGCATAAAGACAGACATATAGACCCATGGAGCAGAATAGTGAGCCCAGAAATAAACCCTTGCATATATGGTCAGATGATTTTCACAAGGCTGCCAAGACTGTTCAATGGGGGAAGGACAGTCTTTTCAACAAGTAGTGCTGGGAAAACTGAATATCCACAAGCCAAAGAATGAAGGTGGGTCCTTACCTAAAAGTGTATACAAAAATTAATTCCAAATGGATCAAGGACCTAAATGTAAGACCTCAGACAGTAAAATTCTTGGAAGACAACGTCCGACAAAAGCTTCACAACATTGGATTTGGCATTGATTTCTTGGATCAAAGGCACAGGCAACAAAAGAAAAAATAGACAAATTGGACTTTATGAAAATTAAACATTATGCATCAAAAGACACTATCCACAGAGTAAAAAGACAACCCACAGAATGAGAGAAAATATTTGCAAATCATACATCTGATAAGGGATTAATATCCGGAATATATAAAGATCTCCTTAAACTCAACAAAGAATAAACAACCGGATTAAAAACTGGGGAAAGGACTTGAATAGACATTTTTCCAAAGAAGATATATTATGGCTAAAGATACTCAACATCACTAATCATTAGGGAAATGCAAATCCAAACTACAGTGAGATGCCCCCTCACGCCCATTAGATGGCTACTATCAAAAAACCAGAAAACAGCAAGTGTTGATGAGGATGTGGAGAAATTGGACCCCTTGTGCGCTGTTGGTGGGAATGTAAAATGAAACATCCACTGTGGAAAACAGTATAAAGTTTCCTCAAAAAATTAAAAATGAAATTATCCTATGACCCAGCGATACTACTTCTGGGTATATCCCTAAAAGAACTGAAAGCAGGGCCTTGAAGAGATATGTGTATACCCATGTTCACAGCAGCATTTTTCACAACAGCTAAGATGTAGAAGCAACCCAGGTGTCGATGAATGGATAAGCAAAATGTGGGATATTCATACAATGGAATATTAGTCAGCCTTAAAAAGTAATGAAATTCTGACACATGCTACTACACGGATGAACCTTGAGGACATCATGCTCAGTGAAATAAGCCAGTCACAAAAAGACATACTGTATGATTTCACTTATGTCAGGTACTTGCAGTATTCAAAATCATAGAGACAGAAAATAGAATATGGTTGCCAGGGGCTGGGTTGAGGAGAGAATGGGGAGTTATTGTTTAATAGGTATAGAGTTTCAGTTTTAGATGAAAAGGGTTATGGGGATGGATGGTGGTGATGGTTGCACAACCATGTGAATGCATTTAATACCACTGAACTGTACACTTAAAAGTGGTTAAGGTGGTAAATTTTATGTTATGTGTATTTTACCACAATAAAATAAGGAGAAACAAACAACAAAAATCAATGATGCCATTATAAGGTACTGAGATTTTGAGAACAGATTTTGATGAATTGCTAAGGCAGCAAAGCCATTAGGGAGGAATTGATTTGTTCTGCTTAATCTGATACAAGAATCGTGGCTAAAATGGTCTTAAATAGTCTTGAGTGGCTTGTCATTCATAGGCAACAATGTATGGACAGAGAGAGGAAGGGATAGTGCCAGTAAGATGGTCTAATTAGTCCTAATGACTGCAGCGATCCAACTGGAATTGCCTGATAAGGAGTGCACCCTTATTATCACACCCTGCACACCTGTCCCTCTTCCAAGAGGGTGAAGCCTTGTACTAAGAGCTTGTGACGATTTATTGGAGGTGGTGAGAAGCCTTAAAGTGGAGAGCCAGCGTGCCTTGCCTCCTCGTTGGTTAGTGGAGTTAATACCAGATCTTCAGTGATAGCATGAGGCCTGCTTGTGGCCCCAATTCCAGTTATCTCTGAGGCAAAGGGTATGAGCTTGCAGATACATACACACACATGCGTGGAGCCCTCCTGTGGCAGGTCAGGAGCAGCCTAGGAAGCAGGCAGCCCTGGGGCAGAGCGGGTGGGGGTCCCCCAAGCCCATGCTCCCTTTGGACTTTTTAGCTGCATAAGCCAGAAAATGCTTGATGTTTAGACCGTTTATGTGTGTGTGTTTGTAACTAGAATTGGGAAGTGTCCTGACATAATTAGTTGTGTGCCATTAATATGTGTAATTTTGAAAAAAATCAGATGGTGGCCCAGTCATTTAGACAGTAATCCCCAATCTTTTCTCCAGGCAGGAAATGGACAATGCTGAAACTCTGCGAATAATTCTTGATGAGAGGCTACTCACCTTTTCAGAGCCTTGCTCATAGCCTGACACATCATAGCAGTTAACACTCTGTGCTGAACAAACAAAGGAAGAGCGAACCACTGAATGGAAAACTAGCAGTGGGAGAGCTGGAGCAGAATCCCCAGCTCTTAGCGTCCGTGGTGGTTTGGGATAGCTGCACAGGCAGTCGAGAACTCGCCCTCAGCTACCCAGGGTTTCTCTGGACACCTGGGTCCTTCAGCAGATCATCAGTGTTTGAAAGCCAAGTAATAAAGGATATCAGGGGAAGATGGGCCTCAGGTACTCAGCCTGGTACAGGTCGGGCCTCGGGAAGCTGCATGACATGCCTGGGGTCACTTGGCCCACAGTGTGCGTCCCTTCACCAGGACCTGTGACCCCTGGCACTGTCTTGAGTGTCCTGCACTTCCCACGCTCATTTCCACCATCCTCAGAAGTCCACCTGCAGCTGGCGGATCACATGTGGCCATTTCTACCATCCTCAAAAGTCCACTTATAGTGGGCAGAATATGTATGGCCTTGCAAATCTGTTCCTGGTGTTGAAGGGGTCACCGCCTCCCAAGCCCATCTCAGGGCTGGACCCATGCAGGTGCAACAGGAAGGCTAGGGCTCTATGTCAAGCCCAGGGAGGGGCCCAGTGTGGGGATGTGGGATGAGCAGTGTGAGCAGCCTGAGCTGGGCTTCCGTCCACAGCCTCCCTCTGGAGCACTATCCTCACACATGGAGGCCAAGGGAGCCCCCAAGGCCGATTTCCGAGCCAGTGGAGGGCCCTGCAAGTGGGCCTTGAGATCCGGGTGGGTGGTTACCAGGAGGTTCAGAGATGGAGGCAACCTGTGGACACACCAATATGGGAGGTGGAGGGAAGGCTACTGAGGGGCCTCTGGATCTCTTGTCTCTTTACAGCCTCTGTACCCTGAAGCTTCCTGGGCTTCTGTCTGGGCTGCAAACTTAATCTGTCCCATCCCAAACCTCTAGTTTTGTGTGTCCTGGGAGGGACCATCCAGCAGGTTAGGCTCTAGTGTCTGTCATGGGGACAGCCTCACTGAGTGGTGGTCTGACCCTATGACTCCAATTTCTTACCATGAGGAGGTTCTGCTGCCAAAGCATTGAAGCTCTGCATGATTATCTGCAGTATTTAGTTCTGAGGGGTACCCATTGGTAACTCAAGCATCTGCCATGGCATACAGAATCTCCACCATTGCTTTGCTCAGCTGTTGATCCACGAGCATGCATCACCACCTCACCTATGTCTTATTTGTCAGATCTCCCCCACAAACGTTTTGGGTGGTCACTTTATATGGACACTGTAGATGCTGGGTAGACACAACACCCTTTCCTGGAGGAGGTGGAGTGGGGCTTGGACAGAGGATGACATGCTGTGGGTGGAGTGCACAGGTGGCTGTGGATTCTAGAAATGGCAAATCACTCAGCAGAGCACGAAGGAGCCTGGGCGCTTCCTAAAGGAGGCAGTGCCCCCGAGAGCAGATGTGAGGCTGGTCTGCTGCCCAGGGGAGTGCTGGTCCCTGGTTCCAGCGCCTGGTGTGGGGAGGGAAGCGGTGTGGTGGGAAATAAGGACAATTCTCCTCTTTCACCTCTGCCTCTCTTGGCCCTGAAAGGAGGGGAGGGGACCCAGGCTCCATTGCCGCAGCTGTGCCCCGACACCTGATTTACAGGTGCCCATGTTAGCAAGGAGCCCACCTTGACCTGTTTTAACACGGGGAGAATTTATTGCTTTTTTCCTGATGTCAAAGATGCATTTGTTTCTCTGCACTGAACCTTCCTGACAGGAATGACAGCCCCTCGAGTACTGCAGCCCTGAGATGCAGCCGTGCTCCTGGGGGGCCTATGTCTGCTGCAGATCAGATCCCGCCTCCAGCCTGCTGGACACGTGGCAGCTGTCCCTTGTGGGGTCACTCAGTGTTCCCTCTCTTCTAATTGCTCCCTGTTCATTCGTGCTCTGCTGCTGCCATCTGCTTTGCCGTAGAGATGCGTGGAAGGAGCTGCTTTTTTTCTGTCCTGCTGCTTCCCCACCCATTGATTTTCCTTCGTCAAGTGCTTGTTTGCTGTGAACAGACAGTCTCCCCACCTGCCTGTCCCTCCATCTAGTGCAACCTCAGACCAGGGCTGCTGGACACCTTTAGTCCTTGCCATGGGAGTCAGCACACACAGGGTGTTGGAGCTGCAGGGGTGACACCTGATCCTCCAACCAAGCCTTTCCTTTCCTAGAAGGGAATTGCACTGATGTGCCCAGGGCCACAAGCCATTAGCCTCAGAAGGAGATTCATGATGGAACCCTCTACCTCATTTTGGGGAAGGGTTTAATTTTATCCGACAAATATGGACTGAGCCCCTATCATGTAAGATATTGGGACTGCAGTAGTGCTGTGACACTGAGTTCTGTCTCTGAGGTGTTTGTTCTCCAGAGGGGCATTTAGATTCTTACTAATTTAAATTTGTGTGGTTGCAGACTTACCAGAATGGAGAGTGGGGGGTATGTTAGCATAGACACAACGGCATGAGCACCCCCACTTCTGGGAGTCCAGTTAGCATTCTGAGGCATCTTGTCTGAGCTGTGGGACTCACCTTCCTGCCTGAACACACATGCATGGAGGCTGCGTCCCCAGGTTGGCCTATTTAGGCTGGCGCTGAGGTATGTGCCTCCCTAGCACAGAAACCTGAGTCAACCCTCAATGCCCAGGGCCTGTGAGATATAAGTATGGTTATCCTGAGTGCTCTCTGCACGTGGGACTCTGGAATTCTTCCCAGGTCCTCAGTTCTCCCAGCCGTTTTTTGGAGTGAGTGCTGACTGTGCCGAATTCTCCATTTCTTCTCTCTTCTCCCTGAGTGATGTGCCTTTCCCATGCCCTGCTGGACACCGACCGGATCCTTCTATCCCAAATATCTCTGATTTTACTGAAAGCAGGGACCAATGCAAACATCCCAGGTCCATCATGTGCTGGGGCGTCTGCAGTGTTCTGGGTTGTGTGCGACCTTCCAGTTGTTGTCCCCGGCTCTCTTCACTCCCGCATGTCAGAATCCCCATCCATTCCATAAGTACAGCTGCTTTATCTTCTCATTATCTGTCTCCCAATCCTTTGAAGCCATGTTTTAGAGATAGTTTTCAACACTAAAATATATTAAGGTATTTTACTAAATATAAATTTTTCCACAAGAATTTATTATGGTTATTGAACTAGTATTTCCCCTGCCTTCATGACAATAGGGGCTCTTTAGTAGAATGCAATCATAATTGTGACATGGGGTACCAGGGACCTGGAACGTCCTGCATAGCCAGGACGTCCCTTGGCCCTGACCGACCTCTGTGTGAGTCTCCTCCAGGTACTGCCTTCACTCCCACATCCCGTCAGGGTCCAGCTCCTTCTGTTGTGGTAGCAGAACAGGAAATGAGCTTCCAGGTTATTTTCTCCTCTAAGGAGGTTTTTAAAGACTTTTCGCTGCTGGAAGAATGGGAAGCAGCAGAGTGAGAACAACAAATGAGGAATGAAATCTCTCATCTCACGCCTTTCCAAATCTCACAGGGATGGAGCCTGACTCTGCCTGTCTTTGATCCATGTTTCTGTACATCTGTCAGAACCTCATGAGTTCTAAGAACCTCTAGGCCACTTGGGATCATCGCTGCCACCTGCAACACCCATCCCAGCCCCTGACTGTCCTCCACCCTCCCTCAGAAGGTTTCCTGCTTTCTATTCTCTATCTTGCAGCATATGTAAGGCCAGCCCTCATAATGATGGGCCTTCCGGCCAGCAGAGGCTAGAGCAGGACCCAAGTGCAATTTCCCTGGAGGGAATCCAGGTTTACTGCCTGCTCAGCTTTTACTCACAAAGGGAGAATATGCTAGATCCAGGGTATTTTTCACAGGATCTGTGGGAGAGTGGGGGTTGGGTATTATTGGTTGGTATTTGAGAAGCTCACTCAGAGCAAGGACTGCCAAGAGACCTGCCGTGACCAGCATGGCAGGTGCGGGACAGGCAGTGTCTTTGTGGACAGGGCACTTTGTGGTGTGGAGGAAGCTCTGTGGAGCTCAAAGCCTGACTTGGTGTAAGAGGCTTCAGGGGCAATGAGCAGAGGCATCGCGTCTGTATTTGCAGCTGCAGGGGTGGGCACCAAGTCCAGTGGCTCACAAGGTGCTGCCCACGGTGGGAGACTGGCCTTGCAAGGATGAGAACTTCCAATCATTCTTCGTTTTGGTCTTAGTTGAAACCAGAGACCAGAGGTTAATGCAGTTGTTGTTTTTCTTAGGTTTGTGTTGACTTGGCCCACGCAACATTATGATGCCAAGATGGCTGTGAGTCTCAGAGAAATTGACTTGAGCGATCATGAAGTGATCTCATTGATTTTTGTGGCTGTTACTTTCTTGCAGTGATATAAAGAGATTTTTCTGTCAGATTTTTGAGGAGCTGTTTTCCTGGAAAACATACAGCAATACAACAAAATAAAAACAAAACTGAAAATCTACCAACCCCAAGTGTGGAGATAATAGGGAAGCATGAATGTTGTTTACAAATGCCTGCTCTATCCATGTAAAGTAGTGCATGGGTTTATGCTCCTGTTAAAAATGTGATCAACTAGAAGGACCTGCAGCTAGGATATACAACTATGTACGGGGGAGATTTGGGGAGATAAAGCAGAAAAAAAAAAAAGAAGATTGGCAACAGTTGTTAGCTCAGGTGCCAATCTTTAAAAAAAAAAGGTGATCAGGTCAGTCCAAAGGTGATCAAGATAATGGCTTCAAGAGAAATATCGATCAGCTATACCTTTTCTTTAGGCAAAATTCACGAAATTTGTGCAGTCTATTAAGTTTGGTTGTGTTAGTATGTCTAAAGATTATGTTTCAGGCTATGAGAAAGAGCAGTGGATACACTTTTAGAAGTTTTTCCTGTCTGGCCCTTTGTTTCTTGGATTATTTACATAAAAGCATCTACCTGAATAGGGTATTACTTTCTCTACTTAGCCTCCTGACATGCAAGGCAGTACAGGTGCAGTGCATGTGTAGTTTTATTTTAAGTAGGTGTGTTATAGTCAGGGCAGATTTTTAATATTACAGGTAGTTTGAGATTCTTAGTAGTCTGGCAGATGCTGATGCCCTGGCCCCGGCCCTTTCAGGGCGTATCCTACTGTACAATCCTTTGGCTTTGCTCCCTGATGAGACTGAAAGTGCCAGAGGACTAATGAGCTTGGCTCCCCTATTCTCTCACCACAGGAGCCCTGACCAATGGCAAAGGAGGGGGTGTATAAATACTCCAGCCACTCCATGCCTTGGGAGGGATGATTCTGAGGTGTGTGGTAATTTTAGTGTCCGGAGTTCCATGGGGTTAAACTCCAGGCACCCAGTGATAGCTGGCTTGACAGTCCACCTGTTATTGAAAAACTTACCTTCCTGTCTGCCTTCCCCAATATGGGTATTTCTTATTTCAGAGTCTGCTTCTGGGGGAACAGAAACAATGACAAAAGTTTGTCCAGTGAAACAGCTGAGTGGGATTGCCTATATTGACATCACTGTCAATAATTCCCCAAGTGCCCATGGCTCCCAACCAGCTTCTTGTTGCCTCATTATTAAATATGAGCAGGAATCCCAGAATGACCAGACATGTGTAGAAAGCGTATAATGAAATACAGGAGCCCAGAGAAACACACAGAAGACAATGTGAAATAAACAGAGACTACGGAAAATAGGCAAACAAGTAAGACGTTTATAACTCTGGGGAAACAAAAAGGAGTATAAGAAAGGAATACTAATCACAATATACTATATGCCCTCACTGGGAATAGCATTTACAAAGTCATAATATTGTAGGTGTATAATACCAACCTGATGAAAATTATAACTAAACTGGGGCAATAGAGAGTGAGTGAGTGTGTGTGAGAGAGAGAGAGTGTGAGTGTTGGATGCAGTGATGTGTGATGAGGCGGTAGGTCCCCATCTTCCCTAGTAGGAAGTCCAATAGATAATGCCTAAATCTGAAAAATTGAGAAGTAGCAATGCAAGTGTGTCATTCAGAGATATGGAGATAAAAACCAAGAGAGTCAATTAGATGAGTTGAAACTGCTTGCCTCTGGGGAGTTTTAAAGGGGTGGGGAGTAAGAGGGTTAGAGGTTTGCTTATTTTCTTAACAAGACTTAGACTTTTCAAACCATCTGCGTGTTATGATGTTGAAAAATAAATCCTGAAATAAGAGGAGAGAGGTAACTTTGACAGCAGCAGCAACAACAAAAAATGAAACAAATACAAGTTATGTATGTTCTCTTTGTTCTTGTTCCAACAAATGTGTTTATTAACCTCTGCCAACAGTAGAAGTGATGGTAGTCGTTGCGCCAGCACTAATGATAGACTGGTGGACACCGCCAGCCCCCGACTTTTCACTGGGTGCTGAATAGTGCGGTTGGTAGAGTCAACTGGCTCTTTAGTAGATGGGCAGCCAGTCCTCAGCACCATGTCCACCCTCGGATGGCTGTTTGGTGTAAACACAACCTAGTGATGGGGACCTCTCTTTCTGATAGGATGACAATATCTAGCACTTATTGGGCATGGTCAGTTTTGCTATTGCACTTGTTTTGAAATTACGGATTTGTTCCAATGTGATTGATATGTTGAGGGAACACTTTGAGTGGAATGTGAATTTTGGGTTATGCATGACACTGATATTTTGCTAGTGTGGTTGAAGATTCACGAATAGATATGTTGAGTTTGACCACTTTCCTGGAGGACCATGTGAATGTACAGAAATGTCCACACTAAAGAATCCTTAAGGTATTTGAATCCCCTGACCTCAAACTCAGATGGGTCTCATTTTCTTTTTTCTTTTGTGTTTCCAGGTCTCGGTTTTCACTCTCTGAGTGACCTCTCTCTGACTTCCTGCTCCCCATTGCTATCATGGGCACTTGTCAGTTCACAATTTACAGCGTGACTGCTAGGTGACACCATCCTGTTTGTGCATTTTAAAGGGCGCTTAGTTTTGGTCTGTTTTGCATGTGTGTGTGGTTGCTTTTGTTTCATGGCTATACTTTTATTCACTGTTTCTTGTTCTTTGTGGTTGAAATGCCTTAAAAGGCCTCTCTTCCCTTGAAGGTGATGAAATACAGCCTGCTAGAAATGGTATGGTGCTTGTGAGGAACTGAGGCATAGAGAGATTGAGCTTGGTTCACAAGTGGCAGAATTGAGGTTCCAAGATTCCAAGACCAGCGTCTTGATTTCATTCCACCTCTTTCCCTAGTTTACTTACGGGAGATCCAGTAGCAAGTTGTCAATATGATGTAAGAAGCTCAAATTGTGTGGCGTTTTGGCCCCCAACCTTCCTGGGCAGAATCCTATTTTGACCCTCATTTTAAGCTGGGACATGACAAGCTATTTCTCTGGGAAGGAAGGTGGGGGTCTGGGATGGGATGCGCTGTCTGGGCTACAGAGCGGGTCTCAATCCAGGCACTGGCCCTCACCATTGGGCCTCCACCGCCCCACCATGTGCTCCAAGGGCAGGTCTGGGGGGAGCCCGGTGGGGAGGAGTCCTGCTGCTGCCTGGTTATGTTGGTGGGAAGGCACTGGTGAGTGCCAGGTCCCCTTCCAAGATGCCTGGACGGGGGCTCCCAGCAGCGTCTGTTAATAGAATTAGCTTGCTGTGGTGTTTTCTGCAGGGCCCAGCTTGAGTCCTGACCCCTGCCTCTAATTTTTGGGCGGTGTCTCTGGCCTGTGACTCAGGCAGTGAGTCTCTCTAACTCTTGCTGGGTTTGAGAATTATGCAGGGAAGGGAAAAAATGGCAGAAGTCTAACTTTTGGGAGTCCAAGGCTCGGCTTAAATCAGAGATCTTACAGCAGGAGGCCTTCTGGAGTCCTAGAAGAGCAGCTGTTTCAGCAGGAGCGGGGTATGCAGGGGGAGGTGCCAGGTGCTCCCAAATGTGGAGGAGGTGAGTCTCTCCAAAGGTGTCTCACGCACCTTGTACTTCCCCTTTTTCCTGGGACTTTCAGCCCTTTGGGGCTGTTTTTGGGTTCTTGACGCCTTGTTTTGGGAATCGCTGCGTGGTTTGGCATTCATCACAGCTATGACACAGAACTTGGGGTTTGCTTCTGGTGTTGAAGTTGGAGAGCGAGCGGGGGACACACACTCGTGGCAGATTTCCTCTCTCGGTGATGTCACCCTTCTGTGCACATTTCCATGGGACTTTTTGTTTTGGACCATTTTGCATGTTTGAAACAAAGTATATATAATAACCGTTACCTCAACACAATGCTTTTATTCTGTGTTTCAGACAGCTTCTTTTTTGGGTGAAAATGCTTAAAGGCCTTTGATACTGACAGGTGAGAACCAGCCCTGGTAGGGAACAGTGTCTCCCCTGGAAGATGAGTGCTCAGCCCTGTGGACCCTAATGACCTTCCATGTGGCCCATAGCAGTGTCCCTGGGCTGTCCCCAGGCTGTCCCTCCCTGTCCCCAAGCTGTCCCTGGAGCAGCATCCCCACGCTGTCCCCAGGCTATCCTTGGAGCAGCATCTCCAGGCTGTCCTTGGGCTGTCCCTGGAGCAGCATCCCCAGGCTGTCCCCAGGCTGTCCCTGGAGTGGCATCCCCAGGCTGTCCCCAGGCTATCCTTGGAGCAGCATCCCCAGGCTGTCCCTGGGCTGTCCCTGGAGCGGCATCCCCAGGCTGTCCCCAGGCTATCCTTGGAGCAGCATCCCCAGGCTGTCCCCGGGCTGTCCCTGGAGCAGCATCCCCAGGCTGTACAGGGGCAGTGTCCAGCCTCCTCTTCTGCCTGAGAACTTGGACAACTTGGTCCCAGCAGGAGGAGGCTGCTGTGGCCAGCCTGAGCCTGAAGTGTGTCGCAGGGAGAGCTACCCACCCACAGTGCTCACCTTGGACTTGCTGGAACCTCCTGGGCAGCTTGAAACTGTTCCCTCCTGGGCCCATCACAAGAGGATCTGTCTTGTGGTCTGGGTGGGACCTGCCCTCACCCCAGTGAAAGGCCAGATGGAGGAACTGAATTCCTATCTACTTGGTGTCCTGTGGCTGGGCCCTGGGGGGAACCAGGCCCCTGCTATCCCACACCCGCTCCTCCTCCCCACATCTGGAGGGGACTGAGGGGCAGATACACCTGGACCCATCGGGGCAAGGCCAGACCCACACCTCCCATCAGGTGAGCCTGGGTACCTGGGGTTTGGCGTAAAGGACTTTACTCGGTGCCATCTTGTGGCCACTTTGTGGTATTGCAACCCTCCCACCCCAGTTCTCACAGAAGTGGGTGGAATTAATCCTACACTAGCTCCTGGAAGGGGGAGTAGAAATAAACAAAGACCACCCAAATGAAAACAGAGACTACTTATTCTGAACTGGCTGTAGCATAGGGCCAGGGACACTTTGTGGTCGCAAAGGGGAGGCCCAGATGGGCCTGATGGAAATGGCTGGTCTTGGGGCTGCAGGTGGGCAAACTGGGAGCAGTGTCCTATATGATTGATTAGGGGAGTGCATTTGGCTTCCTCTGGTTGGTCCTCACTTGGAAGCAGGGACCAAATTAGGGAAGCTGCAGTCATTGACCAAGTCCTGGCTCCTCTGGGCTGATGGCTCCTGTCCCAACATCATCATGGTGTGGCCCTGCGCCTGTATCTGTTCAGTCTGTCAGTGGGCAGCTGCACACACCAGCAGTCCAGGGCTATGTGGGATTCTGAGGCTTCAGCTCTTACCTGAGAGTCAGGTGCAGGGGCAACCCCATTCCCACAGCCTGCCCACCCACTGTTTTTGTCACTTCTCTATAGTCTTCATTGCCCTTTCCAGGGAATTAGAAGTTTTGATGTTTATTTTTCTTCTGCAATAGAAAAAGTTTCTCTATTCACTTAGCTGACTTCTGTGTCTTATTTCCTTTCTGTGCTTTGAGGGGTGGCACCAAAGCAGAGCGTGCTTGGTGGTTGGTGGTACCTATGTGGGAGGGAGGCTTGGGCATGTGTGGCTGGAGGAGAGCCCATTGGCCACAGTTTCTGCATGGCCTCCTTTGCCTGCCCTTGGAGCTGTTGAGCAGTTCCCTCTCTTAGCCCAGTGTTTCTCCTCCTAGGCAACACCACCCGTGGCAGGGCCCGCCCTGCAGCCTGAACTCGGCCTTGGGTTTCACTTGGAAGATTTCTACTTGTCTTCAGGTCTCCTCTTCTATGCTGCCTCCTCTTGGAAACCTCCGACTCCTCTGGATTTGGGAGCCTTTCTCTTCCGTCTCTTGTGCTCCCAGTGCACCTTCATTTTAGCAGCTATGTCTGTACTCAACAGGCTGGGACTCTAGGGGGCCAGCCCTCCCTGTGAGCCTTCGCCTCCCCCAGGTTGCAGGGTTTTGATGGGAAAGAGCTGGGGGCAGAGCCCTCCCAGAGCTGTTGAAACCCCTTGGTTAGGATTGGGGTTGTGTGCTGGGGCTGGGGAGAAGGGAGATTGTAGAAGGTGACATAAGTTGAATGCAGGCTGCATTATACCTTTTTTGAGAAGCCAATAAACGATATTGCGTCATGAAGAGCCGGAGCTTTATTGCTGTGCGTCCAATTACACATCATAATTCTGTCTTTACGAGTATTAGGTAATTAGGTTATAATGAACACCATTAGAGTAATTACACCATTTGGAAGAATCACCCAATAAGCCATGAGAAATTGCTTTGAAAAACAAGAAAGTTTATCTGATGAAAATTACGTTTGAAGAATTTCAGTTCCAAGGTGCAGATTCACCAAAGTAAGAAATCCACAGCAGTGTTAACCCCCACAGACACCCAAGCAGGAGACCTGTGCATTGTCTCCAGGAAATGCTTTAATCCTCCAAATGACATGCTAAATATTGTCTTTCCCACTGTGAACGGTTTCTGCATCGTTTGTTTGGGGGGCGGAGGGCATCCAGCTTGGCACACGGCCCATTTTGTAGGGCGGCTCCTAGAATGGACTCCCCAGTGCACCCCTCAGTGCTTTTGTTTGAGAAAACCAGGCTGAACTTTGATTTCTTAGCGTGTGAGTTGGAGACTGTGCTATGTACACTTGACCTTTCTAAACAACATTTAGGTTTCTTGGATGTTTGCAGGATTTTCAACTTGAGGATTTCAGGCTAAAAGAAGCCACTGGGGTGAGGGGGAGGCGGGGGTGTAGATGGTGTTAGAAATTGTGGTGTTGAATGTTTCCAAGCTCTGTTCTCTTTCTGGCCCCTCTCCTTTCTGGTAAAAATTAATGAGTGTGACCAGGATTCTCTTTGGGGTACAGGAAGCCCCTACGAAGACAAGGATGAGGATGGTTCCTCCTTCTTTTCCAGGGCCCTTGGAGAGGGAACTAATGTAGTCGAGCACCCCTAGATGACATCCCTCTCTTGTTAGGGCAGGGCTTTCTGCACCATTACAATGAGAAGACTGTGGGGAGGTTGAGAAAGGTTAAGCAGTTTGTCCCAGATGAGGCCATGCATCTGGACAGTTGCAGAGCACAGTCCCGCTGCCAGCCCTGTGTCCTCATCACACTTTCTGCCTTAATGGAAGAAAGGTATTCTCCAAGTTCCACCCAAGTGGCTGTGTCGGGGAGACAGCCTCCGAGACATGTGAGGTGGCTTAGGAACGTGACCTGAAAACCAGGGCGGAGGCACCGGCAGAGTCCCGGGCTCAGCTTTGTATCTTTGTGGTTTGATGTAGAGAAACTCTACCTTTCTGCAGCGTCTCCATGTGATGGGGTCCTAGCGGACTGAGTCACACTGACACAGGCCAGTGACCCCAATGCTGAGCAGGCACTGGGGCAGTCCCACCCCGACGTGGGCTGCCACCTGGGACTCTTAACTGACTGGAGATGTCTTTCTGTGACCCGGCAGCAGGAGGCCCTTCTCACAGCAAGAGGAGTGTCTGGTGGAGCCATGCATACCCAGACAGTACTGGACAAATGGGTGAGCCCCCACGTTCTGCTTTTTCTTTTGAGGAAGATTACCCCTGAGCTAACATCTGTGCCCATGTCCCTCTATTTTATATGTGGGACACCTGCTGCAGCATGACTTGATAGTGGTGTGTAGGTCCATGACTGGGATCTGGACAGGTGAACCCTGGGCTGCTGAAGTAAAGCATGCAAACTTAACTGCTATGCCACTGGGCCAGGCCCCCCCCCCCTTTTTTTTTTTTGCTGAGGAAGATTGGCCCTGAGCTAACATCTGTTGCCAATCCTCCTTTTCTTTTGCTTGAGGAAGACTCGCCCTGAGCTAACATCTGTGCTAATATTTCTCTATTTTGTGTGTGGGTTGCTGCCACAGCATGGTTACCAATGAGTGGTGTAGGTCCATGCCCAGAATCTGAACCCACAAACCTGGGCCACTGAAGCAGAAGCGCCAAACCCAACCCTTATGCAATGGGGCCAGACCCCCACTTTACACTTCTCATGCGAGCTGATGTATTAAGAGATTAGTTGGTTTTGTTCCCCATGTTATTCAGACACTAATTCTGAGATGAGGCCCTGTCTTGCAGTGTGTGGATACCTTCTGCTTTCAGCTTCCCATGTTCACAGCCGTTGGTGATGCAGAGATGGACCCTGGTGAGCTGGTGCTCCCACCAAGTGTCCCCCACCTCCCCAGCATGTCCCCCCAGTTCCCTCTCTTTGGGGTGCCGAGCCAGGCTCTTGTCCCTTGGTGAAAGGTCAGCCCTGTCCACACAACCCCCTTTCTGGGTGTACCCCTCACTGACCCTCACAACCCACCAGGTGCAGTGTTGTCTCTGCAAGGCTTCCCTGCATCGACCGGCCCTGAAATGCCCATCATAACCCCCCTGTAACTGCCCAAGGGGACTTCGCTGTCTGTCAGTCCAGGACCTGACCAAGGCTGGTCTTAGCTCACAGTAGGGCTCTTGTCTGTCCCGGTGCCAATTCCCAGGAACCCACTTCTGGTAGGAGTGGTGTGGCCTGAAGGTGTCCTCATTTTTGTCCTCGCTTTACCTGGAGTGCAGCTCCTGCCCCACCTCTACTGACCACCAAGCCTCTGGGGTCCAGCATCAGGTCGCCCTCCCTTACTGGACCACGCAGCTCTTAGAACCATTGGAATCTCTGAGTGATACATAAGAGTGTCTTCTGTGTGCTAATGAGATGGCTGGGGACCCCCGTATGGCTTCAGGATGGGGGCTGGTCCCCAGAAAGACCACAGCATGATTAGAGGATTGGAACTTTCAGTCCCACCCCCTGACCTCCGGAGAGAAGAGAGGGGCTGAGGTTGAATTAGTCACCAATGGCAGATGATTTAATCAATCATGCCTATGTAATGGCACCTCCATAAAAACCCCTAAACAACAGATTGGAGAGCTTCTGGGCTGTTGAACACTGGAGGTGCTGGGAGGGGGGTGCCTGGAGAGCACATGGGAGCTCCCCGACCCACGTGCCTGGCCCTGTGCCTCTCCTGCATCCGGCTGTTCCTGAGCTGTACCCTTCATAATAAACTGGTAATCTAGTAAGTGAAGTACTTTACTGAGTTCTGTGAGCCTTTCTAGCAAATTACTGGACCTGAGGAGAGGGGCATGGGAAGCCCTGACTTACAGCCCGTCCATTAGAAGTTTGCGTACCATGGGACTTATGACTGGTGTCTGAAGTGGGAGGCGGTCTTTTGGGGCTGAGTCCTTAACCTGTGGTGTCTGCAGTAACTCCACTATTGATTTGATTTGATTAATTCAATGCAGTCGGAATTGATTAAATTGTTGAACATCCAGTTGGTGTCAGAGAAACAGAGAAATGGTGTGGGAAGAGACACCACGTATTTGGTTTTGGGGAAAATAATCTCAGACTGTGCTTTTGGAAATTGCCAGTATTTTTGTTTTTGTTTTTAATACTTAAGACATACATCTTGAGGGAGTTAGCAATATAAAGTGCTTTATCATCATGTCCTAATGAGTGAAAGGAGAATGAGTGTCTCAGGGCTCATGAAAGGGGAGATGACTGGGCTTTAGCAGCCATGGGTGGGCAAGGCTGGAGTTGGCTTTGGAAGACCAAGAAGGCTCTAGATGGGCAGAGAGAAGAAGGACTTGCCCATGCTAGGGACAGCAGAGCCAAAGCCAAAAGATGAGAACAAATGTAGAGGGGATGTGACGTGCCAGCTGCCATTTGCGTGAGTGAAAATAAGTAAAATAAATAGAGCAGCCCTTTATGGCCCTTCCTGCTGTGTGGATTCCATGTTGAAGTTCACAATTTGGCCTGGCACCCAAGCCTCTGATTTGAATATTAGGATGCGGTAGTGGGGATGATGAGAAGTTATGGGCCCTCTCTAATGCCAGAGAGGCAGGGGTCTTGGATATTCCTCAGTGAAGCTCACTTGTTCACTTGGAATGTGAGGGAACGAGCTAGAATCAGTTAGGCTGCTGTGGGACCAGGAAAAGAATGAGCTGCTGGCTGAGAGTGTACGTGATGGGGCGTCCATGCCAGGTGGAATTTTTCAGACTTGCTTTATGGGGCACTTGGCAGAGATGAGCTTGGCTGGGTGAATGCGGTTTTCAGGAAGAACTTCCCCCGTGCCATTAAGATATTTGTTCATCCTGGCTTTGCTCATGAGACTTGAGATGTCAAGTAGAGGTGAAAGACTGCATTCCTCTAAATGGAAGAGAGCAGGAGAGACAGAGGCTTTCAGTAGAGAACGTATTAATGAATCAGGTAACAGTCCTCCAGAAGGATGAGTGGGTTGCTACGCTGCCTTGCTCGAGGTGGACAAGCGTGCTCCTTGTCGACATCTACACGACAGAAGTCTATACCTGACTTGTGAGGTCTCAGTCACACAGGACTAACATTACTGTGTTCAGTTCAGACTGGGGATGGTGTTTTGTTGCTTTTGCAACTAAAGAATCCCAACCACTGCTGCAGCAGAACCAGTTGAGGGGGAGGGTGGAGGAGAAAGATGCTCTGGGTTTACTTGTGATGCAAGGAATGCTTGGGCATGATTAGTGCACTCAGACATAGATTCTTTATGATGGATAAATTTCTTGTCTCTTTTCCTTGGTGTGGGGAGAATATTACAAACAAGTGGAAAAGTACATTCTAAACCTGCGTAAATTGATGTGCTGCGGGTCTACACCAACACCAGGAAGAAGGGTAAGGCTGGAGTGGAGGCTGACCATCCTAGAAGAATCCATCAGACTTTTGTGATCAATTTAGTAATAGATATTGTTGGAGGAAAAGAAAAACACTCATAAAACCACAATGAAATATCAACCAACTACAGAAATATATGTGCAATAGATGAGAGAGCTCCAAAATAGCATAAGAGTGTTCCAGTTTCTCCAAATTGTATTTAATTCCCCTTGTAATACATCTAATACACCTCACTCTAAAAACATGAAAAATAAGGAAAACAACAATAAAAAATCACTCCCAATATCATCTTTGTCCCAAACACCAGCAGTAGCTGCAGAAGCGATGTTGATTGCAGAGATAGAGAACCCAGAGGGCTGGGACATGTTTATCACCTCCACATGACAGTTGGCAGATTGTAAATTTACATTTGGTGATGGGGGTTGTTTTTCTTACAGTATGTACTGAGGATTGAGGGATTGTTTTAATCAAAGGCTAAGACAGAATTGCATCTCAAAAGACTCATCTGACCTCATTCTTGGATCGAGTACTTTATAGTGTCTGTAGTTGTGTCGAGGTTGCTGTGAGGGTTTCCTGGGTTATTATCCCATGGGGTGAGAAGAATGAGCTGGAATGAAGTGCTGCCCTCACGAAGTGGAGAGGTCACCATGCTCAGAACCAGTGCTGTGGAGCAGTACTGAGCCCCACCATAGCCCAGTAAGTGTAGGCAAAACAAAGAAATGGAAATTTTTCTATCAAATTTGGGGGCAGAAATCTTTGATAGGAGTACTTTAAAGCACACTTAACTTTGGGAGCAATTTTGATAGGAAACAGGTGATCTGAATTTTCAGGAGAACGGCCTCAAGTTTCTCTTCATTTTCCTATTTGGACACTGCCTGGATGGCCAGTGTCATAATCCTGGTCCATCCCCATCTTAGAGGACAGAGTTACCTCTGATCTGATGGTGTAGGACCTTCTTGGCTCAGGGGCTGCCCACAGATGTCACCATGCAATATCTCAACAAAACCTCAGCGTGGTGGCATCAGTAATTCTTGGCCACTGTTACCCGGAAAAGGACATTTTCTGAAACTTGAAAATGAAAGACTAAATAATTTGGCATTCTAATCACTGAGAACAATGGTATTATGATCCTGATGGTAGTGGCTCTGATTTTCGGTTAAGCAGGATGTTTCATGTTTGCCCAGGCAAGTTTGTGATTTTCCATTTGATTGCCTCCAAACAGCTCTCTTTGATTGGCATACAATGAGATGGTTTTCATGGAAATAAAAACAGAAGTGAATTCTGCTTTGGTTGTTTTGTGTTTACCTTTAGTGTTTCTTCAAATCCCTTCAAAGCTGAAATTTCATCAGAGTGAATTTTCATGGGTGCAAGTAAAAACAAGATTCTCTATGAAGTGTTGCCTTAATTGAAAAGCAGCAAAACAGGATACCAGGACTCTGGTCTCTGGAGCTGCCCCCAGGACTTTATAGGAAAGCAGCTTTTGTTATCATGGGACTCAAAGAGTGTTGGCCTATGCGGAAGAACTTGGTTCTTGTCTGTATTACCAGAAAAGAATAAGTTGTCTCATCTTCCTGTTCAATATTCCGAGGGCATTGGCAGAGAGTAAGAAATGGAAACTCAGAAAGAAGAAAACCTCATCCTGGACTCTTAAAGTAGCACTCCAGTGAATGCCACTGCTATGAGGATGTGGAGGCGACATTATTGATCAGCAAAACCCATTCACTGCATAGTTATGTGCTAATATAAATTATGTTTGTTTGAGCTTGGACTCATGAAGATGTCTTTTGAGAATTAGTCCTTCTTGTCTGTACCTTTTACAATAAAGGCATATCCACGAGTTAGGTATAATCAGTTTTTGGTAAATGAAATTGATTTTAAAAATACAGATGGGCCTTACTTAAGCATATAGAGTTTGGAGTGATTTTTGATAAAGTGAAGGCTCACTGTTTCCCACAAACACATTTCTGGCTTAATCTCTCCTCTGAATTAGGGTTCTATTATTTAAAACTCATTTGTCTTGATTTAAGCAGTGTTCTTCCTCAGTATTCATGTTGTGCACTTTGGTCTATGTTGCAGAGATCTCTAACTGTTAAGAGACCCTCCCCCTCACTATGGGTAACTGAGCTTGGTAGGAAAAACCTTTGGAAACTGGATCATTGCTTCTGCAGTCCTAAATTAATAGCTTTTACAGCCCGTGGTCCTAGCAGCTTGGGTAGGAGTTTCCAATGTTGTTTGTGCTGCCAAGAGACATGGTGGAAAGTGGTTGAGAGGTCCTGTCTCGTTTCCAGGCTACCGTGAATCCTCAAAATTAGTGGACTTCTCTGTTCTGCTTTGAGAAAGTGTGACACTGCATAGCCTTGGCCAGGTCTTTCTCCTACACAGTGACCTCCGAGTGCTGCTCTGTGGATGATGTCATTGGACATATACACGTCAAATACTGTTGAATGAGAAAGGCGGATGCAAGATAGTCAGCACAGATAAATCATTAGAACAGGTGTGGATGATCAATGATAGAGACAGGAGATACTTAGAGTGATTCCAATGAAATTTAATGTTTGCTATGATCTCTTATTTGTAAAATCACTCATGTTCTTAATTTATTTTTTATTTATTTTTTCACTGAGAAAGATTCACCCTGAGTTAGCATCTGTTGCCAGTCTTCCTCTTTTTTTTAAATGTGAGCCTCTGCCACAGCATGGCCACTGACAGACGAGTGGTGTAGGTCTGCACCCGGGAACTGAACCTGGGCCACTGAAGTGGAACATGCCAAACTTAACTGCTAGGCCACCAGGGCTGGCCCTCACATTCTTGATTTAAAATGTTGTTCTTTTCTCTGAAAATGTTCAGAGTCAGAGTTCTCAACAGAAAGTAACAATCCAAAATAGGGAGCCTTTTAAAACAAAGGATTCCAGCCAAGTCAAATTCCTTCAATATACTCAGACTTTATGGATAATAGTAATTCTCAAATGTCAAAGGATTTAAAAAATATTAATGACCATTGCTTATCGATGTCTGTGCATCTCTTCTCAAGACATAAACTTGACAAGAAAGATGATTCAACTTGAGAGAGTGCTGTGCCCAGCTTGGTCTCCCTGTCCTCTTCTCTCATTGGTGTTCTTTAAATTCACACTCTTCTGGCACTTGAATATAGATCAATACCTTTCTTTCCTAACAATTTAAAGTTCTTCTATTGCCCTTCCGTTTTGATGACTCTATTTAGAGTATTCTTGGCTCTTGAACTTCAAATTAAACTTCTGACAGTCTGACTGGTTAACTTTTAAAATCATTTCTTGGATTCTCTGTGGGATATTTAACATCTCTGAGTCCATGTAATTAATAAGAAATTGAGAGCACATGCACAGACAAAACTCTGCACCTTAAATCGACAACTACAGGGGGCTGAGAGCGAGCTCTTCTTGAGAAGATTGTACTTTAAAATTTTAAGTATTTGTTATTTTCTGTTTTGTTATGGGGTGATATTTACATCATTGCTGTGTTCTGAAGCAAATATTGGTTCCGTAGATCATATCTAACAGATACTTTCAGTAATGGAAAAGAAATACCTTAATCCATCTGCCACTTTTGCCTCTGATTACTTTTTTGAATGAGTTATAAAAATAATTCTTCAAAGCAGTTTAATAGGAATTTTACATTAGGTCTGTCTTTTGAACTTTTGTCAGATGTTCAATTCAGGAGGTGTGTCTTCAAGGGTACCCTGATATATTAATATACACATTAATATTCTCTAGGTAGCCTGTAATGATAAACATTAATATACTCTCAGGATATTGAAGGGATTATGTATCATTTATTAATATAAGAGAATAGAGTGAGAGAGAAAAAGTTCTTTCTCCAGAAAAAGATTTATGCATCTCTTCTCTTCTTGGTGATTTCCTGAGGAGAGAAAAGGGGGAGTGAGGAGGAGCGAGAAGACTAGCATTTAAAGGACTTTTCGATTCAGTGCAGTTTCACCTACCTTACATTAAAAACTAAAAACTTAGAGAGGCTGTGTGGCTTGACCAGGGTCATAACTCCGGGGTTGGTTTTCAAAACAAGTGTCTGTGATCCCAGGGGCCTGCCATCAACCCTAGGACATGGCCTTGGGTCCTTGCTTGCCTTCCTCCACATCTTGACCCTGCACAGCTGCTTCTAGAGGGCCTTCCAGAGTCGCTGAGGCTTGTCCAGCTGTCTACAAATGTGTCCCACCCTGAGGGACCAGAGATTGGGCTCAGCTCACAGCTGGCCCACAGTGAGGGGGTCACCAAGAAGTAGATGGGAACACAGAGCCCAAACTACTAGGGGGTTTGATTAAGTAAAAAAAAAACATTGTCAAGGTCTTTTAGAGTTGCTAACAATATTTTCTGAGACAGAATAACCAATGCAGTTTATTTACTTTTAAGTCAGGTTTATTTATATAATAATATAATTTGTAAACAGTAAAATTCATTGTTTCTTAAGTACACAGTTTGATGAGTTTGGAGAAATGTGTACAGTCATACAGCCAACACCACAGGCAATATTTATAATGCTTATGTCATTCCCAAGTTTCCCCATGTCCCTTTGTAGTCAGCTCCCCATCCCCCGCCCCCTGCACCCGAGCCCAGCAACCTCTGACCTGACTTCTGTGCCTGCAGTGTTGTCTGTGTCACAGTGTTGTGTAAATGGACTCCCGCAGCATGTGGCCTGCCATGTCTGGTTCCCTTCACTCATCATAATGCTTTTGAGAGTCACACATATCATTGTAAGTATCAGCAGCTCATCTCTTTTTATGGCAAAGTGGTGTTGCATTGTGTGGATGGGCTGTATTTTTTTTATCCATTCACTAGTTGTGGACATTTGGATTGTTTCCAGTGTTCATTGTTATGAATAAAGCTGTAATAAACAGTGGCATACGATTTTTGTATAAACACATATTTTCATTTCTCTTGGATAAATAACCAGGAGGACAATTGCTGGGTCATGTGGAAAGTGCGTGTGTAATTTTATAAGAGAGGGGTGAAGGTGTTCCAAAGCAGCTGCAGCGTTTGACGCTCCCCCCAGTGAAGTGTGAGAGTGCCGGTGGGTCTACTCCTTGCCAGCACTGTATTGTGAGCTTTCCCCTCCATCTGGTGGGCCTGTAGTGGTATCTTATTGTGGTTTTAATGTCTTATGAATGATGATGGTGACCACCTTTTCATGTGTTATTTGCCATCACAACTCTTCTTTGATGAATGCCAAGACATTTTAAACTTAACTATTTCCCTATCTTGGATATGAGAATATGGGCAGATTTTATTAACAGACTATCTAGTTGTAACCATATTCATGATGATCTTCTCAGGGAAAATTGTAGTTTTTGATGGATTTAATGTCTGTGGGGTTTAGGAAGAGAAAGGATCATTTTTCGGATCCCTGGTACTACTGGCTTTAACCTCGCTAGCTGTTCTGTGCCTGGTTGCTCTCCACATTCTTCTAGACCACCTGCCGCAGACGCAGAGACATTGCCCATGTTCTCCGCAGGGTTCACAGTGCCTGGAGCTATGCCTGACCCCCAGCAGTGCCCGCCCCCTGGCACTCTGTCAGTGTTTGGTGAGTGAAGGAATGCATGAGCAAAGAGAGTCCAGGGGAGCAGACCCTCTAGTGCGTTGCCTGCCCCTCGGGGCACCTTGCGCCCGGTGCCCACATGTCTCCCCTCCAGGCCCTGCTGTGAGAGCCCGAATGACTTCCTAGGGGAGGATGCGAGCCCCTGCCTGGCATGTGCTGGCTCTTTTCTGACACGTGTGCTCTGAACGTCAACCGTGGCCTCACTGCCAAGGGGAGCTTGGCTTACACCTTCAACTTCAGCCTCGAGAGCCAGGTTCTAGAGCAGCGCAACTGTTGTAAACCCTTCCTCCATGCGCGGGTTTCCTGTCTAACCAGTTCTCTGCACAGCCAGGTACTGCCAGGCTCTGCCTTTCTGCTTTTTTGATTTTAAGCCGGAAGGGATTGTCTTCATCTTTCCCCATCTTTCATTATTTGTTGTTCACATTTTCCATTAAATTTTCATACAGTGGGAACCAGAGCGTTCCGAGTGCACAGTTTTGAGTTTTGGCAGATGCACATGCCACGTCACCCCTCGTCTGTTGAGACACAGGACACTTAAATCATCTGGAAGTTTCCTTACGCTTCTTTCCTGTCAACACCTCAGCCCCACCCAGGAAACGACTTCTCTGAGTGGATTTCTGCTGGGTGCGTTTTCTTCTTCCTGCTTCTGTCACTCAGCGTAATGGCCCAGAGAGCCATCCACGTGATTTCCTGTCTCAGTGGCTCCTGTTTATTGCTAAGAGGTACTCCATTCTATGCGTACATCACATCGTCAAATCTGTTTTCAGGTTGATGGATATTTCTTTTCTTTTTTCAGTTTTTGGCTCTTATGAATAAAGTTTTTCTGAATGTTCTTGTGCAATTATTTTTATGGACATATGTTTTCATTCTCTTGGGTAAACATCTGGGAGTGGAATTGCTGGGTTACTGGGTAGGGGTATGTTTATCTTTTAAGAACTGCAAATTGTTCCCCAAAGTGGTCATCTGTCCTGTTTTACCAGGAATGCGAGTGCATCAGTCAGCTCTGCACTCTCGTCAGCAGTGTTTTCTGTCTTTTTAGTGTTAGCCACTCTAGTTGGTATGTGGTGGGATCACATAGTGGTTTTAATTTCCATTTCCAATGGTCTGTTGGGGTATGGCTTCTTATTCTCAGCAAAAGAGCCTGCAGACCAGACAGGCAGCGTTTGAAAGCCAGCTCTTCCCTAGAGCTATTGCTAGGACCCTGAGTGAAGCGCTCAGGGTCAGACTCCATCTCTTCCTCTGAAGATGGGGATAAATAACTGTACCTATCTCAAGATAAAGGATTAGTTGTGTGAAGCACTGACTCAGGTGCCTGGTGCATAAATGTTGGTATTGTCATTACTGTATTTTTCCTGGAGTGCAACCAGTTGTTGTGTTTGCTGGTTTCTTCAGTGTCCAGCCCAACACCACCCACATAAGCATCTCATTCCTCACTCACTTACTGCATAGTTACTGGATGCTGCAGGACAGAATGTTGGGCTTGGTTACAAGGCGAGCCACAGAGAGATAGGAGCCTTCTTCCTCATGCTCTGGGTTGACAGGGGTCCTGACTTTTGCCCAGGTGAAGAATGTTTTCATTCTTTTGTTGCCAAGCTGGTCTCTACTCTTCAAGCGACTGGTCTGAAACATGATTGTTATTTATCTGAGTGTTCCTGAGTTCTGTTCCTTCTTTAACTTTCATTTGTTGGGAATTGGCTACATTGCGATATATTCTCCATTTCAAAGATGGATGAGTCACCTTAATTCATCAGCAGAAAACAGCAATCCCCAAACAAAAAATCAACCAGTTATCTGTGCCAGGAGAGACAGACTTTATTTGATTCTGTGGTAGCTGGTATATTTTTTCCTCTGAAGAGATTGAGTAAAGGAACTCTTAGTAAATGTGTGTATGTTACAAAAATGGTCTCTTAGCTGTGGGCCCACTAGTTTACTAGAAAGAAATATACGTATATTTAAAATCAATATAACTTTACTTGGTGAAGATAAATGTATTTAAGAAGATGTGGGTAAGGCTATGAAATTAATGTTATTCATACTAGGTTGGAATAGAAATGCCTTCAACCTTTTAGCAAAAGCAAGAGCAAATTATAGCAAAAATTTCATTTCAGAAGTCATCTTCATCTAGAATAGGCTGGGCCCCGAGGTCAAGTCATCAATTTGGTATTCTATTTCCATAATGCAATTCTGCAGTGTGTGTGCATTATGATGGAAGTCACATTTGCTTCCATATTAGTTTTATAAATGACTATGTTAATACTCCTTTACAGACAAAGCCGTCTGTGGTTCATATCAGCAGAAGTTTCTTCTGCAAGAAAATACTTGATTTAAGCTGCCACTGGGTTGAACTCTTTGCTCTTCCACTTTTGTTGAGCACTGGGCTGACAGCCCACCTATAAGTGGCCCTGGTCCAGCTTTAGCTTTGATTTTCAACAGGGCTGTCCAGACTGGCCATGGTTATCCCGAGCCACCAGAAGGGTACACAAGAAGCCATGAGGTTCAGGGAATTTGGGCAGCAAGGCTTGGTGTGAGCCGAGGCTGCTGGACATGTTGGGGGATGTTCAGAGGGGCAGGTCTGGGGGAACTCCCTGCTCCCTGACCACATTTTCCTTTGGGTTTGTTTGTTTAATGTTTTTTTCTTTATCTAAAAATAATACAAATTGTATAAAAGGCAGAAGAAATAGCAGGTGGGATTCCCCAGGAAGACTGTGAGAGGGTGATTGGAGGGCGCAGCTAAACTCTGGTGCCCCCAAGACCAGCATCTGGAATTCTGGATGGAGGGACCATGGGAGGGAGCAGCAGGGTGGCGGACCAGGCCTGCGGTGGCCTCAGCCTCAGGCACTTCTGGAGCAAGAGGAGCCTTCACTGCTGACTCGTGGGGCAAACAGGTGGCCCTGTGCCCCGCACTGACCAGTCATTGGATGTACATTTTTGAGAGTCTCCAAATATCCCTTCAGAGGGCAACTGTCAAGTCCCTCCCAGCACAAGTGTGAGGCCTGTTTCATCACTTGCTCACCAACGTGGACTTCTGTTACTAAAAGATACTCATTATGTGGGAAAATATGCTTTCTTGTTTTAGTTTTTGTTTCTTATGCTGTGTTTTTTCTTTTATGAATTTTATTGGTAAAAGTTGTTACAAATATTTTATTCTGTATGCCAATTACGTTCTTACATTTTTTTAGCATATAGAAGATTAAATCTTTATGAAATTAAATTGATGTTTTCCTTTGCTTTACTTTTTACTTAGAAAAATTTCCTTATTCTAAGATCTGATAACTATTAACCTAAATTTTTTCTAGTTTTCTTTTAATCTATTTTGTTGTCTATTTTGTTGTCTCTATTTTGCTGTCAGGGGTAAATGAAGTATTACATACTTCTTGTAATACGTGCCTTATTTCTTGCCTCTGTTTTCTTCCTGTGCAGTTGGTCACACTTTTTGTCAAGGTTGTTCCTACGTGTTTAATGTTTTTTTGTTACTTTTGTGAATGAGATTGTTCTTCCCTATTATATTTTCTAAATGGTAATTTCTGGTACATTTTTTACTTTTGTCTCGGAATTGGCTACTTTACCAGAACTCTTTAGTTTTAATAATTCATTTGATTCTTTGTAATTCGAAAATGTTGCCTATAACGGCTTTTTAAAAATTATTAACTTTATCTTTGATTATTGCTTCCTTTCCATTAATTCTGTTTTGTTTTTACAGTTGTATCTCATTTTCAGTTCTCTCTGTGTGTCATTTCTGTCTCACAATTTCCATCACTTTGTTCTGCATATTAAGTTTGGCTGCCATGTTATTGATTTGATTTTCTGTGGGGACAGTTTTGTTCTTGTGTGTTTCTCATCCAATTTTTTCTTTCCATTATTGCTTCTTGTGAGTCTTGTCTTTCATGTTGAACTTCCTTTTCACCATCCATCTGTCTTGCACTCAGCTCCCTTCACATTAGCCTTTTGTGCTCTTACCTCATTTTTATAGTTTCTATTGCCTTAAAGTTTACTGAGAACACAGATTCATGCTTTTTAGAATTTATGTGGGTTTCCAATAGCATTTTTTAAAAATATGTTCTCTTGTACCTCCTGTGCATGTTTACCTTTTTTATGTTATGGAATCATCGTTTAGGCCTCCTATGTTTTTGTTTTTTGGTGTCTGAATTTGTGTATTTTTTTAATAACTATTTTATTATCCTTGCATGAGGAGAAGTGTGTTCAGACTTGATATTTATCAAGAACGGATGAGTGAGTTCTCCTCGGTCTGGATAGAGGAGAGAGGCTTCCTCTTGGGTTAGGCTGCACCCGCGCGTGGCCTTGAGTCAAATGTCAGATGTTGGCATATCTATCTTGTGGCCCCGCCGGGTTGGGACGTCCTGCGCCTGCTGCCTAGCTCGCTGACGGAGTGTTGAGGGGTTTATTTCTGGACACTCTGGTTCAAAATGTAGCTGCTTCCATGACATAAACAGGTACAAAAGGCTTCTAATCCAAAATCTTCTCATCACCTTTGTACCACAGATTTCCTCTCCTAAAATTATAGATCCCATGTGAACAAGGAGAATGGGAACAACCCCAGTCAAGGGGCGGGGGCTTGACTCTCTCCTCCCCAGGAAGCTCTGCCTCAGCTATTCCTCTGTGCTCTGGTCACTAGACATTCCTCCCCTGGGCCAGCCGGCCATCTGCGCACTTTCTAGTTCCTACTCTTGCCGTCCCTTTTAGTTACCACATGAGGCAGGATGAGTCAAGCTAATGCTTATGCGTTAACTTAAGCTAAAAGTCTGTGTGGAACTTTTCCAGGTGGCATCTGTTATCTGACATTTGCCACTACAGAAACCCCACTTCATCTACCTGGTAATAATTGTATAGTAATTATTAGCCCAGGGAGTGACACTGGCAGAGCTAAGAAATTTTTTTCAAGAAGGTTTGGGATAAAATAAGAGCTATAAATAGCTTCTTAGAAAAATCAAGATCTGTTTATTTAAAGTCAGAAGCTGCTACAACAGTTAAAGGGACCATGGTCTGTCTCAGCAAGAGATTGTGATGGTTCTATTCAGCTTGTCTCTGAATATTGGGGGAAGTCATCGCAAGAGCTGACCTCTTCAATCAGTACACACTGTAAAAACTTGTCCTGTTAAAATGATGGAATTATAGGACAAATTTTATGTGACTTAGATAAGGAACAATCTTGATTTTGTAACCTCATCAATGAGGTTTATGTTATAATGCTGATCAATGACTTCTGATATTTGCCAAATCTTGTTCACTCCTTAGCTCAATGTAGTAAGTTAATGCTCTGGGAAACTTAGAGAAGTGAAAGTCACACTTAGGCATTCAGCATCTAACAACAGGAAGATAGCCCTGGGCAAGGTGGAATCAGATGACACTGTTCCCAAATGCTGTTTGCCCGTAGTTGAAATTTGTAAGTGTGCTGGAGAAATTGTTCATATAATTGAGCCTTTTGAAAATGAATTCATGCTGTAGAGAGCTGCATTTCACAGGGAATGTTGAGCAGCCAGAGGGCCTCCTGAGTGAGAGGGACCAAGCTCTTGCTCTTCCCCTTCCGGTACCACGTAAGTGTCCACAAGGTTGTTTCCCACTATCTGGGAAAAACCATAATTGAGCTTATGTCATACTTCTTGGTGCTGTTTCCACAGGATGGAGAGCTCAAGCTCATTCACAGACTAATTTCTCTCATTCCAGCAATGTTGTGCTTCTGGCAGCATAAACACCCACCAGAAATCAGTAAAGGGGTTGCTTTATTTTTTCTTTTCCTTGGGATGTTTTCAGTTATTTTCAAGGTTTACTTCCACTTGCAATACCCCTTGAAACAGAACTCAGTTAAATGGCGGCAGCTTTTGGATCTCTGGTGACCAGAGGCAAAGACAAAAATCCAGGAACAAGAACCCTGGCTTAAATAGCAATCAGTTTTAAAAGAAAAGTGTCCTTGAGATGAGTCCTACCAAATATGACAGAAGAATCAGCCCATGATGACGTTGCCTCCTGTCCTTCAAACAGTGTGTGTGTCGGTCAGCGGAGATGCCATTATGCCATTGTGTGAGGGGAAACAAGAGGTGTGGGTGCTTGTTCAAGAGTTGCTATGGTAATTCCTCATTATCGCCAAGTAACAGAGAGAATCTTATATGGGGTATTGACAGATTATGTGTCTCCTGCTGCTTCTTCCAATAATGATTGCGTGTGTGCGCGTGTGCAGGAGCACACGTGCACCCACACATGCTGCATTCATTAAAGAAATGATCCCACTCCATGCCACTTGTAATGGGTTTTCAGCTGCATGTGAACACGCTGCCAGAGATAAGCCGTTTGCTGTGGGAGTGCATGTTTCTCTGCTTTCCGGCTGATTGATCAGTCTCTGAATATCAGGGAGTAGACGTAACATGATTTCTTTTGTAGCAAGGAAGGGACGGGAAATGAAGGGAAGAAAGAAAGGACAGACCACACCCTGTTGGTTGTAATGAGCTTAAAAAGTCGAAGTTTTCAGAAGTGCCAATTACATCTGCTTATAGCTCGCGGACATTCTGGAGCTCTGAAAAATTCCCAGGGACTGTCCTAACATAAGTGGAGACCTCGTTCTGAGTGTGCTTCTTGTGAGGCTCTTCCAAGGGTGGTTTCCACCTGCATACTTTGTAGTCCTAACTTTCGGGAAACACTTTGGAATCTGGGATTTTGCAGATCATGTCTGAGGAATGAAGGGTGCTTATTGGAACAAATCCCCCGAATTGATCATTGCTTTAGGACGTTCACTGTGTGTGCAGGGAAACACTGCCTTGACGAATCCTAGTCATCTGCTTCAGTTGTGACTGTTGCTCTTTCCTTGGTAGAAGCTGAGTCTGGGACTCTCCAGGTAGCAGCTCTTGACAGGGGTGTATATTTCAAGATAAACGTGCGAGATGGTCTGTGTGGAGGGCAGAGACAGGCAGGTTAGAGCAGACTCCACACACACATCGAGGGCCTGGATGTGCTCCCCTGCAAGAGCAAAGCTTGAGTGGGTGGATGTGAGCAGTTATGCACAGCGAGCCTTGTGCACAGTCTTTCAGTGTGGAGTTTGATGTTTAATTGAACATCCACCCAACTTTAATGTGAACTTCTTTATTAAACTTACATGTGAATCTCTGCCTCTTTACTTCTATTCTCAGATCTTGGGCAATATTTAAAAAATTCATTTACCGTTATAAACCAGAAAAAGAGACATTCTCACTCAGACTTAACTAAATATAAAGTTAAGGTGGAAGCTCTGAAAAAACCCTCATACTCGGTGGGTAGATTTATGATCGTTTGGAATGGTTAAGAAAGCAGGTCTTTGTTGGCTGTAATTAATTGATTTACCTCCCCAAATCCCATTGACTAGAACGTCATTAACTAGGTTAACTTTCAGCTTTTGAAGTGCTTCAAGAGAAGGATGAAATACTCAGTGTATGACAGAAAGGTTCGTTCTGGTGAGGCAGGAGCATGTGTGTGTGTGTTTCTGTGTGGAGAGAGTTGTTGCAAATCCGTAGTCCTCCCTCTGGTCCCATCAGAGTCTGCTGCGGTCCAACGCAGATGCCGTCTTGGTGGCAGCATCCTCTGTCCTCTCCCTGACCACTTAGGAGGCATCTGTGGAGACCAAGCCCATTGTCTCCTTTGCTGCCTGTGAGCTTCCCACAAGCCCCTACCTGAAGACCTCTCTCCCCTCTTCTCCCCACCCCCAGGTAGACAGTCACTAGTTTGACCCCACTGTGAAGGCAAGCTCCATGTACACTTTTATGCACATAACTGGTATTTCTTTAGGACATATTCCTGGAAGTGAAGCTGTTGGGTCATGGGGCCTGAATATTTTATTTATTTATCTATTTGCCAGGAAATATTCTAATTTAACAAGCAGCATGAAAAATAACCAGAGCCTGCTCTCAGTTGTAACTACCCACTTTGTCTCAGGGCAGGTGACAAAAGGAACATCTGCTTTCCTCCTTACAGAAATCTTCACCAGAGGAGAAAAAGAGAAATTCCTCTTTCTTCCACAAAATACTCTAAAAGCCTAAAGAGCATGACCAGATGTAGTAATTTAGGAGCATTTTTCTTCCTACAGGCATCTCACTTATGAATCCTAACACCTAAAAGGTTTTATTTCTATTTTTCTTCAATTAACTGTTTTTGGCTGGTCACCTAGCCTCTTTCTGGTCCCTTCTTCTAAGTAATATGCACCCATCCCCAGAGTATGGAGTGAACTGAACTGTGCTCCCCAGCCCAGTGTGCTGTTACCATCAGTCTGTGCAAGGCCCTGCTCTCAGTTTATTTTATTTTACTGTTTTTCCCCTTTATCTCCAATCCTCCTTCTCTCTACTCCTACATAAGCAAACACTTAATGGTCAGGCATCTGTCTTTGGATATAGCTTGTTTATTTGAAAAATATCAAGTGTTGTTTTGTGTATATATAGTTTTTAAATTTTCATAAATGGTAATGTGCTATGCATAGCCTTATTTTCTTATTTTACTAAATTCTCTTTTCAAACTATGTCCATGCTCATATGGCCCTTTATTTCATATAAAACTGTTGCATTGTATTCCAAAGAATGCATCTGCTACATCAAACAATGCTGCTGTATCCAAAGTTGGCCTCTAGGTGAATTAAAGCTTAAATATCAGGGTAGCTAACAGGGAAAAGTGCCAGAGAGGAACCCTTTGGCCCTGGATCCTAAAAGCATAAAGTATAAGGTTAAAAAAAAGTGATTTCGCCAACTCAAAATTGAGGTTTATATCAACGTGAAGTCTTAAGTCAAGTCACAATAGTAAAAAGCCAAATAACTAATTAGTGTATAAAGAGATGCTCGACTTCATTAGTAACCAGAGAAATGCAAATTAAAATGAAATATCACTTTACATCCATTGGTTTGGGAAATGAGGAAATCTAAACACATGAAATGTAGGCAGGGACATGGAGAAGCAGGAGAGTCATCTACTGTTGGGGTGTGTGGACTGCAGTGGGGAAGCAGGAGAGTTCATCCACTGTTGTGGGGTGTAGACTACAGTGGGGAAGAAAAAACCCATGGTGTCCACACTATCACACTCACGTCCATGTCCTCATCCTGAGTGTGGGTAGATACAATGTCTGTGTCCTCATCCTGGGTGTGGGTGGACTTCGGTGTCCATGCCATTCTGGGTGTGGGTGAACACTTGGTGTCCACGGTGTGGATGGACACATTGTCCGTGTTATCCTGGGTGTGGATGGACACACTGTGTCCAGTCCTCCTGGGTAGGGGTGGACACTCCGTGTCCACATTGTCCTGGGTGTGGGTGGACACTTGGTGTCCATGTTGTGTTCTGGATGTGAGTGGACACAGTCTATGTGTCCCCCATCAGAGGGATGCTCTGCTGAGGATCATGTTGGTGAGAACCCACCTGAATGGGGTTGCCCTTGGACGCTCTAATTCTAAATGTCTCCCAGGTCCTGCGTTCCAAGAGGACATATCCATCTATTAGTGAGGTTACTTTATATTAAAAACTGTCAGAGGAAGGAAAGCAATTTCATCAGGCTCTTTGGGCAATGAGAGCTGGTTGCACATCAGGCACTTTCCTTAGGCATCTGGGCTCTTGCACAGGCTGCCATTCTTAATCATACTTTAATTTTCAAATAAATTGTGTTCATTATCCTTTCATTTACAATACCATGTGTGCATCACTGCTCATTAATGTCTGTCAGCACTTTGCTGAGGTTGGTTTTTAAATAGCCACGGCTGCAGTGCAGTAATTAAGGACGATCTATGTCGGTTTACAGCAATTATTATTTTTTTCAGTCTTTGAGAAAACAACTCAGAGAGTTGCTGAAATTGGTCCTTTCGATGCAAACACTTCAAGGCCATGTAAGGACTGTGACTGTCCTTGATTTTCATCTGGAGAAGGCCTCCATGGTTCCAACTGGCCCCTTCGACAGAAGGTTCTTCTGAGGTCTGACTGGGGCTGAAAGGCGGTCTCTTGAGTACTGCCAGACTCACCAAAGATCCCTTTGCCAACACGAAACCAAATTAAGTTGTTTTTGTAAACCCACTATTTAAAAAACTCATCAACCCCCCGCACCCAAGAGCTGATCTTATCCAAATTGGAAATCAAGGTATTTTCAAAGTTGAGTGATGAGCTCTTCCACTGGATTTGCTTGTTTCTAATGAAATTTTTGGGTATCGACAATGTATTTCAACCTATACATAGACCTTGTTGGACTGTCTGGCTCTGGAACACAGGCTCATGAATGACAGCTGTGCGGAGATAGCCTCCCATTGCCTCTTCTTTATAGTTGGGGCAGCTGCTCTAACACCTTTATTTCATACTTGTCTTAAATTTTATAGCCCACTGAGTTTATAAGTCTGTCTTCCCATCACACTCCTTAAAGTGGGGAGCATATCTCTTCTATTCTGTTTCTCATTCATTCACTAAATTTTTTCTTGCTTAAAAATAATTGTAAAATATACATAACATAAGATGTACCTTTTTAACCATACTTAAGTGTACAGTTCAGTGGCATTAAGTAGATTCACATTGTTGTGCAACCATTACCACCATCCATCTCCAGAACTCTCCGTCTTCCCAAACGAAATCTCCATCTCCCTTAAGCACTCACTCCCCATCCCCCTCCCCAGCTCCCGGCACCCACCGCTCACCATCCTACTTTCTGCCTCTGAATTTGACTCCTCTAGGGACTTCATGTAAGTGGAATCATGCAGTATTTGTCACTTTGTGACTGGCTTATTTCACTCAGCATGATGTCCTTGAGTTTCATCCATGTTGCGTGTGTTAGAATTTCCTTTTTAAAGTTGAATAATATTGCACTGTATGAATATACCACACTTTGCTTATCCATTCATCTGTTGACAGACACTTGGGTTGCTTCCTGGCTGCTGTGAATAACACCATTATGTGCATGAGTATGCAGATATCTCTTCGAGTCCCCGCTTTTGATTTTGGTAAATTCTTATTAAACATTTCCATGGGGTGAGCATTGTGGCAAGTGGGAACCGACTCTTCCCTATTAGAAGGAGACAGATGGGCAAAGGGATGATTCCAGAATGCAGGGCTCACTGTGCACTGGAAGGGTCAGAGGGGACAGGAGAGTGAGTCTTAGGAGAGGGATGATGAATCAAGCCCCCAGGATGTAGGGAGCATCCAAGGGCCGGTGGGGAGGGGTTGAGGTAAACAAGAGTAGGGGCCTTCCATGCATCCTTTCCCTACTCCCTGTACAGTGGGCTCATAGAATGTGGAGGAAACAGAGGCAAGTGACAGTGGACCTCTGAGACGCCTGAACTTTCAATGTAAGGGAAGCCCTACTGCATCTCCTGGACTTGGTGGGGCTGTTTTCTGGGTGCTGACAGGACGCTAGGTGTTTCCAGGTCGTCTAGAGGCCATTCTCCAAGCACGTGTGGCCAGCTGCTTCCACTGAGAGGCCTGCAAGGCCATGCTGGGTCTGCAGGGACAGGGACGGCCCATGCCTCTTGCCATCTGCAGAGGGTCTGATTCCCCGTGGGCCAGAGGGGGCACCCTGAGGTAAGGCTCTGGCCTTGGGGGGTGGTCTCACAGGGACTTTCTGAGGCAGGCTGGTAGCAGCATAACCCTTGTCTAGAAAGTGACACCTTTTCCTCCCTTCTGCCCAATCTTGTCTCGGCATTTCTTTTCCCACTAGCTGGGAGAATAGAGCTGAGAATGAGGCGGGGAGAGGGTCTTGGGTCTCCTTCATTGACAGGTGGTTGGGGGCGTCCTTCTGAGGTTCATGCCAGGAGCAAGCCCTGTGGGTGTCCCAGCATCAGGGCTGTGGTTGTGCCCAACCTGCTGGGGGCTCAGCTGTGTCCACCCCAGGCTGGAGGGCTCATACTTGGGTAACTCAGAAGGTGGAACCTTCTATTCTAAGGAGCCACCTTAGGTCGGTGAGAGTGGAGAGGAGGGAGAGAGAGACAGAGAGAGAGAAGAAAGGAGAGGAGAGGAATCCCTACAATAAACCTGGTTATGAACAAGTCCTCCCTCTCTCTCTCCATCCTCCCTCTCTCCCTCCCTCCCTCCATTCTCCCTCCCTCTCATGTTCCAACATCCCTCCCTCTGTCTCCCTCTCTCTTTCCATTCTCCTTCCCTCTCCCTCTCCATACTCTTCCCTCCTCCATCCTCTCTTCCTCTCTCTCCCTCCCTCTTTGGAAGGTGGGCCAGACATTCTTCAACTGGTGGAATAAGAATGGGTGTAGAGGCAAGTGATGGGTGGCTGTTTTTGAGTAACTGTCACCATCCAGATAAGATGAGGGCTAACAGATTCCCTTTTCCCTCATCCCACACAATGTGCCATTTTCGTTCAGTGCTGCTTACAGCCATCAGTGCCAGCCCTTTCTATTCTCCTCTGAATAGTCAATAGAACGTGCTGGGCTGATAAGAGGAGCGGCCTCGGTTACTTGGCAACGGACTGGAGCAGAGGGCTGCTGATGAGGAGATTAGCTGCCACAGATAAACCGCCTTTTTCCTTCCCTACTGCTTATCTTTGGTCCCATGACAGATTGCACCAAACCTGAGGGTCCATGGAGATTCAGGTGGGATCTGAGCTCCGGGCAAATGAAGTTTGCTGTGTACCCTGGAACTGGCTGTGGGCGGGTCCCCTGAACTCCTGGCCTGGCTTCCCGGGAGTACTGGAGAGGCTGGGACCTGGAGGTCAGGGCTGGCCAAACCTCTCTCTGACCAGGAGCGAGGATCCGGCTTGCTAATCGGTGACAAGGCTCCTCCTGTCACCTCTCTGAAAAGAAGGGAAAACACCACTGAAATTGTGGAAGCGATGCTGATATGTCAGTCCCCTCTAGATCAAGGGCAAAAGACCAGAATGTGGCCCCAAAGGTGAGGTCAGAAGTCAGAACACCTGCAAGCTTGCAGTGGAGGCATGCAAATTGGGCACCCACTAGGGGTTTGGTTTTTGCTTTTTCCATCTTTTAATTGAGTCTTTCTCCCAATAAACTCCTTCAGGGTAGATGAAATCTCTCAGGGCCTGCTGTGGTTGGAGGCACCTTCCTGTCTACTTCTCTCTCCTCTCCCCTGAATTGGGGGTTGTTTGTAGGGGATGCTTGAGTTTTAGATTGGAAGAGATGTTCAGATCATTTGGTTCCACTCCATTATTTTCAGAAACAAACAAGCAAAAACAAACACCAAACCCCTGAAGACCAGAGAGGCTCAGCAGTGGATGAGTCACACAGTGGCTGATGGCAGAGCCAGGCTCCTCCAGGCCAGGCTCCCCAAGCTGCCTCCTGCCTCCCAGCAGCAGTTTTGATGATGACCACAATGAGTTTTGGTTGGTCTATGTAAACATTCTCTCCCTGGGCAATTCTGTCTAATTTCCCCACAGAAAATGCAAAGAAGAATTTGGTTATTAGAAATTGTACTTTCACTTTGTTTTGTTATCAGTTGTCCATTTGTCAGGCTCCTTAAATACGAAGTGAGCTCCTTGCAGACGTGAGCTTGTCTCTTTGTCTTTGTCTTTTCTTCTGTGCTCGGCGCTCAGCACTGTTGCTGGATGAGGGTGCACATTTGGGGTCAGTCTGTCTATCATCTACTCAGAAGGTGTGTCTTGGGCATCTGCTGTGTGCCAGTCCTGCGTTTGGCACTAGAATACTGGTAGTGTTTTGGTTGGGAGTTTTACTATTATTATTTTTAATTATGTTTGACTTTCCTGTTCCAAAAAAGTTAAGGAAGCAACAAAGAGCTATAGCATAAGCCTGATAAATTTGAAGTTGAAATGTGAAATCCTAGCCAGGGAAGGGAGAAAGAAGCAAATGTGCTGCCCAGAATGGTCAACGAAGCTACTGGGATTAAGTCTTAAATTTGCCTTGAGCTCCCTGGCATGCAGGAGAAAAGAGGAAAAAGAATAAGTTGAGTGAAGTTTTATAAATAATAAACAAATTCTCATACTAGGTTAGACAAAGGGAAATGATTGACTTGTTGGTTATGTTAGAATCCAGGGAGAGTTTTATCAAGAGTGAGACCATTGTATTGTCCTTATGCTAAAAAATTATGATCTTTTATGTTAGATGTCTTGTATCCCAACAGTGAAGGTTTAATAATTTATTTAAATGCCGCAGACAGCCAATAGGTCATTTGCATAGTTTTATATGTGTGTGAAAGAGTGTGAAAAAATTGTCCATTTTTAAAAAAGATTGGGCTTGGGGCTCAATAGTGTGCCCCGGCCTGAGAATGAAAACCCTGGGGTACAGTCATGACTGGGTCCTGGCAGCTGGGCAGGCTCCTGGAGTTGGCCTCCTGTCCTGCAGGCAGCAGGCCTCCGGAAGCCTTGGGCAAGCACAGCCTTTCTGAATCTCAGACTTGCTCGCGAGCTGACTCCTTCCTCCACCTTCTCCAGTGGCCACAACTCAGCACTGTCTGTTCTGCTGTGCGTTCTCTGGATCCGCCTTTCGTGCCGGCCGCCTATGAGGACCAGTGATCCTGTTCACGTCCAGATGGCAGACACTGGACTTTGGATGCTGCTGGAGTAGTTCAGCAGAACCTGGCACTTGGAGGACTTGCTTTTGGTTCATAAAAGCCTCTGCACCTACAGGTTTCTCCACCCTCCCGCCGAGCACCCTCTTGGGCCCGGACTGCCTGTGGGCCATAGCTAGCAGCCAGCCCATGCATGTCTGCAGCTGTGAGAGTTGCATGTGTTCGTCTCTTTGGATGAAGTGCACAGATCAGCACAGTGCAGGCAGTAGCTAGTGCCAGCGGGGCATGGCTGGGGATGCCTCTCTCAGAGTGAGATGAAGGTGGCGATGCTTGCAGCTCAGAGAAACTGGAGTACAGACAATCACAGGTATTTTCAGGCAAACCCAGAGCATTTGAACTAGAAAGGATCTTAGAAGATATCTAATTTAACTCTTGCTTTAGGAAACTGAGGCAAGGAGTGGAATAATTTGCCCAAGTTTGTACAGCAGGCTGGGGGCAGAACTGGGACTAGACCTGGTCTCCTTGGGCCCTGTTTGGTGCTCCTGTTGTGTTCTCATTGCTGTTCAGTGGAGCTCACAGGGCAAGGGATGGCTTCAGGCAGGGGGCACACACAGTCTCTCAGGCGTGAAGTGAGTGCTGAGCTGTAGCTTCAACAACATTCTTAGCAAAGTGAGTAGTGTCCAGCCACTACCTTATAGGGCTGTTTGCACAGCCCAAAGCAATGTGTCATCTTTCGACTCTGACCTTCAATTTTATTCCATTGTTTTCTATTAAAGGAAAGCCATGGAGGCTAGAATATCATACCAGGGCTGACAGTGAGGATGGCGGCTGCAGGCAGTGTCTTGTGTGAGGGGGGACTGTCTCCACCACAGGCAAGGACAGGGACGACCCCGACAGGTCGCCCATCCCTCGGGACTCAGTTTTCTCGTTTGTAAACGAAAGGGCCTGAATAGAATACACACTACCATTCTCTTCAGCTCTCAGTAAAGACCCTGATTATTCCAGAAGTCACATGGTGTGACCTGTTGACCTGTGGAGTGAGCGCCTGGCAGGTGGCTGGGCTGGGATCCGTCCTTTCTGGAACAGAGCAGAAGGACGGGCAGAGCCACTGCCCAAGATGAGAAGAGCAGTTCAGCAAGGTTAATGTCTCCATTTGAAAATCTATTACTGCTCCCACCTAAAACATTTAGATTCCAGTGATTGAACGCCATGGTTGATAATACTAAGGGGAGTTTTCTTTGCAGGAAGGGCTAAGCGCTCTGAGGCTCAGGTGTGATTCATTTTTGCAATCAATACTGTGCTCAGGATTACCAGCACCAGCCTGCCCCCGCCTCCCCCCCTGGAGAGCTCTGAGGCCCAGAAATTCTGTCCAGCGCTCCAAACGCTACAGCTGCCAGGTCTGGTCTTCATGGTTCAGAAGTCAATAAGAAGTTTAAATGCAGCCGTGAATGAGCAGTAGTGTTGCACAGACCTGATCTCAATTTGGTTTTCAATACTTATCAGAAGGAAGTGAAGGAGCCATGCTAATGGCTATCCAGACGTTTCTGGAAAAGCCCACCAATGGTGGCAGTGGGAGAAGCACTCGTGGACACTTGCCCCAGGCAGCCAGCTGCGGTAGGAAGCGAGTGCCCCTCTCTTCTTGATGCTGGACGTTCCGCTGCCTGCGTTTCAGCCACTGCAAGCGAAAGTTATCAGGTCATGCAGCAGACCCTTCCACGGTGGGGGCAGTGGCCATGCACGCCAAGGCCTTTCCTGAGGAGGGCTGTGCAGGGGCTGGCATCTGCCTGAGAGTGAGTCCTGCAGGGGCAGCTACAGTGGGGGACTGACCGGGCGGTGTGAGCCTTCTTGGCCTGCAGTGCCCCCTCTGCGGTGCCCACCCCCGATGCTGGCTCTGCCCTTGGCTGTAAGGGCTGCCCTCTCCCTCCCAGTCAGTGTGCTCCCGAGAGCCATCTCCCCACAAAAGTGTGATGCTGACAAGTTCCCCAAAAGTGCAGTCTTTTCTTTTTTTTTAATGGGATCCATGTGGGTCTGAAAGCTGGTTCCAGTGTGATCTGATTATTTTCTGAAGGGATTTCCAGAACCAGGTTACACAGTTCACCCCTGAGGGACCATGGGAGAAGGTATACTCACATGCATCTCTTGTCTCAAGGGCCCTGCTGGGAGGAGGGGCTGGGCAGCCAGCCACCAAGTGACTCTGGAAGAAGGGTCTCTGTCTGGCCTCTGGCCTTTCCTTTCTCTAGGCCTCCTGACTCTCTGCAGACCAGTGCAGCCCTCCGGACTGAACACACTCTTTGGGGAGGCACAGAACACACTGATCCGCTTCACTGAGCATCTCTGTTGATGGAAGGGCCGTGCTTTGTCCCCATGACCTGTCTGAAGGGATGAGCATGGGAACTGATAAAACACAGCCTAGCAGAGGGCTGGGGTCCGAGCTGCCCATATAAGCCTCTGTTTGGGGGATGGTATCTTCTGTCAGCTTGTGGGGTCCCACCTCACTCAGCATGATCCGCTGACTGATGAAAGACACTTGTAAACAGAGAGGGGGACGATTTCCAGGAGACAGTGGCACTTGGCAGGCATCTGATTTCTTGCCAGATGAATCTCAGGTTTCTCTGGGTTCCATTTTCTCAAAAGCAGTTACGGATGCTGCTCGTGTCCGTCCCATACATCCCAAATCATGTGCCTTCAGCTTGTTTATTAAAGTTGAGCTAAAAGGGAAATATCAGCTCTAGCAGTCCAGCCTCTCCTCTTTCTGGGCTGGTCATATCTGAGGCCTCTTTGATTTTTACTGTTTCTTATTCTAGAACAAGAAGAGTCTGGTTTTCCATGTCTGTATGCAGTTCCAAATTCCTGTGTGGCATTTCAACCAATACCCCAAAGAGTTTCTTGTATTAAATTCCAAGTAGTGTGTTAGCATTCAAAACCCAGATGCAAAGTGTTGCGAGCAGTCGTTTAACAGTAACACATGTAGCTGTTCTGATGGAGGAGATGCGTCCTGTGAGGCGCAGACCTGATGCGGTCCTGCTTTCATGGTCACGGCAGCCGGCTCTCCCCACTGAACCAGGAATCCTGCAGATACGTCAGCCCAGTTGCATCTTCTCTAGAGCTTTGGACTTAGTCGGTCCTGTGCCTCCTAGGAGCCGGCCCCTCCCCAGGCTGCAGGCTGCTTCTGCACAGGTGTGGAGGAGCAGCCACAGGTCGCTTGTGAGCACAAGCCTTACTTTCCAGGCTGTGGGGAGGGTCCTCTCAGCTGCCCACAGCTGGGCAGCGATAGTATAGAGCCGCAGGCCCACCTCCTCCAGAAAGTCCTCCCTGATCAGCCCCGACTTTCTCTGTGAACCAGGCCTGTCCCTGGGCCTTTGCTCTCAGGCACTTAGGTCCTGGCGAAGTCTTGATGCTCCTGAGTGTCTCCCATCAGCGGGGAAAGGAGCAATTTTTCCCAGAATGCTGACTACTGGGCCATGCTTGTGGACAATGTGGGTGCCACGTGTGTGCTCACCAGTCTGAACTGAACTAAATTTAACTCATTCTAAGGACTGGGAATGCACGTATGCCCCCAGGGAAAACCTGTCACCCAAGCATGATTGTCATTGTGACAATAGCAGCAACATCTGACCTCAGGAGCTTGAGCAGCTCCTCTGCCACTCCCGCTGGGGCTGGCCTCCCCCACCCATGAGAACTTTTGACTTCTGTTATCCATATCCCTCATTGCTCTTTAAGAGTGTACCACTTTGTTATATTCTTTTATTTTTATTTTGAATTTCTTCTTTTTCAATTTTTTAATTGTGGTAAAATACACATAACTAAAATGTGCCATTTTAATCACTTTTTAAGTGTACAGTTCAGTGGCATTAAGTACATTCACATTGTCGTGCAACCATCACCACCATCCATCTCCAGAACTCTTCGTCTTCCCAAATGGAAACTCTGTCCCCATTAAACACTCACTCCCCATCCCCCTCCCCAGCCCCTGGCACCCACCATCCTACTTTCTGTCTCTGAATTTGACTCCTAGGTCCCTCATATAAGTGGAATCATACAGTATTTGTCCTTTTGTGTCTGGCTTATTTCACTCAGCATCATGTCTTCAAGGCTCATCCATGTTGTAGGATGTGTCAGAATTTCCTTCCTTTTTAAAGTTGAATCATATTCCATTGTATGGATGGACCACATCTTGCTTATCAGTTCATCTGTTGATGGACACTTGGGTTGCCTCCACCTCTTGGCTGTTGTGAATGATGCTGCTGTAAACATGGGTGTGCATGTATCTCTTTGAGTCCTTGCTTTCAGTTCTTCTGTTTGTATACTCAGAGTGAAATTGTAGGATCATGTGGTAATTGTGTGTTTAGCTTTTTGAGGAACCCTATACTGTCTTCCATGGTGGCTGCACCATTTTACATTCCCACCAGCAGTGCACCGGGGACTTGCTTTTTAAATTGTTCGCTTTTTAAAGACAAATCATATTTGTCTGATACTTTACCTAGATTGTTATTTTCTAAAGATCCAAGAGTCTGTACACTTCTTGGTTCTCTCCAGACACTTGGGCGTCTGTGATACACAGTGACTGTTGGTTCTTTGCCTTTGGTTTGATTTCACTGGGAAATATGAAGGTTGCTGGGCTGTGGAGAATGTTCCCAGCCCTCATTGAGTTCTCAGCCTCAAGGTGCACTGGGACAGTGCGTGAGCTGGCCCCCATGTCTGCACACACAGGCCTGGTCTGAGCACTGAAGGCACGGTCTGTGGATCGCTGTTTTAATCAGGGTGAGCACACAGCTCCCACAGATTACCCCGCGTCTCGGTGGCTTGTTGCGGTGGACCCTGCTCCTTGCTCCTGCCAATCCAAAGGAGTTATTCCTGGTGGGGGTGCTGCCTCCTGTGCACATGGCCTCCAGGTTGCCGGGAAGAGCTCTGGGAGGCATGTGGGCTCTCATCCCCACGGCCATGTGCAGAGGTGGGGAATGACCTCCGGAAGGGCTGTGAGTGACTTGTCTGCAATGCAGAATCCACTCAAAAAATTGGTTGCTGCTATCCACTAGCTAAAAAGAGCCACACACTGGCCCATCCTCCTCTTTTCATCTCTCCTCAAGCCCCCACTGGTTTATTTTTCCTGTGTCTGGGCTCGGGCGATCACAGTGATGAAGGTTCTTGAACTACACGATATCTGGAATGTTGGTTCTGCTTCCCCACACCCTGGTCATGTGCTAGTTATCACAGCTGGTTTTCCACCTCGCAAGAGAGGTGATGTGATAATAATAAAGAGTGTGGACTCTGGAGCCAGCCTGCCACTTACTGTGTGACTTGCAGCAAGTTGTTCAACCTCTCTGGGCCCTAGTGTTCCAGGAGTGAAGAGGCCCATTATGGTTTATACCACTGAGGGTTGTGGTAGGATTACCCAAGTCAAGTGTGTCAGAATGGAGCCTGGCACATCATAGTCCTAGGTACATGTTAACTCTTATTTGGGGAGCTGACATACATGGGACCCGAGGGATTTTGTTAACTGGTTTCAGAACAAGATGTTCCATCACTGCAGCATGACTATGATGGCCATGTTTGCTACGTCAGGAACTGGGACATGCGTTCTGAAGGGAGAACTGGTGTTCAGGGTGACGATGGCCAGAGGGCTGTTCTGGAAGGCGCCAGGCAGGACTTCGGGCATCACAGATGCACACTGTTGGCTGTGAGGCTTCGGGCAAGCTCCGGAGCCTCTCTGCGCCTCCGTTCCCAGGTGGTGTGAGAGGGGATGATGGTGCTCATGGGAAACAGCTGCCAGGAGTGTGCTGAAGTTTAGATGAGCGGTTGCAAGTAAAGTGCTTAGGAAAGTGCCTGTGACATAAGTGCTCAGGGAACAGCGATGTGTGTAGTTTTTCCTCACAGGGCTGTCCCTGACCCCTGGTAGGAGCACCACCTCACACGGCAGTGCCCAACACCCACTGCTCAGCCAGCCACTCTGCCTGGGGCCTGTTACCAAGTTTACCTTCCCAAGACTCAACACGCTTCTTGGGAGACATGGATCCCTGGTACTCACAGAACGGGTGGTGGAGTATCCCCACCTCCTGAGACTGGGGACTGAGGCTGGCTCCCAGCTTCAGGACAGCTGGCACCTCTCTGGGTCCCTGGCTACACTGTGCACACAGGCACCAGACACAGGAGCCTGGAATTGTGTTCCCTGAGAACAGAAACGATTTTGTAGCTTCATTGCAGAAATGTACGTGGAGGATATTTTATCAATTCAAAGAAAAGGTTTTTCCCCTCTCTTCAGAATTCTTTTCAACAGGGTAGTGATTCTAGACTGTATTACTTTTCACTTCTCCAAAGATATCTGGGGAAGATTTTGTTCTTGTAGTGCTGGGGCTCTGATGGTGGGGTCCCACAAGGGGAGGCAGGAAAGAATTAAAGGGTGGTCGGGCCTGAAATAGCAGAACACCGGAGGGGGATGGTCCCCAAGCTGGCCTGCCAAGTGGGTGCTTGCAGATTTTGGGGGGCCCCTCGGCCTGGTATGGACCCTGCAGATGGGGGGGTGGTCCCTCTGCCTGGTTGTGGACCCTGCAGATGGAGGAGGGGGTCCCTCAGCCTGGTGTGGACCCTGCAGATGGAGGAGGGGGTCCCTCAGCCTGGTTGTGGACCCTGCAGATGGAGGTGGTGGTCCCTCGACCTGGGTGTGGACCCTGCAGATGGGGGATCCCTCGGCCTGGTTGTTGACCCTGCAGGCAGGGGGTTGTAGACTTCTGGCTTCGCTTCTCCAGGGATGAAAAGCTTCTGCGTCAGTAAGCCCCAGGCATTTGTGCTGCTGAGGGACTAACATGTCATTGACTCGGTGCTGAGAGTGCAGAGACTGCCTCTGGGTCAGGCCCCCTCCATACGGCCTGTGCACAGGCACATCATTTATGGGGACAACCATCCTGCAGGGCCTGAGGGGCACCTTTAATGTGGTGGGAGGGGGGCACAGGCGTGCATGCTGAGCGCTCTGAGCTGGTTCAGTCCCCCACAGCCCTTCACGGTGAGGTGCATCTTCATCTCCCAGAGGTCGAAGACTGTCCCTGTTTGTTCCATGAGTGTGGAGAAGGTGAGGCTTGCTGTGTCCACTCAGCCCTGTGGAGGGTTTGCCCTGGGACAAGGGCTGGGTCAGGGGTGCATGTGGTGCCCATGTGGGAAATGCTTGCAAAGCCCATGGGACAGACAGCACTTGTGGGGACAATCTGGGAGGGCTCTTGCTGCTCTTCTCAGTGTGAGAGTGTGAGTGCATGTGAGCGAGTGTTATTTGCAAGCATGAGTGTTCACATGTGAGTGTGTCAGCTATAGTACACAAGTGTGAGTGTGCACACGTGAGTGTGAGCATTGTGTGAGTGTGTAAGCTTGGGTGGGTGTGTGCACATGAGATCATGTGACTGTGCGTACTTGTGCATGTGTGGGTGAGTGTGAGTGTGCATGTGTCTTACTTCCCCTGCATCCCTGGGAAACAGCGTGCCATGTCCTCACTCGAGTCCCACTGGAGCATGGGGCCACCACGCTGGGTCCCTGACGTGTCTGGCTGTTCCAGCAACCTTGTCCTGAGCTGGACCAGTGTGCCTGGATCTGTCACTGCTGAGGATCTGATGCTGCGGGTGGCGGCCATGAGGGGTTGCTGTTGCTGTTTCATCTATGCTGGCTACCTGTGTGCCAAGTTTGATGCAGGGAGGGGTGAAGGAGGATCAAGTTTCATAAAATGTAATGTGGAGCGGTTGCTTCCTGGGTGGCAGCTCCTTGTAGGTTGACAGGTGCTTCCATGCGGCAGGTATAACCCATGGGCCAGGAGTAGGGACCTGGCTCCCCCTGAAAGCACTGCTTCTAGGAAGTGCTTTAGACCTTTAGATCAAAGGTGTTCCTTTAGTCCCCTAAGATCAATTGTCTGCTTCACAAGGTGGATGAATGCGTTTGCTGCTCACTATATACAGTGTTTTGAGAACCTGAATGCATATCATGGGCCACTGCTTCTGTGATTATGGAAAGAAGAAGGTCTTGTGAATGCTGCCTGTTCCTACCCTCACAAGGAATTCTGCACATGGCTGACTTTCCGGACATTTCACCCTGCCCCATGATTATTTTAATAGCACCTCTGGTGCACCCTCATTTGCAAAGACTTGATGGTTGTGGCACCTCTTTTGCCTGTCTCTTCTCACTCCAAAATCAAGAATATTGTTCTTGAGGTTCCAGGGAACCAAGATAATGCATTTATACAAGCATATTATTTACACAAATAAACCATTTATACAGGTTATTGAACGGGTGTGTGCATTGCAATGATTTCTGAATGTGCCCTAAGCTGACTACCCCACTTTCAAAACCTAAATTAGGTTATCACATGGTGTTTATTAATTCTCCAGCCCCATTATCTCTTCTCAGAGAGAGAATGGAGAAATCTAAAAAAGACGTAAAAAGAAACACTAGCAAAGACATTAAAAATAAAAGAAGAAAAGATGATTAAATATCATGGGTACAAAGAAAATGATTACTTCCCTGAAATAAATGCCACCAGAGCTTGCACAACTAAAAACGATCAGTAAGTTGACATGAGCTGTCTGGTAGCCCTGGTAAAGAGGGCAACTGGAAGGCGGAAGGTGGTTGGTCCTGGCCCTGGGGTCTGGGGGATTCCTCCCATGGATCTTTGCGGTAGAGATGATGGTGATACTGTGAGTGACGTTTCTCAGCAGGCACACAATCATGCTCCACAGGCTTTTTTCTTAGAATGTCCTTTAAGGCAAATCTGAGGCATATCACCTAAGAGAAACTTAGCAAAAAACGACTCTCTCAACGGGAGAGCAAAACCAACTTGTTCAAGCCCGTGGCTGCCTGGTGGTCTGACCTGATGGTTCTGGATCGCTCTCCAAGAGGCCCAGCACTTAGCAGTCCGTGAAAGCCATGGCATCTTGAGAGTGAAGGCTCAGCGTCTCGGAGCATGAGCTTCCTTCCCCAGAGCAGAGGTCCACTAGGACCGCCTCTCCCATGTGTGATGAGCTGGGGTAGAACAAGCACCCTGAGGCTGAGCAGAGTGTGTGTGGGAGAGGTAGAGGAGGCCCAGTGTTTGCTGAGAAAATACGGAGGTGCATCCCTGTGATTTGCAGTCTCCATGAGCCCCTCTCTTTGGTCTCAGTGATCCCTGGCCCTTCATTCCAGCTGCTGGGAGTTGAAGACTTCTAAATCGAACAAATTAGGATCCTAGCTAATGGTGTTATAAGTTTCTGTGGGCATCTCAGTTTTCTTTCAGGCAAATGGAAAAATACCAGTTAATCAGTCACAAATATGTATTTAATCCACAGGGGCTTTAGAGCGTAGTATCAGATGCTGTGGGGAATTTAAGAGGCAGGAGCTGTGATGCTGCCTGCCTTCCAGGAGCTCACAGTGCCCCTGGGCGAGAGAAGAATGTTGGTGCTGAAGGGTTGTGAGGGTGAGGGGCAAGTCTTGCGTTGTGGAGATGTGTGTGTGTGAGTGTGAGTGTATGTACACAGGGGCGTCATGGGAGAGCATGTACATGTGTGAGTGCTTGCACACACGTGTGTGGACTGGGGTCAGGGGACATGTGCAGTCCCACAGACTAAGGGAGAAGGAGGCACTGTTGGTTCAGCAGTAGGGACATTGCGACAGGCCTGCATCTGTATTTAGAGGACAGTGATGTTTATGAGTGAAAATGACTTTTGCCTGTGGGAACACTGCTCCAAGGAGCACTGGTTAAAACAAATGAACAGACAAGATAAACAAGCTATATTTTCACATTCTTCCAAAAGTCCAGCATAAAATTGTGAGTGTTTTCCCTTTGCAGTGGAAGATACTGCCATTCATTCTAGATGACTGTTAATACAAATGTCTCTAAGCAGCTTTTGCTCTTCGGAGCTTCTGGTCTGTGATACTGAGCTGGGAGATGGCTGTCTGTTTTCTCTGGACCTCAAATGTCCCTTCTCTTTCTATCTTTAGAACTGCCCACTCTCTGGTCCCCAGAGGCTGTGGGGATCCAGGCTTCTGCTCTGCAAAATAGAGAGGAGGATTGACATTGTGGACTCTGAATAACAAAAGAATAAGCAAAATGGATTTGCTAAGGCTAACTGAGGCCCAAATTACAAAATGGAGTCTCAGTTGACACCATTCTATAGTGAATGTCATTATACATTTATCCAAACTCATAGAATGTACAACAGCAAGAGTGAACTCTAATGTAAACCGTAGACTTGGGGTGATTATGATATGTCCATGTAGGTTCATCACTTGTAACAACTGTCCCATTGGTGGGAGACGTTGATAATGAAGGAAGCTGTGCATGTGTCGGGGAAAGGAGGGTATGGGAAATCTCTTTACTTTCCTGTTAATTTTGCTGTGAACCTAAAACTGCTCTAAAAATAAATAATAAGTAGTCTATTAATTAAAAGTATGCACTGGGAACAGTGTCAATCTCTACCTCATCAGCATGGCCCCACAGTCTAGGGGCAAAGAGAATCAGTAGTTTAATTTCAACTTTCAAATAATTAAAACCAAATTATTGGCTAAAACTAATTTTAAAAGCACAAAATATTATGTATTATGATATATACTAAATAGATGTTTAAAAGAAAAGTGTCAAGAAAATCTAATTAACATTTTCCTGGGAATATATTTACAACATTGTAAACCACAAACCTAATTTAGAGAATGATGTCATTGTACTTCAGAAGGGACATAATTTACTTGGAATGTTTCAAAACAGGCAATGTCTTCAGCCATGTTTCTCGATGAAAACTTGATTGATTCGGGGAGTGTCCTTGGGAGGTAATTCTCAGACATGTTTCTGAAGTGTGGTTACCCAGGGACATTAAATGGTGGCTGATAAGGACTCCAGCCATGAGCTAGGGAACCAGGCTTCTCCTCCAGCTCAGCCACCATCCCTCTTGTGGCCTTGGTCACGACGCTCCAGCCTCATCTGTAAAGTGTGGGGTCAGACCATCTTAATGCTCCTTCTAGTCCCAGTATGCTATGATTCTACTTACAAGATATTTCCATTTGAAAAGTAAAATGAGAAGAGAGAGTGATATCAGTGACATGGCTCAGTGAGCTCACCTGGGACTCTCTCCCCTCCAAATTACAACCAAAAAGAGCAACCGCTTTCCAACCAAAAAAAACATCCTAATAACAGAAATTGTCAGAGACCCAAAGCAACCAAAAGTCAGAAGGCAGAGAGGCTGGAGCTGCCCTTGGAGGAGGTGGAACAGGGTAAGAGAGAACTTCGCTCCCTCCCCTAGAGACTGGGATCACTGCCGTGGGTGAGGGAAGGAGCGGGAGAGGGGCTGCACATCTGGGGATCATCCAGGACTCCCACCGTCCATGCAGTGGAAACCCTCTAACAGGGGAAGGCTTTCGCATGGGGGAACCTCAGCAAGCCAGGGCCCCGGGAAAACAGAGAGCGAGAGCTGAACAGAATCCAGGTCTGCATGCAAGAGAAAGTGCCCCTCCTCCCTCAACCCGTGCTGCATGCCACCATCACAGCTGAAGGCAGAGGACTCAGAGTGCGTGGCTCTCGACCCCCATCTAGTGGCGACAGGCTGTAACTGCAACCGAATAATAGCATCATGCACAAAAACTGCTCCTCTAACATCCAGCAATTTATAAAAGCTCCAGACCAGAAGGAAAACAATAAAAACACAGAATTCTGTCCTGAGGACTTGGAAATAGGTAAACTAAGTGAAAATGAGTTCAGAATAGCTATCATCAAAAAACTCAATGAGGTAAAGGGAAATATAGAGAAACAAGTCAATGAGTTCTGGAGTTACTTCACAAAAGAGATTGAAACTATAAAGAAGAACCAATCAGAAATACTAGAGATGAAAAATACAATGGATCAGATAAAACAGAATACAGATTCCTTGAATGCCCATGTAGACATCATAGAGGAGAAAATTAGCATAATTGAAGATAGACAGGCTGAATGGCTCCAGAGAGAGGAAGAAAGACAACTAAGAATTTAAAAAAATGAAGAAAATCTCTGAGAAATAGCTGCCTCAATGAGAAAATGCAACTTAAGGATAATCAGAATTCCTGAGGGCATGGAAAAGGAAAATGGAGCAGAAAGTGTGTGCTCAATGAAATTATAGAAGAGAACTTCTCAAATCTAGGGATTGAGAGAGAAATGTGTGTGGAGGAAGCTTTCAGATCTCCTAGATTTGTCAATGTAAAAACACCTACTGCAAGGCACATAGTAAAAATGGCAAAAATGAACGACAAAGAAAGAATACTCAGGGCAGCAAGGCAGAAGAAAATAACGTACAAAGGAACCCCTATCAGACTTTCAGCGGATTTCTCTACAGAAACCTTACAAGCTAGGAGAGATTGGAATGACGTATTCAAAACTTTAAAGGATAAAAATCATCAGCCAAGAATACCCTATCCAGCAAAAATATCCTTCAGATACGAGGGAGAAATTAAATCTTTTCCAGACAAACAAAAGGAAGGGACTTCATAGTCACACAACCTCCACTACAAGATATCCTCAAGAAGGCTCTCATACCTGAAAAAAAAAAAAGGGAGAAAGACATCACAAAACACAGAGTAGGGAGATGGATAGAATCAGAATAGGATAGCAACAGCTATCTACTAACAGGATAGTACAGCATTAGGATAAAGGGAAGGAAATCACCAAAAACAAAGACAATCTTATCACTCTAACCACAAACTCACAACACAAGTTGGAATAAGAGATGGAAATACTAATTTAGGAGGGGAGGAGGAAAGGGACTGAAACAGTCTAGGCTAAGTAAGTAAGAGACCACCAGAAAATGGACTATGTTATACATGAGGTTCTGAATACAAACTTCAGGGTAGCCACTAAACTAAAACACAGAACAGAGAAACAAAACATAAATAAGGAAAAATCTAAGAAACCCAGCATACAAAATTGCAGAAGTCATTGGGCAGGCTAAAACACACAGGACGAGAAACAAAGGAAACACAGGAAAATCGGAAAACAAGCAATAGAATGACAGCATTAAGCCTTCATGCATCAATACTCACCCTCAATGTATACGGATTGAATTCTCCAATAAAAAGACACACAGTGGCAAAATGGATTAAAGAACAAGATCCAACAATTTGTTGCCTCCAGGAAACACACCTCAGCTCCAAGGACAAACACAGGCTCAGAGTGAAGGGGTGGAAGACAACCCTTTAAGCTAATAGCAAACAAAAGAAAGCAGGTGTCTCAATGCTTATATCAGACAAAACAGACTTCAAGATAAGGCAGGTACAGAGAGACACAGAGGGCCAATATATAATGATCAAAGGGATACTTCATCAAGAAGAAATAAGGCTTATAAATATCTGTGCACCCAACACAGGAGCACCAAAGTTCATAAAGCAACTATTAACAAACCTAAAAGAAGATATCAAAAATAACACAATAATAGTAGAGGACCTCAACACCCCACTCACATCAATGGACAGATCCTCCAGACAGAAAATCAACAAAGAAACAGTGCAGCTAAACGAAAAGCTAAAACAGTTGGACTTAATAGACACGTATAGAACACTCCATCCAAAAACAGCAGAATACACGTTCTTCTCAAGTGCGCGTGGAACATTCTCAAGGATAGACCATATGTTGGGAAACAAGGCAAGCCTCTACAAATTTAAAAACATTGAAATTACAACAAGCATCTTCTCCGATCATAATGCTATAAAGCTAGAAATTAATTGCAAGAAAAAAGCTGAGAAAGGCACAAGGACGTGGAGACTAAACAATATGCTATTGAACAAGCAATGGATCATTGAAGAAATTAAAGAAGAAATCAAAAAATGCCTGGAGACAAATGAAAATGATAACATGCCATACCAACTCATATGGGATACAGCAAAAGCTGTATCAAGAGGAAAATTCATCACAATACAGGCACATCTTAACAAACAAGAAAAATCCCAAATGAGCAATCTTAAACTACACCTAACTGAATTAGAGAAAGAAGAACAAACAAAGCCCAAAGTCAGCAGAAGGAGAGAAATAATAAAAATCACAGCAGAAATAAATGCTATTGAAACAAAAAAGGCAGTAGTAAAGATCAATGAAACAAAGAGCTGGTTCTTTGAGAAGATAAATAAAATTTACAAACCCCTAGCCAGACTTACAAAGAAAAAAAGACAGAAAGCTCAAATAAACAAAATCAGAAATGAAAGAGGAGAAATAACAACACACTCCGCCGAAATACAACGGATTATAAGAGAATACTAAGAAAAACTATATGCCAACAAAATGGATAACCTAGAGGAAATGGATAAATTCTTGGACTCCTACAATCTCCCAAAGCTTAGTCAAGAAGAAGCAGACAATTTAAACAGACCAATCACAAGGAAAGAGATTGACACAGCAATCAAAAGCATCCCAAAGAATAAAACCCCAGGACAAGATGGCTTTCCTGAGGAATTCTACCAAACTTTCAGAGAGGATTTAACACCTATCCTTTTCAAGCTATTCCAAAAAATTAGGGAGGATGGAACACTTCCTAACACATTCTATGAGGCCAACATCACGCTGATACCAAAGCCTGACAGGGACAGCACAAAAAAGGAGAACTACAGGCCAATATCGCTGATGAACATAGATTTTTTTTTTTGCATAGATGCTAAAATTCTCAACAAAATTTTGGCAACCCGAATTCAGCAATTCATCAAAAGGAACATACATCATGATCAAGTGGGAGTCATACCAGGGACACAGGGATGGTTCAACATCTGCAAATCAATCAACGTGATACACCACGTCAATAAACTGAGGAATAAAAACCACATGATCATCTCAATAGATGCAGAGAAAGCATTTGACAAGATCCAACAGCCATTTATGATAAAAACTCTGAACAAAATGGGGATAGAAGGGAACTACCTCAACATAATAAAGGCCATCTATGACAAACCCACAGCCAACATCATACTCAATGGGCAAAAACTGAGTACCATACCCCTGAAAACAGGGACGAGACAAGGATGCCCTCTATCACCAATCTTATTTAACATAGTACTGGAGGTCCTGGCCAGAGCAATTAGGCAAGAAGAAGGAATAAAAGGAATCCAAATAGGAAGGGAAGAAGTGAAACTCTTGCTGTTTGCAGATGAGATGATCTTATATATAGAAAACCCCAAAGAATCCATTGGAAAACTTTTAGAAATAATCAACACCTACAGCAAAGTTGCAAGGTATAAAATCAATTTACATAAATCAGTAGCATTTCTATACTCTAATAACAAACTAACAGAAAAAGAACTCAAGAACACAATACCATTCGCAATCGCAACAAAAAGAATAAAATACCTCAGGGTGAATTTAACTAAGGAAGTGAAAGACCTATACAATGAAAATTACAAGGTTTTTCTGAAAGAAATGGGTGACAACATAGAGAGATGGAAAAACATTCCATGTACATGGATTGGAAGAATAAACATAGTTAAAATGTCCATTCTACCGAAAGCAATCTACAGATTCAATGCCATCCCAATCAGAATCCCAATGACGTTCTTTACAGAAATAGAACAAAGAATCCTACAATTCATATGGGGCAACAAAAGACCCTGAATTGCTAAAGCAATCCTGAGAAAAAAGAACAAAGCTGGTGGGATCACAATTCCTGACTTGAAAACATACTACAAAGCTACAGTAATCAAAACAGCATGATACTGATACTGGTACAGAAACAGGTGCACAGATCAATGGAACAGAATTGAAAGCCCAGAAATAAAACCACACATCTGTGGACAGCTAATCTTCGACAAAGGAGCTGAGGGCATACAATGGAGAAAAGAAAGTCTTTTCAACAAATGGTGCTGGGAAAACTGGAAAGCCACGTGTAAATGAATGAAAATTGACCCTTCTTTTTCACCATTCACAAAAATAAACTCAAAATGGATCAAAGACCTAAAGATGAGACCTGAAACCATAAGGCTTCTAGAAGAAAACGTAGGCAGTACACTCTTTGACATTAGTATTAAAAGGATCTTTTCGGACACCGTGTCTTCTCGGAGAAGGGAAACAATAGAAAGAATAAACAAATGGTACTTCATCAGACTAAAGAGCTTCTTCAAGGCAAAGGAAAACAGGATTGAAACAAAAAAACAACCCACTAACTGGGAAAAAATATTTGCAAGTAATACATCTGAGAAAGGCTTAATATACGTAATATATAAAGAACTCACACAACTCAACAACAAAAAAATCAAACAACCTGATCAAAAAATGGGCAGGAGGCATGAACAGACAATTCTCCAAAGAAGACATACGGATGGCCAATAGGCACATGGAAGGTGTTCATCATCGCTCATCATCAGGGAAATGCAGAACAAAACTACACTAAGACGTCACCTTACACCCATTAGAATGACAAAAATAACTAAAACAAATAGTAACAAATGTTGGAGAGGTTGTGGAGAAAAAGGAACCCTCATACACTGCTGGTGGGAATGCAAACTGGTGCAGCCACTATGGAAACAGTATGGAGATTCTCAAAAAATTAAAAATAGAACTACCGTATGATCCAGCCATCCCACTACTGGGTATCTATCCAGAGAGCTTGAAGTCAGCAATTCCAAAAGTCCCATGCACCCCAATGTTCACTGCAGCATTATTTACAATAGCCAAGACGTGGAAGCAACCTAAGTGCCCATCAACAGATGATTGGATAAAGAAGATGTGGTATATATATACAATAGAATACTACTCAGCCATAAAAAAGATCAAAATCGTCCCATTTGCAACAACATGGATGGACCTTGAGGGAATTATGTTAAGTGAAATAAGCCAGATAGAGAAGGACAATCTCTGTATGAGTCCACTCATATGAGCAATTTAAAAATGTGGACAAGGAGAACAGATCAGTGGATACCAGGGGAAAGATGGGGTGGGGGGTGGGCACAAAGGGTGAAGGGGTGCACCTACAACACGACTGACAGACAATAATGTACAACTGAAATTTCACAAGATTGTAACCTATCATTAACTCAATAAATAATAAAAAAATTTTTAAAAAAAGAAAAGTAAAATGATAGTTTCAAATAGATTCTAAAAAGTTCTTTATTTTTCTCCGTCTTTCCCCCTTTCTCCCTCCCCCTTCCTCCCCTCACATAAACACACCACCCACAGGCAGGAGTTCTTCGAGCAAAACAAAATCAAAGGAACAGGGACAGATCTTGTCTGTGTTCACACTGAGCAGACTGTCCACCTCACTTGGTGGTGGAAGTGGGACGAGACCCTCCCTTAAATAGAACTGTCACCCAAAATCACTCTGGTGATATGTGGCACTTGCGTTAATTTCAGTAAGGCACTCAGGCAAAGGGGGAATGCTGCAGAGCCCAGTGTGTCAGAGATGGCCGACAGGAGGTTTAACTTTACTCCATGGCCGTTGTCTGCCTGCTCTGAGCAGCTGGCCAAGTTGTCTTCCCAGATTCTTTGGGCTTTACAAAGTCCCATAGAAATCCATGAGATGCTTGCAATACTTAAGATGATTTTCTGCTAATCACATGGTGCCATCCGTCTTCAGCACACGTATAATATCAGACCAGCAATTACTGAGTCAGCCTGGTGCTGGGCAAATGTGTTTCTGCTAATTAAACTTGTTGCATTTGAATGGCTTTCTTCAGCTACACTCAGTGCAGTGAAACTGTTGTGGATGATGAAAGAAGCGTTTTCGCCTTCCGTCCCAGCCTGAGACTGCAGATGGCTGCTCTGTGTGTGACGCACTGGTCCCTGAATTAGTCTTTTGTGTGGATGAGAGGTGGTAATTTGAATGTTTGAACCCCCCACAGGAAGCTTGTCTCAAAGTGAACAATTCGCCATATAAAGACTAATTAGGGCCTAAATTAATTAGAAGGTGTGGTTTGAAAGGATGTTGATGAGCAGAGTCTGTCATTTCAGACAAATGGAATAGAGCCAGATAAATTGGTCCCCATTAACATCTCGCTGTTCCGCAGGCACAGCTCCTTTGCTGCATTCTCAGAAATCTCCCCTCGAAACCAGCCTTGCTGGCCATTCAGGGTCTGTTCCCATTTGCCAGCGCCTCCCACATGGTGCCCGCGTGGAAGATATTTCAACAATCCTTGTGGCTTCTGCAAATTAATATTTATACTTCCTGGGTGTTCTGTTTCTCATCTGGAAAGCCAATCCTGAATGTTATTGATTTTTTTGTCACTGGATTGTCAAAAGCAAAGCTTGACATCAAAATGTGAAAGCCGTGGGCAGGAAATTACAAGAAGGGCGGGGTGAGGGAGGGTCAGGGAGGAAGGGATGGGAAAGTAGAAAAACAAATCCAAGCTAATCCTTGTCTCTCTACCCTCACATTTGTGTTTTCCATGATGCCCTGTTTTTTATTTAAATAAACCGTTACTTTCCAAGTGCTTCTAAATTCTGATAGCTCCTTGATGACTTTTAAAACCGTGCTCCAGAGCCTCGCCATGGTGCACAGTTGGAATACGTTACAAGGATGTGTGTAATATCTCTCACCTCTCTGAAAATGAACATCACTTTTGCTTTCTTCTCTACCTCCCTTTTCTCACAGATGCAGTGTTTGGAAGGTGCCAGAAGGTTCCAGTGATAGACATATACCGCTATGAAGTGTCCCCGGTGGTTCTACAGCACCTGACAGCCACCTTACAGAAGCTCTCCCACACAGGTATGGCAGGCTCAGGCTGAAACCACCCTGGGCTGGTGGCCTGAGAGGAGATTCCTGGTGGCTGCTGTCATGCTGAGGGCTCAGCAAACACTTTGCTTCTCCTTAAAAATCCACAGGCCTCTTAGGTAGTGAGGAATTAGAAAAGGACTAAATCAGGGGCCGGCCCCGTGGCCAAGTGGTTGAGTTCGCGCTCTCCACTTCAGTGGCCCGGGATTTCACCAGTTTGGATCCTGGGCGCAGACATGGCACCGCTTGTCAGGCCATGCTGAGGTGGAGTCCCACCTACCACAACTAGAATACACAACTATATACTGAGGGGCTTTGGGGAGAAGAAAAAAAAAGAAGATTGGCAACAGTTGTTAGTTCAAGTGCCAATCTTTAAAAAAAAAGAAGAAAAGGACTAAATCACCTAGTGTCATGGTGGAGAGAAGAGGGCTGGCAGCAGACAGCCTTGGTCACAGAAGGTGCCAGTCAGCAGCTCCCTGTGTGGGCTGGAGGCCATCCTGGGTGCTGTTGCCTGCACAGGGACCACAGCAGTTCTGTCAGTGCTTCAGACATGAGATGCTCGCTGGAGGTCATGCGAGCAGAGTGGCTGGTGGGCGCCTCCTCTTGGCCTGACCACATCCAGTCCAGCCACTGATCAACCTCAATAGAATCAATTCGCTTTTACCTGCTGTCATTACTAAATTTTTGTCACACAGTTTTGTCACAGGAGATTCCTGATAACCATTTTCTTCACAAGCGTGCTAAGAATATATTTTTAAAAATTATCGTAATTTAAAATTGTTATATATGTAATTATTATACATGTAATTCACATTATGTATACATAATTTTTTAAATTGAGGAGGGAAGCTGTATCATCAGGCTCAGCATTATGACCTGTTCCTTTTACTAAGGTAAAGTTCCCACTCCTCGCGCCCTCAGAGCCTGGACAAGAGGACAATTTGTAAACACAGCGCCTGGCGTTGGGTGAGAGCTGTGGGTGAAGCTCTTGGGGGGTGAAATCTGCATGTCTCATGGTCAGGACCTAAATGGCCTGCCCTGGGGGAACAGGCCTGGAAGTCAGGGACCAGAGAGCCCACATTCACTCTAGGTCACGGTACTCCCACTGGGCATGTGAGTTACTCCATCAAGGAAGATAAAAAATTCTGAGGCCGGCCGGAGCCGCAGCGGTTAAGTTTGCACCCTCTGCTTCAGCGGCCCGAGGTTCGCTGGTTCAGATCCTGGGTGCACCGCTTGTCAAGCTGTGCTGTAGCAGGCATCCCACATATAAAGTAGAGGAAGATGGGAATGGATGTTAGCTCAGGGCCAGTCTTCCTTAGCAAAAAGAGGATTGGTGGCGGATATTAGCTCAGGGCTGATCTTCCTCAAAAGAAAAAAAAAAGAAAAAGGAAAAAAAAGTCTGTGGTCCAATAGGTTTGGGAAACAGTCCTTGCTCTGTTCCTCTTTCTGGATGTTCACAGGGTACATTGGCTTGTTAGGGCTCTGGAAAGTTCTGCAGTGAAGAATTATGTTAATTTATTTACTCAAAGTCATTGGGCCATGGCACCCTTTCTACCTGAGACACCATCTGTGCTAGGGCTCAGTGAGAGAAGTAGAACTGCTAGGAGACCATGTCCGTGATTCCTTATAGGGTTTGGCTGCTCACAGTTGTGGAAGCTGATTGTTGTCTCTGCATTTGGAGCTTAAAATATGCATGGCAGGCAGTGGGGAAGGGATGATGGGTGTGAGGTGGGAGATCAAAGACAAGAATGAATGGGAGCCTGTGTCTGTTCTCATGGCCTTGACCTTGGTGATGAGGTATCCTGCAGAAGCTGGCCCCTCATAAGGGAGCTGAACACACACAGGTCCCAGGAGCTGAAGAAGCTGAAGAGGGACCCAGGGGAGGTGGAGTGGTTGCTGGGAGGTGCTGCAGATCAGAGAGAGCGGACAGAGAAGCAACAATGTGTGTGAGCTACAGAATGGCTGGGGTCAAGCAACACGTAGTGCGTAATAATCAAGGCAAGTTGCATGGTAACTTGGTGGCCTGTGGTCAAGTATTCAGTCTTGACCAAGGCCTAGTAGCAGGCCGAAAGCAATTTCTTAAAAGGAGAGTAGTAATCTGCAGAGGATTTCATGTGTTTGCTCCGAAATCTTAAGAATCTGCATGGTGATTCACCTGTGGAGTCTTCCAAAAGGCCCCAAATAGCATCCCTTTCTGCCACTGGCATCCTTTAGCATGCAAGCATCTTACCAATGTCTGTGGAATAGTTGCTACTTCCTGCTCAGTAGGTCCATAAGCATAATATCCTCAGTGTACTGATGTCCCCTGGGAAGGAAAGGTAATTAAGGCCCTTGAGGACCAGATCATGACTTAGGGCTGGAGAGCTGATAGACTTTGATACAGCACAGTGAAGGTGTATTGCTAGCCTGGCCAGGCGAGAGCAAACTGCTTCTGATGATCTTTACTACAGGTGTAGGCAAAAACCATTCTCCAGATTAATAGCTGTGTAATAGGTACCATGGGGTGTGTCCATTTGCTCCAGCAGAGGAACCACATTTGCAACAGCAACAGCAGTTGGAGTCACCCCCTGGTTAAGGTTATGATAATACACTGTCATTCTCCAAGATGCATCGTCTTCTGCACAGGGCACCTGGGCGAGCTGAATGGGGGTGTGGTGGGAATTGTCAGCACTGCATCTTTCGAGTCCTTGATGGTGGCACTGATCTCTGCAACCCTTCTGGGAATGTGGTGTTGCTTTTGGTTTGTGACTTTGTGAGTAGAAGTTTTGGTTTATGGTGTTTGTAGGTCGAGGCAGTTCCAGTGTGTTTCCTACCATTATAGCCCTCTCTTCACAGGTCAGGGAGCCGGTGTGAGGATTCTGCCAGCTGCTGAGTGTTTGTTCCAATTATGCCTCCCGGAACTGGGGAGATAATCACAGGATGGGTTTGATCATCTGACTTCCATAAGCCACTCCTCTGACTGGTGGACCACAGTGACATTTTGGATCTTCTGGAGTTAATGTCACTTCAGGGCCAGTGTCCAGTAATCACTGAAAAGTCTGATTATTTCCTTTTCCTCAGTGCACAGTCACCCTGGGGAAAGGCCGTAGGTCCCTTTGGAGGAGGCTGGGGGGCAGATTAACAGTATGAATTTTTGGCTTGTGTAGCAGAATCCTTCCTCAAGGGGACCTGTTCCCCAGCCCCTTCACTCAAGCAGTTCTGGTCTGTGAGATAGAATTTCCAAGTGGAAATTGATTGAGGGGCTGTGACTCTGTTTTGGTGATTTAAGTGAGTTCAGTTTAGTAGATCTAGAATTTTCCTGCTTATGCAGATCCATAAGGCTCTAGTAGGCCGCCCATCTGTTCCAGTTCTAGGAACACTGTGATTGCCTCATCAATGCCAAAGGTCTCTGTGGGCCAGGCTCTTCTGATTACTGCTTTATGCTGACCATGTCCACCTTTCTTTGGCTTTTAAGTGCCACCACTGGGCCCCTGACACCTCAGGATCCCATCATCCTCACTGCACTTAGGGGTCCCAGATTGGTGGTAGCGGCTCCCACTGTAACTTCTGACCTCCAGGGGGCATCGCCTGGAGCTCTTCGAGGGTGCTGGGACAACTCTAGGAACTTATTTCTCACAGCCTTGGTAAAGGCATGTCCTCTGGACCCTCCTGAGCTTCTTAGCAGATATACGTGATACATCCACTCTAGCATCCCAATCTCCCTAAGCCTTTGGATACTTGACTCTACTATGTCAAGGAAGTTCTGCCATTCCACTTCATTTCATGCAGACTCTCTGCTTTGGGTCCCTTTTTATGTCAACCAGCAGTGGAAACTGTTAAAGACATTTCCAGCCCCCCATTCTAAAACATTGGATGGAGAATCGGTGCTTAGTGGCCCATATCAACAAATTCGACCGGGTCCAATTTCTGTTCATTTCACTTTGATCTCACATCCTTAAGACTCATTCCCACATGGGTTCCCAGGTTTCTGTTGATATAAATTGGCAAGATCATGTGATTCTTTGGTGTGCATTGCACTCCTCATGGGCCATGCTTTTGCGTCACCCTTGGGGGCCTGCTGGGACTTGAGTCCAGATATGGGTCTAGATGCAGTGAGAGCTGCTGGGGGTGGGACTTGGGGAGGGTCAACAGGGCCGTGCAAGGCAACCACCTTGTGTGGCATTACAGGTTCTTCAGGCAAAGCCAGGGTTAACCTCTTCAACAAGAGAGGAGGGGGTGCTTCTCCTGGCAAAGAAAGTTTGGTGAAATTTAAGGGTCAGTGTCCCAGCTTCATCAGGATGCCCATATTTCAGTATCCCATTCCTTTCCAAGCAATGCCATAACTATAATAAAAGACCCTCTGAAGCTGGGGATTCAGTTTGCATAGCAGTTCAATCACACAGGGGGTTAGACTTTGGGTTTAGTGCTTAGGGTAAGTTTGAGACAGAGAGAGAACACTTCATGGAGGGGGTTAAACATAGAGACAAATAATTTTTTTAATTAATAGATTTTATTTTTTAGAGCAGTTTTAGATTACAGAAAGGTTGAACAGAAAGAGAGTTTGCATATACCCTCACCACCACCACCCCCGAAAAAGTTTTTCCTATTACTAACATCTTGCGTTGGTGTGGTACATTTGTTGCAATTGATGAGTCAATATTGATGCATTATTAACTAGTGTCCATCGTTTGCATTAGGGTTAACTTTTTGTTTTGTACATTCCACAGGTTTTAACAAATGTGTAATGACATGTATCCACCGTTACAGTGTCACACAGAGTATGTTTACTACCTGCACCCCCCAGCAACTGCTCATCTTTTTACTGTCTCCATAGTCTTGCCTTCCCCAGAAGGTCATTGAGTTGGAATCACACAGTGTGTAGCCTTTTCAGATTGGCTTCTTTTGCTTAGTAATGTGCATTTAAGTTTCCTCCACATCTTTTCACAGCTTGATAGCTCATTTCTTTTTAGTGCTATGTAATATTCCATTGTCTGGATGAATTACAGTTTATTTATCTGCTCACCTGCTGAGGGACATCTTGGTTGGTTCCAAGATATTGCAGTTATGAATAAAGCTGCTGTAAACATCCATAGCAGGTTTTCATGTGGACAAAAGTTTTCAACTCCTTTGGGTAAATGCCAAGGAGTGCGATTGCTGGATTATCTTGTAAGAGTATGTTTGGTTTTAGAAACTGCCAAACTGAGCTGTTGTGAAGGTCAAATGGAATCAAATAAAATATTTTAAAATATTTTATAAATATGAGTATTTCCAAATGTTAAATATTATTTATTTTGATACTTTGTTTCCAGTTTATGACAGCTATTACACAGACCATATGCACCTTTTTTTTTTCCAGTGGAGATTATTGCAAAGTTTTGCTAAGTTGGTTAGCTCTGTGGATCAGGTCAAATGCCAGAAAAACAACTGTTTTCCAAGGGATGAGGAAATGTTCTAGTTCTTTTCTTAAAATGATGCCAATGCCAATGATGATGATAATGCACATGGACTCTCTTGACAGACGTTTAGCCCACGAAGCCCTGGGGTGGTATACAGTGCGCTGCTTCAGTCTCTCACACCCAGAGGCACTTAGCACACCCTAGCAGGATGTGGGGTCGGGCTGTGACTGGACAGACACCAGACCTCTTCACCATCGTTGTTTCTACCATTGACTTGGTAGCACTCAGATCCTGGGTTTTTGTCAGTAAGAAAGACACATAGGGAGAAAGCCTGTGGACTAACTGTGGCAGTTTTTCTCGTGGTCGCTTTTCCAGGTCCTAATTGTGTTGCAGACTCCTGCATCTCTTCCTACAAGCCCATGCCTGGGGAGGCAGGGATGGGGTGGAGTGGCTCCTTACTTCTCCAAAGATGACTTTGGAGGGGGATGGAACAAGCAGATGAGGAAGGGCCATGGGGCGAGCCGTTTAGCCTTTGTAAGCCTCAATTTCTCCCTCTGCACACCGGGTTCATACTTATGCGAGCACTGCTGCCTGTACTTCCCGTCACTGACTCCTTCTTGCCTCGTCCTCCCTGTCCTCCCCATCCTCGCCGCCCAGACGTGCCCGGCCAGCTCAGGCCACTCTCTGGGGTCCCTGGCTGGACATGCTGCACCTTCCCAGCCCTGTCTGCTTGGTGCAGGGTGGACAATGACCAGAATGGACATCTAGGGGCCTCAATTCTTGTCTTCCCTGCTACCACACCAGCCCTTCCTTTCTGTCATGATATTAGCTCAGAAAAGCGGAAAAATGTTCAAAAGTATTAGATATGGAAAAGCAAAGGTGCTTTCTAAAGCTAGGATACTGACAACTCTTCATGTAGCTGCTGAATTGCCATCTGTTAAAATACTTTCTTTATGATGTGCTGGGGGTGCTCTTGTGGGAATGGAGGAAGGCCAAGGCTGGGGGAGGTGTCTCTGGTCAGCTGCTCTAATTAGGTGCAGGCCTCTGCCTCCTGGGCTGTGCTTTCTCTACAGCCATTTTCACTAGTGTCATCTAAGGTTTAGTGCAGCCCAGGAGGAACAGAAGGGAGGGAAGCGCATCTACAGCCCTTCGCAGCCCTCACCTTAGCAAGGATTTCTCAGGGTCAGAGCTGGTGGGCTGGAGAGGGGGGTACGGACACAAACAGATCTGTGACCCATCAGCCTGGGTTCCCCGATGTGCCTACCTGCAGAGACCACCACCGGCTTGCTCTCCTGAGCTGGCTAGGCAAGCAGTTCCCTCTCCCTCTGCCCACAGAGAATAAAAGGGATACCATATGCTGTGTGCTTCTGATAATTTCCCTCCTTCACGCTACGTATCTAGATGAGGCACTGTTGTGTTACCCAAGACCTGGACTGGAGGGTTTGATGGTGGCATTCGATGGTATGGGGCAAGGGAGGGAGGACATTTGGGGCTTGGAGAGCTCTTTGCAGCTCTTCCCTGAACCCATCCCACTGCTTCCCTAAGCACACCCCAGTCCTTCCCCAGTTCTAAGTTAATTCCCTCCAGCCAGTCCTTGAGCAGATTGCATTTCTTCTCTTGGAAGCCATGTGGGCACCTCTGATGGAAGTTGGAGATGTCCGGCTGGTGGGATTCCTGGCTTTGAGATCCCTCGTCAGTTTCTGCTGCTGGTGGCTATTGCTGCTTAGTCACAAGAGGGCGTGTCAGAGTGATTGGACAAACTCAGGATGCAGCCATCCATTACCTTGTACCTATGATGGCAAATTGTGTTTCCTCCTCTCTGTTAGCAGCAATAGAAGACATGTCCCAATAAGACTGGAGGTGTGAGTGCGAAAAGGGATTTTATAGGCTAGTTTGAAAAGAAATGTCATGGGGACAATTGTGCTGTCCTGAACCATACTGCTCTGATGCTTTCCAGAAATGATGTTCATATTTCTCCCTCAGGCTCTCCCTGAGGGCTAATGCTGGCTGGCTCTCTGCTCTCCCCACCTCCCAGGCAACTGGTGGTTGAAACCTCTTCTCTGCTTCTTCTCTCCTTTGGTCGGCGCACTGGGGATTCGCAGCCCATTTGGCTTAGGGGGTAGACACCCCTACGTACTTTCCATCGTCTGTGTGAGGATCAGATTCTAGGGGTCAGGTTTGCGAATCCTGCACAGTTTAATGATGGCTTTTTGGGAAAATCGTTTGGGAGAATGTAAAGCACGGGAATGAGACCAAGGTGCTCTTTATAGAGGGAATTGGAGCACTGTTTCAGAGCAGGACCAGGGAGGGAACTGTGAGCCAAGCCCTTGGCTCAGATCCACAGAACAGACTTGGAAAGGACCCCTGCTTTACCCCGTCCCCCCAGTCCTTATTTCTTCTTTCAGGGGACCTGAGAGGGATAGAGAAACAGAGGCAAAGTGCTTTCAGGTGGCAGAATGATCCCAGTGTTTAACCTTGAAATTGCCCCATGATGAGCTCCCTTCTGGGTCTGACCTTTCCTCCAGGCGTTCCTGACTTCATCTTGGCCCCACTCATCCTGAAACCTCTGGCCAGGGACTCACGTGATGGTGTGAAACTCTGGATGCGGACAAGGGCACCCTTCCCGAGAGAGGCAGAGGCAGCACATTCTCTTTCTGACCTCACCCAGTGCCTGCCTCCTCGGGATGCCCTCCATAGACGTCTGATCTTTCTGACTTGCCACGAGCCTTGAGATGGACTTTCCCTTCTTCTGCATTTCTGGTGCTTGAAGACAAGGGGCATCTTCTTGGAGCCAGGAAGCCACAGCAGTCAAACAGTGGACAAGAGCCCCACCCAGCTGAGTACCAGGCCTGTTTCGTGCTGTGGCTGGGCATCATCTCATGTGCATCCCAGACAATAGGACACAAATGCCATGACCTGGACAGCCAGAGCCTCCTAGTTCAGCTCTGCCCTCCGGGACTGCTGTCCAGGTGCCCATCAGCCCTTGACCAGTTACCTCTGTCTCCTGGGCTATTGATTTCCCCAGACTGGGAAAGTCATCCTGGAGACCTGTGAAAATGCAGATTTGTGGGCCCGTCCCAATGGTTCTGACAAAGAGTGTGGAGTGGGACCTAGGACTCTGCATTTTCAATAAGCACCAGAGATAATCCTGAGGCAGGAGGTCCTTTTGGTCAGCTTGGTCCTTTGAGGTGTTCCAGCCTTCCTCCTGTAACCACGTCCGAGGTGCATGCCAGCTTGTGCCCATCTGCAGGAAAGAGTCCACATAAACCGAAGTGGTGTGAATTTAAATTTGGGTAATTCTGGTATGATTTAGATTCTGACTGCCCTGCCAAAGTTCATCCTATAACAGTCCTTATTATGAGTACTCCAGTATGACTGCCACTCAGAACCTGGGCTATCACTGCCTGCATCCCCACTAACACACATACACACATGCATATGTGCGCACAAATGAATACACCCGCACACATGCACTCACACATGCACACACATACAAACACACACTTGCCTGCACAGTGTGCATACACACATGTGCATACAAATGCACACATTAGCACCAACATATGCACACATCCATGCATACACATACCCACATGCACATACCACACATGTGAGGGCACACAGGCACAAACATGCACATGGCATATGTGCACAGACACACTAATGAACATGCACACACATGTACACCAATGTGCACACACACCACATGCACACATGCTCACCTACATGTGCACACGTGTACAAACACATGTGTGTGCCCACACCACTTTTGGGTCCCTTATCTAACGCTGTATTTTCCAACAGTGCCATGTAATCTGGAACTTTTTCTCTGATTTCTTCGATCAGTGTTACTTACTCTCTGCCTCATTTTTTTCTCTGGATCTGTTAGGTTTTTCGCCCTGGTCATGAAAGACTCAATAGTGGAATACACCCAAGAGGTGTTGTCTTTCCCTAAGGAAGGAAACTCTAATCAGCTGGTTTCCTGAACTTGGTTAGCCTGATATGGTGTGGTTTTTGGGAAGGAGACTTTTCAGAATCCTTGAAATCGTTCTACCCTGGTAACTGCCTTTGAAGCAGAGTTGGGTATATGTTTCTGTTTGTTGGCTTCATCAAGGCCACTTTTTGGAGATGCAGTTGCTGGGCTCAATGACAGATGGCTGCTTGTGCTGCCATTGGAGCGTCTTCCTCATGAAGAAGGAAGGGAAAATGGGATTTAATTGTGCAACTTTCTTCTTCAACATAAATATATACATCAAGGAACAAAATTGTGTTCAATTTTATTTACCATTCTTGTCTCCTACAGGCAGCATTATTTCATGGATGGACACATTGTTCTCTCATGTATTAAATTTTTAAAAAATACATTTCACTTCTTTTGACAAGCCATTAAAATTCAGCATTTAAATGTCACTCTTTGGCACATAATTTGCTGTCATGAAAACAACTATGGATTTATTTCTTGGCAAGAATCTCCTGACATATTGAGCTGTATGTCAAAAGCAAAATTAAAAGAAAAAACTAACACAGTGTTGCAATTCCTTGAAACAGAATGAAAAGAAATCTCCTAATGATATGGAACAGCACACAGAAAACCAATGTCAGCTGCAGTGTTTGCCAGACATGACGGCCGTCTGCAGTGGGGTTCGCTCCTGTGCTGTGTCACGTGCGCGTTCTGCACCGTGGTGCTTTGCGCCGCAGGCCAGTCAGGCCGAGCTTTGCCTTTCTACTGGATTTTCCTCCTTGGTTATTCTCTCTGCTTGCAGTCGACCTGCACTTGCTCACCTGTCTTCTCTTGTTGGATCACCCACCCTGTGCCTTTGGAAATTGGAGTCATTCCTTCTTGCTGAGGTCTAGCTGAGGTCCACACCCCCAAGCTCCAGGTGGACTCAGCTGTGCGGTAGGGAGAGGGAGATGTGTACATGGCAGAATGTACCAGTTGCAAAGTTGATACTTGGCCTTCACGGGATTTATGTTATATTCAGTTGGACATTCACATGCAAAGGTAGGAACATGGCAGAGGGACCACTAAGGGTGAAAGATGATTGTTGGGAAATAGAAAGGTCATGAAGGGGTTGATGGGAGACAGCGGCAGCTAGACGACAGGTCCATTATTCTCATCACCTAGCCCTACCTAACCTGCGCCTGGGATGCTTCTAATGTCTCTACATCCAAGGGTGTTTCTGTGAAATGAACTTTTATTAAACACACCCAATTTCCTAAATAAACAACATGAGCTTCAAAGCTTAAACAGGCCTGCATCACTGGCAGGCAGCAGGATGTGCAGATGAGGTTGTATATGGTAATGGGAGCTGCAGGGCTGGCATCATATCCAGCTGACCTCCTCTCCTGATTAACGCAGCCATCGGCAGCTTAGCTGTGCTGAGCCTCAGTGGCCGCTGGGGGATATTATTTCCGAACTTGAAGAGTTGCTGTGAGGATTTTAAGGATGGAGGGCTCAGCCTAGTCCCCGGCATACAGCAGCATTAATTTGGTGGTAGTAAGGAGCTCTTGCTAGATTCCAATAAGCAAGAATGATTGCAGATTCCTGGAGAGGAGTGAGTGAAGCAAGTCCATGCAAAGCCTTGTAGCTGGTGAAGTGTCCTCCCTCCAGTGATCAGCTGGTACTCTTTCCATGGGAGGGCCTGGGGTCACCGAAATGCTAATGCCTCATACAGTTCATCTCCAGCACAGCCCTCCCTACCCAGCTCCAGACTCACATGTCCAACTAGACATTAACATGCCCCCAAAAGGAACAGTTTCACTTCACTCGTATCCCTTTTCCAAACCTGTGCCTTCCTTGGTCTTTGCCTGTTTTGGTAAAGGTCATCACCAACCACCAATTCTCCAAAAATGGGCTCCACCAATTCTCCAGAAATGGGCTCCTGCCTACTCTCCACCTCATCCACACTTGCCTCTCTTCATTCATAGTGCTCCAGCTGCCCCTGCCTTCCTTCCCTCCTCGTCCCCTCTCTGTTTGCCTGGAGTCCTTTCCCTCTGCTTCTTCCCATAGCTGGCTCTTATGCTGGAGCTTTCAGTTCAGGGGTGACTCATCACAGTTAAGGGAATGGTCACTCTGTCACATCATCGTGTCTGTTTCTGTTGTAACACTCATTACTTTCAGGGGTCTAGTGTGTTGCCAGTGCCTCTGCTGTCACGAGCTCTGAAGACCTAGCTATTCTTCTCATTGCCAAGCTTCCAGTACCTCGCGCCTGGTGCAGAGCAGGTGTCTTGTTTGTATGGGTTAGATGAATGCGTCAATGACCCAGTGATGGACTTGCCTCATGTGGAAGGCACTGCCACACAATGACAAGGCACTCCCTGAGTGTGAGCAAGGACAGCTGGATTTTACTCTCCTCTCCAACATAAGTTAACTCTATGATTGTATCACTAAGGCCTCTTTCCTTATAAGATACGTTTTTTCCCCTAAGGGAGATTCACCCTGAGCTAACATCTGTGCCCATCTTTCTCTATTTTGTATGTGGGTCACTGCCACAGGATGGCTGCTGCTGAGTGGTGTAGGTCCATGTCTGGGAACCGAACCCAGGCCACCAAAGTGGAACGTGCTGAACTTAGCAACTAGGCCATGGGGCTACCCCCCTTATAAGATACTTTTTAATCTTTTTATTGTTAAATGAAAACAGATATAGAAAATTGTACAAAACTTGTATATGTGGTGTGCACACATACTCATATATTTATATGTATCCTCATGGATTCATACAATTTCTAATTCAAATCAGGACTACAAAGTTTACTTAACCTTTTTAATATTAATTTAAATTTCTGTTCTTCCACAGTGGGAATGGTGGTTTCCCACGTGACAGAGAGTGATAGAACTACAATATGCAGAATTATTCATTTATTTTATACTGCCGCACACATTGGCAGAAAACAATCCTGAGACTACCTCCCCCAACTGCTACTACTGAGAACAATTACAAGCTGCCTTTGCTCATGCTGTCCCCATCTGTGCACTTGTTAGCCCCCTTTAGTGTTAGGTTTGTGTATATCTGCAGCAGCAGTTCCCACGGTCAGGGTATGCAGCACTCTCCCCATCACCCTCACTCTATCCTAATTCCCCAAGTATCTGTGTAATTCCTGCTCGTTATCAGTCCTTGTGTCCACATTTCCTCCATCACTTTGGCTGTCTGAAGTTTGTTCTCAAATAGAGTCCTTAGGCAAAGCTCATGCGAGAAAAATGCCCTGATTTCTTGTGTTTTTTTGTTTTTTAAGTTTGTGCCTTTAATATGTGAAGGTCATTTTTTTAAGTATAAAGTCCTTGCTCACATATCTTTTCTTAACTATCTTAAACTATCTTAACTATCGCTTAACTATCTTAAACATGTTACTGTATTTTGTTTTGGCAAAAACAACAACTAAAACAACAAAAAATCACTGCTCTTGAAAAGTAGGATGATCTAATCTTATTTCCTTTTTAAGTCATGTGCTCTCCTTTTAATTTTATTGAGATAAAATTTACATACCCATTTTAAGTGTACAATTGAATGGTTTTTAGTATATTTACAGAGTTGTACAAGCATCACCACCATCTAATATTAGAATATTTCTATCACCTCGAGAAGAAAACTCATGTCTATTTGTAGTCATTGCTCCCCAACTCAACCCTAAGCAAGCACTAGTCTACTTTCTGTCTTTGTAGATTTGCTTTTTCTAGACATTTTGTATAAGTGAAATAATTCAATGTGTGGTCTTTTGTGTTTACTGGCTTTTATCACTTTACATCATGTTTGTGAGTTCATGCTTGTTGTAGCATGTATCAGTACTTCATTCTTGTTTAATGCTAAGTAGTAGTTCATTGCATGGATATACCACATTCTACTTATCCATTCACCACACTCACCAACTGATGGATATTTGAGTTGTTTCCATTTTTTAGCTATTATGAATGATGCTATGAAAATACATGTGTAAGTCTTTGTATGGACATATCTTTTAGTTTCTCTTGGGCAGATACCTAAGAGTGGAAGTGCTGGGTCATGGCCATGTTTTTTTTTGCCTAGACACTTGAAGAACTTTTGATTCCTGAAAAGTCTTATAATTTTGTGAGCATATGTCTTGGTCATTATGGGTCAATATTCTCAGGTACGTTGTGTGCTCTTTCAATATGTAGCTTCAAATATATGTATTTTCTTATGTATGTATTTATTATATATGAACATATATATTATATGTATATTGTATAATATATATTATGTATATAATTGTAAAATATTTATTATATAACATTGTATATTATATATAATACTGTATACAGTATATTATTGTTATATATTGAAATATATATTTTGTTATATATATATATATGTGTGTATGTATATATACACACATGCGTGCACATCAGGAAAGGTTTTTGAATGACAGATTTTAGTATTTATTCTATGCTCTGATTTTCTTCTTTGGGTGGTGTTATTCATATACTGTATCTTCTTTGCCTGACTTCAATATTTGTCACTTTCTCTCAATTTCTTTTTCTCATTTATTTTGATTCTTAATATTATCTTCCTTACTTTTAAGTATTTTAAATATTGTTATTATAAACTAAATTATTATGCACCTTCTAGTTTAGTTTTCATTTCTTTCTTTTTTATTTTTTTAATTTTCCCCTTTTGCCTTCCCCCTCACCCCTTCCCTTCTGGTAACCACCAGTCTATTCTCTGTACCTATATGTTTGCTTGTTGTTGTTGTTTTTATCTTTCATATACGAGCGAAATCATATGGTATTTGGCTTTCTCTGTCTGAATTATTTCGCTTAATATAATGCCCTCAGGTTCCATCCATGTTGTCATAAATGGCAAGATTTCATCTTTTTTTTTATAGCCAAGTAGTAGTCCGTTGTGTGTGTGTGTATATATATACCACACCTTCTTTATTCATTCGTCCCTTGATAGGGACTAAGATTGTTTCCAAGTCTTGGCTATTTGCTGCAGTGAACATTAAGGGTGCATGTATCTTTCCAAATTAGTGTTTCTATATTGTTTGGATGAATATCCAGAAGTTGAATAGGTGGATCGTATGGTAATTCTATTTTTGATTTCTTGAGGAATCTCCATTCTGTTTTCCATAGTGGCTGCACCAGTTTACAGTCTCACCAGCAGTGTAGGAGGGTTCTGTTTTCTCCACATCTTCAACACTTGTTATTTCCTGTCTTTTTAATAATAGCCGTTCTGATTGGCATGAGGTGATATCTCATTGTGGTTTTGATTTTCATTTCCCTAATAATTGATGTTAAACATCTTTTCATGTGCCTGTTGGCCACTTGTATACCTTCTTTGGAAAAATGTCTATTCAAGTCCTCTGCCCATTTTTTAATCGGGTTGTTAGTTTTTTTGTTGTTGAGTTGTATGAGTCCTTTATATATTTTGGATATTACTCCCTTACCAGATATATGATTTGCAAATATCTTCTCCCAATTGCTAGGTTGTCTTTTCATTTTGTTGATGGTTTCCTTTGCCGAGCAGAAGCTTTTTAGTTTGATATAGTACCATTTGTTTATTTTTTCTTTTGTTTCACTTGCCTGAGGAGACATGATATTCAAAAAGATACTGCTAAGACCGGTGTCAAAAAGGGTGCTACCTATTTTTCTTCTAGGGGTTTTATGGTTTCAGGTCTTCCATTCAAGTCTTTAATCCATTTTGAGTTAATTTTGTTTTTGGTGTGAGATAGTGGTATATTTTCATTTTTTTGCTTGTGGCTGTCCAGTTTTCCCAGCACCATTTATTGAAGAGACTCTCCTTTCTCCATTGTATCTTCTTGGCTCTTTTGTTTAAAATTAGCTGTCCATAGATGTGTGAGTAGTTTTCATTTCTAAAACGATTTTTCCCATTGTTTATGATTCACTCTTAAGGTCTGTCCCTTCATTTTAGAGTATTTCTAATTCAGATTTGTGGTTCTTTTTTGTGTCTTACATCACCTTAATGCCTTTTACCTTACTTTAAAATAGTGCATTACAGTTTGGGTTGTTGTTTTCTTTTCTTTTGTTTGTTTGTCTTTCTAGCATGGTTTTCCATTGTTTGTAGTGATGTTATTCTATTTTATCTTTTTTCTCCCTCATGGTAGCTGTCTATGGGATTTGATCTCTACTTTGTTGTCATCTTTTTTTATATGAACTTAGTTTTCCTGACATTTAGATGGAGGCTGAGTTCATATAGCTTTTCTAACTTTCTGGGGCTCTCTCTTCTGTTGTTTTTGCATAGTGTCAAAAAAAATTGGCAGGTTACTTCTTTTCATCATTCCAATGAAATTGATGTGTCATAAGTTAACCTTTGAGGAGTATGCAATTTATGGTTTTTAGTATGTTCACAAAGTTGTCCATCACCACTATCTAATCAGAATATTTTACTCACTTCAAAAAGAAACCTCATGCCTATTAGTAGTCACTTCCTATACCCCCTTCCCCCCAGCTCCTAGCTACCACTACTCTAGTTTCTTTCTTAATAGATTTATCTATTTTGGACATTTTATATCAATGGATTTGTACAGTATGTGGCTTTTTTGTGTCTGGCTTCTTTGACTTAGCATAATGTTTTCAAGTTTCATTCATCCTGCAGCGTGCATCAGTACTATGTTCCTTTTTTGGCTGAATAATATTCTATTGTATAGGTATACTACATTTTATCTATCCATTCATTGGTTGATGGATATTTGAATTGCTTCCATTTTTGGCCGTTATGAAAAATATTGTTAGGAATATTCATGTACAAGTTCTTGTGAGAACATGTGTTTTCAATTCCCTTGGGTATACCTAGGAGTGGAATTTCTGGGTCATATTTAGTAACTCTATTCTCTAATTACTGATTAGGTAGGATTTATGTCTGCCATTTTGCTATTTGTTTTCTGTATGTTTTATGCCTTTTTTTTGTTCTTACATTCCTCCATTACTGCCTTCTTTTGTTAAATAGATATTTTCTAGTGTATCATTTAAAATTGTCATTATTTTTTATTTACTTTTTTAGTGCTTTCCCTGAGGACTACAATTAACATCTTAATTTCTAACAATCTAATCTAATTTCAATGGTATACAAAACTTTATTCATATGTTGCCTGCTTCCCTCCTCCCCTCCTTTGTGCTATTATCTTACACAAATTAATCTTTTTTTTATTGCAGTAACATTGGTTTATAACATTACATAAATTTCAAGTGTACATCATTATATTTTGATTTCTGTGTAGATTACATCATGTTCACTACCCAAAGACTACTTACCATCCATCACCACACACATGTGCCTAGTCACCCCTTTCTGCCCTCCGCCCTCCCCCCTTCTCCTCTGATAGCCACCAATCCAATGTCTGTGTGTATGTGTTTGTTTGTTGTTGTTTTTACTTTCTATTTATCAGTGAGATCATACGGTATTTGACTTTCTCCCTCTGACTTATTTCGCGTAGCATAATACCCTCAAGGTCCATCCACATTGTCACAAATAGCCAGATTTCATTGTTTCTTATGGCTGAGTAGTATTCCGTTATGTCTATAACCACAGCTTCTTTATCCATTCATCTCTTAATGGGTACCGAGTTTGCTTCCAAGTCTTGGCTATTGTGAATAGTGCTGCGATGAACATAGGAGTGCATGTATCTTTACACATTTGTGTTTTCATGGTTTTTGGATAAATATCCAGCAGTGGAATAGCTGAGTTGTCTGGTAGTTCTATTCTTAATTTTTTGAGGACTCTCCATACTGTTTTCCATACTGGTTTCACCAGTTTGCATTCTCAACAGCAGTGTATGAGTGTTCTTTTTCTCTACATGCTCTCCAACAGTTATTGTTTCCTGTCTTGTTAATTATAGCCATTCTGACCAGAGTGAAGTGATAGCTCATTGTAGTTTTGATTTGCATTTCCCCGATAGTTAATGATGTTGAACATCCTTTCATGTGTCTATTGGCCATTTGTATATCTTCTTTGGAGATACATCTGTTCAGATCTTTTGCACACTTTTTATTGGCTTGTTAGTATTTTTTGTTGTTGAGATGTATGAGTTCTTTGTATATTTTGAATATTAATGCCTTATCAGGTATATGGTTTGCAGATATCTTCTCCCAATTGTTAGGTTGTCTTTTCATTTTGTTTATGATTTCCTTTGCCGTGCAGAAGATTTTTAGTTTGATGTAGTCCCATTTGTTTATTTTTTCTATGGTTTCCCTTGCCTGGTCAGACATGATACTTGAAAATATGCTGCTAAGGCTGATATTGAAGAGTGTACTGCCTGTGTTTTCTTCTAGAATTTTTATTGTTTCAGGTCTTACATTCAAGTCTTTAATCTATTTTGAGTTAATTTTTGTGTATGGTAAAAGATAATGGTCTACTTTCATTCTTTTGCATGTGGCTGTCCAGTTTTCCAAACACCATTCATTGAAGAGACTCTCCTTTCTCCATTGTATGCTCTTGGCTCCCTTGTTGAACATTAGCTGTCCATAGATGTGTGGGTTTATTTATGGGCTCTTGATTCTGTTGCATTGATCTGTGTGTCTGTTTATGCGCCAGTACCAAGCTGTTTTGGTTACTATGGCTTTGTTGTATATTTTGAAATCAGGAGTGTGATACCTCCAGCTTTGTTGTTTTTTCTCAGGACTCCTTTGCTATTCGGGGTCTTTTGTTGTTCCATATAAGTTTTAGGATTCTTTGTTCTATTTCCCTGAAAAATGTCATTGGAACTTTGATAGGGATTGTATTGAATCTGTAGATTGCTGTAGGAAGCATGGACATTTTAACTATGTTAATTCTTCCAACCAAGAGCACAGAATGTCTTTCCATTTCTTTGTATCTTCCTTAATTTTTTTCAATAATGTTTTATAGTTTTCAGTGTACAGATCTTTCACTTCTTTGGTTAAGTTTATTCCTAGGTATTTTCCTCTTTTTGTTCCAACTATAAGTGGGATTGTATTCTTAATTTCTCTTTCTGCTACTTCATTGTTAGTTAAATAAGAGTGGTGACTCAACCAGAGGCACTTGCAACTATAATATACCACTATGTACTAGGGAGCTTTGGGGAGAAGAAGAAGAAGAAAAAAGAAGATTGGCAACAGATGTTAGCTTGGGTGCCAATCTTTAAAAAAAAAAGGGTAGTGAAAGTGGGCATCCTTGTCTAGTTCCTGTTCTTAGAGGGATAGCTTCCAGTTTTTCTCCACTGAGGATGATATTAGCTGTGGGTTTTTCATATATGGGCCTTATTATGTTGAACTGCTTTCCTTCTATACCCATTTTATGTATAGTTTTTTTTTTTTTATCATAAATGGATTTTGTATCTTGTCAAATGCTTTTTCTGCATCTATTGAGATGATCATGTGGTTTTTATTCTTTATTTTGTTAATGTGGTGTATCACCTTGATTGATTTGTGGATGTTGAACCGTTCTTGTGTCCCTGGAATAAATCCCACTTGATTGTGGTGTATGATCTTTTAAATATATTGTTGTATTTGATTTGCTAGTATTTTGTTGAGGATTTTTGCATCAATGTTCATCAATGACATTGCCCTGTAATTTTCTTTTCTTGTAGTGTCCTTGTCTGGTTTTGGTATCAGGGTAATGTTGGCTTCATAGAATGAGTTAGGAAGCTTCCCCTCCTCTTCAATTTTTTGGAAGAGTTTGAGAAGGATAGGTATTAAGTCTTCTTTGAATGTGTGGTAGAATTTGCCAGGGAAGCCGTCTGGTCCTGGAATTTTATTTTTGGGAGGTTTTTGATTACTGTTTTGATCTCTTTACTGGTTATTGATCTATTCAGATTCTCTGTGTCTTCTTGATTCAGTTTTGCAAGGTTGTATGATTCTAAGAATTTATCCATTTCTTCTAGATTGTCCAATTTGTTGATATATACCCTTTTGTAGTATTCTCTTATAATTTTCTGTATTCCTGAGGTGTCCATTGTAATTTCTCCTCTTTCGTTTCTGATTTTATTTGTTTGAGCCTCCTCTCTTGTTTTCTTGGTGAGTCTAGCTAAAGGTTTGTGAATTTTATCTTTTCAAAGAACTGGCTCTTAGTATCATTGATTTTTTTTCTACTGTTATTTTAATCTGTTTTCACTTATTTCTGCTGTGATATTTATTATTTCCTTCCATCTACTGATTTTGGGCTTTGTTTGTTCTTCTTTTTCCAGTTCCTGTAGGTGCACTGTTAGATTGTTTATTTGAGATTTTTCTTGTTTGTTGAGGTAGGCCTGTATTGCTATCAACTTCCCTCTTAGAACTACTTTTGCTGTATCCCATAGATACTGGCATGTCGTATTTTCATTTTCATTTATCTCCAGGTATTTTTTGACTTCTCCTTTGATTTCTTCATTGACACAGTTGTTTTTCAGTAGCATTTTGTTTAATCTGAAAGTATTTTTGGCTTTTCTTCCTGTAATTGATGCTAGTTTCATCCTGTTGTGGTCAGAAAAGATGCTTGATATTATTTTGGTGTTCTTAAATTTATTGAGACGTGTTTTGTCACCTAATATGTGATCTATCCTGGAGAATGTTCCATATGCATATGAAAAGAATGTGTATTCTGCAGTTTTTGGATGGGTTGTTCTGTGTATATTTACTATGCCCATCTGGTCTAATGTGTCATTTAAGGCCAGTGTTTCCTTATTGATCTTCTTTTTGGATGATCTATCCATTGGTGTAAGTGGAGTGTTAAAGTCCCTTACTGTGTTACTGTCTATTTCTCCTTTATGTTTGTTAATAATTATATATTTAGGTGCTCGTATGTTGGGTGCATAGATATTTACAAGTGTTATATCCTCTTGTTGGATTGTCCCCTTTATCACTACCTAGTGCACTTCTTTGTCTCTTGTTACAGTTTTTGTTTTGAAGTCTATTTTGTGTGATATCAGTATTGCTACCCTAGCTTTCTTTTCTTTGCTATTTGTATGGAGTATCTTTTTCCATCCTTTTACTTTCAGTTTGTGACTGTTTATAGGTTTGTAGTGGGTCTCCTGTATGCAGCATATATATGGGTCTTGTTTTATATCGGCCACCCTATGCCTTTTGATTGGAGCATTTAGTCCATTGACATTTAAAGTAGATTTTTTTTCACCCCAATCCCCAGTAAATAGTTGTGTATCCTAGTTTAAGTCATTCTAGTTATTCTGTGTGGGATGCTGACACAGCATGGCTTGATGAATGGTGCCATAAGTCCTTGCCCAGGATCCAAAGCGGCAAACCCCAGGCTGCCAAAGTGGAGCATGCAATCTTAGCCTTTTGTCCACAAGGATGGCCCATAAAGTAGCTATTGATAAGTGTGTATTTATTGCCATTTTGTTACATTTCTTCTGGTTTTTTTTAGTAGTTCTTGTCTGTTCCTTTCTTTCTTTCTTGCTCTCTTCCCTTGTGGTTTGATGGCTTTCTTTAGTATTATGTTTAGGTTCCTTTCTCTTAATTTTTTGTGTATTTATCAGAGGTTCCTAGTTTGTGATTACTATGAGGTTCATATATAGTAACCTACATATATAGCAATGTATATTAAGTCAATGATCTCTTTAGTTTCACCTCTTGCTAAAAGCTCTACTCTTTTACTCCTCTCCTCCCACATTTTATGTGTTTGATATCATATCTAACCTCTTTTTGTGTGTGTATCTGTTACCCTCTTATCCTGGAAATAGATAATTTTAATACTTGTCTCTTTTGATCTTCATAATATCTTCATAAGTGGTTGATCTGTTACCTTTACTGTCTATTTGCCTTTACCTGTGGTTTCCTTGCTTTTGTTTGGGTAATTTTCTTATTCCTATTTATGATCTTCTCTTTCCCACTTAAATAAGTCCCTTTAGCCTTTCTTGTAGGGTTGGTTTTTCCATGATAACCTACTTTAGTCTTTGCTTGTCTGGGAAACTATCTCTCCTTCTATTCTGAATGATAACCTTACTGGATAGAATTTTCTTGGCTGTAGATTTTTTTCCTTTCATCACTTTAAATATATTGTGCCACTCCCTTCTAGCCTGTAAGATTTTGGCTGAGAAGTCAGCTGATAGCCTTATGGGGTTTCCTTTATATATCACTTGTTGCCTTTTTCTTTCACCCTTTAGGGTTCTTTCTTCATCTTTAATTCTGGACAGTTTAATTATAATATGTCTTGGCATGGGCCTCTTTAGATTTATCTTGTTTGGTGCTCTCTGTGCTTCCTGTACCTGGATGTCTGTTTCCTTCTTTGGGTTAGGAAATTTTTCAGGTATTATTTCTTCAGATAGATTATCTGCCCCTTTGTCTCTCTCTTCTCCTTCTGGAACACCTATAATATGAATGTTAGTGCATTTGATGTTGTCCCAGAGGTCCCTTAGACTGTCCTTGTTCTTTTAAATTCTTTTTTCTTGTATCTGATCAGCTTGAGTGATTCCCTCTAGTCTTTTGTCCAGCCTGCTCATCTCTTCCTCTCTATAATATACTCTGCTATTGAGTCCCTCAGGTGAATTTTCCATTTCTAGTATGGTAGTCTTCATTTCTGACTGGTTCTTTTTTGTATTTTCCAGTTCTTTTTATTTACTTATCTATTTACTCATTTACTTATTTATTTATTTATGTTAGGATGATTATCCCTGAGGTAACATCAGTGGAAATCTTCCTCTACTCTGTATGTGGGACACCACCACAGCATGGCTTGACAAGCAGTATGTAGGTCCATGTCCTGGATCTGAACCCGCCATCCCCAATCCACTGAAATGGAGTGCACAAAATTAACTACTATGCCACTGGGCCAGCCCCCTATATTTTCTAATTTTTTGTTGACGTTCTGAGTTCATCCATTCTTCTCCCAAGACCAGTGAGCATCCTTATGACTTTTTATTTGAACTCTTTGTCAGGTAGATTGTTCATTTCTGTTTCATTTAGTTCTTTTTCTGGGTTTTGTCCTGTTCCCTTACTTGGAACGTATTCCTTTGCCTCCTCATTTTGCCTCATTCTCTGTGCTTATATCTATGTATTAGGTGGGTCAGTGACGTCTCTTGATCTTGGAGAGGTGGCCTTATGTAAGAGATGCCTTATGAGGCCCAGCAGTGTGCTTCCCTTTTGTCACCAGTTCCAAGTGTTCCAGGACTCCCCCCTGTGTGGGCTACATGTGTCCTCTGTTGTGGCAGGGTAGCTTTTGCTGCAGGTGCCTGGGGAGACTAGGTTGTACCCCTGGCCAGCTGGTTGTAAGGCTCACCTGCATGTGGCTGCTATGGACCCTTCAGTCACTTTATCAGGTTTGGGGAGCCCCAGCACAGTTGGCTGCAAGGTCTAATAGCACACTCCTGTTGCAGTTTTTCTGTTAACTGGGTAGATCGCTAGCATGGCTGGTTGCTACACTCAGGGCCTTACAATTGCTGTAGGCCTCTGGCCTGCAAGGCTATTGTCAGCTTTCTCAGGATTGCAGCAAAGTGGAGCTTGCCCCTGGCATGGGAGCACCTAATTGTTTCAGGCTTTGTAAGGTGGGGCTGATCCCCTGTGTGGCTGTTTGAGAAGCACAAGTCTTCTGCAGCTGAAAGACACCCCCACCTACAGGGCCACACACCCCATCAACACAGCCGTGCTCTGTGTGTGCACCCCACCTACTGAAGCAGACCCAGTCACCACTTGCAGAGGCCCCACACTCTCCACTCACTTATCGTGCATGCCCTACCCCACAGAGGCAGACCCACTCACCTGGCTGCAGTGGTTTGAGGCACTGCGCCTATGTGGGCCCACAAGTTGCCTGAGGGCTTGCTGTTGGGTGGGGCCATTCCCTAGGGCAAGTTGCCTGCCCTGACTGAGCTGGATTAAATTTGTGCTCTAGTGGGCAGGGCAGTCCCTGGACTAACAGGCCGGGGGAAGACCTTCAATGATGTATGCCAGCATCTGTGTCAGCATGCCTGTACTAGGTCACAATAATGACTGCTGCCAATGTCTCAGCCCCTGGAAAGGTCTCACTTCTCACTGAGATGCACCCAGAGCCTGACAGGTGAGTCTCTTTTCACCAAAGGACTGTGCACCTTTCTTTCTGGTGATTTTAGGTTCCTTTCTGAAACTGGTGAATTTGTGTGTGGGCCCTTTAAGAGGAGGCCTTTTCCGCCTTATGTCTGATTGCTTTTCTAGGGGTATTTCCTGTTGTAGTTAATAGCCAGCAAAACCAGATGTTATGACACTTGTCTCAGTTATGCTGAATTTAAAAGCTTCTTATAGTGGTAACGCTCCTCTGCCCAGCTCCTCTGCTCCTCCAGGGAAGACTGTGTACCTTAGTGTTGCTCCTGCCTGGCCATGAAATACCAGGTCTCACAAAGGTGGCTTTTTTCTCTCCAGAAAGGAATTTATGCCTTTTCCACCTCAGTTAGCACTGTCCCTTGTTGCAGGGCTTCTTTTGATCCAGTTTTCAGTTCTCTCTCAGGGGTCATTGTTCCAAGAATAGTTATAAATTTGTTGTGTCCATGGGAGGAGGTGAGTTCAGAGTCTGCCTATGCTGCCGTCTTGACTGAACTCCTAACCATCAAATTACATCTTATACATTGTACATCCATCAACACAGATTTGTAATTGTATTGTGGGATTGCATTTAAATCAGATAGGATAAAAAAAGTTACAAAACATATATTTATTCTATTTTTTATATTTACTCACATAGTTACCTTTACTGGTGTTCATTATGTCTGCATTTGGATGTGAGTTATTATCTAGTGTGCTTTTACTTTCAACTGAAGTACTCCCTTTAGTGTTTCTTTTAGGGGAGGTTTGCTAGCAATAAATTCTCTCTGCTTTTGTTTGTCTGATAATGTGTTCGTTTCTCCCATATTTTTGAAAGATAGTCTGGATATAGAATTCTTCCTTGACAGTCTTTTTCTTTTAGGACTTTGACTATATCATCTCACTGCCTTCGGCCTCCATGGTTTCTGATGAAAAGTTAGTTTTTAACATTATTGAAGATCCATTGCATGTGATGAGTTACTTCTCTCTTGCTGCTTTCAAGATTCTCACTTTGGCTTTTGTCCATTTGATATTGATGTGTCTAAGGGTGGATCTCTTTGAGTTATTCTACTTGGGGTTTCTTAAGCTTCTTGGGTGTAGATTCATGATTTTCATCAAATTTGGGGAATTTGGACCATTATTGGTTTAAATATTCTTTCTGACCCTTCTCTACTTTCCATCTGCAGCTCCTGTGATGTGTATGTTGGTACACATTGATGTTGATGGTTTCTCACAAGACTCTAAGGCTCTGTTAATTTTTCATCATTCTTTTTTCTTTCTGTTCCTCAGACAGGATAATCTCAACTGACTATCCCCAAGTTTACTGATTCTTTCTTCTGCCTCCTCAAATCTGCTGTTGATCTCCTCTAGTGAACTTTTCATTTCAGTTATTGTAATTTTCCACTAAAGAATTTCTATCATTTTTAAAAGAATGTTATTCTGTGTCTTTATTGATATTTTCTATTTGATGAGACATCATTCTCATACTTTCCTTTAGTTCTTTACTCATGGTGTCCTTTAATTTTTTGAACATATTTAAGATAGTTCATTTAAAGTCTTTGTCTAGGAAGCTCAACATCTGGCTTCTCAAGGACAGTTTTTATTGTTTGTTTTTCCCACAATGGATAGGGCATACTTTCTTTTTCTTTGAAGGTCTCAAAATTTTTCATTGAAAACTGGATATTTCAAATGACATAATATGGCAACTCTGGAAATCAGATTCTCCCCTCTATTCAAGATCTTTTGTTGTTGCTGGGTTTTGTTGTTGTTGTTCTTATTGTCTCTTTAGTGACTTTGGTAAGCTAATTCTGTAAAGTCTGTACTCTCTGTTGTGTGTGGCCTCTGAAGTCTCTGCTTGGTTAGCTTAGTGGTCGGATAATGATTGGACCAATTTCCTTAAACACCTGGAGTCAGTCAGTCTCCCAAGCTTTGCTGAAGAGTTCTGTATGTGTGCTGGGGCATACCCTCAACATTCAGCCAAGCAGTTGACAGCTCTGCCTTAGCCTGCACCTCATGCTTTCTCAGAGCATGAAGGTCAGCCAGGGGGAGAGCTCAGGGCCTTCTCGTCTTTCTTGAGCAGGCACACTGCCCTGGGCATGCAGTCAGCCCTATGCACGCTTGTGGCTGTCCAGATTCCCAGGATTATGGAAGAGCTCTATAAAGCCTCTATGAATATCTCATTCTCCAGCTTTTTCTTTAGAACTTTTTTGTTAGTCTATTGCTTGCCCCAACTGTTATCTCCACCTTAGGCAGCTGAGAAGTTAAACATGTCTCTAGATATTTTCAACAAATACCCCTGGAGTAAAGGCTTTTACACATGGTGAGCTTTGAGTCAGGTTAGATGAAGTCAAATGGGGTCCTCTAGGGAACCATCAGCCCGGTCAAATATTGACAGTCCTCTGGTAATGAGGCTTTGAAGGGACTCCAAACCATTCTGCCCTTTCCTGTGGTTTCCTGGCTTCTGGTTTTCACTGTGATTGTGGCTTTTCATTTCAAGGCTGTGGCAGAGCTGGAGAGGATGAGGGAAATAGGGCAAGTTGAAAATACCTGAAAGTTCACTGTTCTTACTGAGAATCAGCTGTTTTCCTTGGGTAAATGCTCTCCCCAGATCCTTGCCAACCTTTAGTTATTTTCCAGAGTTCTGAAAAAGTTGATTCTGAGCATCTTTGACAATTTTCTCATTATTTTTATGGAGGACTGCCATTTTCACTGATTCTACAGCTTACTTCTTGAGGTTTCTTTCCTCTGGTCCTCCAATTTTATCTGGACATCGTCTGGGGTTAACTATCCTTGGAGATAACGTCACTTAGATTTGATTTAAATGTGGTCTTGGGTTTTGTTCACCTTCTAGTTGCTATGTCTATTTTTATGTAGGAATTGGGGAATATCCAAAACAATGCTGCCATGGCCACATCTGTCTTCCCAGAATCAATTGATCACTCAACCAATTTGCCTCTCTCTCTCTCTTTCTGTCTCTCATCTCTTATCTCTGTCTCTCATCTCTGTTTTGTCTAACATAGAAATGCATGCCTGTTTTCTCTATTGCCCTTTCCGTATTAAAAATATCCATTGGATTCATCTACATTGAAGCAGCAAGTCACTTTTGGCTTTAGAGTAGCAGTTTTAGCCCTGGCATCATAGTAACAACCTGAAAGCCTCAAAAACGAGGGTGTCTGGGCCTTACCCACAAAGATTCTGACTTGATTGGTTTCCTATGGGGCCTTCCATCAGCACCTCTTGATAATTCCGCAGGTAATTCCAGTGTTTTAATACCTCTTTTCGTGTGTATAAAAATGAAAGAAATACTCTCTGAGTTATGCCGAACTTGTTTTAAATACAAACATATGAATCACTTTCTTCCTATTCATGTCTTAAAATTTTTAACTGAATGTTAAGATATGTAAATTATAAGCTTTAATGGCATTTTAATCCTGTTTGGCAAATTAATATGATATATTTTGTTACAATTTTCATAGAAAAGTGAATAGTGATACTTGGTATAGTATAGAAGAGTATAATTTTTAGATAGTTGTAACTTTCAATATTTGGCCCATACTTTCTTTTTGCTATAGGAAGAATAGACCTTTTTGTTTAGTAGATTTAAAAGCCGGAGGCCCAAAGTGATTAAGGCGCATTCCCAGTGCCGTGCAGTTGGCACAGAGGTGGAACGAGAACCAGAACCCCAGCAGCAGTGTGAGAAGCAGTGGTTCCCAAAATTCTGCTCTTAGGGCCCATTCATATTATTAAAAATTATTGAAGACCCCAAAGAGTTTGTTTTTTTGTGGGTTAGTGTTTTCCAGATTTATTGTATTAAAAATTAAAAATTGAGAAAACTTAAAAACAGCTGTTTACTAATTCATTTAAAAATTAAAATAATCACAATAAACTCAACACATAATAACCATAATAACTATGTCTTCTAAAACATAAAAAATAGATTTTTCTTTTGTTTATGTTTTTGCAAATTTCTTTAATGCTTGGCTTAATAAAACAGCTGGATCCTCATATCAGCTTCTGCACTCATTCTATGAAGTTTCCACCTGCATAGCCTCTGGAAAACTCCAGTGCATGCTCGTGAGAAAATGAAAATGAAAAAAGCAAATAATGTCTTAATATTTTATGAAAATAATTGTGACTTTATGACCACTTGGAAGGGCCTTGGGGACCCACAGAGGTCCTTGGATCGCACTTTGAGAACTGCTTACAGAGTTTCAAAAGAATATGGGTTTGGAATCAGGAGAAAGTTTAAGTTCCAACGGTGCCACTAGCGAGCTGTGTCAGCTCAGAACATACCTATGACAGCACGTAATCTCTCCTACTTTCCATCTCTTTACTTGTGAAATGCGGGCAGCACCACAGGACTTTGTTCAAGTGCCTGGGACCAGACTCTGAGACAGAGGTACTTGCAGCCAGGTTACTTTCTGTCCTCACCAGCTGGATGGGTGATAAAGGGAACCTATGATGTATGCTTTGTGGTTTCCACTTCAAAGGGAGGGGCACAGCCAAACGTCACACTGGTGAACTCCACGGTGGACCCATCCCTTCCCATTACAATCATTTAGTGTTTGTTTCTGTAAGTTTGCTTCCTCATTGTCCATCTCAAAATTTCAGAGGCATTGTCCATGATTCAAAGTGACATCAATTGCTTGCTGCCAAGGCATCCCAGTCTACATAGAACACAAATCCTTTCAACTATCAGACATTGGGAAAATGTATTACTTGGAGGAAAGGCTTGTGCTCGCCGCCTGACCCCATAAGCCATTTTACGTTGTCTCCTGGAAAAGACCTTCCCAGGACACACCTGCACTTTTACCAAGACTTTGGAAACTGATTCGTGAGGCTGGTGGAGGCAGGGGGGAGTCAGGCTTGGTCCCAGGAGCTTTTCACATGGAAGAGCCGCACGTTGGAAGGCAGATGCCAGGTTTGGGGCGCTGCCGGGAAGGGTGAAAAATGGCGGTGGGAGATCGAAGGGGTCGATGTGTAGGTCAGAGGGACGGAAACTTGAGCTGCTGAGTGTCACAGATACGTGAGCCAACAAGCCAACAAGGACCAGGATGTCGTGGGGAAGATGCCTCATGCAGTGTGTATCTGAAGAGCATTACTGAGGGGCAGTTTCAAGGGGTGCCCCGAGCTGAGGCAGATGGAGCCCAGGGCTCCTTACTTGAGCAGTCATCTCTCTAAGGAGGGATGGGACGCTGTTCCCTCTGCACTTGGGCTGCTCAGGCCTCGTTCCCCTATAGCTCTTTCCATGGGGGTCAGGGCTAGGGCTTGGACAGGTGACAGAGTTCCCTTCTGCCTTTCCTCCCAAGGTCACAAAGGAAACAAGTCACGGAGACACGCAGAAGAGCATTGGAAGGGGTGGCTGTCTGGCCTCTCCAGGTGTGGCACCTGCTATGGTGGGTTGCAGAAGCTGTTCCTCATGTCTCCCCTGTCGCTCCCTCAGGAGGTCTCGCCTAAGCTTCACCCTAGTGGAGCCCCTTTCTTATGCTCTTTCTGTATTCCTGCTTTTTCTCCATACCATCTTACAGGTTCTAATTCACATTGATCTGGCTGTTCTTTGGCATCAGTCTCCCATCTAGACTGTAAAGTCCGTGTGGTGGGATGGGTTTGCTTCCCTCACCCTGCCGCTCCCCACCCTGTGGAATGCCTGACACACAGCAGGTCCAAAAATGTAGACATTAGGGGAAGAGTTCTCTCTTGCCTTTTCACTCCTCATGTTTCTGGGTGGGAAGCCAAGGATTGCACTCTGCTTAAACTTATTTAAATGCTATTTTAGTTATATCTGTCGATAATTTGGTTTTCTACAGGAGAGGGTGAAAACATAATACTGCCAAGTGATTTGGGGTATCTTTTGGTTTCAATACCAATATTCTTACCCCTTCTTACTAAGGTGGGCAGAAAGTTGAATAAAGCAGGTGTATTTGACTTCAACACTGCTAAGAAGGAGTTAACCTTTTCCTTTGTTTTATTCTTCAGAAAACCAAAAGTTATTAAACAAAAATCAGATATCCTATTCAGAAAATGACATGCACCCATCCGTCAGAGCCTGCACATGCTTTTTACCACAAAAGTATGTAAGAAATGGATATGAAAAGAGGGAGCAGGAAGCAATGTCCACAAACTTTGCTGAACCAGTGGCATCTAAAGTCAATGCATTCTTCAAGCTTAGGTAGTAGTTATGTTCATTTAACTCTGTATTTACTAACACATTGAGGGAGGAGCCTTGAGCATGTGTGAGGGAAGAAGAATTGCTGGTTGGACTTTCAGGAAACTGCTTTCACACTAGACAGAAGGAGCACAGGAAGGCAGACTAACATTTGGGCAAACAGAAGAGGCACTGATTTATGCACAGCTTGAAGGATGCCTCCTTAGTAGTTACCTGTGCTGCTGGCTAGTACCAAATTGACTAGAATTCTAGCAAAGACGTGATCCAACAATGCTAAAGCTACTTCATGCCATACCTTGGACATTGCTGACAGCTAAACAAGGCATGTGTCACCCTGCCACACATTGAGATACAGCCAATCAATAATCTATATCCATACACTCATCCAGTAACCTTCCAATGCAGAAATGTCGTTTAATTGCATGGCACCGGAACACAGCCCTGCTTGGACTCAGACCCCCTCCCTCTCCCTCTGGGCCTAGGCCTGGCCAGAGGGACCCTAGATCCTAAATTTCCATGAGAGCCACTCTGGCAGCTGCAGCACATTGTCCCTGGGATGGATGCAGGCTGCTGCCTCCCACTTGGGTTCCAGGCTAGAATCAGCAATTTCTGAGGCCCCCACCTCTACACCTAATTATCCTAGTTTTTTTCATTTCTGTTGTCTGTTTCCTTTTTAATAACTTTTTGGCACCAGCGCCCATGCTGGGGGTGGTGGTGGAGGAGGTGCAGCTGGAGCAGAAAGCTGGGAGACCAGCCATTCTGCTCCCTGGAGGGACCTGGGCTCTGGCCGACAGAGCTCTGCACTCTGTGTGCTACTTCTAACTGTGGCCTGGCTGGGTCACTGGCAGGTTGCTGAGGACCCCAGCCTGCCCTGTGGGACAAGGGCCGCATCCAGCTGTGTGTGTGGAGATGTTTAGAACATCTAAATACGATTTGCAGTTCTATGAAACAATCAGAAAGCTTTTCAGTGAGAAACATTATACAAAAAAGAAACCAGGCTATTTATGTGAAATTATGAGGACAATTCGTGAAGGAAAATCTCTGAAGTTATTCTGAAAATTGACATTACTGAAGGAAGTGTTCATGTGCTGCTTCTTAGAGGACTGCATTTATCAGGACAATGTTTCAGAACCACTGAGATCCCAGAAGCAAGTGGAAGCCACGCTGTGGTGACTGGATCTGAGACAAGCTGGATACCCCAACTCAAACAGTCGAACAGTAAAGACCACAGGAGGAACTGCCACACTAGAATGAGCCAGAAGAAGCAATAGATAAAAGATCGAGGCTGTGAGAATAGAAATAATGGAATAGGTTGCAAGAGGCTACCTATTCACCGTTTGAAATAATTAATAAGGAAGTAATGTAAGCAATAATAAAGAAATGAAACAATGAAAAAGGAATGGCAGGTTAAAACAGAATAACTAGAACTTCTTGAAATAGAAAATATGGTTGTAGAGACTAGAAAGTCTGTGGATGGGCCAGGCAGCCGGTTAGATAGCCAAGAAGTGAGGGTTATTGAGCTGGAGTACAGGTCTAAAGAGATCTCCAAAAATGCAGCATAGAGAGTGAAAGAGATGAAAGATTCAAGTGATGTCAAGTCAGAATTCTTGAAGGAAAGAATAAGGAGAAACCAGGAGAGGCAATATTTGAAGGAAAGGCTGAGGAACTTCCACAAGTGCAGGAAGATCTGAGACTCGAGGTTGCAGGAGGATGTGAGTTCCCAGCAGGAGATTCCAAAATAAAAATTGAAGGTGGACACATCCTAATAGGACTGTAGGAGACCAGAGTCCAAGAGGAGACTTAAGAACAACCAAGGAGAAAAGGCAAAATACATTAAGAAAGAGTGATATTTATACCGCCCCTTTCTCAACAGCAATAAAGGCAGAAAACAGTGGGGGAATTCCTTAAATGCTGAGAGAAAAGACTTGTCACCTCGAATTACATGTCCACTAAAGCTGAAACTAAAAGTAAAAGTAGAAAAGACAAATGGAAACTGAGTTTCCCACTAGTAGACCTCCCTGAGGGAACTTTTAAAGCATGTAATTCAGGAGTGACACGATCCCACCAAAAAGGTGCAAAAGGAAAAACCATAGAGGAAAAAGACCAGAGAAGACGGAAGTACTATAATTTAAAGTGTTTGTGTGTCAGCACACCAATGAGAAAATGAAAATCTTCTTCAAGCCACAGACAGGAAGAAGATTTGGCTGTGTATATGGCCAATAAATAATCAATGCCCAGAATGTAAAGAATGCTCACAAATCAGTAAGCAATAAAGGCTGCTCCACCTCAGTAGAAATCAAAGAAATTGAAGTTAAGATCACAAGGTATTAATTCAATAACTGTAAGATTGGTAAAAATGAAAATCTGGCAATCCCAAGGGTTGACCAGAATCTAGGGCAAATTGGAAATATTTAGACACAGTTGATACAACCATTTTATGTGGTATTTTGGCAACAGAAAAAATTAAGTGAAAATTCGATATCACAGCTCTTTCACTTCTAGTCATTTACTCCGGATTATCTATCTTTGCCTCAGGAAACCTCTTCATGACAGTCATTGCTTATCTATTGTAACAGCAGACAAATGGAAATAACCCAAACATCCATCAGCCAGAGAGTGATTCAAAACTGTGGAGTAACCCAAACTGATGGATTGTGTCTGCATCTCACAAACATGTTGAGCAGATAAAGCAAGATTGCACAGAATACAGAGTCTGAGACTTGGTGGATTTAAAGGAGTAAAACTGTACTGTATCTTGTTTAGGAGAAATTAGATATGCAATGGAAATATAATGGAATATATGGGATGTTGAATATGATATTAGGATAGTTGTCACCTCTGGGATGAGGCGAAGAGAGAGATGCAGTCAGAGGGGATCTCAAATGTAAGGTTTTATTTCTTACATAATGCAGTGGTGTGTACAGGCTATTTATTATGTTGTCTTGTTCTTTTTTGTATGCATGAAACATTTCATAATGAATTGAATAATAAAACGGCCAACAGAGCAAGCAAAAGACATTAGAAAGAAAGTAATAATGAAAAAAAGAGCAGAAAATAAGAAATAAAGAAATGATGGCAAGCATCAAGGAAACAAACATACTACCTTATAGCCAGATGGACTTCCGTGTGTCAGCAGTAGTACCAGAAGGGCACACGCACACAGTTATGAGGAAAAGGAAGTCTCGTTCTAGGTAAGCTGAGTTTAAACATCAAGGAGAATGCCACTAATACCTTTGTTCTAAGAAGTGTTAAGAGGCAATTAAAAAAACTATAAACAAGTAAAAGTGACTCACAGAGGTATAGAAAACATGAATAAGTCTATAACCATTAAAAATGTCATATACCTAAATTTTCAAAAAGTTGTTTTTGTGAATTCACTGAGCGTAGCCTACATTCATAGTGGGACATCCATTCTGTCCACAAATTATACTCTTGTGATACTACCCCAAACATGGGCGACCCCCCACAGAGAGGAGGGAGCGCAACCATTGGAATGGATAGTCATAGAGCACCAGTGTTGTTTGAAACACTGGCACATGCAGTGTGTGCCTAGCAATCTAACCTCTGCAAAAGCCTTTGTGTGACTATACATTGACCATCTTCTCCTGTTGGGTAAGAATCCTCCTGAACCGTATTTTTTTTCTAGGTCCCTATTTGCTTGTAACATCTCCTTATTGGCTCTAAAGGACCCCTGCTTACTGGTGAGTTTTGCAATCAAAGGAGAAACAAGGAGTCTTAATTAAATGAAGACACTTTCCAAGACAAACTTTTCTCTCTGTTTTTAAAGAAGTAGAAAGAATGATCAAGGTGAGCTCATAGTATTGTAGGCCGAGGGTTGCTGAACTAAAAGGAAATATAATATTCCAAACAAATGGACTTTTACTTTGCACATTGCGTTTTCACCATTATCTCTTCAAAAAACTAAGAAGATGTATGTCTTGGATGTAAAGATCTCATATTTTCTAAGATATTCAAGGACTTGAGAATGTTGCTGTCTGGCCAGCACTCACTGGTCCCTCCCATTGCCCAGCCGCCCAAACCTGGCTTTCTCTCGGGTTCTCAGTGTTTTGTCTAAGAAGCACAGTCCTTTGGGGAGCACTGTGGGGCCCAGGAGCCTGGAGCCTCTGTTCCCTCATACACACACTTTGCTCCATTGGCTGGCTCAGACAGACAGACAGTTCGGTATAAGAGGACGGGCCAAGGAGTTTTAGATTGATTAACAGAAATTCATCTTTCCATTTATATAACTATTTTAATCAACTCAAACATAGTATCTGATAAGGTGTCAAGGAAGGTTGACAGTATGATGATTTGATAACTTTGCTCGATATCAGTGAACAAATATATTACCATGAAAATACAGTAAAGTGCCAGCGAGGCCGGGTCTAGTGGGTGCTGTGCACCCGGATTCTCAGCCAGGAGAGTAAAATGGACGGACAGACATGGATATAGTCCAAGTTCCATGTCCCTTCAATGTTGGGCTTCTCCCACCTGTCAGCTCCCTCCCCCGGAGCCCTCCTCCATCACAACTCCCCCACTGGTTCTCCGCTTGGCCCCTTGCCCGCCCTGTCCTGTCGCTGGCCTCCAGCAGTTCCCTGCAGCTGCACTTCTGATGTTGCAGCTTGTTTTTCAGGAGCTGATGGTGGGCAGCCGCATGCCTTATTCTCAAGGCAGAGCAGATGCGGAAAATGGAACTCTGTCATCGCAAGCTAGGATACAAGTAGCTGACACCAGAGTGAACCTTTAATTTACATGAAAGACTGACTACAAATATGGAGACCAGAAGTGAAAACAAGGTCTTCCCACACAGTTTCATCACTTTTGGGGCAAAGCAAAGTCATTCTTATTTATGTGCATTTGAGAATCAAATTTTTGTTTTTCAGAAGATGCTTAGATATCCTTGTAGGTTCAGGAAATATTGACAAACTATATACTACCCTTCTGATTAAAACTAGATTTCTTAAATTTGAATGCTTTAAAAGCTTGCATTTTTTTCTGATGCAAACTAAACAGTTTGCTTTTTAGTTTTAAAGTATGAGGTCAGGTAGACTTCATCCCTATTAAAACTTAAAAAGGTAAAAGCTTGATTTAGGTTAATGGAAGACCCATGTCAGGAGGCGGGCTGGCATCTGCTTTTGAATGTCCTGGAGTAGGGACCATCTTTGTTTCATGCAGGCTTCCTTTCAGACACGACAGAGCCTTCACCCTCAAGAGAATTAGATGTATCAACGGAAGAGGAAATTGAGAACTATTGAAACCTGGAAACTTCCCAGATGGCACAGAAAAACCTGTATTTCTGAGAGAAGCAGGAAGGTGGTGGAGGGGGGATCCATTTATGGGCTATATGGGATGTAATTTTTGTCTTAAATCTCACTAAAAGCTATGTGGGTCATGCAGACAATCAGGCTTTTATTCTTTGAAATAATTCACATTACGGGCTTGTGTATTACTTGCCTTATCAAATAGAAGCCTTTAGACTCCTGTGGGCAGATAATTACAAATTGATTTCTGGACCTCTCATTTTGGAAATGGTTTTTACCCTCCTCTTCTTCCTCTCCCTCTGTCATCTCTCTCTTCTCGAATTAAACTTTCTTGTGGTTTGGTAGGGTTCTCGGGGTGTTAGCTGGCTGTACGGTAAACGACAAAGCTATATGAAGAAGTCACTTTTATCTGAAGTCAGGAATTGGATTACAAAGTGCTGGAACATTGGTGCAGACAGAGGATTCTTTCTACTCTGTATAAGCCTCTAAGGAATTAGTGCAAACCGGGGCAGTAGGCCAGGCAGTGGGGCGTCGGCTCTGTCCAGCACCTCTCTCAGCTGTCCTGGGATTGCATTCTTGCCACAGAACTCTTTTTTACTTAACCCAGTGAATCTCAAATTTTCAGAGAAAAAGGAGATGGATAAACACCTTCTGTAAAACATTAGAAACTAACCAAAATCTAGGTTATTCACCAAAACTAAGAGGGGAAGGGGCTTCTAGAACTTAGACTGAAAAATAAAATAAAACAGATGTAAACACACTCCAATAAATGATAGCTTCATTATTTCCCAGATCTGCAAATATGTGCAGTTCTGTACCATGAGTTTGTCTACAATCCTCAAGCAAGAACATGATCAGACATCGCAAGTAATACAAAGTAACAGAGCGGGATCCACATTGAAAAATGTTGTTGTGAAGATTGAATGGGTTAATATTGGTGAATGCATTTAGACAATCACTGAATGCCATATAAATGGAAGTGGTTACTGGCATTACCAAATGGAACAGAATGAAGATGAGCCTTTTCTCTTGCTGCATGGTTCTGAATGCCCCCACCTCCCCCCAAAATGGAAACGCAGCTGACTTGGACATGCTTTCTGCTTCTGGCTCAGCAGATCTCCTCCTCCCAGCCAAGAGTCCCCATGTTTTATTGTTGGGCTTCTTTAGGAATCTGAATACAACTTTTCCCACATCCAGTCAGCCAACACTTATGGAATGTTCTGGATGTTTCTAGACATGGAGATGGATCACCACTGGTCCCTTCCAGAAGTCCCCACCAAGCAGAGAAGACTAGTAACAGAGTGATGCCATGCTCTTCTGGGCAAAGTAGAAGGTGCTCACAGAACAAGAGAACGTTTAAGAGGTGGAGTTGGGTTTTCTTGATTGTCATGAATGGATGTTTGTGCTCACAGTCTCCCTGCACACCAGGATTCAGTTCTGTTTAACTCATTTTGTGTAGCAGATGGCACCACAGTGCTGACCCCACGGCCTCGAAGGTGAACACTTGGTGTCCTTCAGAGGTGGACGTGAGTCCAGCCCAGGAATGGCTGCAGCTCCCTGGCTCAGTGTGAGTGTTCTTCACTGCATCCACCTAGCCGAGGACTGGGTGTTGTTCACAGACAGGAAACGAGGAGCTGAGTTAGCACCTATTGTGGATGTGGGCGTCCAGCACTCACTCACGGGTGGGGAGGTAAAGCCCTTCCACACCCTATGGCTTAACACAGAGGCCCTTTGTGGGGGGGTGGGGGGGCAAGGAAGGGATGACGGGTCACATGAGGAGAAACGGGGCCAACTCTTGGGGAGGAGACTGGGGATGCTGAGTGCTGATGGTGAAGAAGGAAAGCGTGGGGCCTACTTGCCAGTGCCCGGGCCTCTCCAGGTGGCCCAACTGCCAGAACTGGCTCTGGACAGAGTTGGGGAATCAAGTTCTCACTCTCTTCTTCCTGTGGGTTGAGTGGGGCAGAGTCAGGAACCTCCAGGGGTTTGCTCCTCGTCCTCACGAGGAGTGTGGCCATCAGCCATTTGCTAGTTTCTCTTGCCACCTTCAATTCACAAGCCATGCTTGGGCCTTGGCGTTTCTCATTCGCCACAATCCTCAGCACATCCTCCTCTCCCCTCACAGTGTGGACACATCCCTCCAGCCGAGGGCTCCCTAAATCCCCCTTTTGTTTGGCCCCAGGGTGTCTCTAGTGCCCTTCTTCCCACACAGCCCCAGGCAGAGTATGATGACTGGGCCTGTATGGTGGCTGGTGGATCTCACCAGTGTGGCCACACCGGGGCTCGTTGGGAGTATCTTACAATTTTCAACTGAGAGCAAGCAAGACTGGGTGCAAATAGGAAAAAACAAAAACCAAAACAAAATCAAACAAAAATCAAAACCAGGAAATTACGGAGATGGCTAGTGCTTGTTGGGAGGGTCTTGCCACCCTTTTGATTCTTGCAGTGCAGGGTAACATCAGCACAAGGGCGGAGAAGGCGTGGGTGCTGATGTGCACAGAGGGACAGGCCCAGACACAGTGTAGACAAGTGTCTGAGAAGGGAGCGTGTATGTACACGTGCCTGCTTTTAGCCCGTGTGGTCTTGCTGTGTGTATACACAGGCAGTCAGGTTTTCAGTTATTCCTGTGTGCATGCTCGTAGCCTTAACCCACTGGCTCAGGAACGTTCTGGCAGAGGAGCGGGAAGGGGCATGTGCTCCTGTGGGAAGGCGCATGTGCAGGGGGAGGAGGGGCCGGCCAGCAATAAGTGAGGATTAGGGGTGTCAGGGAAAGTCCTAAGGGGGCCTAGAGAGGAGAGGCAGAGAGAAAGACCCGACATTCTAAGAAGTGCTGCCGGGAGTTGAGAGTTCTCTTAAATCATCATTAAGAAATGCAAGGACAGTTTGTAATTGTTTTCAATGCCCTCAGCAGTGAGTGATTAGGAGTGTGGGCTCTGCCTGAGTTCAAATCCTAGCTCTTCCTCGTGTGAGTTTATGTAATGTCTGTGCCTCAGTTTTCCCATCTGTACAGTGGGAGTTTATGATTATTACCTATCTCATGGAGTTACTGAGAAATGTAAGAAGTGCTCAAAAATTGTTGGCTATTTATTATTATTATTACTCCTTTTAAATATAAAAAATTGCCAATGCTGAGTCACGTGGGGTTGGCTTATACTTGGATCAAACTTATAAACAATGTATATTGGACACAAATCCATAAACATTGATATATGCAAATATGCAAGTGTATAAGTGTGCTGGAGAGAATTCAAGAATGTCTAGAGTGGAAACACAGTGACCTCAAAATGTAGTTATCTCTTTAAAGCATATTTTAAACATGTAATTGTTTAACATATGATCTGCTTTTGATTTCCTTAAATTCAAAAATTTTTAAAAAGGAGTACACATTTTGAAGGAAAAAATTCCATTTTAAACTGTAGACCGTTTTAGTGTTTGCTTCTCCTAGATTCTACATAAGTACTCGGAGTGCATTTTCATCCAAGTTTCTCACATTTTCTGTTTTTCTGGGTGCTCAGGGAGACCACTGGGGTGGGAGCCAGGGCGTCGTGTGACTGGAGGGGAGGGCATGTCGCGCTATGTCCTGCAGTACTGCTGAGCATCTTTCCGGCGTGTCCACTGCGGGGTGAAGATGGGGTGGGGCTGGTGTCTGATGGTGAAGGACACACCTTCCATCCAGGAGTGCCGACATGCCGTGGCTAGTCTGACAGGCCAGAACGAGCTCCCCAGTCCTGTTACTCACCTCCCGCCCTCTTCTACCACCACAGAGACGCTACCAACCCCCAGCCCGGGCAGGGAAGTGAGCTCTGGGTTTCTGCAGAGGAGCCAGTTGCCCAAGTGATGCGGTGGCCTCTCAGCTCTCACTCCCTCTCTGCTCCTCCAGGCAGACTTTGTGGCCCCGGGGCATCTTGGCCTTGAGAGGCTGAAAGGCTCTGATTGAAGAGAGTGTGAACAGATGGGGCATGTTCCCACTCACCCACTTCTCTCCTCTTGCCTGTGGGTCGGGGCGGCTGGCCTGAGATGACTGTCAGTCACCCTGAAGAGGAGCGCCTTCTCCTGTCATGGCTGCTGCCTGGTGAAGTTGTGTGCGTGGCTCCTTGTGATGAATATAAACTCATACATGGCATGTGCCAGCATGGCTGCTTTCATGCACACAGTCGAATGCTCCCTCTACCTGACTGCATGGCCATCTTTCCTGTATCCTTTCTTTCAGTGTATTTCCTTCGGGGGGTGGAAGGCCCTGCTCTTGGGGTTGAGGGTTGGGAAGGGGAGAGATGCTGACAAGCTGCATTCCGGGTGCACAGCTAGTTGCCTCTGTCATCCCATTTACTACTCAACATATCTTCCAAAATAAGTGTAATTATCTCAGATTTACAATAACAGCCAGTGAGCCTTAGGAAGTCTTCACACACTGCCCCCGGGATTTGGGTCTGTGGATGGTTGACCAGACAGAATTCCTGGGTCTATACCTCACGTATCTGCGCTCTTTGCCCCACAGCTCGGTGTAACTGCTTTCATGTCCACGGTGAAGCCTCACATTGGATTCTCAAAGACATTTGCTTCACCTTAGATTTCAAAAAAAAATGTATTTTCTCCTCTTGCTTTGGGTAATACACTTGCCCAAAACCCCAGAAAAGACTGGTTACTCAGTTGTGGTTTTTAGGATCATGTGCTGGGTGAGAATTTGTTTAGAAATAGCAGAAAAGATATCCTGAAGCTTTCTTGGGCAGATGTGTAATTTCTTCTCTTTCAGTGCTTTTAAAAAAGAGCCACTCCTGAGAGTAACTGGCTTATTAATGCCAGAGATGTATTAGCAGGCTAACTCAGACCTTACTCAAGGGCTTCTCGTGGGAGAATCCTGAGGCTTCACTAATCAGGGTCCAGAACCCCTTCTCAAGATGCAGCATCCTCTAACCTTATCCAGACAGAAAACTCTTCCCCCGGACAGGTGTCTGGGTTTCTTAAAAGGTGAATTTCCATGAGGCCCACAAAGTCTTGGAGATGATGGCTGGGCTTTGAGCTGGGAACCTCAGTTCAGGAGAAATGGCCTTTGTCCCCACTTTAAAATGTAAATCCCACTTCTCCTGTTAGCAAAAATGAGTTTGCAGGGTCAGGGCATCTGAGACGATTTAAGTCTCAAGAAAACCAGCAGGATTTATTCTGGTTTTATCTGTTATTGATTCATAAGCCTTTATGGAGAGAACTGTCTTTGACAGGAGTGTGGGTTGGGGAATGCAGCCCCTCAGGGATTTTGGCTTTCTGGACGTGGTGCCAGAGTGACTGTGCTTATTTTGGTTCCTGTCTTCTTCATCGGAATGTAGGGGAATGAAAAGCCAGTATTCTGATGTCAGAGGAGCTGGGCTTGATGTGTCCACTCACTCCCTGTGCCCCTCACCAGGCTAAATCTGTTCCTTTCTCTGTCAAACCAGGAGAATCTTGACTTACCCTGTTGTTGGGAGCGTCCCAGGAGATGGTGGGTGTGACAATGCTTGGTAGGATGTAATTCCTGTCCATGTGGCTCTGCCCAGTCTTGCGATTGGTTGGTGACCCTGTTCTCAGAAATCACATTGTTCTTGTTTGGCTTTGTTACTTAGGAATGTGTGTGCCACTCTGATGTTCTAGGTGCTTCCAAACCACACAGAAACATAAGTAAATGATGTGATGAAGATACAAAGGCGACACTTTTAAGTGTTTGCTCTGTCCTTACACTAGTCTTAGTTTCCATTTCAAGGCAGCACCGTGGTGGGTCCAACAAACACCTGCCGGCACCACCGCTGCTGCCAGGCCTGCCCACTCCTCTGCGCTCTTTTCACTTCACTCCCAGTAAGCTTTTATTCCTCTAGTTTTAACTCAACAGGTAAACTCTCTCTGCAAAAATGCTTAGATTGTTCAACGTTTGAGAAAATTTAAAAATTGATAATGTGGTCCTCAGAAAGTACGAGGCTTGTGATTTTTCTCCTGTTAAGTTAATGAACCAGCTCAGAGAATCTAGGATGGTGGAAAAACACACAGGCGGAGTCTGAGCCAGGCGTGCGCGTCCTTCACCCGCTCTTCCTCCTTTGTCATCTGTTACTCCTTTCTTCTCCTGCCTCTCTTTTTATCTGCTCTTTTTTTCTCTCTATAAACCTCTGCTCTTTCTCCCTTTATCTCAATGCCATAAGGAAAGGTCTTCAAAGACCTAGTTTCAAAAAATAGCCCCCAGAGAGGGCCAGTTAAATACATAATGATGACTTGTGTGTAAAGACTGGCGTCTTCAGAGTCATGGGACTGTCTTGAATTTCCAGGTGGGTCACAGAAGCCGGGAGGCACCTGCAGCTCCTCCTGCCCCCTCCTTCCTGTCTGTCTCTCAGCAGATTGTCGGAACCCTATGGACCCCACCCAGTAGGGACCCCATCCCACATGGGGCTCTGACAGCGAGCCGCCGCCTCCTTCCCAGCGGTGATGTTCTTTAGCTGTCCCTTGGCAAATTTTATTTTATTTTATTTTATTTTACTTTTTATTGTGGTCATGTTGGTTTATAACATTATATAAATTTCAGGTGTACATAGCTATAGTTCTGTTTCTGTACAGACTACATTGTATTCACCACCAGAAGTCTAGTTTTTTACGAGAGCGCACCACCTCTCTGAGCTTGGTCTTCTGTGTTGAGAGAGCTCCCGCTTCTGGTTGGGTCTCTGTGTTGGGAACAAACGCCCAGGGAGGCTGTGGATTTAGGATCTGTGATATTCCAGCGACAGAGAGGCAGATGTTTATATTCATGAGGTCTGTGGAGAAAGGACTGGGCTGACCAAAGCCTTAAACAAGTTTAACTATTTGAGAGCAAATTGTTTTCAGGAATCTTAGGGCAGTTCAGGAGCTGCTGTGGAACCATGAGGTCATGCCAAGGTTTGTGTTGTGGGGTACACTCAGTGGGGTCAATTCACATGTCACTTCAAATCAGGAAGTGAGGGGTCGTATTGGTTATTGATCATATTGGTTATTTTTCAATGGTGGGATTTGACTTTGAGTCCTTCTTTCCTGCCAGAAGGCGTGGGAGGTGATGCGGTGGGAGGCAGGTGGTTCCTGCACGCAGTCCCCACTACTTTGTCCATGAGAAATTGCCTTCTGGAGGGAGATTCCTATGTTCTTCTGGAAGCATCTATGGGGAGGCTGGAGGAGCAGGCATGGGCCCCGTCTCTTCCCCAGCTGTGTCTCTTGAAGCCACCTGGGTATTTTGGGAGAGTGATGCCTCTGAATCTGACACGCATCTCTCTCTGAGGAGCACCCAGGTGAAGAGTCAACCTTCCTTCCTGTTGCTAAACATGTAGGGACTGCCTGGGAACAAAGCCTGCTCCCCACAGGCAATTCTCCCTCTGGCGCATGCTCTCTGAGAGGGATCCTGGGCTGGAACATGTGCCAGGCTCATGCCACCTAGAGCCCTCCCCAGATGAGAAGCACAAGGTGGCGCAGGACAGAGAGGAGAAGGGGAGTTGGCAGTGCTTCTCCCAGCTCCACCCTGAAGAGCGGGACCACACCCCCAACCTCTGTCCTCCTGGCACCTCCCTCCAGTGTGGCACTTCTTGGGGCACTTCCTGTCGTTAGGACTGGAATGAAATGCATGTGTGATAAAGCTGTGGACACTCCTTTTCTCCTGAGGGCCAGCGAGGAGAGGCACGTGAGTGTGGTGCTGCTGGGAGACCAGGGCCCTAGGGAGCGTCAAAAATTGGGAAGGGAGGAGCGGGGACAACATGTCTTTTCCTCTTTTCCAACTCAGTTTTGGAGACAGGACATTTGAGCCTGGGCTGGGCTACTGGAATACCACACATTGACAATGTGGAGTGCCTGGCGTGAGCACCCACAGCCAGTGTGCCGCTGGCTTCAGAGCTGCCCTCTCCATCGTTGGAGGTGCTCACCTGGGTTATGAAGGTGGTACTCCTGACTGGTCCAGGGACCTGCCCTAAGGAGGTGGAAACCTGGGGTAGCACAGTTATTGTCCTTCTCCTCTCCTGTCAGCATCGCCCCATGCTGCTTGCTGACTTCAGGGTGCAGTGTCTTCCAGGTTTGTCTCGTTCAGACAGCAGGCACGAAGCTTGCAGACTGGGGACTGGACTTGGAGGGGAATGTCCAAGTGAAGGCCCGGCGCTGGGCTGTGCTCTGACCCAGGGCTCTTCACTTTGTGGTCCGGAGCACGGTGGCCCCATCCAGTGGCCGAGGGCTCTAACTCCTCGCAGCTCCAGGCCATCCCTCCACAACTGGTGTCCCAGGAACCCAGTGGGGGATCAGAGGTGGTTCTGGAGGGCACTTTCCAAAACTGAAGCTGCCCCTGCTTGAACATGCCGTCTTTAAAGCAGATGAGAGAGAGATCAAATTGTGCATGAAGGTGCACTTTCCTGCCATCCTGGCACCTGTGGGAGGGTTAGGTCTGGAGAATGAGAATGTGCCAGTGTGCGTGCATGTGTGTTTTTTGTGAGAAAGGATGGGTCCAGAGGAAGGGGCTGTGGTGGGTCCCACAGAAGGACTCGGCGGCCAAGGGCACAACCAGAGGGGCAGAGCCTGACTCCCAGATCAGAACACTTGGTCCATGGATCCCCTGGAGCCCTGGTGTGGCTCCTTGTGGGGACTTTGGAAGCTTCAGTGCAGCCTTCAGGGAGCTTGTGGTTAATTACAGGCCAGGCTTATAAGGAGGAAAGGTACCAACAAGGCTGTGCAGTCGGGACAGGTGTGGAAGGGAACCAGGCGATGGGGAGGAGCCCTCAGGGCCAGTTGGTCAGGAAGGCATCCGGGAAGGAGCTGTGCCTCCAAGGATAGGAGGGTTTGCAGGTGGAAAAGAACCCTGGGGAGGGAAGAGAGCCACAGACGGAGAGGGAAGATGAGAGGCACATTTGGAGACTGTTGGTTGAGACCCATTTGGCTGAAATAGAAAACTTTCTGGGAGCAGTGACAGAAAGCTGACCAGATCAGAAGGTGGTTGTAGGGTTGTAAGGTGATGGGGATGTTGATGAGCAAGACGCTGCTTTTCTGGAGAATCTGGGTTCAATTGAACACACAAACTCACCCTCTCAGAAGTGCAGATGGACTGGCGCCCTTGTCCCCTCTCCTGTAGGGAAGGTGTCCTTGTCCCTGAGTGGCCGAGGGGCATGAGGCTGCCATACCCTGGCCTTGCCTGGGCCCGATGGTGGCATCTTCCCTCTCCTGGGAGGTCCTGCCTTGAGGCTGGTGCAGGTGGAGGTGCCAGGGTGGGACCCAGCGCTGCAAAGCCGTGTGCACGATGCAGCACCTTGCCTCTCACCAAAGAACAAAATTACTTACAATTACATGCAATTAGCAATTTTAAATTATTAATGGTGGTGAAAGAATGTGTCTGTTCAACAAATAATGTGTTGTAATTTTTAGTAATTGAAAGTAATTTCTAGCAATTAAATTCTAATTTAGTGCATTTTCTGGGTGATGCCTTTATTCAAGGGGTGCCTCTGAGTTGTGTTGTTGGCGCTTTTTTCCAGGCACTTTGTTCAGTAAAATTTGCCAAGTAAGGCATTTGGGGGGAGAAAAATAACCAAACTCTTGGAAGCACAGCAAAAATAAAGAGTTGCTGCAGGCTGACCCAGTGGAGCAGTGTTTCACTTGGGGTGTGAAGAGATGTCCGCCGCCTGTTGGCACAGGCTGTCCCCCCGAGGCACCTCTGCCAGTCTGTCCAGTCACTTAAAGGAGCTCGGTCTGGTAAGGCATTCAGGGAGCGTGTCCGGCCCAGCCCACTGTGCTGGGTCACAGGATGCTGGCTGGGACAGCAGCTGACCCTTGCTAGGGGAGAAGGCTAGAGAAAGGGCAGTGGCTGGACACCACGGGCTGGACACTGCCACGGGACCTGATTCTTCTTATTCACTTCTTCTCTTAGCTTTTGGAACTGGACTTGGGGGCAGGCATGCTCAGGGCGGGCGGGGCCAGGGAGGACAGAGAGAGGCTCTGGCAGCACCTGACGAGTTCACCTAATCACGGTGGACTTGCACGTGAAGAGCAGCTGGAGACTCTTTGTCTACCCAAGGAGGGGATCTTGTCCCTGATGAAATCTGTCCTCTCCTTTGTCAAGTGACAAATATTCTGACTAAATTCTTCAGAAACACAGTGACATGGGTTCATCTGGGGGCTTTACTCCCCTTGCAAATCCATCATTTAATGACTGTCAACGTCAATGATCCATAATTGATCTATAAATCAAAATTGGGGTGAGTTTATTATAAGCCAGATCTGAGGACTAGCCCAAGGTCTTCTTTCCCCAAGGAAGGAAGGGCACCAAAGTAAGGTGTACAGAGTGGTTATATACTGTCTTGAAACAAAGAGCAAATATCACTTGTGACAGGAATGTCCCTTTTACTTCTGTCACGAGAAGCTTGGCTGGCACAGCAGGTCAGTAGTCAGAAGGTCAGTGGTCACGAGATGAGTACGGCAGGTCAGTAATTAATCCTTAGTTTCCAGGAAGAGATGCTTGTCCTCAAAGAAGTGCCAATATGGGGGAAGCTACATCCCTATCTTTAGAGGCATCATTCTTGTCTTGGGGACATAGTAAATGTTTAAAGCAGATGTGCAATGTACGCTCGACAGGCCACGTCTGGCCCTTTTGGAAAAACAAGGTCAGGCCGAATTAGTTTTAAACCAAATGGCTTCCTCATATGCTCTAGTATATACTATTGCTTTTCCTTTATTTATCACTACACAGGACTTCTTCCCACTGCCCTGGGTCATACATGAACCTTGAGTGTGAGTCTGCCTTCCATATTTATCTTCTGTTGGAAGTAGTGATACCAGCACCCAAAGACATAAGAATGAAAGGCCAACCATTTTTACATGTTTCTGTCTTTTTCCTGAACAAACTGGGACCAGGGTGACACCTCACATCTCCCAGACAGCAGCCTTGTTCAATCCAGGGGGGTGTGTCCTGGACACTGCCCCCTGAGTCCTGCTGGCTGGTGTGTGTCTGCCTGGCCCTGGGCAGTTAATGTTGTCTGAAGGGTCCCACATGCACTTGCTCGGGGCTTTTCTGTTCTGTGTCTTCCTCCTTCCCTCCGGCTCCTGTGCCAAACCTGAAAGCCCCTCCCTGCCCAAGTGCCAGAGCTCCTCAAGACCCGAGTCCACAGCCACTTCTTCAGAAAGTCATCTGATGATGGTCTCACACTGGCTGGGACAGGGGGTCTCAAGCTTCTCGGACTGGGGCCCTTTTTATAGCAAATATTTTGTAATGCCCCCTTTTGTGCCCTGAAATGGGATTAATAAATTACAGCATCCCCAACACACTAGAATTTAAAAAAATGAATATGATGCTATGACATAAAGGACAGTAGAAGAAAAATGAGTGATGATAAAGCAACATGCATTTTGATATGTGCATACCCCAGCACAGACGAGGATGGAATGAGGTGCCTGGTGCAGAATCTCAGTGAATGGCAAAACCAAATGCAAACTGCGGTCCTCTGCGTGCTGTGGGGACCAGCACAGGGTCTGAGTTACCACAGGTGCTCCACAAATGGTGCATGGAGGACTGAAAGTACATGCTGAGGTTACAGGCCTGCCCTGAGTTTCTGAAAGAGGAGCAGGATCCTGAAGTGCACACTTGTGTGGGTCTGTTTGTGTCCTCCCCCACCAACCCCGTGGAAACCCCTGAGGGCTGAGGAGCACCCTGAGGAACCCGGGAGGTGGAGGCCTGGCCGCTGTGCTGCCCAGCAGAGAAGAGAGGGAGGACACGCTATCTTCTCCCCTCCCTCTGCTCACGGGCCTGATGCCAGGACCCCTTGTTCCATTGATTTTCCTGCTTCCTGGCAGCAGTGGCCATGCTCAGGAGCACTAGGCACCTGTGGCTGGTTTTACCGAGCAACTGTGTTTAGAAGGGCTTCTGGCCTAAGGAAAAGCCACGGAAAAGAAAAGTTGCATTCTGTTTCCTGATCATTTGTTAAGGGCAATTCGCACAGCTGCCTGGGAGCCCCGGTGGCGAGCTCTGACCTTTTCAGCTTGTGTGATTTGGTCTTTCTGAGCGGAAACAGCAATTGTATCTGCCAACATCTCTTCAGGCAAAATGGTTAGGGGGCTGGAAGGGAAGCAGAGGCAGTAAGTTCCCTTTCTACACATTTAACCAGGGACAGCAGAGGTGAAGTTTGAAGACCAAGAATCAATCTAAACATAAAAAGAAGAGAAAGGAACGGGAAGAAAGAGGAGGTAATAGCTCCTTGGGAGGGCTCACGATTATTCCATGACCTTTCTGTGAAAACTGAGAGGACAGCAGTGTCTTTCATTTTTCCGGGGAGTGTTTACTAAATGCCATGGTGTGTCCAGCCCTGAGCTGTGGCAGAAGGGGTGCCAGGGGAGGGCCCTCACATTCCTCAGCCCTCTTGCCGTAGGCCAGTTCTGGTAGTACGCTACGTGAAAGTGCCTTCCTGATTGCAGGTGTCCTGTGGTCCTAACTCTGGTTTGGGTTGAAGCATTTAAACGCCCCCCCCCACCCCCCCCCGCTGCCTTCTTGTCCTCTGATGGATGAACAGCAGCTCAAGATGGAAGCAGGTTGGATCCTGAGTCCCTGCTGGGAAGGAGGCGTTCTACTTTGTTGTGTTAACTGCTAAAGTGTTGGGGTTAATTTGTCACTGTAGGATCACCAAAACCTAACACAGAGGAAATTCAGTCTTGGGGAGGCTGCTGTAGAAACAAATAAGAATGCTATGTGTGGTAATTAGAATGGAGGCTACACATTCATGCACGATATATACTAAGATTTTTGTGAATGCCAAAATTTATTAATTAACTCTATAACAGCATATAATCTACTTCTTAAAATAAAGTATGATTTAAGAAGTTAAGGAAAATTTCAGAGCCTTGATGATTCTATATGAATAAGACTAAGTTAATGGAGATACAAAAATACATATTGCCACTAAAATAAACTGTGTGACTTCAGCACATTATTAAGTGAAATGAACTAAATTGCAAGAAGCAGTAATGAGGTGGTGAGCAAGGTGGATGTGTGGTTTGTTCCATGTGTGTGGACAGTGGAGATGACGATGAAATGTACAGAATGTCAAGGTGAAGTCATGTACCGGGAGCTCAGGAAATGCTCCTGACGTCCTGAATCAGCCAGCATCACCAGGAGACAGGGCAGAGGACTGAGAGCATGAAAGGGCAGAGTTGGGGAACAGACAGCAATGGCGTAAGGGGAAGGAGCACCCTCTAGAGTTGATTCTCTTCTCCCTACTCTGATTGTTTCCTGATCTGGAACCATGGGAGGCCCTTTTCTGGAGTAGTTTTAAGACTTGGTAGGCTAGCGCTGCTGGGAGAATGGCACTCGTGGTAGAATCGACAGGTGATGACTAACAGGTGTTTGCTGCAGGCATGCACATTAAGGTCCTTTAGGAGGCGGCCTGGTGGTGTAGTGGTTAAGTTCGCACTCTCTGCTTCAGTGACCAGGGGTTCATGGATTTGGATCCCTGGTCCAGACCTACACACCGCTCATCAAGCCAGGCTGTGGCAGTGTCCCACATATGAAATAGAGGAAGATTGGCACAGATGTTTGCTCAGTGACAGTCTTAATCAAACAAAAAGAGGAAGATTGCCAACAGATCTTAGCTCAAGGCCAATCTTCCTCATCAAAAAAAAGTCCCTCTTTAGTTACATGACTCTAGTTTCCTCCTGGCTGGTCCTCCTCCCTGCCCTCTGGTTAGCATTCTCCATCACATTCATCCACGTCGTGAGGCCAACCCCAGGTACTTGTGTGCTTCACTTCATGGTTCAGTGGAAGAAATCCCAGCAAGACATGTCTAATTGCAAAGGGCTGTCCGACCCACAGCAGCTATTTCTGATCCCACCTTGCTGGATAATCCTTGGTCTTACACTCAGAGATTTTATACTGTTGTAATGTCAGCTCACGTCCAGACTCAGATTTCACTCATGGTGTTACTGTGTAAGCCACATGCGTGTAATGTCATAAAGGTGGGACCACATACTGGTGGAGGAAGAGGGAACACACTGGGAATGGGGAGCGACATCTTGACGTTAGAATGTACAAACTGTGTATTTTCTGAGCAAACCTATTCAGTGTCTTTGGTAAGCAATGCCTAAAATTCAAGATTCTGTGATTCAAGGTATTTCTCTATTTCTGACAATAGCCACTTATAAAACCAGCCAACAAAGAATTATACTGCTACCCAAGCTTTTAAAAATATACTGGCCGTTCTTAATCTTGACCCTTGATACCATGGTATTTGCAAAAAGTGGAATGAGCCAGCCTTGCATGAAGATGGCTGTGGCCCAAGAATTGACCACCACAGACCTGGGCATGCTCCCTCCTCTGAGGCAGGAATGTTCCTCAAGGTATTATTTTCATAGGGATTTGTTGTTTTCCTAGGGACCCTTGTTTTCATAAGGACCCGTTCCATTTGGCTTGAGATGTGTCTTGCCCAGACCCTCCCTTTTCTTCTCTAGCTTCCTCAGCACCCATGCCGGATCCTGAGGCAATTTCCCACTTGCCTCAGTTTCCTCTTATGCCCTTTGACCTTCTCGATAAAGAGGATCCCAGCCAGGACTTAGCGAATGGTAGAACTGGCTAAATAATTCATTCATAAGCACTGACTATAGAAAATAATATGAAACAAACCAATAATCTCACGACAAAACCAGAGCAAAGTTATCGAAAGAAAGCTCTCTTGTACTTCAGGTGCCTGACAGTAAGGACGGTGATCACCCCCAAGTCCCTGGAGCTTCAGCCAGTGTCAGAGACACCTCTGGGCGGTGACGAGGGTAGAGGTGCCCGGGGCCTGGAGGTGGTTTCTGATCCCAGGCTTCAGCCATTTAACCAGAGCCCTTCTCGAGGAGACATTGAAAAGTGGCTGACATGGGGAGAAAACTAGCGTCACGTTCTCCCGTCCAGGGCTCCTCCTGGGGTTCGCTCTCCTCCTTGCTAGTGTCTGAAAGTTGCTGGCAGCCTGTGCAGGGGCCCGTCCCTGACTGCCCAGCGGGAGACTTCGAGGTTTGCTTTAGACTCACGGGACTGCTCTTTGGCAAACACATCTGGTGCTCAGGCCGTGACAGATCTAGTCAGTGGAGGTCCATTTTGTGACTCTCAAAGAATTTCAAATAAATTCATCTGTGCATATAATGAAAAGTTACTTATCAGTAGCCCATCAAGTGAGTTATTAATGTTTGCTAAAGTTTGGCCTGCAGAAACTAAAAAGTGGCAGCGTCTGCAGAGAAGTCCGAGCCCCAAACTTCCGTGCTCAGGGTCTCCCCCCACCTCCCCACCCTGCGCAGACTGCTGCTGACATGCCTTTGCTGTGGGCAGGGCCCTTGATGAGTCATGTTGAGTTGTTGGTGGCTCTTCATTATGCATTCTGTAACTATCTACTTTAATGTTAAGTTGCTGCTGGCCCAGCTTTGTCAGTATTTGCTCGTTTACTGTTGGACATTCAGTTAATTATGCAGTGTGTGGAGAGGCCTATTTGCATCAAAAGCACTTTAGGCCTGAGGATCCCAGTGACTCAAGTTTGAGGCGTGTTTGCTGGTTGTTCAGAGCTGACTCTGCTATATTGATGATGCAAACAGGAACGAATAGGAGTAGAGCCACCATCTCAGTCATTGCCTGTTAAGTTCAACTTCATTTTCATCACAGAGTAGTTTCTCCAGGAGCTCTTTGGTAGAGAGGGAGGCCTGGGAGCCTTCTGCCCTTCTGTAGACAATTGTGGTCAGTATTTCCCCCGTCACTCCCCTAAGGTGACTGTTTCCTCCCTGGCATTCAGGCAGCTGTATGGGGTAGGTGTTCGTTAGGAACATCCGTCTTCCTGTGGGAGCATGACTTGCTCATGAGTACAAGAGCAGGATGTGCCTCCTCAGGCCACTACCTCCTGGTAATCTGGATAGAGCTGCAGGAAGCAGGGCCCTGCCTGGCTCTGGCCCGGCTCTCCTCTCTGCTGCTACAACATCGTCCCTTGCTCTGGCCTGTCTGCTTCTGGCCTGTAGGACCCGCCCTGCCAGCACACGGCTTTGGACTGGCCTCCCTCACAGGGTCTTGCAGGAGTCCCTGACTTCTACAAGCTGGCCGACGCCTTTGCTCGGCTTGCCTCCAGCATGTACTTCCCATGTCCCGGGAGCGGGACAGTCTATGCTGGGCTCCTCCATGGATGGGCTGTCATTGCTGCAGGGGAGCTCTGGTCACAGTTGAGTCCAGGGCCAGATAGGCCGAAGGGTCCAGGCCGTATCAGCACAGGAAAAAAGCAACAGCCTCTTCCCAGGGAAACCCCAGATCCCCTCTTCAAACCTCCTGGTCTCTGAGCCTTCCTATACTGGAACTAAAACAGAAAAGGAGAAGATGCACTTCTGCATTTCTCTCTCCAAACCCATGTCATCTCCTCCAGTTTGGAGAACCTCAGACAGGTTATGGGTTCCCAGTGCTCCAGCTGACTTCATTCTCTGATGTCCCAAGAAAGCTACTAAATGGGATTTCTCATCCTGTACGGCTTCTTGGACATTTTGAAGCTTGTTCTTATTCTTGGCACAAAAGTTTCCTTCTTCAAGCATCGTCTGCCCACTCCTTTCCTCCCCTACCCAGGGACTTAAAAGCCTGACTTGAATATGCTTAAAATAGTTTTAAAATTAAAGTAGTGTTACAGAGTGTTTTACTCACACATCTGAGTCTTGGTCTTGTGGGTGGAATATTTTCAGGCACAGACAGTGTGGTCAGAGAGAAAGAAGTTGATACCTTGGATTACATTAAAATTAACAACTTCTTTTCATTGAAAGATGCCGCTGAGAGAGAGAGAGAGACAGACAAGGTGAGCTATAGGTTGGAGAAGACATGGCCATGCATACATCTGATAAAGGACACATCTCCAGAATGTATGCCGATTACAAACCAGTGCAGACAGCGTGACAGAAAAATGGCCAGAAGACCTGGGCAACATCCACACAGAGAAGGTGTGCATCTGGCTGGCATGTGTCAGAAGGCGTTTGGTCAGTTAGTTTCCAGAGAAATGCAAGTCAAACCTGCGCAGGATGCTGCCTGCGCCCACCTTAGCACCCCAGTGGGGACTGTAGGGCCTGGCATGGGGATCGTGTCACTGTTGTGTCCTCGGTGGTCAGGGCCATCCCTTTCCCATCTCGCAAACTCGTCACCTAGAAAGGGCCCAATGAAAACAGCAGAAGTGGGCTCTGTGATCCAGGGGACCATGTGGAGGACAGCTGCCGTCCAGTTTTTATTGGTACCAAGGAAGATAAGTGCAGAAACTCAGTAGGACCACCGCTCCTACTGGCTGCTGTTGGGGCCCTTTCTGCATCAGGCATGGAGCTTAGCTCCCCCAAACCCCACTAGCCAGGTGAGGGCCCTGTCAGAGGCTCAGGGACTGAGGACGTGCCCAGGTACTGCTGCATAAGGGCCTGGTGCTCTCGCGCACCCGGCTCGTCTGCTTCACGGGGGCAGGACATCTCCCCCAGGGAAGGGCCCCCAGGAACAGACCTTTGGTGTATTTTACCTAAGGAACAATCAAATGGAAGATGTGGGGGGCAGGGGCGAGCAGGGGTGTGATGACAACCCTGGAGTGCTCCTTGATCCCACTGTGGAAACCTGAACAGCAGCCACTGTGACCTCCCTTGAACACACATAGAGATGTGTGGCATGCAGCATACACTTCCGAAAAACTGCAGTTTCAGGCCCGGCAACCACTTTCAATAACAACGTCACTGGATGTCCTGTGCTCGGCTCTGTGTGCTTGCAGCTGTGGCTTTGACATGCTCAAGGATCATCTTGTGTCATTGATCCACTGAGGAAGCTCCAATTAGCCATCACATAGTGATTACTACTGACCACCCTCCATCTCCAATGTGCTCTATTGTGTTGAGAATCTTGCGCCCTGAGATGGCACCAACTGCAGCACAGATGTCCCCAAATGCAATATATTGGGCCAGCAATTGTGTGTCACAGAGCCCCCAGTAGGTGTTTAAATGACAGGCTGGGTCCCATCACGTTGTCCCAGCTTTTACATGGTTTACGGGGGGAGGAAGTGGGGAGGTGATGTTAAGGAGCAGAAAATAATGTTTCTAGCACTGTGGGCACAATTAATACTGTGGAGAAATGCCCCAAAGTCTTGCCATAGAGATAGGAAACGGAACAGTTGTGCACAGCTGGTTGCAGAGGCTGGACTTCATTCTCTGCCCTTGAGTACTAAGTAATAGACGTCTTAAAGTTATTCTAAAAATGTTTCTCAGTTTGGTCTCTTCAAATTATGGAAGGAGGAGAGAGAGATGAAGGAAAAGGAAGGAGAAGAAAACACCACAGAATGTTAGACTTGTCTTCCCAAAGAGGATAGTTAGGGGGTTCAACTCCAACCAACAAAGCAGATTCCCTTGACTGGCCGTTGTCAGCTCTCTGAGATGGAGTCCCGGCAGGCCCATGTTGCCCTGTCCAGCCCTGGATTAACCACTCTTCCATGCAGTGTCCCATGGGATGTGATGCCGAGTCCACATCAATCTTTTCTCAGGATTCCTGCAGCTCTGAAACGAAGAAGTAGTCCTGTGCTGAGTGGGCTCCCAGCACTGCGGTGCTCCTTGGGCTGGCCATGGGCATTGCCCACAATCGCTGCAGACACACAACTTACTTAATGCCTGAAGATGCTCCAGATGGAGAGAGCACACACTCTCCTGGTCGTGTTTCTAATGAGGGTGGTTCTGCCTGTGAGTAACCACGTCTGCTTCCAGCGGGTGCTGATTGCAATAACCACCACCCTGCATGTGAGCTCTGCTGGGCCCTGGCTCCCGTGAGAAGCCAGGGCAGCAGGCGCTGTCCTCCTGACTCTGTGGCTCCTTCCTGATTAAGCAGTCTTTGAAATGCCACAGCAAGGTGTAAACATTTCCGAACCTCTTAAATTAAAGAGCTTCCTGAGTGCTTGGCGAAGCTGCAGCAGGTGTAGCAGCTGTGTAATGTATAAATCATTATAAGCAAGGCTTGAAAGTAAGTGAGGCATTTATGTTGCAGCTCCTCTGCCCTTTAGCAGCAAAGAAAATGGAAAATGCCAGCACATCCCAAATGCAGAGGGGAGCAGGCGTGAGGGTGCAGGGTGCTGGGTGCTCAGCCGGGGGATATTAAGCAGCCTGACCCCAAGTCTGAAGGGAGGATCTCCCAGCAGTGGCCCCATGTCAGCACCCTGATTAACAAAGACATTTAAGTAATGTCACTGCTCTGCATAACAATTTGAGCCTATTTTCCCTTTTGTATAGCCAATGAATGATTTTTTTTTTAATTTGGCATATTTGAACTCCATCTTTTAATGGTGTCAGATGACGACACTTTTAGTTATTCAACTGACTATGAATTCAATCTTCAAAAGTAACGCAGCTTTCATTTCTGCTCTGATTGAAAGTGTAATTTTGTGAACGTGCCCACTGCTGAAGCAAAACTGTGAGGTCCCTTCTTCAAAACCTTTCCTTAATTGTGCAGAGTTAGGTGCTGCTCATAGGCTCCCTAACCCGTGGTTTCCTTTTGTGAGCACTAATGGGAAGGAAAGCGTACAATCAAGAGTCTCAGGTCAGATTCCATCTGAGGCTTCTCGACCCCTTTGTTTCACTCAAGACCCTAGGTCTGTCCAGAGAACTCTTGGATCTGCCTGTCTTGACTGCATTGTGGCTGCCTGGCCTGACTATCCCAGTGCTATCAGTCCATGTGGCTGCCCGAGCTGGCCTCTCTCCAGGGTCAGATGCCTAGGGAGGGTGAGCTGTCTGCCTGCAGCCTGGACACCGCCACCGGCAGCGTGTCACCAGCAAGAGCACTGCACTGTACTCTTCCTGTCCCAGGCACCAGCCTAGGCTGAACCGACCCCGAAAACCTGCAGATGGATTGGGTGCCCAGTCACATCAGGAAGTGGACAGCCCTTCCTCAGAACCAGTTGGGCATGGGAGCAGGCAGAGGCAAGCCTTCCACTCTGGTTTTCCTCAGGGCAGTTTCCCAGGTGAACAGTGAGCTGGTTTGGGGACACACACACATGCCTCCTGCAAAGAAAAGGGGGAAGAAAGCGGCTCAATTATGCCAACAAGGGATCCCTTCTCATTCACCCTCTGAAAACGCACCCAGCCTGGGGAGGGGCTTCACTCCCAACACGGGCGTGCTGCAGCTACTTTTCGGGGCGCTGTTCCTGACCTTCTGACTCCAGGACACAAGGGGAGTCTCAGGAGATGGCCCTCCTTGCCAATCGACAGTCAGTGCTTTCAGGACAAAGCAGTTGGATCATTTGGAGAAACTTCAAGGAGGCAGCCAGACCTTTGGGGCTTCTCCCAACTCCGAAGGTGGTGCCGTCGAGCACTCTTACCCTTGAAGATAGTGGTGCTCAGCTCTGAGCCTGGCTTTGGCCGGCAGCCTGATGGACACTAGTACCCTCAGGGTGCCCTGTTGTCTAGCGCTCCTCCAGTGTCACCCTGGGCACCTGCCGGGGCTCTGAATTTAACCATGCCGTGTGCAGTCATACGAAGGTAAAGCAGAGTGAGACAAGCGTATCCCAAGTCCTCAGAAGCTCCCAAGGAGGAAGGAGCAGGGAAACACATTTCTCTGCTGGTTCCTGCTTCACTGCTTCCCAGAGGGCGTGGGCAGGTCCTGTGGGAGGAGCCTTGAGGTCCCAGGGAGGTGATGGATTGAAGTGCTTGGAGAAAGCATGAGAATGGTACAGATGTGAGGTGTTTTCAGGGTCCCAGTGACCACATCCTAACGCCAAAGAACGCACTTCCTCAAGCAGAAAGGCCATGTGCCAGTGTGTTCAGCTCATCAGGTGGGGAGCCTCTGCCCCAGCGCTGGGTGGGGAGGCCCAGACCCATGTGTGTGACTCAGTGTGCTGGAGAGAGAAAGCAGGGGAGTGCAGCCCCACGAAGAGGATCCCTGGTTCCACGTTTCATACGGGGGGCTTTAGGGGGTCTCAACCGAAGGCATTGATAGGAACGCCTATTCATGGAAGAGCTGGGTGCCTCTGGACAAGGCCTTTTGGAGATGTGTGTCTGGACCATGTCCCAGCAGTTCATTCATTCCTTCCCACCAGTCTTCGTGGAGACCACACTGTGTGCCAGACACAGCTCTCCTGGGCAACCCACATGCGTCTGCCTGACCTCCGGCGGCTGGGGCACCTGCTCTGATGGCCGTCTGTGACAGTGTGATAGGAGCACCCTGCTGTGGGGGTGAGAAGGCTGCCTGGAGGGCGGGATGCCTTATCCAAAAGAGGAAAATGTGCAGAAGGTGGCCCCGCAAAGGGGGCAGAGGGAAGAATGGGCCCTGGGAAGTGGGTACCCCCACCTCTGGTAGGAGCAGAGGTGGCCCATGCGGAGCTTGGGCATCTACCTCAGGGGCTGCCGGAGGGTCTCCAGCAGAAGAGGCTGAGTGGGGGGTGTGGAACTAGGACCATGGGAGGTGCACAGCCACTCGCCGCTGGGAGCTCTCCAGTCTGGCTGCTTGGCTTCTGGGCCCCGAGCATGAGGGGCCTACTCTCAGGAAGCGGCACTCCAGCGGGAGGGGGCCAGACTATGTTGAGCAGATAGAGAAGTGACCCTCAGCGGGTGTTTCTGGGCTGCAGGCAGTGGAGAGCAGAGAGGAGAGAGCCCGAGGTTTGCAAGGCTGGCTGTGGAGGGAGGGGTGTACTGTCTGACCCGTGGGTGAGCATGGTGGAAGAGAGGGCTCTCCCTCTGAAGGGAGAAACTGAGGAAGGAGGCAAAGTTTGGGACCCAGAAGCATCTCCCAGGATTTTGAGGGAAGTGACCAGAGTGGACAGGGGCCCAACATGAGCATGACACTGGCCGGGCAGAGAAGATCATGTTATAGAGAAGTGTATGCTTGCACTGTTTGAGGGTTTTCTACCAGGAATACGCATAACACAAGCCAATTTTTTTAAATGGGGTGTTTTCAGCACTCAGCTGAAAAGTGGGTTGGAGCTCTGGTGAGGGAGGGTCCTGCAGAGGAGCCCACGGCTCCCCCATCCTCCTGTCCTGACGAGGGGACTTGGAGCTGTGTCAGGTCTCCAGAGGTAAGTACAGCTTGGTGGCATCTCTTGCTTGGCTTATTGCAGTAGCCCTGAAGTCACCCCCACTGCTGCCTTCACCCACTCAAGTCCAGCCTCTACACAGGACCCAGCTGTGCCAGCCCTGGGCACTCTAAATTGTTTGTGGAATGAATAGGGAATGGGGCTTAGGAAAGTGATTTTGGAGCCATGAGAATTAAATGCCACATGCGGAAGCCCTCATAGTGTGCTGTATGCAGTAAGAGCCCAATAAATAAATACTCCTGTAATATAACATTACTTTCAATAGTAAATACTAACAGAATGCACAGATAACTCTCCACTCTAAATTGTAGTATGCCTCGTGTCTTATTTCATCTGGATATGTGTTTTAGTTCCTCTGCTGAGTTAGATAGTTTTATTCCTATCGTGACACTTAGGAGGTAGTTCTCAACTCTAAGCGGCTGTTCGTTACACTTGGTGCCACAGTTATCGATTGAGGGGCAGCGGTATCAGCAAGCATCGGAAGTGAGGAGACTTCCATGTTAACCATATGCCCTCCTTCTAAATCATGCTTCCCAGCTTAGGAAATGAGAATGTTGAAGTGTAAGAGTGGTGAGGCTCAACTTGATTTAAGTTTAAGAAGGGAGGTAGTTGTAAACGCCATCCAGCACTGTCAGCTGGTCAGTGCTGTCACTGAGAATCAGCTGGAATTGGGCTGTCAGTCACTATTAGCTGGATACATAGATGCAGGATATGCTAGCAAAATATTAGTGTCTGGGTTGGCTGTCATTTCAGCCTTTCACATTTCAAGAGTCTTTGAAATTAGCATAACCTACTACTGTGCAGAGAGAGTGTTCATCTGTTGAGAGGCAGTGGTTCTGCCCATTGCCTTTTGGGATCGGAGGGCCTTCAGCTGGCAAATACCCACCTAGTCCCCTGGAAGGCGAGGTCCCTAGTGAGGGAAAGGATTGTGAAGGGACTCAGAGCTCACCCACACTAAAATGGAAGGTCATGGAGGGTGGAATCTTCACCCTCCAGCAGCTAGAGAGCCGAAACACTTAGGAATGAAAATCTGGATACTGGTTCTGAGCCTGGCCCCCGTCAGGCTCTCTGGTAGTGTAAATGGAGAAAAAACCAAATAGTGTCAGCTGGACAAAATCCCCCAGTAGAAGTTACCAGAAGCTAATGGGACCCCCAAACCTGGGGCAGCTCGGGGAGTTAAGAAGCCATCCTATTGGAGTGCAAGGGTTCTTCATCACAACAGTTCAAGTAGGACCGAGGGCCACAGATGGTCATTTGGCTCAGAAGTGGGCAAGATGCACACCACACGTGAGTGGAGGGCCCACCCTGCTGTCCAGAGAGAAGCACCCAAGGCCTAGACACCTTGCCCTCAACCACGGAGTAGTGGGAGGGGCTGCGGGAGGGGGGCTGTGTGCACACATGTGTTTGTATCTGAGTGTGCACATGTGTATATGTGACTGTGAGTGTATTTGCACACATGAATGTGTGCACATGTGTGCACGTGTGGTTTTATGCATGATCGCATGTATTCATGTGTGTCTGTGTATGTACACATAGGTGTGTTTGGGCAGTGTGTCTATATTCGTACGTGTGCTTATGTGTCAGTGTGTGCACACCTGAGTGTATATGTGCATGTATTCATGTGTGAGTGTATGTGTGCACATGTGGGTATGTGTGTTCACATATGAGCATACATGTGCATGCACATGTGTGTGTCTATGTGTGTATGTATGTGTGCATGTAGATCAGGAAAGCAGGATGGGGAGGCGGGAGAGAAGAGGGGAGGCCCTGGGGCACTCGCTTTAGCCGTAAGGGCTTGTCTAAACATCCTCCACCTTCATGGGATAGAAGGTCTCAGGCTCTGATACCTTGGAAGCCCTCGGTCTGCAGCCATCAGCTTGGGAGCACAAGGTTCGGGACTCATGAGGTCCTCCTTGTGGTCGGGCCATAGCTGGAAGGTGAACTGCAGTGCAGTTTTGGAGGTTTGGGACCATGGATGCTCCCCTGAGTTCTTTCTCCTGAAGTAATAGCAACCCCATCAGAATGTTCAAAGTGCTGCAGACACATTCCCTGAGAAGGTCTCTAGAACATGGAGCAGTACATCTGAAAGGCATTTCCTGTGTTCCACCAAGAAGTTTCCACATTCTTGTCTGCTTCGTGTCCCGGCATTTGTACCTCCCAGAGAGAGTTTCAGAGAGTGCTGGGGAGAGCTGCCTCCTAAGTCCGCCTTGCTGTTTTGTCTCTCCTACGGGAGACCCACAGAGCAGACATTGGTGTTCCAGCTCAGGCCAGGCTGCTGCACTCCATGAGCTCCCAGCCACCTCTGGAACTTGCAGGGATGCCATCAGTTTCCTTCCCAGCAGTGGGAAGTCAGACACTCCCCAGAACAGGAGCTGTTTGCTGAGAATTGCTGGCCCTCCGGACCTCAGTGCCTCCCTGTGCCTGACACCCGTCCGCATCCTCTTCAGTCTTAGCCCAGTGCTCCTGGAATTTGTGCTGACTTCCTGTCCACGATGCGGATGCTGGGGAAGGAAGTTTCTCTCACAATTCCATGTGCAGTTGTTCTTTTCTGGACAATGTCTCACCTCAATCCCATGGGCTCCTTTATGCTCTGCGCCTTCCTGGGCGGCCTCTTCTGCCTGCCAACCCGCTGTCTGCTTGTTTGCTAACCCCTGGCCTTTCCCACCTGTTCTTAGCTGCCTGGTCAGTCTGCAGTGCTGACAGGCACAGTTTTCCATTTGCCACTGCTTCTTCTGGGTCACTGGGAAAGAGCCCAGTTGTCCTCTGTGGACCACTACCTCTAAGACTAACAGAAATGTAAGCAGTTCAGGTTGGGCTGATAGGATAAAATGTTATGGGTGTTTTTGTTTTGGAGGTTGTGGGAGAATGCATTTTGGATTTTATAGCCCTTCTGGGCTTTATTCAAATAGACTCTTTTCCTAGGCCTTCAGAAAAAGTCATATTTAGCCAGATTCATGGCTTTTGTTAACCATGATTTATGAATGTATGCATTATTATACATTACTGACAAATTATTTATACGGCAAAGTTCTGTGTATAAAATTTTATTTCCCATGGAATTATTTAATAAAATTTGAGCTCTGTACTGAGAAGGCCATCTTGTAGACACCAATATGAAAACTTTTGTCAAGCCAGCAGCAGATATGAGAAGGCAGCCCATGGCAGCATCCTGGCTCGAGAGTCCTCAGTGTTGATAATTGCTTTGCTTTACTGGGTATTAGAGCATCTGCTGACTGCACTGATGTGTGCCTCCAAGCACCATGGGTAGATAAACAGGCATCTTATCTGTTAGGCATCTAGGAATTTTAGTTCTCGTGTGCAGACTATAATCCCCTACACATGTGTGCATACACACACATGCAGACAAAAATGCACACACACACACACTCACATGCACACACAAATGCATGCACGTACACACATGCACAGTTGCTCTGCTCCCTGGTGGAGGTTAAAGTGGGTGCACCGCCCTCATCGCAGCTTGGGAGGAGGTGGGGTCCACAGGAAAGGAGTCGCTTCCCCTCTTGGGGCTTTTAGCAAATCCCCTTTACCAGCCTGGCCCAAGCTGAGAAGTACTGCATGTCATGTAATTTTCAAGGTAATAGAAATGCACTTCTCCAACTTCCTAAAGAGATACGCTAGTTATTGGTGAAGACAGTCCTAGGCAGAAGTTCCAGAAGCCCACTTAGTCTCTTTCTAATGACTCTGATGGGGCGGCATGACTTCCCTCCCCTTTCTCTTGGCACATCCTACCCAAAAGGCCTGCTTTCCAAATTTCCTTCCTGCCTGTTTCTGCAGCACTTCAGCTGTTGCATTTGTTTTCCAGCCACTGGTTGTCACTTATTTATGCTCCCAGAGTGTCTACCTTGAGCAATCCTCTACTTCTAGAAATTTCTTCAGAACTTCTGCTCTACCCAACTGAAGTTTGGGATCACTCCATAGAGTGTTCAGCATTGGAGAGAACTGGAATCAAGGGAGACCTTTCAGAGTAAGTGCTTGCTTCGATGCCAGGCTGTGCAGTGTTGCTGCCTCAGAGGCCTTCCTGGACCTCGTGTTGTGCTGGGTCTCCTGAACCTGCCCTGTGTATAGGCAGAAGCCATGTCTCCTTCATGCCATGTTAGAATTGTTTAGTTGACTTTAACTTGTTCTACACTGTCTCCTTACTAGACTGTGACATCCATCAGGATGCTGCTGACAGTTGGTCAGGGCCTACTCATGGGAGATCTCTCTTGGCCGTGGCTTCTGGTTTCATATGGCACATGAAATGGCATCTCAAAATATTTCCCCAAAGCTTAACAATAAGAACAAGAAGCAGGCCAAAACTGACAGTCTTACTTGAGCTGCCACCCAGGGAAGTCCCTTTGGGTAGAGAAGCAGGAGTGTAAAGCAGAAGGATGGTGAACATGCAGAATTACATTTCTGTAGCAATAAAAGGAAATTTAATCAAAACGTAGACAACAGGCAAAAAAGATCTTCTTCAAGAACTGGAGCAGGAAGAAGGCCCACTGAGGGCAGAGCTCTGAAGGGCAGCCTTCCCTACCAAATTCTTCTCCAGTCTGCCAGCAAGGGAGGGGGTGGCAGGGGCATGATGGGCAGAGGGGTGGAGCAGCTGGGTGGCCATATTTGGAAGAGTCCAAGGCTTGGGTCATTCAGTGGGGTTTTGGGAAGAGGCTCTAAGGCAGAGAGAGTGGAGAAGACACAGGGCAGGACATTTGGCAAAGCTCCATCTGGAAAGTAATAACTTCCTCATAAACCCCTCTTAGATAAGAAAGAATGTATAGAAAGTAGCCGTAACAAAAAAATACATTGCATTCAAAACTGATGGGATATGGCTAAAGCCATGCTTAGAGGAAAAGCTATAGCCTGTATCATCCACATTACTTTACAGGTAGAAATGCTTTCAGCTATAAGTAAGGAAATCCAGCAGTGGATTAAACAGTACAAGCAGTTCTGCTCTCCCCGCACAAGGAAACTGGAAGTAGATGTCTGCTGATTGGACCAGCACCCAGTGATGTCATTTAAGATCCAGACTCCTTCTCTTTTGTGTCCTGTGGTTCTAGCATGTTTGGTTCTTCTTTCTCAATCTTTTCTCCTCTTTTCTTGTTACCTAATGACTCCAAAATGTCTGCTGCAGTCCAGGCATCATGCATGTGTTCCAGACAGAAAGAGAGAAGAACAGAGACAAAAGGAATTTTCCCTGAGTGGCTCTTTTCATTTACAGCAAAGGAAATATTTCCCACCCCAGCCAGCACACCCTCCCCAGGGGGACTCCTTTCCTTTCCAGTGGCCAGCACTGGTCATGTACTGATCCCAGGTGAGTGTCCAGCTCTTTTAGCCCTGATGGGGAGCAGGTAAGGCCTAGAGAAGTGATGGCGCAGGTTGGCCATCAACATTGTCCCCATGTAACCTGAAACAGAAAGGTTAGGGTAACTGAGTGAAGCACACATGTCAAGAAGTTAGAAAAAGAACAATAAGACAGACTTGATGAAAGTATAAGAAGTAAATAATAAAGAAAAGCAGAAATTAATGGATCAAATATGGAGAGTCAGTAAAATTAATGAATAACGTTAAGAGCCAGTTCTTTAGGAGAAAAGGAGAACAAGAAAACAAACTATCAGCTAGCCTAATTGAGGAAAAAGAGAACACAAATGCACAAAATTTGATGCAAAAGATGAAATATTCAAAAAAAGAATCATAAGTGAGTACTTAAAGAGAAATGTTATTAAATCTGATCACAGAAGATGAAGGCTACCTAAACAGACCATTGATATTGGAAGACTTTGATCAGATTGATACAATGCTCACCACGTTCACCACTTAACCCATGAAGTACGAGACTAGTTCATTTTACAGATAAATTATTTCATTTCTTTGAGAAATTGATTATTTCAGTGCTGTTTAAACTATTCCAGCATATACATAAATATTGAAAGTTTTCAAGTTAAGCACCATGCTTCATAGCTTATCAGTGAAAGAGAACAGAGTCCAGAAACAGACTCAAATACATGTGGAATTTGAGAATGATGAAGATGGATTTTTAAATCAACAGTATGCTGTCCCGTCCTCTCTTGCTCTCTGAGCAGTAAGGTCTTTGCTTGTTGGTTTGTTTCCTCTTTCTAGTTTATACCCAGTGTCCAGTTTGCATCTGTTTCCCACCCACAAACTACCAGGATTGAACTGAGTGTGGTGCAAACCATGTTAGGCTTCAGATCCCAGTTGGGCTTTGTCTGGGCATTTCTGAAGGAATGGCAGAGCCTGCATTACTTGTCATCGATTCTCCAGGACATTTCAAGCAAGAGAGACACTTAGCAGGGCTTATTCTAAAGAGTTAGTAGAGCTATACTTGTGTAGCAAGAGGGGCTCCTATAGAAACCCCAGTCTCCTTGCCAGAGAATGGCCATGTGTCCAACTGGATGCCTCTGTGAGCATGACGTCAGACGGCGGAGTGAGCCCTTGGGCAGTCTTGGCATCCGTGATGGACGGCTCTCAGGAGGGCGGCATGGACTCATTGTGGGCTAGCTGAGGGAGAAGCCAGCATTTGTGACTGCAGGGCTCCCCTAATTGGATCAGTGTCCACTGTAAAGAAGCATCCTTGAAGACAGCTATCCAATAGCCATTCGTAAGGGGCATGACGTACTGGCGGGCGTAAGACACCACAAGCTGCCAGGAAAGCGCAGCATCTTGTTCCCTCTCTGTTGCACAGCTCCTCAGCCAGCCTGTGCCCACCTGCTTCTCACTCCTCCACCAGGACTGCTCCTCTCCACATGCTAGAAATTGCTCCAGACTGTGCCCCCAGGTAGAACTGACCTCTGTCTCCATGTCCTGCTCTTCTCTATGCACAACAGGCATGGCTGTAATACTTAATGATTCATGTGTTTATGCATCTCCTCACTAGACTGTGGTGTTTGAAATTCCGTTAGACCACAACAGTTGAAAATGATGGTGGGATTTGTGGTGCAACTAGACAGTATTGGAGCAGGAGGCCAGGGAACACTCAGGTCTTGATCCAGAGCACAGGTGACTTCCCATGAGGAGCCCAAATGATGGGAGGATGGATATGAGTGCTGATGTGTGTGTGTGTGTGTGTGTGTGTGTGTGTGTAGTATACGTGCACACACACGTACATTTATATGATGGAAAAGTAAAGCAGAGTGCTAATCTGGTGAGTTGGGGATTTGTCCTAAATAAGTATATTGGGGCACTACAACATGGGGATGGTAGTCGTGAGCTGGATGGCGTCTACACAGAGAAATTGTTTTTTCAGTAAGAAAGAGAAGAAAGTCTGAGCAGGGGCAGATGAGGGTGCAGTTTCACAGAATCACAGTGGCATCTGTGAGAAACGTTCCCTGGGCAGGTGCAGAATGGCAGTGCTGGGCTGTGGGGCACGTGGATGTGCTGTTGTTTTCCCAGTGGCTGGCACGCTGGAAAGATGTGCTGGGATGATGCAGTGGAGGAGGAGAGACCATGGAGTGGGGCACACCAGCCCATCAGGGACCAGGCGACCACGGGAAGGGTCATGCAGATTGAAACCAGGTCAGGTGGAGACTGCAACGATGGGTAGAGTAGAAGGGAGGAACATGGGACGTGAGGCCATAATTGGAGAGGAGCAAAGGAGAAGGGATTGGCCACAATGGTGAAGTGCAGGCAGTCAAGAAGTCTTTGGAGGTGGAAAGAATTTAAGAAATCAAATCAAATTGCTGATTGTTGGTTGTTGACCGAGTAGGTCATCGATATCGACTGTCCGCATCAAAATCCAGGCCAGGAGGCCAGCTTCTTCCCTCACTTTCTTCTTTGGTTTATATGTAAAATAAAATTCTTGTTGTATAGATTAGTCAGAGTCCTAGAGAAAGAAAGGAATATTTCTCCTCTGCCTTGGCTCCTCAAGCCTCACCAGGGTTATAACCTGAAAAGAATGACTTTCAGAGCCACGTCCACTGGAAAGCACTGTGGGTGGAAGCCCTGCAAGCTGTTTGTAGAGAAAGGCTGAACTCAGCTGCTCTCTGGGAGTGAGGCTGGGGCCTGGAGCGGGGGCTTCACTCTGTGATACCTGGCAACAGGTCAGGGCATTGCACATGCCAAGCCCATGATGGTTTCCTGTTCTTATTGCCTGGCACCAGCAAGAAGTGCCTCCCCTCTTGTTTCAGAAAGAGTAGCTTCTTGCTGATGGACCTTATGGTCGTGCTGCACTTGCCTGTGGCATGTCCCAGGCCAGGCAGGGACGCAGGGGTCCCCAGAGCTCAGGAGCTCTGTCCTCGAGGGCTGCTGTTTCCCTCCCAGTGCACCCTGTATGTGCTGGAAATACTAACGCCTTGGGACAGCGCTGTGATGGATGGATGCTGGCACTGCAGGATTCAGGAAGCAGGCATTGCAGACTTTTCCCTGTTGAGCTTCAGGGTTCCCTTCAGAGTCTCTCTTCTCCCCTCATGTGACCAGCAGAGCAAAGGGTGCAATAAAGGCAGCACCCCACACTAGGTCACTGGTCAGTTATTTCAGTCTTGTAAGATAGGTAAGAAAAGTGATCAGATTAGTATATTTCTAGAAATGTCTGTTAAGAAGGGAGGATAGCCAAGAACAGGAACTCTGATGCAAGTGGAGGGGTTGGGTGGGAGAGCTGCCAAAGCTAGAACCTATTGGTGCTACAGGTAACAAGACGGCACGCCCAGCAGAGGGCTGAGGAAGGCCTCTGCAGACCAGTCTGTAGGTCCCAGGCTCTGGCTTTGTGACGGCAGCTCTTGCCATGTGTGACATTATACATGCCGTGCAGGCTCAGACAGAGAGGGGAATACACGACAGCCTACACAATAATTTGCAGTGACACCATCGTGCAGAAGGGAGGCCCTGCCCCAGAGTATCACCACTGCCTAGCAGACCACCCCAAACCTATTGCTGCCTCAGAGCATCCCCCCCACAGCAGACCACCCCAAACCTAAGGCTGCCCCAGAGCATCCCCCACACAGCAGACCACCCCAAACCTATGGCTGCCCCAGAGCATCCCCCACACAGCAGACCACCCCAAACCTAAGGCTGCCCCACAGCATCCCCCACACAGCAGACCACCCCAAACCTAAGGCTGCCCCAGAGCATCCCCCACACAGCAGACCACCCCAAACCTATGGCTGCCTCAGAGCATCCCCCCCACAGCAGACCACCCCAAACCTAAGGCTGCCCCAGAGCATCCCCCACACAGCAGACCACCTCAAACCTATGGCTGCCCCAGAACATCCCCCCCACAGCAGACCACCCCAAACCTAAGGCTGCCCCAGAGCATCCCCCACACAGCAGACCACCCCAAACCTAAGGCTGCCCCAGAGCATCCCTACACAGCAGACCACCCCAAACCTATGGCTCCACACAGTAACTGTGGATCTAACTCGGTTCTGTGGGTCAACTGGTGGCTTTTCTGACCTGAGCACATGGCTTTGGTTGGGTGAGCTGGTGTTGGCAGGCAGGCAGTGGGGTGATGGGGCAACAGTGCCATTTGTCATTCACTGTCCTATAGCCTCTCAGGCCTCTTTGTGTGGAGGTCTCAGAGTTCCTAAGAGCAGCAGGAAGAGCAGCTCTGGCATGTGAGTGCTTCTTAAACCTCTGCTTGTGTTTAGTTCCAAAGAATCTCACCCCAAAACCATGGGGAGAATTATGGTCAGCCAGCAGTTGCGTGAGTCAAGCTTTTCTGGCTGCCAAGGCAAAATGGAATGTTGCGTTGCCTTGATCTCTGTTGTAATGACCCATCCTTGGTGATGTGACACTGCTGTGCCTCCCACAGAGACAGAGTTCGTTCCTCCTCTGTGAATCCGTGCTGGCCTGTGACTGGCTGTGGCTCACGGACTGGGCAAAAGTGATGCTGCATGAGCTCTGGAGTCCAGTGTCCTTTGCTCTCTTGTACCCTGAGGCCACGTGTGGAGAACTGAGGCTCCCCAGCCAAAAGGGTGAGAGTTCTGGACACCGGAGGGAGGTCACCGTGACCCTCCAGCCCTGGTGAGCCATCAGCAGACCACAGCTATGTGAGTGAAGCCAGGAGCAGGACGTGCTTCTTTCTGGTGTTCAGTTCTAGGACAAATCCATCATGTGGGTTCTTATATAAAGGATAATGGTTTGTGCAACTGAATCCAAGTCTTCTTGCTAAGGGAGAACCAATGTTTTCTGGGGACATTTCAAGGGCAAGTGTTACAGTTAGTTAACATGGCCTAAGAGACCCTGGGTAGAGCCAGCAACACTCACTGAGAAATACGTCTCCGAGTAACCATGGGTATCCACCTGTGCTCAGGAATTGCTTAAACTTCTCCTTTTACACTTAGAAACTATCTGCCAAGAAACATTCTTTTAGTTCTAGTGTCGTTGATCTGGAGCTGCGCTTTCTTAGAGGCAAAGTCGATGTATTCATTTACGTTTTAGGACCACCACTTCTGGTTTGGGGTTAGTAAACACATGTCTGGCATAGTGGGCGCTGCCATCTGTCTTCCTCAATTGAAGGGTGTCACACACCCAACTTGTAGCAAGTAGGAGCACATACTTTATATTCATGCCTAGAAAGCAGATGCCTCGGGGACCCTGCCTCGTTTCACCCTCAATTAGAGCTGGACTTCCAGTGTCCCCAGCTTGTGGCCGTCTGTGTGTGTGGTTGGAGAGATGCTGTCTGGGCCTATGCTGAGTGACTCATGTGATTACGTTCTCCACGGGGTGTGATGGGGTGTCGAGGACTGTACCAGTGATGTAAAGGAGAAGTCAGGGAAGCTTCATGTGGAAGTATGGCTTACTCAGAGGTGAACTCAAGGGGAAAAGCTATTCCAGGTTACTGAAATCCCAGGTATGATAATGATGGTGATGAAACTGGAGGGAGGGAGAGAGAGAGGGGAAGAGAAAGACAGAAAGTGAGAAGGAAGGGGAGAAGGAGCGAGAGAGGGAGGGAGGCGGATCCACCAGGCCTGCATGTAGATTCCCCAATCCGAGATGTAGGGCCCCTCTGATGAGCTTGGGGTCCCCAGGAAGTGACAGGCTGATCTGTTACAGTGGGTTAGCAGCCAAAATCACCTATTTGCTGAACAAATGCCTCCTAGAGAGAGTTTTGACAGAATCTCCTGAAGCAAAGGAGACTGGGCTCCCCTGAGGCTCGAATTGAGTGGCCCACACCCTCTGTTCCATGCAGATATACTCATTCCCCTGGATTCTGACAGCTGAAGCTACGCAGGATGCAGGATGAGACTGATGGAATCAGTTTTCATGGCTGGTGTTTCACTGACATAATTGGGAAGGAAGTGAATACAACTTAAAACCCCTGTATTGTGGACGTTTAGGTGGCCAGAGCTTGAGGACGTCTTCCTGGGAGCTCAACCATGCTGGCAGTTTGATCTGTCTTGTTGACTTAGGGCTTAATGATTTATTTTTGTGTCTCCCCATCGTGTTTTAAAGTTGAGCTGATAGCAGTGGGACATCCTCTGAGCATTAATTTGCACTTACGCCAGAGATCGCAGAGCAAACCTGTGGGTCTGGAGAGGAGAGGAATGGAGACCCCCCTCCCATGCAGTGGCACCTCCCAGGTGGGAGCTGCTCAGGCCAGTGAGAATCTTCCTGGTGGCTGCTCCATCAATCACAGGATCCCACTCTGTGGAGCCACTGTGTTACAAGTCCTTTTCAGGGACTGCAATGACTCTTCCTTTTTCACACCTACAGTGATCACTGCTGCTGGCTCACGAAACATATGATGTGTCACCATTCAGGGCCTTGCGCTGGGGACCTGGTTCTGTTCCCATTGCTGCTATGAATTAGCCCTGGGACCTCTGATGAGAAACTTTGACTCTGAGCCTTCCTGGTGTCTTCCTCTGGAAAATGTGTGTTACATATCCAGTTACTAAAATGCTTCTAGATTTTGGGGAGGAGTTTAAAGTGATTATTCTGTGAGCTCCTCCGCAGTCAGACATGCCATTCTGCATGCTTGTGGTTCAGGTGATGCTGGTCGTTAGAAGAGATTCCTAGTTGGTGTGGGCGTCTCCTTTGCTCTCAAGGACCAGGCCAGGCTCCCTGACTGTCTCAGCTGACCCTGCGAGAGGCCTGAGCAGCTGCATGAGGGGCTCATTTATTGCTGATGAAATGAGCTCAGAGAAGGTAGTTCTGAAAGCCTCTGAGTGAGGCTTGATTTGAGGGGTGCTGAGAACCACGCATCTACATTTACACCCCTGGCCCTTTTCACTGCTTTCTAAAACTTTTAAAAATTGCTCACAGCATGGAACAGAATGGTTTCTGAATTGCTCTGTGACATTGAGCATCAGTGAGAATTCGTGAATGACCATTGGCCTCACTCAGAGGGCACATCTTAGAGTGATGAGAAGCGTCAGTGCTGTCCAGCCCCATCCATGGGCGAAGATGCTAAGCACTAGTTGTCACGTCCCTTCTTGGTCAGTCTGTGTTAGACCCTGAGTCCTGAGAGGGCCAGACCTTTGTCGAGGGCAGAACTTGGTCCAAAGCCATACTGTGGATGACCAATGAGTGTCCTCTAAGTAGATGAGGAGAATTGAAGCATTGGCATCGGTGCTGCCTTCCCGTGTAATCTTTTCACAGAAATTCTGAGCCCTGGCCTCCAATATGAAAGCCCTTCACTGGACCAGGATGTTCCTTGGCTGAGATGAAACACCCTTGACTCACATGGGATCATGATTGCGGTGTCCAAAATCAAGTGCACTCAGAACGGAGCTGGCAGAGGCTGTTCTACGGAGTTATGTCCTAGCGGCATGTTTAATCTGAAGATGTCGTCATGAGGCTGGTAATTCTGAGGACTGTCTGATTGTAGGTGGTCTCCCTTGGAGGACACAGTAAGGAAGTAAGCAGAGAATGGCGGTTAGGAAACAGAAAGCAAAGGGCATCCTGAGAGCAGGATCTGCTCCAGATCAGCCATGCCCCGCACAGGAGGGGCACAAGCCGCATCAGGAGAAGAGGTGAGGAAGGCAGAGCAGAGCCTGAGAGTGACTGGAGGAGACAGGCTGAGGTTTCCAGACAGAGAACGAAACACCCACCCTCACCAGATACCTGCTCACACAGTGTCCCTGTGCACCCACTTTCCTGTGCTGCTGCAGCCCATGGACACCGTTCCCTCCCGGAGCTGCGATGCCAAGCAAGGTCACCTTCATCCCCACAAGGTGGTTCAGCCACGGTGCCTTATGGCGAAAATTCAAGATGGATGGATGGACGTGTTCCTGATAAGGAAGAGGGCATCCTGTCCTGAGCTCCCAGTGGGGCCTCCTCTCGAGTCTTCCCACTGTGCCTGGACCCTCTTTTTCTCCATGAGCTTGACCCCAAGAAGCTGACCTGGGTTCAAACAGGGCAGGTCCATGTTTTTGTGTTTTTCTTGTGGTGTAACTTGAAGGACACTTGTGGGAAGGGTCAGATATTGCCCAGTATCTCCCCCAAATACGTTTGAGTGAGACCCCACCATTGGTGGTCTTTTGTGGGAAAATGATTGCCTTGAGCAGGTTCTTTTGAAAAAGCATATACTCGTGTCTGTGTGTGTGTAGTGTGTGTGTGTGTGTGTGCACGCACGCATGTTTGAGCATGAGCAACGTGTGCATCACATCAGACCTGTGGTGGGCTCCTGGGAGTGTGGTTTTGGATGCTCTGGGATGGTGAGCATCAGGAACGGGCAGGAGCCTCTGCAGAAGCAAAGGGCTCTGGATGGGCTGAGGGAGGTGGGCAGTGAGGAGTGTCCCGGAAAGGGGAGCCTAGAAGACTAATCTTACCTCTTCTACGGGATTTTCCTGGGATTAGGTCACATCTCAAGTGTTTCTCTATCACTCAGGGATTTGCATTTCTTGTTTGTTTTCAGTTGGTTTTTACTTTAAAAAGCAGATATGTCTAGGAAATAAATTTCAGGGCTAGGGAAAATTGAGGTACTTGGTTTTCCAGGAGTGAAGGTGACTGCGGTCACACCCTGTCCTGTGGGGAGTTAAGACTCATGTGCTCCCGTCCTCTGTGTGGGCTGAGAGGTGAGCAACGCTGTCAGGAGGCAGCGGCCTGTGCTGTGAGGAAGAGAGTGGTGCCTCGGTGGTTTGGGTAAACATGTGCCATGTGGTGGTTGTCTTTTGCCTGGCATGTCTGTGAGCTTCTGTAGCATTGTTTGAAATGAGTTAGTTCACCCTTCTTTGAACCATTTTTCTCAATGTCCTCCTCTCCTTTGGAGCGTTTTAAATGCTGGATGCCTGTCACCCAGTGAGGCCCAAGCTCCAGACTGCCTCTGCACATTCGGCAAGTTCCTCTACCCAGCAGCCACCGGCCAGCAGCCCTGAGAGGAGGCAGACTTGGCAGGGTGGGCTGTCTCGTGTTAACCGGGTTGGGAGTCCACCATGTGCTCCAGAAACCAAGGGGCTGCCCCACCCAGGGGGACAGTCTCAGGTGACATTTTGCTTTTGTGCAGGGTTATTTGTAAAAGCAGCATAGGTGGCTATAACCCTGGGACCTGCCAAGAACAGGAGTAGGCCTCTTTCCTTCAGCGTACCCCTTCTCTCCTCTTCAAGAAATTCAACCTAAAAGAAAATCCTGTGAGCTTATTGTCCTGAGAAAGAGATGGGTTCAAAACTGACTGTCTGTCTGACTGACTGACTGACTGATGGACGGACGCTGTTTCATGGCCGGCCCCGCCCTGATTGCTGGCTCAGTTCTGGGGCAGCTTCAGTTATGCACGTCTAGACTCAGGTTACCTGGAAAAGGAAATTGCCAAGATAGATTTATGAGATCCAGTCAGTTTTCTGGAAGCAAAGACTCAGATATTTATTTTAAATTCTCCCAATTTTAGTGCTAGATACCTATTTAAAGAAATCAGAAAAAAAAAAAGATAGAGTAATTCTGGTTTGGTTTGTTCTAGACAGTTAAGTCCTGTGAAGGAGATCATGCCTTCCACATGTTCCCTGGTTCTCAGGTTCATGAGGGCAGGATAAGGAATTTTGGACCAAATTGACTCTTACCTAGCCAACCCAGATTCAGGGAAGAGTAGTCAGATCTCCCTAAGTAGAATCATGTCCTTTTGAGAAGTGCGTTCATCTTTCCAGCATTTACATCTGTCTCATCATCAGAACATTCGGACTGTGCTCTGGGGTGGTTTGAAGTTGGGAGGATCCTGTCCTGGTTTTGCATAGTGAGTCACTTCTCATTAGGGAACTAGGACCCTTTGCCGTCTGACACACGATTTGACTGTGTTAACTATCCAACCCTTTGTTCCGATTTCAGCGCTTGGCTGTGACTGTTGCACCTCTGCATCTGTCTTGTTCTGTGCAGCCATGCGAATGTCTGGGCCCGCCTCCCCACAGCCGTGTGCCTGGAGACAGGCTGGTGGGGGGCTCGCTGACAAGTCCACGACTCTTTGGGGGATGTGGATCTTGTTTGTCTGTTGAAACCAGGTCAGAGATAAGGGTGGGGAATAGAGAGGAATGCAGCCCAACAGCACACAAATAATTTAGTAGCAATATGCTCAGGTCAGCCCGCATAGAAATGTTTCCATTCCCATCACCAAGTCACCTAAACTGTGCAAGCTCACCACCCAGAGGCACTGGAAGGATTTTGTTTCTCCTTCAAGTAATTGGTGCCAGGAGGCTTGCCTGCGCAGCATGGCACAGAGCCACCGTTATGGCTCTGACTCTAGCAGAGGTGAGGGGCAACGTCAGGCCATGGGGTGCTCCCCGCCCACGGATTCCCAGCCACACCAAGTAGCTGGGAATGCCAGGGTTGCCATAGCAACTGGAGAGGTGAGCTGCTCAGGCAAATGACAGAGGGACCTTCACTTCCTACCAGCATTTTATTTTTAATGAAATGAGTGTCATGCAAGGTGACTAGGAGGCCAGATCTCTGGGCTCCAAGAAAGGTATTTGCTGTGATGTGGCCCAGACACACATCTGTAATTCGCCATTCGTGACATGCTTTCTCCTCCTCTCCCTCGGGTGCTCATCCTGTACAGTGGTTATGTGGTCCTGTGTCTGTAGCTCAAACAAGGGGCTGCAGGTCTCAAGTCACAGCTGTGGTAGTGGAGGTCCAGGAGTCACACGCTTACTTTGCTTATTGAACACGTTCTGAGTTTTTATTCATAAACCTATAGGTTGCAGCAATAATTTCCCTACTGAGAGAAAAGCAATACTTTTCCCAGTTTACTGACTGGGGACTGCTGGGTGCCAGCAGGACATTTAGATCGATCCTCTGTCCCCAAGTGCTGACAGTTTCTCTTCTCCTCCAGCGTACTTACTGTTGCTCGTATTCTATGTAACTCTGAGTGCCTGCACAGTAACACCACACTGCACATGCCTTGTTACTTTCTCTATGTATTAGAGTTTTTGTTTTAGCCTAGATATGGAATTATCTCCTAACTCTATTTTTATGCTATTTCCACCAAGATTTCAATAGTGCTTTAATCTCTGTACTTATTATAATCAAGTCAAAATGTACTCAGTTCTCTGTCAATGATTTCACTTTTTTCTTTTAGAAAAATTTCCCAAAACAAGTGAACAAAAATTTCAGAACAAGTGAATCGTTAATTTTTTTCCTGTCAGACAGGAAAGAAACTGAAATTTTCTTTCATAACAACACAGTTGGTGAGGCAAATTTATAACTGGTTGGAAAATGATGTAAAATAATGCTAAACATCAGTTGGTGTCAACCTGAAAGAAAATGTCAGGATTATGGCTCACAAATAAGCATGTTTTGTGTCACATCAAAAAGCAGACAAGATGGTGAAAACCATAAGAATTGTTTGAGATTTGTCATAAGAAATAAAATTCTCTTTTAAAAATTACTGTTTTTTCTATAACAAATCTTCCTTTTGTTCTCTTTCTGTGTGGGTTCATGAGTATTTGGGTGCATATGTGTGCATTTCGTGTGTGCCCCTGTGTGCATGCATGTTTATAGTGTGTGCAGTGCGTATGCGTAATTGTGTGTGCTGTGTGTGCGTGTTTTTGCTGTGTTTGTGTGTGCGTGTGTGCATATGTGCATGTATGCATGCAGGAGAGAGCAAAATAGTGAGTAAGAGCAGATTGAGTGGGGAATGGGGAGGCTGACTCTTTTTCTGGTCTATGTAACTTCTGCATTGTTTTGGTTTATTTTAATTTTCTTCAATACATATGTATTGTGCTTTCAACTTATAAAAATAAAGATAAATAATATGTATTCATTAGAAAGAATCTGCAAGATACAGAGAAGCACAAATAAGAAAATGTCCACACTCACACCTCCCACAGACAGTGACTCTTGACGTCTCCCTCTGTTTGTGCCTGGATGTACAGGCAGGGTCACACCACGCACCCAGTGTGGACCGGTCTGTTGAACTCATCTTGATAATATAAGCATTTTCTTTGTTGTAAGATGTTTTTATAAATGTTTTAATGACTGAAAAACATTTTGAGTTAACATATAATTCATTTAACAATTCATCTATTGGGGCTGGCCCCGTGGCCGAGTGGTTAAGTTCGCGCGCTCCGCTGCAGGCGGCCCAGTGTTTCGTTGGTTCGAATCCTGGGCGCAGACATGGCACTGCTCATCAGACCACGCTGAAGCAGCGTCCCATGTGCCACAACTAGAAGAACCCACAACGAAGAATGCACAACTATGTACCGGGGGACTTTGGGGAGAAAAAGGAAAAAAAATAAAAATAAAAATAAAAAAATAAAATCTAAAAAAAAAAAAAAACAATTCATCTATTGTCAGGCATATAAAAAAGGTTTTATTTTTTCACGTCTGCAAATAATATGCAATACACACCTCAGCATTAAGTTTAGGAATGGTGTGTATGTGGATATGTGTGCTACGTATGTACTACATATACACATACACTGGGTGGGGGAGTCTTGGTAGTCCAGAAGTGGACGTACTCTCTGTCTCTGTCATCCCACATCCAGGAACGGTTGTTCTGACCACTTCTTAATCCATGTCACATGTGTCCCCTGCCACTTAGTCCGCCTGCTTACTTCTTGAAAGTGTTCCACACTGCCCCTGGAAGTGTATGTTTTTTGGAACAGCAGTGCTAGATCTGTGGTTCTCTGTTGTCTTATCCTAATCCACCAGCACACATGGTTGCTTTGCCCATTAGCTCTGTGGGGCTGAATTACTAATAAAACCATACTATTTTGATTGCAATCACTTTCTGCATAAGTCTTTAAAAAAGTCAAAAGGAAAAAGCAAATTCTTTAGAATATAGTTCTTACTTTTGAAAAGTCTGGTGAACAAGGACAATTGTGATCTGAATTGAATTGTGAAATGTTCATGCTTTCAAATCCTGATTCTGAAATCTAACCACCCTTGCTGGCAGGTCGGAAGTCCCTCCCTTCTCAAAAGAGATTTTGTTTTCCTCTGGATGATGCTTAAGTCAGAGCTGGAAGCAATCTTAGTTATCTTCTGCATTTACAGATGGAGAATCAGATTCTGAAGGGTGAATGACTTGCCCAAGGTCACCCTGTGTGTTAACAGCAGCCATCTTGGCTCCAATCTTTAAGATTCTGTCTCAGTCTGCTTGGGCTTCAGGACAAAATACCACAGACTGGCCTGAAGCAGTTCTTCTTTTTACTTCTTACAGTTCTGGAGGCCAGAAATTCAGATCAAGGTGCTTCAGATTTAGTGTCTGTTGAAAGCCCACTTCTGCCCTGCAGACAGCTGGCTCCCCACTGTGCGCTCACACAGCAGACAGAGGGGGCTCTGGTCTCTTCTTCTTCCTGTAAGACACTAATCCCAGTGAGGGACCCCACCCTTAGAACCTCAAGTAAACCTCCTAAAGGTTCCATTTCCTAACACCATCCCACTGGCGCCCAGCCTTCAACATATGGATTTTAGGGGAACACAAATGTACTGTCCACAGGACCCTCTATTTCTGTCCATCTCTCACCTCGAAGAATCTGCCTGTAGGTCACTAGGGGACCCGACATGCTTTTGCACTGTCATTTCCACAATGATGGTCCCCTTCCTCCTTTCTTTAAGTGATGCCTTTAATTTAATTTTCATGGGTGTTTATATTTTGCTACATGTACACAGAGGCTTAGGAGAAATGTATATTTTAAATAAGTCCTATAAATAAATCAGTCAAACCGTGACTGCAACCTGGCCCAGAACATCCATTTTTAATGAGTATTGATATCACATAATCTTGCATCATTACTAGAGGGTCACATCGTGCAGTATTTATTGTCCCAAGTGGAGAAGGCATCTTGGAAAATTGTACTTCTGCCAACCATGCCCTGATTGGTGCCTTGACATAACTGGAAATCACATAAATTAAGAACTGCTTTCCAGCAAAGTTCTTTCACAGTGGAAGTCAGGGGGAGCACCTATCCAGAGGGTGACCATGGCGCCAGGCGGATGATGATGACGATAGTGTGTTAAGGACCTACTGTGTGCGATGCTGTGCCAGCTGTGTCCTGTTCCATCTCATCAAGCCTCACAGCAGACATGTGCGATATCCTGTCTAATTGCAGGAGAACACTGCCTGCGAGTTTATAAGACAGTTCTTACTTTCATGAATTTGGATGTGCAGAGTTCCATTTATCTTCACCCAAATAAATTTAATCTGGAAACTCACTCAGCCCAGTTAATTGATAAGGCAAAGTTAGGCCTGTTCTTTATAAAGACGTTTTGTTCTGTTTCAAGAGATTCATTCAGATGAAAGTTCTCTGTTTTGACTCAGGCTGGGGCAGCCCATGCACTCTTTGACAATGTGTGAGGAAGACACCTTCTAATACCAGTAATCAATGAAACCCCACAGCCCATGTGTTCCTGGTCAGGTGAATGGGCTTCAATACCATTTAACTGAGCTTAGGAGATACTTACTACTCAGTAGTACTTAGTTTAAGTAGGGGCAGCTACTTATGAGGTACTTAGTACTCAGTAGTGCTTAGTACTAAGCACAGATTTCTGCCTAGGAGGTACTTAGAGCTATGCAGAAACTGCTACTTAGTAGGTACTTAGGACTCAGTAGTACTTAGTACTAAGCAGAGCCTGCTGCTTAGGATGTTCTTAGTAATACTTAGTCCTAAGTAGAGACTGCTCCTTAGGAGGTATTCAGAACTCAGGAGTACTTAGTACTTAGAATTAAGTAGAGACTGCTGCTAAGGACTAGAGCCCTCTCCCTGTGTGGAGAGTCCTGGTCTGCAGGATGCTTGTGTTCTCTGAGTCAGCTTCCTGGAGCTCCCTGGGGGTCCTCAGCCAAGACCTCAAGGACCCTTGGCAGCTTGTGGTTGTGGCATGTCCCTGGCCCACAGAATGACCTGGAAAACATGAGAAGCCATCTCTCAACTGAGCGTTTCTTCTTGTGAAACCAGACAAAGGATTTCACAGGTCCTTTTTTCTCTCACTACAGTGACTGAGACTTTTTAAACCAAATTGTCCAGCATGTTGTGCTCATGAGGGAATCTTTCTTACTGAGATAAGCAGGAAAACCTAGGTGAGATGAGCCAGTGTCAGCAGAGAGATGGTTTGCTCCTCTTGCTTTAGATTAATTTTGAGAAAGAAGAGACTTTCTTTGCTGCTCTGAAGCTGACTTAAAACCCCAGACTTTGCTGAGGTGCTCCATTCTAATCAGAGGTTGAGGTTTGATTAAAGATGTCTATGCCTTGTTGCTAGAACATTCCAATGCCAGCTTCCTGGGTCAGCATGCTCTGTGTTCTGAAAGGAGTTGAACTCTGTGGGTTTCTCCCTTGCTCTCGGGCACCAACTTGAATCTTTTGGTGAGACTCTCATCTTCTGAATCTCCATTTTGCTGATGTCTGAGCTCTAATTCTCTCTGATTGGAAAGACCCTGAGCTGAGAGGAGTCTGCGCATGGGCAGATGGAGAGTGTGGCTCCAGGCAGCAGCCTGAAAAGATGTAAGGGAAACAGACTTATTTTACCAAGGAGACCACAAGGACAGGAAGAAGCAGCGGAGGGCGCTGTGGCAGAGACCTCACGTCCAGCCCTGTCCCTCACTGGGGTGGTGGTCACAAGCTGAGGGATCCCCCAGTCTGGTCAGGAGCCCTTAGGGTGCAATTTTAGCCAAATCAGATTCAAGTAAGATTTGGAAACAAAGAGCAGCAAAAGTAAGCAAGTGAGTTTCCACCACAAAGCGCGGGCAGTCTAGTGACACGCCGACCCTGTGTGAGAGCGCCTCACGCATCAAGTTTGGCGAGAGACCTGGCATCAGCGTTGCTGCCGCTGCATGGCCTCTCCCCTCTCGGATCCATGTGCATTTTTAGGAACACTGAAGCCATATGTATCATTTCCTTGACTTTAGAAAATGGCCCCAAATATTTTCTTACTCAGTAAGCATCTGGGGAGGACTGCATTTGGGTGAAATCTCATCAGGGGAACCATGGGCCGTAAACTGTTAATTTTAAAATCAGTCGAAGATTCAGGTTGAATAGGGAAACTGTGGCGGACATTTCCTCCTTCCTGGTGAATCAAAACCAGGGGAGTAAGAACTTTGGGAAGCAATATCATTATGACTGAGTCTGCTGGGATGATGTGTATTTGGAAGTCTGTAGCAGGGGAAATGAAAGATTTTAATTAAAAGGTAAAGTCTGTCAACAAATGTGTTATGAAAGGAAATATTGTCAAAACTGGGTGAGAGAGAATCAACCTGGGGATCAAAAAAATTTATAAAATGTCACAATTGGGAAAACCGTGAGGGCTTCCATCATAAAGCTGGACCTGGAGGCTTGCTGGTTCTCGGCTGGAGGCCCACACTCACCAGGGGCTCTGGGCCCGAGGACACCTGTGTGTGAGGTTGCACCCGCCAGCATCACAGACGTGCTTGGGGTCTCTTGGTATAGAAGCGAAATCCTGACATGGTTCCTAGGAATGTACCAAAGGCCTCTGCCAGGACATCCAGCCACAGTCTGCGCTTCCCACTCCTGTTCATAGACAGTTAAAAATGCGAATTTTTTCTCAGTTATTTAATGGTTTTTTTTTTCTTTGCTGATAGAAGAATGTGCCTCCCTGCTGAACGGTATTCAACAGAATATTAGAATCTGCCAAGTGTGGAGTTTGAAGGAGTTGCAGATTTTGCTGTTAATCGCACTGGCCTGTCTGATATGGCGGCTGTTCTGGCTAATTTGGGGTCTTTTAAAAATAATACTGAATACCATTCTTTCTCCTCTCTACCTCCCTCCTCATACTCATTTAAAAGACTTATTTGCTGGTTTTATGTTCTTGTGACTTTTTTGCCCTCTTTTTTTATATGTTCCCCATCATTTTACTGTGATCTATTAATAGGAGAAATTAAGTTATCCTAAACCAGCTTCCTCCGCATCAGAGACCAAAATCGGCAGTCTTAAGAAATGAGCACTTACTTCTACCAAATATGCACTGTGAACCTGAGTGTCTGTCTGATGCCGTCAAGTTTCCCCTGGTGGTTTTCTCTCTCACCTTGAACACGTTGGTTTGGACTGTAGGACCTCTGGTCCTTCTTTCCCTTTGTGTTTGGAATTGCAGATAGCCGCATCACCACTTCCAACTCTCTTGATCTGGATGTTGCCCTCACACCCTTGACGTATAATCAGGTGCCCATCATCTGCCTACTCAGAGGTCCGCAGTCACTTCCAGCACCTTGCTGAGGGCCGTAGCTCGTGAGGGTGCATCACCAAATGGCCATGGGGGAAGCAAGCCCTGCTCTCCTCTCACTGGGAATGATTGGTGCCTTATCTCTGCCGCATCCAGAGGAGGGAAATGCGGCAGCTGCTTGATAACAGGAATCTTATTTTGTGCAGCAGCCAAGGTGCTGGAATGATGGTCACTAGAAGTGCATGAAATGACGCGGACATCATTTGACGTGTCCTTGAGCTCTGGAAATGGAAGTCTGAGATGAGAATGAGTGTGGTGGCAGGGGACCATGGAGCAGCAGCCGATAGACAGCCACGTCTTGGTGTTGAATCCGAGGTTGTGAAAATGGGGAAGAAAGCCACTCACGCATCATCCTGGCGCATTCTGACAGCTAAAGGAGGCGTAAACAATTTGCAACATGGGGTGTGAGGGGCCAGGGTTCCCGCTTGTGCTACAGAGAGCAGCCTGGCTTTTGGACTGAGAGAAAGCATCAATCGATAGAAAGAAAGCAGCTCTGGAATAATCCAGCTCCAGAGCTCATCACTAGTTGTAATTTAAATACAGGCCCGAGAGTTGTGGCTAGAAAGTGTTTCGTGTTGCCCCAACAAAGTCGACTTGCTTACTCTCGTGTGGACAGTGGTTTGGCGAGCTCAGGGGACTGGCCAATACATTTTACCCTTGTGAAGTTTCTGCACTATCCTGATATTTGGAAAAGATATGGGAGGACATTACCCACTGGCGGAGCAGACCCAGCAGACCAAGGCCTTGAGCATCAGCCCGGCCTGGCTCCCTGCCCTCGCCCCCTCCGCGGCCCCATCAAGCTCTCTGAGCCTGTGTGTGCCTACAGCCTCTTCCTCAGGAGGGACCCGGGGTAGCCCATGGTCACCCATGGACAGGTGCTGCATGGGCCCTGCTCCTGGTGTCATACCTCTGTCCTGCCTTTGTCCTGAAGCCCCGTGTCACTGGGTCCCTGATTTTGTTGCCTCTTCAAGGGACCTTTGTTCTTCAAGACCTGCCATAGAGTCCCTCTTGCGGGGCCTGCCAAGACCTGGGCTTGCCCCTTGCCACTAGATCACTTGCGGAAATCCTACAGTTCTCCTGGGCCAGCTGAGACCACATCCGTCACTAGGAGCCTCCCTGGCCTGCATGGGCAGCCCTTGCCTTGCCCCCACCTGGCAGGCTAGCAACATAACAGTGAGGAACTTCCCATTTAAGAACACGAAGGAAAAAAGTCTTAGGGAGATAATTAAGAAGATCTGAAGTCTAAAATAAAATAGGTTCCAGCAAATAGGTCTTCCTGGGTGGTGCAGAAGCTGTGAGTGCAGTTGGATTAAGAAGGATGTAACTAGGGGCAGAAAAAAATGCATTTCGAATGGGAAGTGGAGATGAGTGAGCTCTTGGAGCTGTGCTGGTGTCCTGCCACACTGTGCTTTTGGGGCCAGATAAGCCCCTAGCCTTATTTTAGATTACCTAGTAGGATCTACTTGGCCAAGGATACAGAAGGAGGCTGCCTCTCTGAAAGACCTGCAGGGTATGGAGGGCCCTCGTTGGCCCCACTGAGCATCTCCCCTGAACCATCCTTTTACCTCCTCTCCTCATGGTCAGACGCTCTAGGAGCCTTTCTTTCTGATCAGCACCAGGTTTCCATGCATCGATGAGCTGGCCAGGCTCCTCTGGGAGAGGCAGGGCACCTGCCTGAGCGGGGAGGAGGGGCTGCGGCTGGTGTCCCTCTGCTACGTGGGAATGGGGGTGCCCTGTCCTGATGGGGTATGAGAACAGGGCAGACACACATTCCTACCAGGATGCATTGTGATGGCGGGTGTCATGTTCCTCTGAGGTCATTCTGCTTGTTCTTTGTGGAGCTCTCAGCCCAAGGGAAAGGTCTCTTTTATTCTCTCTCTCTCTCATGCACACTGTTCCCCCCACACCTTTCCCTCTATCTCTCTCTCCCCATCCTTCTATCTGTTTCTCTCTCTCTGTCTCTTTCTGTTTCTCTCTCCATCCCTCTCTGTCTGTCTCTGTCTCTGTCTCTGTCTATCTCTGTCTCTCTCACTCACACCCACAGTCACACACGTAAGGGTTGTGTGTGTGTCTAAGAAAGAAGGGAAAAGGATCGTAGCCCCCAGGTTGTGGAAATTGGCAAAGTGACTAGAAGGAGGGACACATTTTCACTCAGTTATAGATTTGCCCTTGAAATCTGTGTTGACCTGTGTTTTCTATTCAGTTGGGGTGACAGCTGTGACCCAGGAAGAGAACTCTGAAGGTGGTAAGGGAACACCCACCCTCAGTCACCCTTCCAGTCCACGGCCCTGGTGTCCATGGGTGTTGCCCTGTCTGGAGGCTCCAGCTGGCTGACCACAGGCCCTGAGCAACTCTGGGGACTGTTGACCCTGGGGAGGTGGGGCAGTTACAGTGGGGAAGATGGTAGAGTGGTACTGGGGTCACCTGGGGGTCTGAGGGGCAAGTGAGAAGAAGAGATGGACTGGTGACCAGGGGCTCAGCTGGAAGCAGATGGAGTGCTGGTTGGGGTGAAGAAGTCCTGCAGGAGGGAGCTGGTGCCTACCTTGATAGGAGCCCCCTCAGATGCCCGCGGCTGCAGGTTGAGTGGTGACTGTGCATCAGGCTATGGGACCTGGCCAAACATTATCTCGTTTCATCTTTACAGTAGCACTGTGAAAAGGTCCTACTTTTATCTGTATTAAAACAGGCTCAGAGGAGCAAAACAGTGTGCTTAAAGTCTCCCAGCTGGCACTATCAGGGCTGGGATTCTCTCTCCTGGCCCCACAGACTCCCAGGGCTGGGCCAGATGGGACTAAGCAGCTCCTGGATCCAGGCAGCCTTGCCCATGATTCTGAAGGCCCAGAAGGGCGTTTCCACCTCCCTCTGCCTTAACTGGGGGTGGAGTATGATGAGAATTGGATGGGGTGGCGATTGGGCTTCTGTTCACACCCCCAAGGGAAAGAGGAAGATCGAGAAATCTGGGAGCACCCTGGGGTGAGGAAGGGAGAGGAGATAGCTTGCCTGTGTGGGAGAAGCAGTAGCTGCATGGAGTCCACAGCATCCTCATGGAACCAATCATTTCAACAGTAATGTGCTTCTAAGGCTCCCTCTGCAGTGACCAGGATTGACATATGATGATGAAGACACGGGTGGTTAGAGATCACTGCCTGCGTGTTAGGCTCTGCATGGCACCTATGAGTGCCCTGCTCCTGGACCAGCTCTGGGCTGCTCCTTTGTCACCAACTAGGCAGCTTCCCTGTGTGGCATCATGCCTAGAGCTTTGAATGCATCTCCAGTGCTGATGCCCCTGTTCAGCTCAAGGCTGGTCTCCGACAACCCGCGTGGCCTCTTTTCCTGCTTGTTTACCAGGCACCTCAGATCTCATGGCCCAGAGGGAACAATGGAGGTCCTGCATCAGCCTCCTGCTCTGGAACCACAGAGCCACCAGCCCTTCTGTTGCTCAGTCCCAACACTGGAAGTTGTCATAGATCCCCACCCACAGGTCCAGGCTGTTCCCCTGTTTTCTGTACCTGCATCTCTCTCCTCACGTCCGCCGTTGGTCTCCTAACTGATCCTCCATAGCCACCCTCCACCCCTCCCCAGATGGCAGCTAGTGTTCCTTTAACAATGCCTGTCCCCTCTGGCCACCCTGCTGACCTCCCTTCGCTGGGGTCCCAGGGTGTTACCATGGCGACAGGGCACAGCCCTCTCCTGGTTCTTGAGTGCCTGGCCTGACCCGTTTCTCTCAAAGCCTCCTCCCTGGTTGCTGTCTCTTCCCAAAGATACTTCCCTCACCCTTCACACGTTCCCTCCGTCTCATTGCTCACATCCCAGCTTCTCCTGACCTCTCCTTCTAACAAGTCCTGTCCACCAAGTGCACCTGTCCATCCTGACAATTCTCCCATCACCAGTTTGCTTTCTTCATAGCACCAATCACAATAGAAAATGTCCTTGTTTAATTGTGTGTTTATATTTAGTGAGTCTCCCTCCATTAGAATGTAAATCCCATGATGTGAGCAGGAACTGTGTCTTTCTTCACAGATCAGAAAACTGAATGCCTAATATATTTCTAACTCCCTCTACTTTATTGACATATTTCATCAAATAGAAAATTCTAACCATGTATAAAGTGCTGTGTTTGTATGCCCAGGAAGCAAAACAGCCAAAATGTGGAGTTAAAGAAGTCAGCCACAAATTGCATTTTCAGTCCCTTAAAACTCACAAATGCAGTTAAACGGCAATCTCTATGGCAGAACACTGCACGGTGAAAAGTGTTGAATTACAGACACACACACACCAGATGGAAACCAAGCTTAATTACCCTATGCTCTAGTTCAATTTTTCTTTTTTAAATAAAGCTTGTATTTCAGCTTTGACTAATAATGTTGATGGAATTTGCTCTACTGCTAAAGAATATCAAGATGAATTTGACATTCCGTTTTGTCTTCTCTCAGTCATCTTAAAGCTAAATAGTGGCAGATAGAAGCATTCCATTGGCATCTCTCCTGCGGTGATAAATAGGTTCTTGTTTTGTCTCATTGATCGTTGAATTTACAGATTGTGTAAAATAAAATATCTGTAAGTGATAGATTTGACATCAGAAAGATCAGAGCTCAGCAGTGATATCCTCCCAATGGTGCTGAGTTGGCGGTTTTCAGGGTGTGTGACCATACCTGTTCTGCTCTTGCTTGTTGTAAAGTGTGAACTGCAGCTGAGTGGGCACCCTAGATATTTTAAAACAAGTATACAAGTGTATGAAATGTATCAGCATAAAATATTTTATTTTTCGGAGAATTCACTGTGGAAAGATGTCTGCTATTGTTCAGAACGTTTAATTTCTTTGGGATCTTCCTTTAATACCATGGCATAGGCTGTCTCTGAGCATTCCCAATGATGGTGAATCTTGGAAGGTAGATGTGTGGAAAATGGTGTAAAGTCATTTGGTACGAGGTGGAATGAGTAAGTTGTTTACAACCAAGTCAATAAGTTGATTATCACACTGTTTTCAAAGTGAAAATAAAGTGTGAATATATAATAACAAGACTGAATTTTTGTGTGGTCTGTAAACTGTCTTCGAAAACATTTTCCAAAGAGGCAGAGAAAACGATCCTGAACAGTGGCACCATCTTTGAAAGTCTTGGATGTATGGGTTCCAACATGTTGCACAGAAAAGTCCTCCTGCTTTGTAGTGAGGCCTTGACTCTCCCAGGGACTGTGAAGCCCATCTCAGAATGCCTGTGCTGCCTCTCAGCCATGCCCTGCACAGGCTCTCCTTGGTCTGCGTGCCAGACCTGCGTGATCAGCCCCGGGGTGGACTGTAAGTCAGCGTTCTCTGTCGTGAAGGAGAGCCCGCTGATCCCTTGGGTCTTCTGCTTCTCACCATCTTGTTGAGAAAATGTCCTCTTTCTTCTTGGGATCTTCCTTGGGACCAGTCACCAGGCCTTTCCCTGATGGAGGTTGGGAACTCCTGCTGAGTGATGTCACTCTGTTTTCAATAGTCAGATCTTCTCACATAAAACCTGGATGCTGCAAATGGCCAAGCGCTGCATCTCCCCTAAACTTCCTGCTTGCTGCCCGAGTGGTATCTCTGTGGCTCTGTGACAGCTCTCTAGTCACATTTCAGCCCTCACCTTGCTCACACTTTGAAAACACTGACTCCTTTGCAGCATCCTTTGTAAAACAGAATGCCAGAAGATTTCATTTTGGATTCCTATCACTCTGATTTCTCTCTTGCTTTTATTTATTTATTTTGGTGAGGAAGATGAGGCCTGAGCTCACATCCGTGACAGTCTTCCTCTATTTTGTATGTGGGACGCTGCCACAGCATGGCTTCATGAGTGATGTAGGTTCACGCCTGGGATCCGAACTTGCAAACCCAGGCCGCCGAAGCAGAGAACGCTGTACTTAACCACTACCGTGGGGCTGGCCCCTCTCTCTCTTGGTTTTCTCTCCTCTCCCTCAACCTTGTGGATAGGCCTCGTCTCCTGGCCCCTCCACACAACCCTGGGTTGTCATTATTTCTGGTTCCCTCCTCTGCCCAGCACCTCTTTTCCTCACACTGGCAGAGTCCTCTAGATTCTTCTTCCAAAACTGATGGAGGACCCACCTGCCTCTTTCCTGGGACAGACTTTCTCTCTTCCGTTCTCTCACATACTCTTCCTCCTCACTGGCCTCCCCAGCTCTCATTTCTCCACATGCAGCTCACAACTTGAGGAGTGTTTTTACAGGCTGCTTCTGTGCGTGGTTCTCGGGGGCAGGGATCTCCCTTGTTCACTCATGGCAGTGGTGTCTTGCTAAAGCGCACAGCATGTTCATCACCATCCATTCATCCTGCTCTCTGCACCTCTGCTCCCCAGCCTGGCGCTGGCCCTTCACTTGGGCCTTTCACCTGGTTGCGCTGTTTTTCAAACTGCAAGCCAGGACCCATTAAGGATTACGAAAGAGTTTTAGGGGGTTGCAGCCAGACATTTTAAAAAGTGAAATAGAGAGGAGTAAATAGAATAAAATAGGACAGGCCAAAATATGTTGTGCATGCGCACAATAACGGCCAGTGCTGTTTCTGAGACTCTGTGCTTTCACTAGGCCTCACTGTCAAATGCCATCTTACTCTTGATACTACCAAAGGGAAAAAAAAGTTGGGAAGCCACCGACTTACCTTCTCCTGTGGATCCTGTACTTTTTTGTTTTATGCTTTCTTGGCTGTTGGCTTACGTGTTTATTTATCACTGAGAAGCAGGGCCCACCACGGCCTTTGCCACCACTTCCTCCACCTCCTATGCTTTCTGCCCCTGCTCGCTCACCTGCAACCATCTTCTCGTTGATGGATAGGCTCCATCCCCAAGTTCAGCCTGTTACAAAGCCAGACACAGGCTCCGCCCACAAGGTGGTGTGTCTGTCTTCCTCCTTTAGTGCCCTGTTCCCAGGGATGCAGCTGCCAACCTTGACCCCACCTCTCCTTTAATCCTGTGTTGAACTGGAGTTCCTAACAATTAGGCTTCTGAATTGTCTCTCAAACCATTCTAGCTGTCAGTCTTTGAGTTCGAAACTTTAACCTCTCTTGAATGAACAATTTTTACGACTCTTACCAAATGCTTCTCCCTTCTCTCTATTATCGTCAATTCATTATTCACAAATCATGAGGATCAAAACAGGAAATACTTAGAACAGTACCTGGCTCATAGTTAAGGCTCACTGGATAGACACTATTACTATTTTTACAATTTTTGTTATTTTTATCATCTTTCTAAGACACAGATCTTTCTGTCATACTTGGAAAGTTTTTGTGGCCCCCTACAAAGTACAGAGCACGCCAGTGCCTCAAGATAGGATATCCAAGGTCTCCTGTGACCTCACACTGTCCCTCCACCCCTCCTCTGCCCCTTCGCTGGACTCACACTCTCGTCAACTGTGTCATGCACTGTCTGGGGCATGCCACACAACCGTACAACCATCGACTTTTTTCTCGGGCACTTCCATTATCTTGGGGCTCTCCCCCTGACCTCTCTCCATCTGTGAGAATTCTATATATCTGTCCTACCTGGGTTCAAATACCCCTTTTCTCTATGAAGCTTTTCCCAGATCTCCAACCCAAACAAATCTCTTCATTTCTCTACTCCTATAGCTGTTTGCTTGTAACTTTATTATAGAATTACTGCATTCCTGCTTAGATCTTAGCTAATTATGTACCCTCCTGTGTCAATGGTAGACTGTAGATGGTATGAGGTCAGGGGTCGTGGCCGTCCTCATCTACGTGCCTGATATAGAGCACAAGCGTAGGTTATTTATGTCATGTACGTGAAATCACACAGCATGTGACCTTTCTGGATTGGATTTTTTTGCTCAGCAGAATTCTCTGGAGATCCATTCAGGTTGTGGCTGTATTAGAGGTTCCTTCTTTCCATTGCTGAGTAGTATTTATTGCTGAGTACTATTCTGTGGTGTAGATAGACCATAGTTTGTTTGACTACTCACTCACTGAAGGGCATCTGGGTTGTTTCCAGTTTGTAGCTATTAAATATAAAACTGCGATAAACTTTTGTATGCAAGTTTTTCTGTGAACATAAGTCTTCTTTTCTCTGGGATAAATGGCCAGAGCCTCAGTGCTGGTTGTTTGATAAGTGTCTGTTTAGTTTTTTAAGAAACTGCCAAGCTGTTTCCCAGAGTGGCTGTGCCATTGGATGTTCCCATCAGAAATGTGAGAGTTATCCATTTTTTCTGCATCCTCACCAGCGTTTGGTATTGTCATGACTTTTTATTTTAGCTCTTCTGATAAGCGTGTAGTGATATCTCATTGTGGGTTTAATTTGCATTTCGCTGATGGTTAATGATGCCGAGCATCTTTTCATATGCTTATGTGCCATCTGCCTCTCCTCTTTGGTGAAATGTCTCTTCATGTTTTTGCCCACTTTCTAATTGGATTTTTAAAATTTTTAGCTTTGAGATCTCTGTATGTATTCCAGATACTAGTCATTTGTTGGCTATGTGGTTTGAAGTATTTTCTCCCACCCTGTAGCTGTCTTTCATCCTCTTAACAGGACTTTTTGCAGAGCAAAAGGTTTTAATTTTGATGATGTACAATCTCTCAGTTCTTCTTTTTATGGATGATGCTTGGTGCTAAGTCTAAGAACTCTTTGGCTAGCCCTAGGTCTCAAAGATTTTTGGGTTCTTTTCCTCCTAAAATTTTTATTGTTTTACACTTTACCTTTGCACCCATGATTCATTTTGGTTACTTTTTTGTTTAAACCATGAGACTTATGTCTAGGTTCCTGTTTTTGCCCATGGATGTTCAATTGCTCCAACATCATTCTTTGAAAAGGTAGTTTTTCAACTGTTAAGTTGCTTTTACGCCTTTGTCAAAAATCTTTTGGGCATATTTGTCTGGGTCTATTTCTGGGCTCTCTATTCTGTTCCGTTGGTCTATTTGCGTGTCCCTCCACCAATATTACGCAGTCTTGATTTCTGTATGTGTATAATAAGAGTATAGGTATGTAATTATTAAGTAGGATCCCGCTGCTTTATTCTTCTTTTTCCAAATTGTTTTAGCTACTCTGGTTTCTTTGCTGTTCCATATAAATTCCCTGTCTATATCTACAAAGAATCTTGCTGGGATTTTAATAGGAATTGTGTTGAATATGTATATCAATTTGCGGAGAATTTACATCAGTTATGTTGGGATTTCTCATCCATCTATCATTATTTTGATTTTTGGTTCCTTTCATCAACATTGTGTAATTTGCAGCATAGAAGTCCTGCACATGTTTTGTTAGACTTACACCTAAGTATTTAATTTCTTGAGTGACTGTAAATAGTATTTTAATTTCAGTATCTGTGTGTTCATAGCTCATATATAAAGAACTTATTAATTCTAAGAGTTTTTTTAATAGATTCATAGGGATTTTCCATGTAGAAAATCATGTTATCTGGAAATAGGTAGTTTATTTCTTCCTTTCTGATCCACCTACCCTTTATTTCTTTGTCTTACTCTGTTGCACCTCTACAACTTTCAGCAGTGGGAGAACACATCCTTGCCTTCTTCTGGATCCTAAGTGAAAAGCTTCTAGTTTCTCACCACTAAGTATGATGTTAGCTGTAGGGTTTGTGTAGATGCTCCTTATCAAGTTAGTGAAGTTCCTCTCAATTCCTGTTTTTCCTAGAGTTTTCATCATGAACGGATGTTAAATTTTTTCAAGTACTCTTTCTGCATTATATGATCAAGTAATTTTTTTTCTTCTTTAGCCTATCAATAAGGCGGATTACATTGATTTATTTTGGAATATTGAACCAGCCTTGCATCTCTGGAGTAAACCTCATGGTGTGCAATTATTTTCATATATGGCTTGATTTTATATGATAATATTTTCTTAAGGATTTTTATGTCCGTATTCATGAGGAATATTGGTCTGTAGGTTTCTTTCTTTTATTTTGTACTCTCTTTGTCTGCTATTGGTATCAGGTTACTATTAGCTACATAAAATTAATTGGGAATTATTTCCTCCTCTTCTACTTTTCTGTAAGGGATTGTGTAGAATTTATGTTAATTCTCTCTTAAATGTTTGGTAGAATTCTCCAGTGAAACCATTTGGGCTGGAAATTTCATTTTGGGGAGGTTTTTAATTATGAATTCAATTTCTTTAATAGTTATAGGGCCATCAAATTACCTGTTTCATATTGGATGAGTTGTGGTAGTTTGTGTTTCTGGGGAATTGGTTCATTTCATGTAAGTTACCATGTTTACATGTGGAGACTTGTTTGTTCTCTTATGAGGTCTGCAGGGGCCATATTGATATCCCCTGTTTCATTTCCAATATTGGTAATTTGTGACTGCATTCTTTTTTCTTTGTCAGTCTTGCTAGAAGTTTGTCAATTTTACTGATCTTGTCAGGGAACCAGCTTTTGTTTTCACTAATTTTCTCTATTTTTTTCCTCAATTCAATTCTGTTGACTTCTGCTCTTTGTTATTTCTTTCCTTCTACTTGCTTCGGGTTTATTTTGCTGTCCATTTTCTAGCTTCTTCCTGTGGGAATTTAGATGATTGATTTGAAACTTTTCCTATTGTAAATATTTGGTGCTAAAAATTTCACTCTTAGCATAGCTTTAACTGTCTCCCACAAATTTTGATATGTTGAATTTTCATTTTCATTTAGTTCAATGTATTTTTCCTTTGGATTCTCTTTGACTCATGGATTATTTAGAAGTGTGTTGTTTAATTTCCAAGTATTTGGAGATTTTCTTGTTGTATTTGTGTTGTTGAGTCTAGTTTGACTCCATTGTGGTTGAAGAATGTACTCTGAATGATTTCAGTTCTCTTAATTTTGCTGAGGTTTGTCTCATGGCCCAGAATATGGTCCACGTTAGTCCATGGTCTGTGGGTGCCTGAAGAGAGCACATATTCTGCTCTTGTTGGGCGAGTGTTCTATAAACATTGATTAGACCTGTTGACTGATGGTGCTGTTGAGTTCTTCTCCAGCCTTGCTGGTTTTCTCCTTATTTGTCCTGTCAGTCACCAAGAAAGTGGTGTTGAAATCCCCAATTAGGACAGTGGATTTATCTGTTTCTCCTTTCAGTTCCATCAGTTTTTGCTTGACAACATTTGCAGCTCTGTTGTTTGGTGCATGCACATTTAGGACTGCTATGTGTTCTTGGTGGATTCACCCTTTTATGATTATATATAGTCTCTGTCCCTGATAATTTTGTTTGCTCTAAAGACTAATTTATCTGCTGTTACTCTAGCCTCTGCTACTTTCCTTGATTAATGCTTGCATAATATATCTTTTCCTACCCTTTTACTTTCAACCTGCCTATAGCATTATATTTGATGTGAGTTTCTTTCTTTTTTTTTAAGATTGGCACCTGAGCTAACATCTGTTGCCAATCTTCTCTTTTTCTTTTTCTTTTTTTCTTCTTCTCCCCATAGCCCCATAGTACATAGTTATATATTCTGGTTGTAGGTCCTTCTAGTTGAGCTATGTGGGACACTGCCTCAGCATGGCCTGATGAGCGGTGCTAGGTCCATGCCCAGGATCCAAACTGGTGAAACCCTGGGCCACTGAAGCGGAGCACACAAACTTAATCACTTGGCTATGGGGTGGCCCCGGAAGTGAATTTCTTATAAACAGCATATAGTTGGGTCATGCATTTTTAATCTGCTCAGTCAGTGTCTGTCTTCATTGGTATATTTAGCCCGTTTACATTTAATGTAATTATTGATGTGTTGGGTTTAAATCTGTCATTTTATTTTTTTGTTTTCTATTTTTTCTTTTTTTCATTTTTCTGTTCTCTTTTCCCTGCATTCCTTTAGGTTATGTTAATATTTCTTGGAAATCCATTTTGATTTATCTGTACTGTTTCTGAGTGTATCTCTTTGATACCTTTTTAGTGGTTGGTCTAGTTATCACATTGTATACATATCACTTATCACAATTTATTGATGTCATCCTTTTACCAGTTTGAGTGGGGTTTAGAAACATTGCCTCCCTTTATGAACCTGCCCTTGTTTATTATAATTATTTAAAAAATTTCTTCCACATACATTTAGAAGCACATCAGACAGTGCTATCACATTTGCTTCAACTGTCGAACATATGTTAGACAACTCAAGAGAAGGAAAGCTTATCATAATTGCCTATATCTTCACTTTCCTTGTTCTTTTTTCCTTTTTGATTCTACAAGGTTCCTTCTTCTGTCATTGCCTTTCAACTTAGAGAAGTTTGCTTAGCAGTTCTTTTTGGGTACGTCTGCTTTAAAAAATGTTCTCATTTTCCTTTTATCTGAGAATATCTTATTTTCCTCATTATTCCTGAAGGATATTTTTGCTGGGTATCTTGACTGGTAGATTTTCAGGATTCTGGGTTGACAGCTCTTTTCTTTCAGCATTTGAAAAATGTCATGTGATTTCCTATGGCCTCTGTGTTTTCTGATGAGAAATCTGTCATTTGAATTATGTTGCCCTCATAGGTAAGGTGTCATTATTCTCTGGCTGCTGTCAAGATTTTTTCTTTGTGTTTAGTTTTCAGTAGTTTAATTATTGTGTGTCTTACAGGAGATTTGGGTTTATCCTGTTTGGGGTGTGCTGAGCTTCGTGAATCTTTAGATCTGTGTCTCTTGACAAAACTGAGAAGTTTTCAGCCATTATTTTTTTGAGTACCTCTTCAGCCCTGCCTTCTTTCTCCTCTTCTTCTGGGACTCTGATGACATTAAGGTTAGATCTTTTGTTATAGCCTCATAGCCCCTGAGGGTCTGTGTATGTTTTTCAAACTATTTTCTCTCTGTTGTTGAAATTGGATGATTTTAGTTGTTCTCTCTTCCTGCTCATGGATTCTTTCTTCTGTCCCCTCTATCCTTCTATTGAGTGCATCCACTGAGCTGTTTACTTTTGTTATTGTATTTTCTAGTTATAATATTTCCATTTGGTTCTTTCTATATTTATTTAGTTGCTGAGACTTTCTATTGCTTTGCTGAGGCTTCCTATTTTTTCATGTTTCAAGTGTGTTCATAATTGTTTATTGAAATATTTTCATCATGGCTGCTTTACAGTCTTTGTCAGATAATGCTAACGTCTCCATCATCTCAGTGTTAGTGTCTACTAATTGTCTTTTTGCATTCAGTTTGGGGTCTTCCTGGTTCTTGGTATGATGATTGATTTTCTCTTGAAACCTGGACATTTTTGTATTATGGTGAAACTCTGGATTTCATTTAAGTCTTGGGTTTTAACAGGCTTTTTCTGGCACCACTTTCTTGGGGTTTGGGGATGACTCTGTTACTTACAGGTAGAGGTAGAAGTCCAGGTTCCCCATTAGACCTCTGCTGACACCGAGGGGAGAGATCTTGTCCTTACTGCTGGTCAGGGGATTGGGTGGGAGTTTCAACTCCCCACATGGTCTCCACTTACATTGGGGAGTAGTTACCATGCAGCAGGGGTGAAAGTCCTGCTCCCTACTCAATCTGCTCTGAATCCGCAGGCAGGGTCGGGGGGAGGTTGGGGGAACTCATCCCAGCCTCATGAGGGAGCATGTCCAGGCTCCCTCTTAGCCTTTGTTGGCATGGGTGGGGCAGGGCTGTGCTTTTTTTGTGTGGTGTTTGGTGGGAGTAGAGCTGTTATTGTCTGAGATGTGCTGAGTCACTCCTTTTCTGGCCCTCTCACTAGGCAGAGGTGTCTTTACTTGGGGCTTCGTCTGCACCCGTTGGTGTCCCAGGTTGCTGACCTGTTCAGCTCCAAGAGATACATGAGCCAAAAGAAACCCAGAGAACACAGGACATATTGCTCCTCAGGTCCCCAGGTCCCTGACTGGTTGGCCTTCTTCTCTCCACCCTTCACAGCTGTCCACTTGTATAATTTACAGTGTTTTTAGTTGTACCTAGTGGGAAGAATAGGGAAAATTACGTCTTCTTCATCTTCCTGGAAGTGGACTCTCTCTTCTCAGGGTTTTATCTCCTCTGATATGCCTTGGAGAGAAGTTCAGAGGGGAGGTCTAACCCCCGGATCTATGCATTCTGTTGTTTTTATATCCAGCTGCCTGGTTCCTACCTGCTCCCAGGAAAGCTTAGAATTTGGGCTGGGGGTTCAGGGTCCTCCTCAGACTGTCCCAAAGACCATGTTTAGCAGCTGGCCAACTGTTGTGACTGAGCCCTCCTCACAGAACCCAGAATTGACATAGTTCAGACTTTTGTGCTCTTTAGATGAAAAATGTTATTGAAATTCTGTTATTTAAATTTTAAAAATGACTTTGTTTTCTTGGGAAGTTTGTTCTGTATTCTTGATTTTCTCTGTTTCGTGATAGATATTGATATTAAGGCCATACTTTTGGGGATAGCATGGTTAAACTATGCTTATTTTCTAAATCCACAGTGCTTGATATTATGCTAATATTGCAAATGTGCTTTCAATTGAGAATACTCCTGGAAATGGACCAATAATCGCCACATAAATACACAGTTCATATGGGATGTTTTTTAGTTGCTCTTGGCAAATGGGACAGACTTGCTTATTATTAATTACATTTAATCCTAAAGTAAGGGTAACAGTGACTGCAGGACTGGGTCTCTGCAGCAACCATTGTCTAAGTGTCGTGTTTCAAACTGAGCTCTCAAAACAAGTTGCCATAGGAGGCCGGCCTGTTGGGTGAAAATTCCCATCAGCTTCTACTGCGAGTGCCATTGAGCCTCCTGAGATTTAGAACTGTGCCAACTGTTGGAATATTGCCATTTGTAAATTTTTTAAAAATGTTGGATTTGCATTTGAAAAAATATTGAAGTGTGTATGAAGGCAGCTTATATGTACTGAGCTATTCTTTTAATTCCACCCAGAATATGAAGTTCTTAGCAAGTTCTGGACCTCCTTCCACCACACTTACACACACACACACACAAACAAGCACAGAGCTGCCCTGATTTGAAGATTTTGGTAGTGTGTTTTTGTACAAGGCATAAAAATATATCTCTGTAATTACATGATATTTAGTGATTAGATAATTATGGATAATTGCATAGGGTAGTTCTAAGTGCTAAAGTGTTATCATAAGATCTAAAATGTACAAATTGCATAATAATTATTCTTGGGAGTTATTTGGTAATTTTGAACATAATTATCATGTGATCTGCAGTGCATGTAATTAATGCATAATCACATGAATTTTGCCTTCATAACTACTTCGCCCTTGTTATAAAGTTCTTTGTCATAACATTTGAGTATAAATATAATGTAATTGGCTCCCAGATACAGTACATTAAGCCCCATGATAATTGCTTTCACAGTAACAATATCCCTTATTTCGTGCCAAATGTGTGGCTCTTAAGCAGGATGGGGTTAAGAAGAACAAATCACACAAGATATGCCAATGAACAGGCAGAATGGTGGCTGAGTGGTGGGTGAATATGTACACATTTGAGTGAAGAGTATCTTTGCTATGACCAAAACCTTGCTGTGTAGAAAATTTGCCTCTTTTATCGTGGACAGAATCTCTTTTCTAACTGAAATGTGTGCCTGATTGAAGGCTCCTTGCTGTCCAGCCACGGCCAGCACCCACTATGCCTAATTTTTTCATATAGCAAAGTACCCATCGTATTTCTGGGCTATTAGTTTCAGAAAGCTGGAGTTTCTATAAGGAGAAGACCTTATTAGTAAACCACAGTGAAAGAGAGCTTTGGTTTATTGATGATATTGAGGGAAACCTTCCGAAATGGCAGCAATTACTCAAGAGACTGAAACAAGAGCTTTGGCTCAACTTCCAAATTGACAATGCAGTTTTTGCAACTTTCCCCACAGGTTTCACATGGCAGGATGACTATACCCAGCAAGTGATGGCCCAGGAACTCTCAAACCTTCCCAAAACCTACCCACAACATCCTGAAAGTTCCAACCCAGCCAGGTAAGCAGACTTGGTTTATGTCTCCTGGCTGTCTGGCACAGCTGGCATCCATCCAGCCTGTCTCTTTTTCAATGTAGCGAAGCCTCTGGTGTGGAGGTTTCACAAAGTTGGGATGTCTATAAGGAGGGGATGGGTGCTTCCATCTCCACTGTGTCTTGGCCCCGGGGGAAAGATACATTGGAGCGCCTCTCTTACGAAGTGCCATTCTCACTGACAGACATGCTCAAGGGTCCCTGCCCTAGTTCTTCCCGGAGGCCCTTGGAAAGTCTTGCATCTTCAGAGCCTTGCTTGAAAGCAGAGAAGTCAAGAATTTTCATTTCCCAGTAAGGCTTTATGTTCGCTTTAGTACAAAAAGCAGAATTAGATCGTGGAAGTCTTTCTGTTCCCCCAGCATAGCTACCTATAGGAACTGAATATTTAACCCCACACCGTGTCACTGCATCTTCCCTGCATGGTGTGAGGAAATTACTCATGTCTCCTCTATTCTTGCAGGGTGGAAACTGAGACATAGGGAAGTTGAAAACAGTCCAAAGACAACAAGTAAGCGAGCTGAGACTGTTTCATTCCTGAGCTGTTGTGCTCTTTTTCTTCGTGGTTATAAAGCATGAAAAGGAACTTCCCTAAAGGCTTAGTTGGGAAAGTCCATTTCTTCCTGAGAGAGAATTTTCTAAATCCATAGCCTTTGGTTAGAAAAATCTCTATAACTGAATTTGTGTCTGCCTTTGTGTTCATGACCATCTAATAGATGAAGCAGCTAAGTCACCAAGAAGTTGATTTCCAAGTCCTGTGGGATGAAATGAATGAATACACGTAAAGAACTTGTACATACAGAATATGTCACCATATTAGCTCTCTCGCTGGCCGGACTGTGAGTTTCTTGAGAGTAAGAACTGTGTCTCTGTATTTCCTATGACAGTACATCTCCCTTGAATGCCTCGTTTGACAAAGAGAATGTGCCACTATAGTCTGTGTGTGTAAGACATTTCTGTAGAAAAAACAAAAACCAAACCCAAAACCAAAGTCAAACTATCTTGAATTCCCATTTTCATTTTGGATGAGTTCAAACTCTTCCCACTGCTCTTTAGATTACACCTGGGTATTTAAGTTCCACCCACTCCTTCTTCCCTCTTAGTGAAGATTTAACTGAGCGTGGAGCACCATCCCTAACAACCTTGCACTCCACTAAGAGAGGGAATTGGGCTGGAGAGCCCAAGAAGGTCAAAGAGCAGAGGGATAGGAGAGTCAAGAAAACTGAGCAAGGAATAACTCTCTATGTGGTCTAAATGTGACTGAAAAGTACAGCCAAGGTGGGGAAAAACCAGAGTATGGTGTCACCAAAAGCAGAGTGTGTCCGGAGAGAATGACTGAGAAATCAGACCAGGTGAGACCATGGCACAGACACCTGGGTCACTACATTCTTAGCAGTGTCAATAATGTCAGTTTTTTAGTTGCCAGTTTTATTATGAAAAATGGTACCTTTTATTTTTATTACAAGTGAGATTAAAGATTTAAGAGTATACATATATAAAGATTGGAATTTTATTCTATATGAATTTCCTGTATGTGATCTTTGTCCATATAAGTATTTTTTGCATTTTTCTGTTTTGTTTCATTCAGTATAGAGTCTTTATATTTAAGACTAGTAACTTTCATTTCTCATACTTGTAGAAATATTTTTTCCAGTCTATACCATAGATGGCACTAGATATAGTTGTTAATGAAAACAGAGAGCTCTCAGCCCTCTATAGACTGGATTCTAGTTTTTTTCCTTGAGCTGTTGAACCTCAAGAAAACCAGTCATCCATCTCTAAAGGCAGCATCCCATTCGGGGAGGACATGATGGGATAGTCTCCAGATTCCTTCCCACCCTCTCTGCCGGCTCTGCCCAGAGAGACGGGTCTTCTCGGGCTTCCAGTAGGTCCCCTTGACCTCGGGCTGGGGTTGGGTTTGGCCTGTGGGTGCAGCCCCAGCGTGGAGGGTGGGGTCCAGATGACAGGTGACTATTCTGCCCAAGGTCACAGCCCTCTCTGCCCTTAGCTCTGGTCCCGTGACTCCTCCCTCCTGTCCATCCAGTTATTCTCCATCATAACCCTCGTTGGTTCTTAGTCCTGCCATGCCTTTGTAAATAGTTCCCTTAGTAAACTCCCAGGATATCCCATTTCAGGGTGCCGTCTGTTTCCTGTGGGGACTCTGCCTGATAGAGAGACTCAGCAGCCAAAATAAGGAGCATAGCAGCCTGTCGTCTTCCTGCTCAGCTGCTGTTCCTGCAGCAGTGTGTCAAGGTTACGTGATCGTCATGATACATGTGGAATAGTTTTCATTCTTTTCATAAAATTTCTGCAAATCTTTAGCATTGAAATGATCTGCTTCCTGGTATATGTATTTTTAATCTTTCTTTGTAGGTAAATCTCATGACACTTTCATTGTCTTCCAAGATTATTGGCAAAATATGCTCACAGTTTTTTATTGAGTGAAATTGGGGCATTTATATTTTGCAGAGAACTATCATCCTTTTCACAGGGATTTCCAAATTTGTTCACTTAGTGCAACACATGGTGTTTATTGTATTAGAATTCCAAAATCATCCAGCGTATGTGTGGTTGTCACTCCTTCGTCATTTTTAACTTTATTTTTCTCTTCACTCTTTCAACACAATTTTTAAAAAGAATTATCTCTTGAATATTCTTCTTTCTACTATCCTTAGATTTATTGTCTTTTATAAAAGTTCTTGAGTTGAACATTTTGTTCATCTTTTTATTTATTCATCTTTAAAAAGTAATGAAATCACCCAAGTCTCTGCATTTGCCTGTGTCATATCAGCATGATCCTGTGATTTCAATGTGTTCTCATCAGTTTTTGTTGTAAATTATATGTAATTGCAATTTCATATCCTTTGGGAACAATAAGCATTTGTAGTCTTTTTCATTTTTTCATAATTAAACTTTAGCGTAAATTTTACTCCATTTTAGTCAGCGAATATTACTTGTTCAGTTTTTAGTTTTTGGAAATTTTGAGGTTTATACTATACTTTTATTAATTTTCAGTGGATTCTTCAAAAGGATATTATATCCACTATTTGTAGGGTAAAGATTTTTATATACAATTTATAATTATATATATACATATAATTTGCAATTGTATATAAATATCAATCATAATACTAAAAAGTCAGTGTGTCCTTATTTATGTTTGACTCATTGAAATTTCTTAGACACAAACTGTGTTTCCGTAAGTTTTCCTTTCATTGTTAATATATTCTGCTTTATACTCTTAGAGGTCCTGACATTTAGCACATAAAGGTCTATGTCGTTTCGTCTTTGTTGTCAGTCGTACCTATTGCCATTTTTAAATGATGTCTTTGTCGCCTCTAATGTTTTTTGCCTTGGATTCCATTTTTCTAAAATTAGTATTGCCATTCCTAATTTTGGCCTTGTTTTTGCTGCCTAATTAATCTGTGGCCGTCCTTTAAAGTTTCACCCGTTGGACTCTTTCTGTTTTATCAGTAACATCGAATGCCTTTTTCAGCCTCCCGGACAGCTCAGTAAGGGCACTCACACCATGGAAGGCCCTGATTTCTTTCTTTCCTCTACGGACTGCGATTAGTTTGCTTTTGCCATCTTTAGTAGTTGTAACTATGTATCTTATTTTAAATTCAATTTGTGCCTATTGCCCTTAGGTTTTCCAGATATTTTTAAGTAACAAGTTTATGTAGTTATTAATAAAGGAGTCCATATCTTCTGGTACCCCACCTGAGATAAGGAGCTTGTGCTTCCCCCTTCTCCACTTTCCAAGTGGGGCTTCTGACCAGCATATCCCTAGCACCTGGAGTGCGCCTTTCACGAGGCAGACATCCTGTTGGTATCTGTTGAATAAAGGAAGGAAGGAGAGCATGAACTATCTGCTGATGCTTTGAATTATTATCTGGGTAGCTACACTAACCAGGAATCTTGACCGACTTTCTTCATTCCAGGGGTGCATTTCTAGAGCATTCTGTGCTTGGTAGATTTGTGAGTATCCACAGTCGGCCAGTGAGAAAGTACTTGGCGTTCTTCATTCAAGTCAGTTTATGTTTAGAGAGATTAGGGTCCTTGCCCCAAACCAATGGCCCATTCAGGAGGCAGAGATGAGTTAGAATGCAGCCTTCAGGGGGCCCCGGCCTGTTCTGGGCTGATCAGAGTGAGGATGCATGAGAAAGCCGGAAAGAGGCATGATGCAGACAGTCAGTGCAGCGACACTGAGTGTAAGGACAGAGCTGAAAGTGTTTGGGCATGCTGAGGACCTAAGACCCTAAGAATGCCCTTTGCCAAAGCTCCTGAGACAGGAAGAGATGACTGGGAGTGCCAGCATGATGCAATGAACTCCAGTAACACTGGAGAGAACCGTGACCAGAAGATTGGGTCAGGGGGGTCATGAGAGTTTTATGTGAAAAATAAAATGAGCCTGAAATCATTATTAAATAAGGTTAGGATTATTGAGAAAAGGAGTGAGAACCAGGTTCACCTGTGCTCTTTGCAAAGATTTTGTTCATAATTTGGATTTTTTTGCCTCCAGCTAATTGGGTAACAATTTAAAGGACTTCATATTATTTTGAGCCTGAAGGTCAGTTCATGTAAGTGGGAAAGAGAGTAGTGGAGACCTAAGTGTAGAACACTTTTGATCTTTTAGAAGTAGAAGATGTATATTTATAAAGTTTGACCTACTTCAAACCAAATGACAGGGCAAAAGTCAATTTGCAAGTTAATTGCTACAAAACCGCACAACATAATGATGAACACTCCCATCACTGTAACATATTACAGCATCACAAACAAATCTGCAAGTACCCACAGGCACACAGGGAAGATGAATAAGACAATTTAAAGGCACATTTATGAGGTGGTGCTATCTGCATTGATTAGTAATTAGTGAGAAAAATAGACGAAATACCAGAAAAGTACATTGACTTCAGTTAAATTACACTCTGACAACGTAGAACATGGAATTTCATGCATTGAAGAACGGTCAAGGGAACAATAGCCGTGACTGAGAATAGCTGTGGGGCCTTGGTGATCAATGTGCTGTTGAGTCTGAGCTAATATGACTGAAAAGCCATTAGAAATAAAAACAGGACAGTTTTATCAATTGAGATAGTTAAGCACAAATATGAAGATTTTCTGTAAGTCCCAGCTTTTATGAAATACATGCATATATCACACACCTAACATTAGGGATCTGTTCTTGAAAATCGGACGTTCTACGTGAAATCACTGCTTGGGATCCTGTTCTCCATTACTTTAAGTGGGAAATCTATGATGAGTTACACACCCACCTAAAACCCCAATGCGTTTCCTAAAGTGTGTCTAAATCATAGTGAGTACCCACAGATGAGTAACAAGCTGTTGTGTTTGGATAAAAAATACTTAAAACATTGTTTCCTGGTCACCAAAAGTGGAGATGGGTATTAGCAAATGGGCACTTGATTTGCAGTAACACAGCCTCACCCAGAACCTGCAAAACACACACATAGACACACACACGTGTAGACACACTCATGCATGCATGCGTGGTGATGTCAGCCTGTGGTCACTGCCAAATTCCTTGTTACAATCAGAACATAGAGCATTCCCTTTGATAAAGCAGCATTCTTACTGTTTGGCTAGAATAGGGTATCCAGATCAGCCTGTCGTAAATGGACGTCATCCCTTGGCCTGCAGAAGTCAGGTGGCGAGCAGATAACAGTGCTGGCAGTAACTATACATGCTCACCACACGGGCATGTGGACCTTAGTGGTTGTCCTGTACCACTGAGGTGGCAAGTGTGGAGAGAAGCGGATGGATCTGGGTGTATTGTTTAGGTCATCTCGTGGGATGGTGTTGACGTGTAGGCAGAGGGAAGAGAAAAGCACAAGAGTAACAGTCAATCCTCTAGGTTTGTGGCTTAAGCAACCTGTTGAATGGTGTTGCCATTTACAGAGCTGTGTTGTCGATGGGCATCACTAAGCTATTTGCTTATAGCAAAGTGCAAGAGGAAAAAGATAAACTGAGGGAAGAGCTCTTAAACTAAAAGGAATCTGGACTGGATCATTTGGGAAGTTCTCAGCCTATCAAGAGTGCAAAAGATGCTGATGGCAGGAATTCATTGTCAGGAAAGCCAGGAATGGGGAGGCCAGCCCTTTGCCAGTCCTTTACAGGGATCAAGAGGCTGGAGAATTCAATGACAGGCGTCTGTGAAGAGACACCTTCCTGTCTGATTTCCTTCCGCACTTAGGAGACACCCTGGGCCTTTTCCAGTTGGGTGGTGTGCATCAAAGCAAAGTTGTCAATTGGGCTGCGAAGCTCTGGGTCAGCAGAACCCTCAGCACTGAAGCCGATGTCCAGGTCCAGGCTGTGAGATGGAAAGCTCTTTATGGCCCGGGCTCTGGGAAGCAGCCCTGTCACCTTTGGCCAGCTCTCGGCAAGCCAGGGTGAGAAGACAGGGAGCAAATCTAGACAGGAGCTGGACATTGAGGGCATTCCTTCCTACCCCGGCTTAGGTCCCAGGACAGAGTGAGTTGTGACATTGGTTTCCTGGCGCCTGTTAGGAGACTTGTGGCCCTGACTTTCTTCTGGTTCCCATGGCCATCTGGTCACTTTCTCAATGCCTTTTGTTTTGGCTGCACTTAGCCAGTGACAAATGTCTCGGCTGGGAAATAGGTGACTCTCTTAATGACTTTGAGCATAAGTAGGATGGTCACATCTGACTGCCCTTCATTTTGTCTCCCAGATTCCCAACTTGACAGCCAACCTGTATGTCTGTGGCCTTGTCCTCATGGCCCCCTCTGGACCCAGCCTCTTCCTTATAGGTACTCGGGTGCAAAGCCACATCCAGCTTCAGGATGAGCTTGCACCACACTGCCACACAGGAAATAAACAGAAAGTGTCCTCATCTGTCATTCCGGCTTCAAACTGGTCTGCCTGGCACGGTCCATGCACACAGATGGTGATCCAAGCGTGGCCTTTGGTAATAACAGTACTACAATGTAGCAGTATGTAGCACTGTGTTAGTTTCCTACTGTGGCGAATTACCACAATGGAGTGGCAGATTTATCATCTTACTGTTCTGTAGGTCAGAAGTCCAGCACGGGCCTCCCTAGGCTGAAGTCTAGGTGTCGTGGGGCTGGCTCCTTCAGCAGGCTCTGGGCGAGGATCGTTCCTGGCTGTTTGCATCTCCAGAATCTCCCCCACTCCTTGGCTCCTGGTCCATCCTCCCAAGCTGGAACTCTTTTTCACATGACATCACTCTGACACCAACCCTCCACCTCCTCTTCCTCTTTTAAGAAGCTTGTGATCACACTGGGACGCTAACCCAGGATCATCTCTGCATCTTAGTGTCAGCTAACTAACCACCCAATGCCTCCTGCCCCCTTATCTACTGCGTGGCGCTGCGCCTCCTGTTGCTGGGAAAGTGGCTTTCACGTTTGCTGTGATATCCCGCCTGCCTTGCTTGTAAAGTGGTCAGTTCTCTGTTCTACTGCCCCAACCTCCACTCCCGGCTGCCAGGGCTCCTTACAGCCCCGTCCGGTCAGACTGTTCCTGACTCTTTGCTTTGCCCTTGCTGTCTCTGTGCCTCCATTCCATTTCCCGAGACCTCTGGCCCCTTCCACATAGACCTCCAGCCTCAGGCCTGCCGAGCGCTGCTCCTCTCTCTGCCTCTCAGACTCTCGTTGCACTTGTTGTAAGTATCAGCTCTTTCCTGTATATTAGTGTCTCCTGTAACATACTTTAGGGCTGGCCCTCTTCTCGGGGTGGCTCGTCAAGTCCCCACAGTGGCTCTGAGGTATGTCAGGGCATCAGGTTCAGGAGGGTGCATGAGAGATTCAAATCCTGGTTAGTGAGAGCTAAGGAGGGTCGGACCTTGCCACCTGGCCACGCATCCTGCGTGCATAATTTCTCTCATGCTCCGGCAGTGGTGTCCAGCACAGGGCCGGGCGCCTGATCACCATCCAGCTGACATGCAATGGCTCACAGTGTTCTTTTGCTTTTCAGGACCTCAATGCAGAGTGTTGATAATGAAAAGAGATACAGTCAGGAGGGTGACATTGCACTAGCCAAGGCCCTTCAGCGCTACCTGCCGTACCTGGAGGCCCTGTCCCAGGCCACCACCTCGAACCTGCTCCCCAGGATGAAGCATGGCAGACCACCATCTGAGGTGACCCTTAGCTTACTCTGTGATCTGGGATGTGTCTGTTACCTGCTGTGTTGGTTTTCTCTGGGTGCACACACAGGGAATGCTTCCTAAGTCTTCAGCCTCTCTTTGTTTTTCTCCTGTGTCCCAGGCTAGTGGGTGGTATGGTGAGGGACAGGGATTGTGTGCAGACAAATGTCCCTGGAGCCCTTTTAGAATCACGCACCACTCCCCCCGCCACGTCCAGCAGTGGCTGCCTACCCACCATCAACACTGAGCCAATCAGTGGTCCAAGCCACCCTTACCAATGGTGAGGGTCTTTCGGATGTCTTCTTTGGGACAGGCACTGGAGAAAGCCCACCATCTAAAATATGGCATGACACTTGGGAGGCAGCACAGAGCATTGTTTCCTCCCTTTAAGGAGAGGACCTGCATTCACTGCCTGAACCCAGGACAGCAGTGGACACTCATCTGTGAGGGAAGACAAGCTCCCTGAATTTGGCTGGAATTAGGTGGGCACAGGGTGACCAACCATCGTGGTTTGCTCAGGGCTGTCCTGGAGTGAGCACTCCAAGTCCTGCGTCCAGGACACCTCTCCTTGCCAGCACACCTGCCTCGGTGGGCGCCCTGTGTGGGCGAGGAGGGCCTGGAACCAACTGACTGGCCCTCGGGGAGAAGTTCCCTTTACACCAATGCTGAATCTGCCCTGGGGCTATCTCAGAGTGCGGGAACATTCAGAAGAACACTTTAAAGAAACAGAATTAGAAATCTCCATGACCTTTTACGTGGAAAAGCGTGCATGATTTTTATAACAACTTGTTAAACCGGAGTTGCCAGACTTTGACTTGCCTGGACACAGGCAGAGATGGGGGGCTACAAGTGACCCTCAGCCAGACGACCATCGCACGTCCTGAGGATGGGATTTGGGGCGAAGTATGGAAGCCCTGGAGGGTCCTGGGTGTGCTGGTGTTTGACAGCGATGCTCACACTTCTGTTTTGCCAAGCATTAGTTACATCAGCTGAAATTTGACATATTTTTGCTTCTAAGAGTGACACTCACTGGCTGGCGTGAGGCTGGGGGTGCTTTTCACTTCCTCAGAAGCTCCCCAGTCTCCTCAGAAGATGGCTGGGGCTCTTGGAAACACGTGGGAAGAAATTTGATCCACTTATTTGATTATTTTCCTGTTACGAAGCCATTGAAATTATGTAAGCCGACTCTGGGCTGGCATTTCTGGCAACGCATACACACCAGTTCCTTTGAGAGGCCACACGGCTGACGATGCCTCACAGAGTCACCTTAGGATCTTAGTGACCTTGGAGTTGACACATCAGAAGAGAACTCATAGAAGGCTGTAGCCCCACAAGGAGATGTGGGCTAGGTTAAGAAGCTGGTTCATTTCTGCCTCTTAGGGGCAAACATCAGAAAAAGGACCTCTGTTGTCCAGCTGCTCTCCAGGATGCTCGTGTGGCGCCCTCCTGGAGGCCCCTCGCCATCCAGCCTCCTTGATACGGAGGTGCCTCACAATAATGTTGGAATGTAGAGGCCCTGTGAAGAGTCCAGCACTGGCCCAGCACTCATGCTGAGGCCACAGGGGTTTCCAGAGACCCCAGGTCACGTTTGAGAGCTGCTGGGAGCGCTGTCCCGCACAGCTCTTATTCATGTTTCCCTGAGGAAACAGCCGCGACATGGGTCCCTGGAACCGCTGCTGAGCCTCGGGAACCTGGAAATGTGTTTGCCCAGTTCTCAGAATCCGTCCTAACGGCATGGAGTGGGGTCTCAGTCCTCACAGATGAGCACAGGCAGCCGAGTGCTAGAGCCCCTACAAGGAGAGAATGAGACCACAGAGGGACAGTTCTGCACTATGCTTCACCCAGGCCCACCCCAGCCCAGGTTGCTGGCCAGACTGAGAGGCATGGTTCAAAGCCTTTCACATGAACCATCAGCCAGCATCTCAACATGGGCCTGATCCTGATTCAGCAGGGTCCACTTAACACTTTTTTAAAAACGTTAAACTTAAGGTTTTTTCAATTCATTTGCTGGTATTGACTAAGCACTTTCTATGACCCAGAGGCTCAGCTAGACGTTGTGGGGTGAGAGATGGATTCCAGAGAGGAATCTCTTCCTGGGGGAATCGGCGATGGGCAGACATGGTGGGAGAGATTCTGGACGTTCTAGAGCAGAATCCTGGCAGTTTCAGGAGCGGGCTCAGAACCAGCTCCTCTCCAAGTGCTGTGTGGCCTTGGGGAAGCTACTTAACCTCTCTGTCCTCCAGGGTCCTTGGCTGTAAAATTGAGCAATAGTGGTCATGAAGTCGTTGTGAGGATTAAGCAAGAAAATATATGTAAAGCTCATGGAGAAGGGCTCACTTGATAGTAGTTATTATTATTAATAATAAAATAATCTTTTAAAAACAAAATGACAATTAGGTCAAGAGTCTGAAAACCATCTGCTGGATTCTTAGTGGATTTCTTGACTCTACCGAGGAGAATCAGAGGAAAGCAGCCACACTCACAAAACAGAGTTAATCAATATATCCCAGCGCCTCAGAATCCCCTGGAGCCGTGGGCTGCTGCCCCGGCCACAATGCAGTGCAATACAGATTTCATTTGTTTACTTCACAACCTGGTAGAGACCGACATTTCTCACAGTCCTCTGTGTATTGGTGAGTTAAGTACATTCCAGTACAAAGTCATTGTTTTGTCTTCCTGCGTTGTGCCCTGTTGTGTCGTTATCAAAAGGATGTGATGCTTTGTGCTCCGTCTGGCTACTGCTGTGGGATCTCTGGGCTCCTATAATGGAGACGTCACATTATGTCCCTGGGTATTGGATGCGAGTAATCAATAAAGAGGAACCCATGTGCAGTCCAGAGATGTGTTCGAGGAGGGAGAGGAGAGAGCGGTTAAAAGTTCCAGAGACTCAGAAGAAGTTTGAATGAAAGGAAATCAGTTGAAATTTCTCTGTGAAGCAGTTTAATGTGTTTTCCCCCAACTTAACATGATATCCAACAAACCAGACTTATGTCCTCTTTGTCAGCTACAGAAACAGAAGAGGAAGGGGCGCAGGCTCCAAGGCATGGCCCGCCAGCCTCAGGGCAGTAAATGAAGCGTTGACTGCAAAGAGCATTTGGTTTTGTACAGTGGAAGCCTCAGTTGTTCACTTCTGAACTCATTATCATGTTTCTCTTTCAGTTTCAGTTGTTTACTAATTTAGCCCTCATGCTAAAACGACAGAGTCAAATTTAGAATAGAATTTGCTCCCTGGACAAGGAGCGGCATGAAATTCAACTGGAGGGAGTATTAAATGGGACCCCCAACTCTCTGCCGTATGCTCTTGCTGTTAGCACCCCAATGTGAGTAAAACAAGAGGTTTGACATTCGGCGTTAGAGATACATCGCAGCAAATTGTAGAAACTTGTTGAAAGGGGAGACTTTGGTTGCCTGTCAAGCAGTTTGTACCATGAACATTGGGACGTGCTGTGGGTAACATCTGTGAAATGGCGAGGAGCAGCTCCTGGGGGAGGGAAAAGTGCTGCTGCTCACAGCCACTCTCAGGGTACTCACGGGACAAGGGCTTCTGAGGTGGGTAGATCATCCTCTTGCATCCATATACTAATCAGTAGAGTTTACTGCGGAGTCTTTCCAGTCCTGACTCATGTACGGTGTGATTCCAACACCAGGAATCTGACATGTGTCCCGGGGCCGTTCTCAAAGCAGCCTACCCAGCACACATTCTGGCAGGAAGTGTGATGTGTATCTTCGCACGGGGCCACTCATCCCTTCAGGAGCTTATTCTCGAGGTGGCGGGAGGACTGAGCTCTTGAGATGGGGGTCCATTACCTCCGATGCTACTCTGCAGTCTCTGGGGTGCTTGGGAGGGGAATGGCATCCTGTCCCTGCCCACATCCCTACCTGCTCTCCATTTCAAGGAACAGACATGGGAAAAGGGGGTTGGTAGGGTCTTATTAAACATCCTTCACTAACCACTTGCTACCTTCCATCAAGTTTGGCTTCTATAATCTTTAAAACTCCCACCCAGTAAGATGACTAGACAGTGTGGTTTGTCTGGACAGTGCTGGTTTATGCCTGTTGCCCCATCATAATTACTAATAAGTCCTCCTTTCCCTCTCAGAAATGTTCCAGTTTGACTAATGAATTCTATGTTGATCCTACCACACCGCCATCTTAGCATGATAGTCACAAGGATTATTCAGAAAATGAGCACTTGGTGGCATTTTTGGCTCAGGTATTTTTCTTCTATGTTAAGATAGATGCTTCTCAATATTAAAAAATATGTGAAAACCTAGAACTCATTGTTTTCTCTGTCCAATGTTTAAATGAGGAGAAAGCTCTTCGTCATCTCTCTAGTGAACAAAGGCTGGATAAAGTACAAGATGTCCATGATCAAATATCACCAAAGCCACTGTGCAGACTCTGTCGCTACATGAGTGCAGCCAGCTGAGGTTTGGTCAGTGTTTTCTGATCCCCCTCTGCTCTCAGTTGATGAAATATTTCAGTTGGAAATTTAAGCTGTATACACTGATGGTCTTTCAAAGTGCAACCAATTTCCAATGAATTATTTTATAAATCATTTTTTCTGTGTATCTGTCATTAAAAATCTAACTCTCGCATAGAGAGTCAGAGAAATATTGTGAATTTATTATCTTTAGAGGCTTTAATACTGATTACTCCATAAGAGAAGCCGGAGGGAGTAAAAATCACACTACTCCTCTTAAATCAAACCAATAGCTCAAAGCTCTGATGCACTAATTGAGCTCTTATTGATCATGAAATAAGTGTAATTATTCCTTCTGTGTTGTTGTGGCGGAAACCAGCTCCTGCTTTTATCGACCACAGTAGCACTCGTGAAAAGTCCTTGTAGTCAGTATAGAGAACATTGTAAATTCCCAATTTACTCTACGCTATTGAAGAGGCTTAAACAGAAATTCATCACTTGGAAATACTATGAATTAACTGTTTTATTTTGGAAACATTGTTTTAGCATCTTTAATGCACGAGAAACTTTGCTGGGTGCTGGAATTGAAGATAAAAATTAGTCCTGCCCTCTGGGACTTTCGAGTCTTAGTGGATAAAGGAGACAAAAATATATAGTTGAAAATAGAGCAAGTGCTATAATGGAGAGAATGATAAAAATAAAGGAGATGCTTGAACCAGATGGGCATGTGGGGCAGGGATGTGTCAGAGAACAGATGTAGGAAAACAACTAGAAGCAACTGGTTGAAGATGTTTAGATGGACTTAAAGGTCAAGAGACCACCACAATCCTACCCTGACAACATGAACAAGCCAGGTGAGCTACTAAATCTTAACTTTAGAGATAACCCTCAGAGGGCCAAGGATACAAAGAAACATGAATGAACTAAATTCCAGAAAGCAATAAGCTTGTTCTAGTGGAAAAGAGACCACCACTACTTTCATGCAGTCTGGAATCACCCATAGGAGAGATAGGAAGAATGCAGCCTAAATTTTAAGGAACTGTTGACAGCACATGGAGACTGACATGAAGGGTAGAATCCACAGAGGCAGGCTGCATAGAGCCCTGAGTACTTGAGACAGAATACGGAAGGGTGGGAAAGGGAGGAGGGCTGAGAGAAACCCTTACAAGAAACTGCAGGCTTTTCTGACCACACCTCAGCAGCCCTCTGAAGGCTTGGAACAAGGCAGCACGGTGGAGAAAAATCTATCGTATAGGTGCAGAAAGCCAGGACTTGAGAGGGAAAAGAAGTCTTCAGCAACTCACGAATTGGCACTTGGGCTGTAAATCAGAGAGAGTGCTCCCCTGGTTCAGGAAACTGGCAGGTGTCTGCAAAGTATAAAGCAATCCTTGGAGTTGCACTGGGGCTTTGATCCCAGCCCTGCTGAAGAGAAGGTCCTGATCCTGCCCTCAGCATAACTGTAGCCAGAGTACTATGACTGAATGACTGAATCTAACCCGTTTCAGCTACAGATTGCATCAACTCAGCCCCCACATCAGCCAACTGAGAGAAGAAGGGACATGCTATTTTCAGGGATAGGTATTATTCACTTCATTATTTATTACTCTTTTATGCAAAATTTCTAGCATACAATCCAAAATTGGGAGACACACGAAGGAACAAGAAAATGAGTCTTATGGTCAAGAGAGTAAAGAGTCAAGAGAAGAATACCCAGGTATGTTTCAGTTGTTAGAATTGTTAGAAAGGGACATTTTAATAATTAGGGTAAATATATTAAAGGATTGAGTGGGAAAAGTGTAAAACATATAAATGGACAAATGGAAAATTGCAGGAGGGAGATGGAAACATAAAAGAGAACCAAATGGAAATGCGAGAAATGAAAGTAATAAGATCAGCAATAAGGAATTCATTTGATGAGTTTAGTGATCAACTAGACACAGTAGAGAAAAGAATCAGTGAATTTCAAGACGGGTCAATGTAAATGATCAAAAATGAAACATAAAGAACATGAAAGGAGTGCAAGAATGAAATAAAACATCCAAGACATCTGGGGCAATATCAAATACTCTAACACATGTGTAATTGGAATCCTAGATGAGAAAAAGAGAGGGAATGAGACTGAAGAAGTAATGGCTGGAGTTTTCCCAAAATTGATAAAAGTCATCAAAACATAGATCCATGCTTAGTGAATGTCAAGCAGGACAAACATAGAGAAAACCAAATCTAGACATATCATAATAGAACTGGGAAAAACAAATAAAGAGAAAATTTTTATCAGTTTGCCTGAGGGAAAGAAAGTCATATTTCATCTAGAGGAACAATTATAAGAATGAAGTCCTACTTCTCATTAGGAGACCAGAAGACAATGGAACAACATCTTTGAAGTAATGAAAGGGAAAAAAAGCCTGTCCGTTTAGAAGTCTATATTGTTCAAAACCATAGACGGAACAGGGAGAACGTGTCTCTGGAAGAGCTGTACTTCAGAAGTGCTAAAAGAAGTGCTTCAGTGTAAAGAGAAGTGATGTCACGGAGAAGCCCATATCTGCAAACAGGAATGACAAGAACCAGAAATGGTAAATCTGCGAGTAAATGTAAAAAATACACACACATAAGATACATCAATTCTGACAAAGACTATTGGATATTCAAAGCAAAGTATAAAACTGTGTTGTGGGATTTATAGCTTATGTGGAAGAAAAATATATGACAACAAAAGCATGAAGAGTAGATAGGAATCCTGGAATTATACTGTGGTGACTTTCTGTTCATTCATGAAGTTGTAATATTATTTGAGGCTAGACTGTGATAAATTAGAGACATACATTATAATTTTTACAGCAACTATTTTCAAAAATAAGTAAAAATAGGTATAGCTAAAAGTCAATTTGGGGATAAAGTGGAATGTTAAAAATGCTTTATTTATCCATATGAGAGAAAGAAACGAGGAAGGAAGAGAGGAACAAAGATCACGTGGGTTGAATATAAAACAAATATCAAGAAAGTAGAGTTAAATCCACCCATATTGATAATTATATTAAATGCAAATGGACTAAACCCTCCAAATAAAAAAGCAGAGATGTTCACTCTGAATAAAAACCAAAACCAAGTTTTAACTATATTCTACTACATCCAAAGCACATGAAATAGAAAGACTTATATAGGTTGAAAGTAAAAGTATGGAAAATATATACAATGGAAACTCTAAATATAAGAAAGCTGGTGTGACTATATTAATATTAATCAAAGTACACTTTAAGATAAATAATGTCAGAGATAGAGACATTTTGTAATGACTAAATGGTCACTTCATTAAGATGACATAGAAATCCTTTTATGAACCTAATGGAAGAGCTTCAAATACAAAAAGCAAAAATATGAGGATATTGAAGAAAGAAATATACAAGTCCATAGTCATTTTTAGAGATTTTAACTCTCCTCTCTCAATAACTGATTATACAAATAGACAAAGTATCAGTAAGTATATAGAAGATTTGAACAACACCATCACCCAAATTAACCTAATTGATATTTATAGAATGGTACACCTAAAAACCGCTGAATGCACATTCTTTTTAAGTACACACAGAGTATTTCCCAAGATTGATCATATGCTGGGCCATGAACTAAATCTCAATAAATGTCAAAGGATCAAAATCATGTAGAGAAAGATATTAAAAGAAAACTGCAGATCATTATCCCTCAGAAATACAAAAGCGAAAATTCTAGACAAATTTTAGCAAATCAAATCCAGCAATATAAAATAAAGGATAATATACTATGATCAAGGGAAATTTATTCCAGAAATGCAAGATTGGTTACATTTGAAAATTAATCAGTATAACTTATTATATTAACAAGGAAAAGAAAGACTATATGATAGTCTTAATAGATACAGAAAAAGCATTTGACAAAAGCCATTATCCATTCATGACAGAAACCTACAAATAGTATTATAGTGAATGAGGAAAGACTGAATGCTTTCTGCTTAAAATATGGAATTAGACAAGTATGTCTGCTCTTACCGCTTCTCTTCAGCATTGCACTGGAAGTCCTAGGCAGTGCGATAAATCAGGAAGAAGAAATGAAAGGTATCTAGGTTACATAATCACCTTTGTAGCAAATTTGGTGAAATATACAAAACAGCTGCTAAAATTAATAAATGAGTGGAGCAATGCTGTAGAATGGAAAATAAATATACAAAAATCAATTGCATTTCTATATACTAGCCACAAAAATTAGGCATTGAAATTATAAAAATATCATTTACAATAGCATCAGAATTATGAAACAATTGAGATAATCTAACAAAACATGTGTAAGGCTTTGTACACTGAAAATTAGAAAACATTGATGAGAGTAATTAGAGATCTAGGTTGGTGTCAAGATGGTAGTGTTGGTGGAATCTGAAATCACCTCCTCCCATGAACACAACCAAGTTACAACTTTTCCTGGAACAATTGACCCTCAAAGAGGACAGAAAACTGAAGAAAGAGAACCCCCACAACAAGGGACAGTGCTAGCTGAGGCAGAAGAGGCAGAAATTCCTGTCTGGAGAGAAAAAAAAGCCACCTTTGTGAGCCATGGAGCTTCACAGCTGTGAGGGAGCAATCCTAAGGTACACAGCCTTCCCTGGAGGAGTGGGAGATCTGAGCAGGGGTGTGTTACTGCTATTAGCATCCTGCAGACTCAGCACAACTGAGACGAGTCTCATAATATCTGGCTTTGCTGGCTGTTAACTACAACGGGGAATACCCCTAGAAAAGCTATCAGACATAAGTGGAATAAAGTCATCTCTTAAATGACCCACACATAAATTCACCTGTTTCGGAAAGCAACCTAAAATCACCAGAAAGGTACAAAGTCCTTTGGTGAAAAGAGACTCACCTGATAGGCCCTAGGTGCATCTCAGTGAGAGGTGAGATCTCACTAGAGGCTGAGACATTGGCGGCAGCCATTACTGTGACCTAGTACAGGCATGCTGACACAGACCCTAGCAGACGCCATTGGAGTTATTACCCTGGCCTGTTAACCCAGGATCTGCCCTGCCCACTAGAGCACCAATTTAATCCATCTCAGCCAGGGAAGGCAGCCTTCCCTAGGGACTGGCCCCACCCAACAGCAAGCCCTTGGGCTACTCTTTGGCCTGCATAGATTGGGTGCTTGGATCTTCTGCAGGCAGGGCAGTGGGTCCACCCCTATGGGCCAGGGTGGAGTACATGGGGTGTTGGTGGAGGGTGTGAGGGCCTCTGCAGTGGGTTGACTGGGTCCGCTCCAGGGGGCTGGGATGTGTGCGTGGTCCAGGACTGTGTTGATGGTGTGTGTGAACCTGTGGGCCATGGGGCTTATCAGCAGCAGAAGACCTGTCCATTTCAAACAGCCACATAGGGGATTAGCCCTGCCTTCCAAAGCCTGAAAAATTGAATGCATCTGTTCCTGGGGCCGGCCCCACTCAGCTGCAATCCTGAGAGAGTTGACAACAGCCTTGAAGGCCAGAGGCCTATAGCAATTGTAAGCCCCTGAACTTAATAACCAGCCATGCTGGGGGGCCTACTCACTTAATAGAAAAACTGCAACAGGAATGTGCTATTAGACATTGCAGCCAACTGTGGTGAGGCTCCCCAAACCCAATAAAGTGACTGAAGGATCCATAGCAGCCCCCTGTAGCAGAGCATTGCAACCAGGAAGCCAGGGGGACAGCCTAGACTCCTTGGGCACCAGCAGCAAGAGCAACAGTGCCACAACAGAAGGATACATGTAGCCCACATAAGAGTCACTCTTGGAACATTTGGAACTGATGATGAGAGGGAAGCACACTGCTGGGCCTCACAGGGCATCTCTTAAATAAGGCCACCTCTCCAAGATTAGGAAATGTAACTGACCCACCTGATTCATAGATATAAGCACAAAGAAAGAGGCAAAATGAGGAGGCAAAGGAATATGTTCCAAGTAAGGGAACAGGACAAAACCCAGAAAAGGAACTTAATGAAACAGAAATAAACAATCTACCTGACAAAGAGTTTAAAAAAAAATCATAAGGATGCTCACTGATCTTGGGAGACGAAGGGATGAAGAAAGTGAGTATGTCAACAAAGAATTTGAAAATATAAAAAAGAACCAATCAGAACTGAAGAATACAATAGTGGAAATGAAAACCTCACTAGAGGGACTCACTAGCAGAGTAGATGATACAGAAGAACAGATCAGCGAGCTGGGCGAAAGGCTAGAGGAAACCATCCAAGCTGATTGGATACAAGAAAAAAGAACTAAAAGCAATAAGAACAGTCTAAGGGAACTCTGGGACAACATCATGCACGCTACATTTGTATTATAGGTGTCCTAGAAGGAGAAAGGAGAGACAAAGGGGCAGAGAATCTATTTGAAGAAATAATAGCTGAAAATTTTCCTAACCTAAAGAAGGAAACAGACATCCAGGTACAGGAAGCAGAGAGAACACCAAACAAGATAAACCCAAAGAGGCCCACACCAAGACACATTATAATTAAAATGTCCAAAATTATTCCCAATTATCTTTAGATAAAGAGAGAATCCTAAAAGCTGCAAGAGAAAGGCAATAAGTGACATACAAAGGAAACCCCATGAGGGTATCAGCTAACTTCTCAGCCAAAACCTTACAGGCTAGAAGGGAGTGGCACAATATATTTAAAGTGCTGAGGGGCCGGCCCTGTGGCTGAGTGGTTAAGTTTGTGAGCTCCACTTTGGCAGCCCAGGGTTTTGCCAGTTGGGATCCTGGGCACGGACGTAGCACTGCTCATCAGGCCATGCTGAGGCGGCATCCCACATAGCACAACCAGAAGCATTTACCATCAGAATATACAACTATGTACTGGGGGACTTAAGAAGAAGAAGAAGAAGGAGGAGGAGGAGGGGGAGGAGGGGGAGGGAGAAAGAACAAGATTGGCAACAGATGTTAGCTCAGGTGCCAATCTTTTTTTTTATTGAGATTATAATGGTTTATAACATTGTGTAATTTTGGGTGTACATTATTGTTTATCAATTCCTGAGTACACTTCATTGTGCTCACCTCTAGTAGTCTAATTTTTTTTTTATTAAGGTTACGAAAGTTAACGTCCTTGTGAAATTACAGTTGTACATCATTATTAGTCATGTTGTAGGTACACCACTTCACCCCTAGTGCCCTACCCCCAACCCCCTTTCCCCTGGCAACCACCAATCAGTTCTCTTTGTCCATATGTTAACTACCACCTATGAGTGGAGTCATACAGAGTTTGTCTTTCTCTGTCTGGCTTATTTCACTCAACATAATACCCTCAAGGTCTATCCATGTTGTTGTGAATGGGACGACTTTGTCCTTTTTTATGGCTGAGTAGTATTCCATTGTATATATATATACCACATCTTCTTTATCCAATCATCAGTTGCTGGGCACTTAGGTTGGTTCCATGACTTGGCTATTGTGAATAATGGTGCGATGAACATAGGGGTGCATGGAACTTTTGGAATTGCTGATTTCAGGTTCTTAGGATAGATACCCAGTAGTGGGATGGCTGGGTCATAAGGTATTTCTATTCTTAACTTTTTGAGGAATCTCCATACTGTTTTCCATAGTGGCTGCACCACTTTGCATTCCCACCAACAGTGTATGAGGGTTCCCTTTTCTCCACAGCCTCTCCAACATTTGTCACTCTTGGTTTTGGATATTTTTGCCATCCTAACAGGTGTAAGGTGATATCTTAGTGTAGTTTTGATTTGCATTTCCCTGATTATTAGTGATGATGAGCATCTTTTCATGTGTCTATTGGCCATCCGTATATCTTCTTTGGAGAAATGTCTGTTCATGTCCCCTGCCCAATTTGTAATTGGGTTGTTTGATTTTTTATTGTTGAGTTGTGTGAGTTCTTTGTATATTGTGGAGATTAACCCTTTGTTGGATAAATAATTTGTGAATATTTTTTCCCAGTTAGTGGGATGTTTTTTTGTTTCAATCCTGTTTTCCCTTGCCTTGAAGAAGCTCTTTAGTCTGATGAAGTCCCATTTGTTTATTCTTTCTATTGTTTCCCTCATGTGAGGGGTTATGGTGTCTGAAAAGATTCTTTTGAAGCTGATATCAAAGAGTGTACTGCCGATATTCTCTTCTAGAAGACTTATGGTTTCAGGCCTAATCTTTAGGTCTTTGATCCATTTTGAGTTTATTTTAGTAAATGGTGAAAAAGAATGGTTGATTTTCGTTCTTTTACATGTGGCTGTCCAGTTTTCCCAGCACCATTTGTTGAAGAGACTTTCTTTCCTCCATTGTAGGCCCACAGCTCCTTTGTCAAAGATTAGCTGTCCATAGATGTGTGGTTTTATTTCTGGGCTTTCAATTCTGTTCCATTGATCTGTGCACCTGTTTTCGTACCAGTACAATGCTGTTTTGATTACTGTAGCTTTGTGGTATGTTTTGAAGTCAGGGATTGTGATGCCTCCAGCTTTGTTCTTCTTTCTCAGGATTGCTTTAGCAATTTGGGGTCTTTTGTTGCCCCATACGAATTTTAGGATTCTTTGTTCAATTTCTGTAAAGAATGACATTGGAATTCTGATTGGGATAGCATTGAATCTGTAGATTGCTTTGGGTAGTATGGACATTTTAACTATGTTTATTCTTCCAATCCATGTGCATGGAATGTCTTTCCATCTCTTTATGTCGTCGTCGATTCTTTGAAGAAGGTCTTGTAGTTTTTGTCATATAGATCTTTCACTTCCTTGGTTAAATTTATCCCAAGGTATTTTATTCTTTTTTTGCGATTGTGAATCAGATTGAGTTCTTGAGATCTTTTTCTGTTAGTTCATTGTTAGCATATAGAAATGCTACTGATTTATGTATGTTGATTTTATACCCTGAAACTTTGCTGTAGTTGTTGATTGTTTCTAATAGTTTTTCTATGGATTCTTTGGGGTTTTCTATATATAAGATCATGTCGTCTGCAAACAGTGAGAGTTTTACTTCTTCGTTGCCTATTTGGATTCCTTTTATTTGTTTTTCCTGCTGAATTGCTCTGGCCACAACCTCCAGTACTATGTTGAATAAGAGTGGTGAAAGTGGGCATCCTTGTCTTGTTCCTGTTCTGAGAGGGATGGGTTTCAGTTTTTGTCTGTTGAGTATGATGTTGGCTGTGGGTTTGTCATATATGGCCTTTATTATGTTGAGGTACTTTCCTTCTATACCTATTTTATTGAGAGTTTTTATCATAAATGGATGTTGGATCTTGTTGAATGCTTTCGCTGCATGTATTGAGATGATCGTGTGGTTTTTGTTTCTCATTTTGTTAATGTAGTGAATCACGTTGATTGACTTGCGGATGTTCAACCATCCTTGTGTCCCTGGTATAAATCCCACTTGATCATGCTGTATAATTTTTTTGATATATTGCTTTATTCGGTTTGCCAAAATTTTGTTGAGGATTTTTGCATCTATGTTCATCAGTGATATTGGCCTGTAGTTTTCCTTCTTTGTGTTGTCCTTGTCAGGTTTGGGGATCAGGATGATGTTGGCTTCATAGAATGTGTTAGGGAGTGCTCCATCTTCCTCTATTTTCTGGAATAGTTTGAGAAGGATAGGTATTAAATCTTCTTTGAATGTTTGGTAGAATTCTCCAGAGAAGCCGTCTGGTCCTGGACTCTTATTTTTGGGGAGGTTTTTGATTACTGTTTCTATTTCTTTACTTGTGATTAGTCTATTCAGATTCTCTATTTCTTCCTGATTCAGTTTGAGTAGGTTGTATGAGTCTAGGAATTTATCCATTTTTTCTAGGTTGTTCAATTTGCTGCTAGGCCCACCGTCTCCAGTGCACGGGTCGGTGCAGGGGGTGCCCAGACTTCCCGTGGACGTACTTAGTGACTGGGTGGAGCTCCAACACCCGGCTCTGTGGCCCGGGGGGAAGCTCCAGGGTCCCGCACCCCCCCCCCAGCAGGGAGGGCCTCTGCTTGCCATTGGCAGGGAGGCCCCACCCAGCATTCGGAACACCAGGAGGCTCCCTAGAGCAGAATTCCCCACAAGGCAGCAGCTTACAAGCCACCACCAGGCCCACGGACTCTGGCCATGTCCCGATGAGGCAAGGGGCTCTAAGACATCCCGTGAGAGTGGAGTGGGGCAGAGTGGAGCTCCGGTGAAATGGCTCCATAGCCCAGGGGGGAACTCCAGGTTCCTACAGCAGCCTCAGCAAAAGCCTCTGCACAGCACTAGTGGAGAGGTCCTGACTGGCAATCGCAAGGCTGGAAGGCCCTGGGGCAAAAGTAGCACAGCTAGGTGAGCTAATGACAGACTGCAGAAGATACCCATAGCTCGGCTGGGACCTATAGTGGACAAGTGTGATCTTGTGGGCTCTGTTAGGGACAAAGTGGCGATTATAGGTGATCCTGCTCCTGGCTGCTGGGAAAGCCCACAACACTGCTGCAGACCACAAGGAGGGAGCACGTCTAAGTGGGCTGCAACAGTAGGCACCAGCAGCCTGAGGCCCCCTTGTGATTGCCCCCAAAACCGACAAGGGACACCACAGGACCACTGTGACCACGAGGAGGCGTCCAGGTCCAGTCAGTAACAGCTGACAGGGTTCCTGGTTGGTGCAGTCTAAACAGCTGCCCCCCCCCCCCACACCAGTCACAACAAGTGGAAGCAGCGACTAAACTCTATCTCTATGCAGAGGCACAAATCCACACCATCAAGCAGCATGAAAAAATATATTAAATCTCCAGAACAGAAGGAAAATGATAAGCACCCAGAAAACAATCCGAAAGACAATGAAATCTATAACCTAATGACGATGATTTCAAAACTGCCATCATTAAAAACTCAATGAGTTAAAAGAGAATTCAGATAGACAACTCAATGAGTTCAGGAGCTATGTCACAAAAAAGCTTGATACTATAAAGAAGAACCAATTAGAAATACTGGAGATGAAGAACACAATGGAGGAGATTAAGAAAAATCTGGACTCTCTGAACAGTAGGGTTGATAATATGGAGGACAGAATTAGCAATTTGGAGGATAGGAATATAGAAATGCTGCAGACAGAGGAGGAGAGAGAACTAAGACTAAAAAGAAATGAAGAAACTCTCCGAGAATTATCTGACTCAATTAGGAGATGCAACATAAGGATTATAGGTATACCAGAGGGAGAAGAGAAGGAGAAGGGGGCAGAAGGCCTGTTCAAAGAAACAATAGCTGAGAACTTTCCAAACTTGGGAAGAGAGATGGAACTTCATGTGACAGAAGCCAATAGATCTCCAAACTTTATTAATGCAAGAAGACCAACCCCAAGGCATATAGTAGTGAAACTAGCAAAAGTCAATGAGAAAGAGAAAATACTAAGGGCAGCCAGGCAGAAGAAAATAACTTACAAAGGAAACGCCATAAGGTTATCAGCAGATTTCTCAGGAGAGACCTTACAGGCTAGAAGAGATTGGAATGAAATATTCAAAACTCTGAAGGACAAAAACCTGCAGCCAAGAATACTCTACCCAGCGAAAATTTCCTTCAAATATGATGGAGAAATAAAACCTTTCCCAGATAAACAAAAGTTAAGGGAGTTCATCACCACAAAACCTCCTCTTCAAGAAATGCTCAGGAAGAACCTCATTCCTGAAAAATCAAAAAAATGAAAGGGGTTACAAAATCCAGAACAAAGGAGATAAGCAGAAGGACAATAACACAAAGTAACAGCTCTCCATCAGGACAAAATGCAAAAGAACTGGAAAACAAGTGATAAAATGGCAACAGTAGGCCCCCATGTTTCAATAATCACTCTAAACGTGAATGGATTGAACTCTCCAATCAAAAGGCACGGAGTGGCAGGATGGATTAAAGAACAAGATCCAACAATATGCTGCCTCCAGGAAACACACCTCAGCCCCAAAGACAAACACAGACTCAAAGTGAAGGGATGGAAGACAATATTCCAAGCTAATAATGAACAAAAGAAAGCAGGTGTTGCCATACTTATATCAGACAAAGTAGACTTCAAAGCAAAACAGATAAAAAAAGACAAAGAGGGGCAGTATATAATGATAAAAGGGACGCTCCACCAAGATGACATAACAGTTATAAATCTATATGCACCTAACACAGGAGCACCAAAATTCGTAAAGAAACTATTAACAAAACTAAAAGGAGACATCAACAGCAATACAATAATAGTAGGGGACCTCAACACCCCATTAACACCAATGGACAGATCATCCAGACAGAAAATCAACAAGGAAATTATAGAATTAAATGAAAAATTAGATCAGATGGACCTAATAGATATATATAGGACACTTCATCCAAAAACAGCAGGTTACACATTCTTCTCAAGCACGCATGGAACATTCTCAAGGATAGACCATGTCTTGGGAAACAAAGCAAGCATCAATAAGTTCAAGAGGGTTGAAATAATATCAAGCATCTTTTCTCATCATAATGCTATGAAACTAGAAATCAACTACAAGAATAAAGCTGGGAAAGGGCCAAAAATGTGGAGACTAAACAACATGCTACTGAACAAACAATGGATTATTGAAGAAATTAAAGAAGAAATCAAACATTATCTGGAGACAAGTGAAAATGAAAACACACCATACCAAATGACTTGGGACGCAGCAAAGGCAGTCCTAAGAGGGAAATTCATTGCAATACAGGCTCACCTCAATAAGCAAGAAAAATCTTACATAAACAACCTCAAATGACACCTAACGGAATTAGAAAAAGAAGAACAAACAAAACCCAAAGTCAGTAGAAGGAGGGACATAATAAAAATTAGAGCAGAAATAAATGATATTGAATCAAAAAAGACAGTAGAAAGGATCAATGAGACAAAGAGTTGGTTCTTTGAAAAAATTAACAAAATCGACAAACCCTTAGCCAGACTCACTAAAAAAAAAAGAGAAAAGTCTCAAATAAATAAAATTAGAAACGAGAGAGGAGAAATCACAACAGATACCGAAGAAATACAAAGGATCATAAGAGAATAGTAGTAGTCTAATTTTTATCCATCAACATACATACGTGCCCCTTTGTCCCTTTCGCTGATCCCCCAACCCCCTTCCTCTCTGGTAACCACTAATCTGTTCTCTTTATCCATGTATGTTATCTTCCACATATGAGTAAAATCATGCCATATTTGTCTTTCTCTGTGTGGCTTATTTCACTTAAAAAAATAATAAAGTGATGAAAGGAAAAAGCCTACAGCCAAGAATACTCTACCCAGAAAGATTATCATTCAGAATGGAAGGCGAGATAAGGAGTTTCCCAGACAAGCAAAAATTAAAGGAGTTTATCACCAAGAAACCAGTTGTATAAGAAATGCTAAAGGGACTTATTTAAGTGGGAAAGAGAAGACCACAAATAGGAATAAGAAAATTATCAAAAAAAAAAGGGGCAATGCAATCACTGTTAAAGGCAAAAATACAGTAAAGGTAGCAGATCAAACACCTATGAAGCTAATATGAAGGTCAAAAGACAAAAGTACTAAAATTACCTATTTCCGTGATAAGAAGGTAACGGATACACACACACAAAAGAAGGGGTTAGGTATGATATCAAAAACTTAAAATATGGGAGGAGGGGAGTAAAAGAGTAGAGCTTTTAGCAAGAGGTCAAACTAAAGAGATTATCAATTCAATATAGATTGCTATATACATAGGTTATTATATATGAACCTCATGGTAATCACAAACCAGCAACCTATAATAAACACACAAATAATTAAGAGAAAGGAGCCCAAATATAAGACTAAAGAAAGCCATCAAACCACAAGGGAAGAGAGCAAGAGAAGAAGAAGGGAACAGAGAAGAACTATTAAAACACCTAGGACAAAAGTAACAAAATGGCAATAAGTACATATTTATCAATAGGTACTTTAAATGTGAATGGACTAAATGCTCCAATCAAAAGGCATAGGGTGGTCGATTGGATAAAAAAACACAACCTATATATATGCTGCATACAGGAGACCCACTACAGACCTAAAGACACTCACCGACTGAAAGTAAAAGGATGGAGAAAGATACTGCATGCAAATGGCAAAGAAAAGAAAGCTGGGGTAGCAATATGATTGTGAGACAAAGTAGACTTTAATACAAAAGCTATAACAAGAGACAAAGAAGGGCACTACATAATGATAAAGGAAACAGTCAACAAGAGGATATAACACTTGTAAATTTCTATGCACCCAACATAGGAGCACCTAAATATATAAAGCAATTGTTAACAGACATAAAAGGAGAAATAGACAATAACACAGTAGGGGACTTTAACACTCCACTTACATCAATGGATAGATCAGCCAAACAGAAGAGCAATGAGGAAACATTGGCCTTAAATGATGCATTAGACAAGATGGATTTAGTAGGTGTATATAGAGCATTCCATCCAAAAACCACAGAATACACATTCTTTTTCAAATGCACATGGAAGATTCTCCAGGACTGATCATATATTAAGCTAAAAAACAAGTCTCAAAATTTTAAGAAAATTTAAATAATACCAAGCATCTTTTCTAACCACAAAGGTATGGAACTAGAGATCAACAATAGGAAGAAAATCAGAAAAGCCACCAGTATGTGGAGATTAAACAAAATGTTACTTAACAACCATGGGGCAATGAATAAATCAAAGGAGAAATAAAAAAATACCTGGAGACAAATGAAAATGAAAATACGACATGCCAATATCTATGGGATACAGCAAAAGGGGTTCTAAGAAGGAAGTTTATAGCAATACAGGCCTACCTCAACAAACAAGAAAAATCTCAAATAAACAATCTAACGGTACACCTAAATGAACTGGAAAAAGAAGAACAAACAAGGCCCAAAATCAGTTGAAGGAAGGAAATAATAAAAATCAGAGTAGAAATAAATGAAATAGAGATGAAAAAAACAATAGAAAAATGTCAGTGAAACCAAGAGCTGATTCTTTGAAAAGAAAATTGACAAACCCTTAGCTAGACTCACCAAGAAAAAAAGAGAGGAGGCACAAACAAATAAAATCAGAAATGAAAGCAGGGAAATTACAATGGACACTGCAGAAATGCAAACGATCATAAGAGCATACTATGAAAAGCTATATGCCAACAAATTGGATAATCTAGAAGAAATGGATAAATTCTTAGAATCAAACAACCTTCCAAAACTGCATCAAGAAGAAATAGAGAAATTGAATAGATCCATTACCAGTAAGGAGATTGAAACATTAATCAAAAATCTTCCAAAAAGTAAAAGTTTGGGACCTGGTGGCTTCCCTGGCAAATTCTACCAAACATTCAAAGAAGACTTAATACCTATCCTTCTCAAATTTTTGAAAAAAATTGAAGAGGAGGAGAAGCTTTGTAAGTCCTTCTACAAAGCCAATATTACTCTGATATCAAACCAGATAAGAACAACACAAAAAAGGACAATTACAGGCCAATATCACTGATGAACATCAATAAAAAATCCTCAACAAAATACTAACAACTCAAATACAACAATACATTAAACAGATCATACACCATGATCAAGTGGGATTTATTACAGAGATGCAGGGATAGTTCAACACCTGCAAATCCATCAACGTGATACACCACGTTAACAAAATAAAAAATAAAAAATCACATGATCGTCTCAGTAGACCCAGAGAAAGCATTTGACAAGATACAGCATCCATTTATGATAAAAACTCTGAATAAAATGGGAATAGAGGGAAAGTACCTCAACATAATAAAGGCCATATATCACAAACCCACAGCGAATATCACTGTCAATGGAGAAAAACTGAAAGTTATCCCTCTAAGAACAGGAACCAGATAAGGATGCCCACTTTTCACCACTCTTATTTAACATAGTATTGGAAGTCTTAGCCAGAGCAATCAAGCAAGAAAAAGAAATAAAAGGGATCCAAATTGGAAAGGAAAAAGTGAAACTGTCACTATTTGCAGATGACATGATTTTATTTACAGAAAACTAAAGAATTCACTAAAAAACTTTTAGAAATAATCAATACAGTCATGTTGCAAGATACAAAATCAACGTACAAAAATCAGTTGTGTTTTCTATACACTAACAATGAAGTAGCAGAAAGAGAAATTAAGAATACAATCCAATTTACAATTGCAGCAAAATAAATAAATATCTAGGAAGAAACTTAACCAAAGACGTGAAAAATCTCCACACTGAAAACTATAGAAGATTGTTGAAAGAAATTGAAGAGGACACAAACAAGTGGAAAAATATTCTGTGCTCTTGGATTGGAAGAATTAACATAGTTAAAATGTCCATACTTCCTAAGGCAATCTACAGATTCAATGCAATCCCTATCAAAGTTCCAATGACATTTTTCAGGAAAATAGAACAAAGATTCCTAAAATTTATCTGGAACAACCAAAGACCCCATGTAGCCAAAGGAATCCTGAGAAAAAAGAACAAAGCTGGAGGTATCACACTCCCTGATTTCAAAATATACTGCAAAGCTGTATTAACCAAAACAGCATGGTACTGGCACAAAGACACACAGATCAGTGGAACAGAATCAAGAGCCCAGAAACAAACCCACACATCTCTGAACAGCTAATTTTCGACAAGGGAGTCAAGAAAATAAAATGGAGAAAGGAAAGTCTCTTCAATAAATGGTGTTGGGAGAACTGGACAGCCACATGAAAAAGAATGAAAGTAGACCATTATCTTACACCATACACAAAAATTAACTCAAAATGGATTAAAGACTTGAATGTAAGACCTGGAACCATTAAACTTCCAGAAGGAAACCTAGGCAGTACACTCTTCAACATTGGTCTTAGCAGCGTATTTTCAAGTACTATGTCTGACTGGGCAAGGGAAACAATAGAAAAAATTAACAAACAGGACTACATCAAAGCAAAAAGCTTCTGCACAGCAAAGGAAACCATCAACAAAATGAAAAGATGACTCAACAATTGGGAGAAGATATTTGCAAACCATATATCCAATAAGGGGTTAATCTCCAAAATATACAAAGAACTAATACATCTCAACTACAAAAATTAACAACCCAATTAAAAAATGGGCAAAAGATCTGAACAGACATTTCTCCAAAGAAGATATTCACGTGGCAAACAGGCACATGAAAAGATGTTCAACATCACTAACTATCAGGGAAATGCAAATCAAAACTACAATGAGATATCAGCTCACTTCAGTCAGAATGGCTATAATTAACAAGACAGGAAACAATGAGTTTTAGAGAGGATGTGGAGAGAAGGGAATGCTCATACACTGCTGGTGGGAGTGCAAACTGGTGCAGCCACTATGGAAAACACTATGGAGAGTCCTCAAAAAATTAAGAATAGAACTACCTTATGATCCAGCTATTCCACTGCTGGGTATTTATACAAAGAACGTGAAAACATGAATGCATAAAGATACATGCACCCTTATGTTCATCACAGCATTATTCACAATAGCCAAGACTTGGAAGCAACTTAGGTGCCCATCAAGGGACGAATGGATAAAGAAGATGTGGTGTATATGAACAATGGAATACTACTCTGCCATAAGAAATGATGAAATCCGGCCATTTGTGACCATGTGAACGGACCTTGAGGGTATTATCCTAAGTGAAATAAGTCAGAGGGAGAAAGTCAAATACTGTATGATTTCACTCATAAGTAGAAGATAAAAATGACAAACAAATATAGACAAACAGAGATTGGATTGGTGGTTACCAGAGAGGAATGAGGGAGGGAAGAGGGCGAAAGGGGTGTTTAGGCACATGTGTGCAGTGATGGATTGTAATTAGTATTTGGGTGTTGAACATGATGGAATCTATACAGAAAACGAAATATATAATGATGCACACCTGGAATTTATATAATGTTATAAATCAATGTTACTGCAATCAAGAAAAAAAGAAAAGAAAAAAACCCAAAACCAGCCAACCAAACAAAAAAGAACAGCTAAATTAGTGGAGATATAATATGTTTATGTGTCAGAAGATCATGTGTCAGTAGTTTTAAGGTGGCAATTTCCCACAAACTCCATCTGTATATGACACCAAAACACAATTCATAAAAGAAAAATTGGACTTCATAAAATTTAAAATTTTTCTTCTTTAAAAGCTACTGTTAAACACATAGATAAGGAGAACAAATAAGAGGTTACCAGAGGAGAAGGTGGTCTGGGGAGGGCAAAAGGGATCAAGGGGCACCTATGTATGGTGATCCACAAAAACTAGGGGGAGCATGATACAGTCTATACAGAAACTGAAATATAATAACGTACACCTGAAATTCATACAATGTTATAAGCCAGTATGACCTCAATAAAAACATAGATACTGTCATGAGAATGAAAAGACAAGTCACAAACTGTGAAAAAACATTTGAAATTAATACACCTGGAGAAGTACTTCTCTGCACAATGTATGAAGAACTCTCGAAATTCATTAAAAACAAAAAATCAGTCAAATAAAAAATTGAGCAAGAGATTTGAACACTTTACCAAAGAAGATAGATAGGGGGCAAATAAGCTCATGTGAAAAGTTCAACATCATTGTTCATCAGGAAAATGAAAATGGAAACAACAATGAGTTGCCACTACTCATTTATTAGAATGGCTAAAATTTAAAAGACTGACCACATCACATATTGGCAAGGAGGTGGAGGAACTGGATTCTCATACACTCATGATTGGAGTGTAAGATGTTACAGCTACTTTGGAAAATATCTCGACAGTTTTTTAAGAAATTAAACAAACACCTTCTCTAGGATCCAGTTTTCTCACTCCTACCCAAGGTAAATGAAAGCTTTGTCCATTTGAAGACTTGTAGATGAATCTTCATAGTAGCCTTAACAGTAAGTGCCAACAGTTGGAAATAACCCACATGCCCACCACCAAGTGAATGGATGAGCAAATTGTGTTTGATCAATAAAATGAAATGCTATTCAGCAATAAAAATGAATGAACTATTGATGCATGCAGCAGCATGGATGAGTTTCATAGTGATTATGTGGACTGAACGACAGAAAAAGAATACATACTGTTATAATTTCATTTATACAAACTGTTAGAAAATGCAGTTCGGGGGCTGCCTGAGGATGTGGTGGTGGGCAGGAGTGGGAAAGAAGGAGGACAAAGGGGGATGAGGAAACTTTTAGGGTGACAGATATGTTCATTGTCGACTCTGGTGATGATTTCATAGGTGTATACCTACGTCAAAACAAATGTATACTGTTAATTGTGTCAATCATACCTTAGTAAAGCTAAAAAAGAAAAAAGACAAGCAACCCAACCCAGAAGTGTGTAAAAGTTTTGAACAGATGCTTTTTTAAAAAAGAAATATACAATTACCAACAAAGGCATAAAAAGTGCTAACCATCATTCATTAGGGAGATACAGTGTAAATCTGTAAAGAACTACCGCTCATGTCCACTAGATTGGCTAAACTTTTTGAAAAATTCTTTAATACTAACTCTTGGTGATAATGTAGAGTAATGGAACTTCTCCAGTTAGTGGGCACATAAACCATTATCAACCACTGTTTGGCGATTTCTTTCCAGTTGAACATCCATCTACCCTGTGACACAGCAGTTCCACTTTGGGCTCTACCCTAGAGAAAGGACAGCATGTGTTCAAAGTAGACTTGCATGAAGCTGTTCATGGCAGCCTTATTCATTAAAAACTCCAGACTGGAAACAACCCAGACGTCTACCAGCAAGCCCGTTGTCTCCTGTCACTCCACTTTTGAAGAGGTGCTGCCTTGGGAAATCAAGTTTGGGGACACAGAGTTCCCTCCTGCCTTCTACTTAGCTATACCACTGGGAATAGCATATTCAAAAGCATAGAGAGCTGTGAGGATTGTGGCCACAACATTTTCTATGTGCCACATCTGTGATGTTTGCTTCGTTGAAAAAGTGGCCTGCTCAAGTTAGTATTTCTGCTGACCTTTGCTTGGAAGCTGAGCTCTGGTGGTAGAGCTGTCCTCAGGGTTCCCGCTCTGTTCTTCGTGCACATAGTCGTGTGTAATGTGTAGGAAGGGATTAATGCATGCTGCCTGTAGTGACTGTCAGCCTATTCCCTGCCAGATAAAGTCCCACCTGCAGACGCAGCCACACTCCACTTACAGGAAACCTACAATTCTGACCAGCTCAGAACTGGGCTCCGTGGGCAGACCAACCTGTCTATCATTCATCTGTTCATCCGTTCACCCAGCTTGGTGAGTGCCTAAGATGAGACAGACACAGAAATGCTGGGGTCAATTCGTGACCTTATTTGCAGCGTGGTCACACATGCACTTTCTATCCCAGACCCAGGTCCTGTTCCCTGCCCAGCTCTGTTTCTGTGTCCTGGGCTCTTGCGGGGCAGCGAGTTGAGCCTCTGTCCTGCTGGGCCCTGTGCTGGACGGTGCAGTTATACGGGAGGTAGCCCGGCCTTGCCCTGAGCAGCCAACTTGCTGATAGGAGAGATGGTTGTGTAAGCATATGGAGCAAGCAGCGGTGAAGCTTTGTAGGAAGCCATGTATTTTCCATGCTTTTCTTTAGTGTTGAATCCTGTGTGGGCAGAAGACAGTCTCTTTTTTCTCTTGGTTTTTGATTTAACTCCTCTTGTCACCACATGTGAAAAGCTACTTGGGTGGTCTCTGGCAGTTGTTCACTTCTCCCATACAGATTCTTCAGAACTGATTGCGTGGATGCAGGAAAAAGGCAACAGCCTCATTGCCTAAGGTTTTGTTGCACTTTCTGTAGGCTCATGTTTTACTAGAATGAGAAGGTCCCTCAAGACCTTTAGTTCAGTCATCTCATTTTACAGATAGGGAAACTGAGGCTGAGAAAGAGGGAGTGAAATGTCCACTTTCAAAAACTTACTTAGTGATAAAGCTCAAATAAGAATCCTGGAATCCTTGGGCGACTTTTTCATGATTTTTAAAATTAAAAAAAAAATCTTTTTTGAGGAAGATTAGCTCTGAGCTAACATCTGCCACCAATCCTCCTCTATTTGCTGAGGAAGACTGGCCCTGAACAAGCATCTGTGCCCATCTTCCTCTACTTTATATGTGGGATGCCTGCCACAGCATGGCTCAATAGGTGGTGTGTAGGTCCGTGCCTGGGATCCAAACCTGTGAACCCTGGACTACCAAAGCAGAGTGCAGGAACTTAACTGCTACGCCACTGGGCTGGCCCCTTCATGTTTATTTTTTAAGCCAAAACAAGGTCACTGAGTTCCCTCTTCCAGACTCAATTGAGCACAGTTCTGTCATTATCCATCAGGCAGACTGCATGACAAACCTGCTTCTTTCTGTGGCATAGCCCAAAGCCAGTCTCCTGGAGCTGTATCCCAGCTCTGCTCCTTACTCACTGGGAGATCTTGCCTCCTTGTAAAATGAGGAGAATTGTGTCTACACCTAGGGTTGTTGAGAGGGTCAAAAAGAATTACAAGATACAAAGCCGAAGAACAGCCTGGCAAGAGCACTCAGAAAACATGACCCACTTTGTGATGGTTATCCTGCTGTCCTCCAGGTGGTTATTCAATTGGCCTGTAACTCCATGCCTCGTGCTTATCAAACATGGATAGAAAAATGGATTGCAACTCTCTGCTTTAGTCCATTCCCTTTAATTTTTACCTGCTAGGTGTGAAGCTATAGAGTACAACTGCTGGAAAGGCCAAAATGCCAACGAGAAAGAGAGCATGAAGAAGCAGAAGTGGCAGAAGGAGGAAGGTAGTGCAGAGTGGGATGGAGATGAGAAACAACAACATTTGCTTCGTGTCATTTGTCTCTTTAGAATAATTCCAAGCTAGCCTAATGTAGTGTCATCTGCAGATATCCATGTTCAACACCCACACCTTGTATTACTGTCAACTTTCTACAAATTTTGTTGATCTTGTAGTTTGGAACTTAACATCTCTTCAACCTTATACATTTTGTGAACTCTGTAAAAACTGTTTGAGAACTGATTTTTCTAACTGAAAGCACCATGTCTCGGCTGCAAAGATAGCACACTATAGACCAGCGTGAGGCTCCTCTGAATGCAGAATTTCTTTTGTCCTGACAACAACGCTGTCAGTAAAAATGACACCTTCAATCTTCTTCCTCTGCACATGGACGGGCCACTTAGAGCCTAGACACTGTTAAGCACTGACAACCTTTCACTGTGTTGGGGTGGGGGTGTGGAGAGGGGGAGGGAAAGACACAGAGAGAGACAGAGAGAGAGTAAACAAGTTGCCAGAATCACCTTCCATGGCCCGAACACAGAAAGGCACAGAAGTAGTCCCAACTTTACATTAACAAGCTGGAGGTGAAGGGTTGCTGAGAGCCCACCGCCCCAACCTCTCTGCCTTGAGCTCCCAAATCTTGCCGCATCCAATGGCATCAAGGGACCATCTCATTAGGAAGCCTGTGGACAGCCCCAGTGCTATGTGCTGTGTGTGGTATCAGCAGCAAGCACGTCTTGATCAATGTGCTTGTCAACGCTGCCTTCAGGCTGTGAGACAAACTGGAGAAAATGTTTGTTGTGTGGTCAAAAGATGGCCCAATTTGGGTTTCCTAATTTGTTTTGGGTCCTTGGCACAAGAGAATATTTGATGAGCCTGAGTAACTGCTATATAGACAAAAGTCTCATCCACTCAGTTTTTGCTGGCATGTGGGACTCCGAGGGCCTCCAGGCCTTCCTGGCAGTCTGAATTCATAATGGTGCAATCTGAGGTTGGGGTGGGTGGATTTCCCTGAGAGGAAGGAGGCCTGACTTTTAACTCTGGTACCCAGCCCTGGTAGTGAAACTAGGAGCAAGGGGAGCCACTTCCATGACTACCTTTTATCAAATGCCTCCTCAGCCATGTGCTGAGCTAGTCACTTCTACCCATATTCGCTCTAATCCTTATAGATTCTTTAAGAAAAAAAGGAATTATTTTCCCAGTTTTGCAGATGGTAAAAGTGAAGCTCAAAGAGGTTAGATAACTTGTCCAAAGTTACACAGGTTACACAGAGCGATGCTAACAGGATTGGGCCAGTCTCCCAAATGAACCTTCTCTCCCCTTGGTTTTATTCCACAAACGTTGTGGAATGTGTGGGTGAGTGGATTCTACTCCTTCTCATGTGGAAACACCATGGGTTAAGCAAGATAAGCAGAGGAGTATAATTTCAGTGTAAATTTCAGCAAACTTTGGCAGCAGTTCTCAGATGCTTCCTATGCACAAAATGGGCCATATCAAAGATGCCCACACTAGATTTCTCTGACATATAGTATGAGGAATTAATGCACCAGGAGTGTCCATACCATGTTTTGGAAATTGGTCATTGTTCATGCTTTTAGGTTGCTACTTTCCAGATTTAAAATTCCAGTCTTAAAAATTATTGAGCATTATCTTAGGAAACCTGACATGATAGGTTTGTTGAATGGAAGCTTAAAAGGTCTTCAAAGTAAGGAGTTTGAAAATGAGTCATAGAATTTTAAACTCAGAGCTGAAAGAGGAATAAAAAGTACAATTGGATGGCTCCTCCTCAGTTGAGTTATAGATTTCCTCCTGCTTTAAAGAAAATGAAGATATAAGAAGCTGAAGTAAAAAATAGTAGGAATCATAGTAGTAGTGTAACCACTAGCACTTCTGTGCCAGCACCATGACTATCACCGCACTTCACAGATGCCTTAGAGGTTACATAACTCACCAAAACAAAAGTCACTGAGCACAAGCATCTGAGGTGGGATTCAAACCCTGGCAGCCTGGCCTCAGAATCCAGCTCCATCTGCTAGCTCTCTCCTTCAGGATGTGGAGCCACACAAGAAGAAGCGACCGTGAGAATGCTTTTCCTCACTGCTCTTTTTCCCAGCTCCCAGTCCTCTTGGTTATGGGATGGGCACCCTCACCTTGAAGCTGCAGTAAGCTAAGCTCCCCCAAGGACACCATCATGCTGGCCATTGTTTACAGAGGGCCTGGAATGACTCGTGAAAACTGATGTTTTCTATTATTTCTACAGACTACCTACTGAAATGTTCTTTTTCCCTTTTCCCTTAATTTGTTTCAGAGCGTAGACAGACCCAAAATAGATTGTTTATCCCAGTCTACTGCACAGATTACATTCTGCTGCAATTTGTCGTGCACAGTGTTCAGCCTGGCTTGTCCTCTACCTGGAGCTCTCCAGGTCAACTGTAACTAAAGGCCCTTTGAATCAAAGCTCCAGGTGAGGCTGCAATCACAGCAAAGAGGAGAGTTGCTCGTGGGCACATTGATGAGCCATTTGGATGCAGATCCCCAGCCCCCAGTGCTGTCATCTGACTGGGTGTTCAGAGGCAGCCTTTCTGAAGGGCTGAGCTTTGAATTGACACTCACCCCTAATTTGTGAAACTGCTGGAGGGGCTATTTGTTGTGGTAGCATTTTGTATTTCTTTCTCTCTAATGAGTCTTACTTTCTCTTTTTAAAGGAAAACAGTTGATTTCAACTAGTACTTGGACAAAATTAAACAATTTGGATGACAGCTAAAATCACATCATTTTAGAAATGAAAACAATCTTAGAGATAATATGCAATCTCCTTCTTTGACTGAAGAAAATTGAGTCTCAAAAGGTCAAGTGATTTTTCCAAATTCACATAAGAGAATGGAAACTAAAACCCATGCCAACCTATTCCTGATTTCCAGCTTTCTGCACTAACATAGATCCCAGAAGACTGAAGCCAAGTATTTTTGAAAATAGCCAGACTTGGGCGTCTGAGCCACCTGTCTTAAATTCAGTGATGGTTGCACATCTTAACTAGATCCCAAGGTTTGCACCCCATTGACTCTACATTCATCATGTGCCTCAGGGGAAGTGCATGTAGAAAACATGAATGGGCAAGATATTAAGAATTGATGGTCCACAGACCCATGCCACACCATGAAGGGAGCTCTGAGAATGCCTCCAGGACAAGCATAACCTTTCTGAATGTCTCAGAGTTGGAAATAATTACGTTTTTCCATGAAATTTTAAGGTTTTGGATTACTGTTTCAATCTCTTGACTTGTGATTGGTCTACTCAGATTCTCTATATCCTCTTGCTTCAGTTTTGGGAGGTTGTATGAGTCTCAGAATTTATCCGTTTCTTCCAGGTTATCCAATTTGTTAGTGTATAGCTTTTCATGGTATTCTCTTATAATCCTTTGTATTTCTGTAGTATCCATTGTAATTTCTCCTCTTTCATTTCTGATTTTATTTATTTGAGCCTTCTCTCTTTTTTCTTAGGGAGTCTCTCTAAGAGTTTGTTAATTTTGTTTGTCTTTTCAAAGAAACAGCTCTTAGTTTCATTGATCCTTTCTATTGTTTTTTTAGTCTCTATTTCATTTATTTCTGCTCTGATTTTCTTCTTTCTACTGATTTTGGGCTTTGTTTGTTCTTTTCCTAATTCTTTTAGGTACACTGTTAGATTGTTTATTTGAGATTTTTCTTGTTTCTTGAGTGGGCCTGTATTGCTATAAACTTCCCTCTTAGCACTGTTTTTGCTGTATCCTGTAAGTTTTGGTATGTTGTGTTTTCATTTTCATTTGTATCCAGGTATTTTCTGATTTCTCCTTTGATTTCTTCGTTGATCCAATAGTTGTCACTACACTTCTCTTGTGTAGACCCAAGAGAATTGAAAATATATGTCCACACAAAATCTTGTATGTGAATGTTCACAGCAGTATTCATCATAATGTCCAAAAAATGGAAACAGCCCAAATGTCCATCAGCTGATGAATGAATAAGCAAAACATGCTATGTCCTTAAAATAGAATATTTTCAGCCATAAAAAGAAATATGGCTCTGACACATGCCACAATATGGATGCACCTTATAAACATTATTCTATGTGAAAGAAGCTAGACATAAAATACTACATATTGTATGATTCCACGTACTTGAAATGTCCAAAATAGGCAAATTCATAGAGACAGAAAGTAGATTAATAGTTGCCTGGGCCTGAGAGGGGGAGGGAACTGGAATGGGTACAAGGTTTCTTTTTGGGGTAATGAAAATATTCTGGAATTAGACAGTGGTGATGTTTCTACAACTCTGCGGATACACTAAAAAACACCAAATTGAGTGAATTTCATAGTATGTGAATTAATCTCCTTAAAGCTGTTATTAAAAAATGAATGCAATAACAAATATGGATTATGGAACTTGGTCAATCAGTGGGTGTGCATTTCAGATGCTCAGTGCTGTTTAGTGCCTTGAAAATTGAGACCAAATGCTATTTTGGCATGCGTGGCTGATGATGGAGACTCACCTACTGCTGTTTTGTTCTCTGGCCCGTGTAGGGTGAAGATGCCCTGGCCGAAAGCGTGCTGACTTACGTGGCCCAAACGTCTGCTCTGACCTACGCCCCCATGCCCCGAGAGGATTACCCTGCAGGCCACCCCCTGCGAACCCTCAGCCGGCTCCAGCCTGATGAGCTCAGCCCAAAGGTGGTGGGTAGTGTGGACAGACAGAATCTTGTTGCTGCGCTGGGTGCCTACGCGGCTCAGAAGCACCCCCCACCCCCCAGGGAGGGTGACCCAGGGTTGCACAACCTTCTGCACGCACCGTGGAGAGAGCCGAGGGTCCTTTCAGCACCAGCTACCCCCCAGAAATGGCCTTTGTCTCCAGGAGACCCCAAACACCCCCTGGGCAGGGGCGATGGTAAGTCAGCCTCACCTACCCTCTTTGGTGTTCTTGTTGTTGGCTTGTTTTTGTCTTTCTGTCACCTTCCTGTCCGGCCCTCCATGTGCTTTTCACCACTGAGTGTCTTTTCAGACACATCAGCATTTCTCCTTAGGGGACAGCGGCAGAGCAAGGCGCAGTGTGAGGGAGTGAACCTTTGGCAGTCTCACTTCCCTCTGGTGCTGGTAGAAGAGAAGGTGGTTGTATTCATGCCAAAGGTGAATCTCTCCTTGGGGTGTAGGGGGTGTCAGTGTTTAAACATCTTCCCTGCAATGTCACAGTTTTGTGACTTTATTGATGAAGGTGATAGGTTGGGGAACAAGGCCAAATCTGGACCCCAAATTTTGTTGATTGCATAGTGTTTTGGAAAATTGAATGAATACTTTTAGATTCGGCATATGCTTTCATATTGTCACATGCCTCACTATTCCTTATGGTCAAGCGCAAGCCCTACTCACATATTTCTGATTATTTGCCTTGTCCCCAAAAGAGCCCAGTCTGAAGCTAATGCTGCTCACAATGCGTATGTGTACTGTGTGGCCCTTGACGTGACTGACTTTCAACACTGTGGCTTCAGTACTTTTATGTGTGTTATGCCTTAGTTCAGATCGTCCCAAGGGAGAAGGAGTATGTACTGGGTCCCACTCCTCTGGAAGATGCAGAAGGCTCTCATGCATTATTTTCTAACAGCCTTTTCCTAAGGCCATGAAATATAAAGTGAGCTTCTGATAAAATGTGACTTCTCCTCTGAAGATATACAAATAATAAAATCAAACAGATAACAGATTTTAAAAAAATATTGACTGAGAAACACATTCACATTAGCCTCTATTTTCTATAAGTGAAGGTTTAATTGGATTTGCTCTCACAGTACTTTTCTAGACATTGCTGCTTTTCAGCTAGGTAGCTCTCTCCTCTCTCTTTGTCCATATAACCATTATGGCACTTTCTAAATGGAAGAAATGCAAAGTTATAATTAGAGGGAAGGATATGTAGCCATTAGTAATGCTTTCTCCTTGTTCCTGTCTTGGGAAAATAAGATGTATGAGAAAACAGATTGTGCACCTGACTAAGAACTGTTTGCACATAAATGCCCCGTTAGTGAGACTGGTGTTTCTCTATAGGAGGTTGCTCTACAGAGAAGCTCCTTTCCCTCCAGCATTTTCTCTTTGGGGGCTGTTTTTCCTCTGCTTCAAACCAGGCACTATTCTGAGAAACCCCTTTTGTTGGCCCTGCTTCCCTCTGCAGTCTCATAGTTACCAGACTCCATCAGTGGTACTCATCTGCTCCTTTGGCTTTTGGATGGTCACTGTACTTTCTGCTCTTCCCCAGCTCAGCATCACCTCACTCCTCTGCTATACACATGCTGCTGGGACCGCCCCCAGGTGTCCAAAAGCCATGCTGTGGCCTCTGTGGAGGACTCCCAGGTCCTCCCCATGGTGCCGATTGTCCCTTCCCCGTCCTCTCCTGCTTGGTGCCCCCCACCCCATGTCGTGGAATGTCAGATTGGCTTCTCCTCTTCTCTCTCTAATCATCTCTCTCTGTCTCCCTTCTCATGTCTCACAACTTAAAAAGTCCCATTTATTGACTACTTCTATTCTAGTTATTAGAAATAGGAAGAGGTAAATACTACTGCTCCAACCAGAGGGACTTCAACCCACCCCACCAGTGCATTCACAGGCGAAGTATGACGCATGTCTTTGCTCGTGCTGCTATTACTGCTCAGATGAGCCTCCTGTCTCCCCATTGCTTGGTACTTTGCCATTCCTCTTCACGCCCCGAAGGCGCAGATCTTCAGGACCATGCTGTCTCCACTCTCCAATGACCCTTATTAACTGTATAATTTGGTTGACATTTTTTCTGTGCTAACTTGCTGTGTTGGTTATCTTTTTATATATACTGTCTTCCCGACTGCACTGTATACTTTAAAAAGAGTCATGTAAAATGTCAATCACAAAATAAATGCGAGACAGAGTTGTCCAGTGAGCCCCCCGTGCATCACTGGGCTTCAACAAACGGCAGCTGCTTGCCTCTCCTGCTGCTGCTGTGCACCACCACTTCCCCTCGTCTCCCCTATCACCCGTGATTTCATCTGTCCATATTTTAGCATTGTATTGCAGAAAGATAAGGACTCTTTTATAAACCTAACCACAATAGCTCTATCACATATTAAAATTAATAGCAATGTCTTAATATCACCAAATATCTAATCAGTGTTCAAACTTCTCAGTTGTCATAAATTTTCTTTACAACTGGTTGTTTGGAATCAGAATCCAAAGAAATTCCATTGAATTGGTAGATATAGCTGTTAAGCTCCTTTTAATCTGCAGATTTCTCTTCCCTCTTTTTTCTTTCCTTGCAACATTTTTTTAAAACTAGTTCATTAGTCTCATAGAGCTTTTCACATTCTGGATTTTGCTGATTGCATCCCAAAGATAACGTGTACCTTGTTCCTCTGCTCTGGACCTCCTGTAAATAGGAGCTAGCCCAGAGATTTGACCATTTGTGTTCAATGTTTAGCAAGAAGCCTTCAGAGGTGGCGAAGTGTCCTTCCGTGAGGGGGACACTGTCTAGCTGTATCTTGTTTTAGCATCCAGCAGCCATGGACCACTTACCTCTCTGTCAGATTTCAACTTGATTATTTGAGAAGAGCTCGATCCCTTAAAACGAGCCCCACCCCATCCCATCTGCAGGCTCTGCTCGCGGTGCCCCGTGCTGTCCTCCAGAACAGGTCTCACAGTCTGCACCTGCATATTCGTGTGATTATTTACTGTGTGCTGGTCTCCCCTGTAGACCATAAGCTGTGGGAAGATGGCAAACTGTACCTCTTTTTTTGTCATTGTGTCCCAGGGCCCAGCAGGTCCCTGGCCCAGTATTTGCTGAGTGAATGAATGAGTGGATTCTTCCACAGAAATGGTCTCATTTGCTCTTCATGTCAACCTGAAAAGATGGTATCATTGTCAACCTTGTTTTCCTTGTTTCCTTGCAGCTTGAGAGGGTAAATGATGGTACTTAGCCCGGAAGTCAGATCACTTAGGACAGAGTCGGAGCTTGAAGAGCCGACTATCTAAAATGCAGGTTTAAGCATAATTTACTTTATTGCTCTGGCTTGTTGGTCCTGAGCCCTACTGCTTTAAATGGCCATTCAGCTCTGAATTTTAGCTTTCTCTGGTTGTTCGTTGTATGCAGAGTTGTGTGCTGAGCCTTCAAGGGGAGCAAAGGAGTGGAGTAAGATCACTTGTGGGCAGGGGTCAGCCGGGACAGGAGAATAAAGATTTCTCTTCTTACAGATTTAATGAAAAGGGACAAGAGAAGAAAAGACCAACTTTACCCTAAATTTTCAGTCCAGGGCTTCCTGAGGTTACCTCTCCAACTCAGTGCACTATTGGGATTTAGTTGATGTTCAGCAATATCAGGTGCCAGGTGGGCCATTTCATGGCACTGCCTGGAGAAGTGCCCATGCCACGCAGTGTAACAATGCCGGGCTCTTGTGTAAGGTTCAGGCAGATTCAGCATGGCCCGCACACAGAACCCCTATGAAGGCGCAGTACACGGACAGCCCTCCCCATGAAACCCAACTTCACCTGGAAAGCAATAGTTCGAGAAAGAAGGGTGGTCTGAGGCCTGGTGTGCCATGACTTCTGAGGGGGGTGTGGCCCTGGGAACTGGATATTTTAGATGCCCAGAGGGCTGCTATGCCAGAACAGGAAGGGAGGATCTTGTGATAGCTCAGAGGGCAAGGAAACTTCTGTGTGACTCAGCAAGGTGGAATCCAGTATGTGGTCCTCAGAGTCCAGGTTTCATGTGGAACTATGGGAAAACCCACCCATATGTGCCCCAAATAAGTGATAAATAGTCTGGCTGCTCACTTAATACGTGTGGCAAATGTTCATTTGCTAAAAACTTATCATAGAGAAGAGAGAGACCCTTTTCCTTCATTTATTCATTGTTTACACCTTGCCTCCTTTCAAAAAGCTTTAAAGCCACACAACATGGAGAGACTTACATGAGACAGGATAAAGGGAAGGCCAGACTGCAGAGCACAGTGCTGTTGCACGGGGTTCAGCCACCATCTCGGCCAACTTCTCTAACTCGGAATGCAGCGTCCCGGCCGCCACCAGGCGGGAATGCTCTCGTTAGAATATAACTCTGTAATTTCATGATCAGTTTGTTATGAGAATCAGAATTTGTAAAAGATTATTTGTTGTACTTTTAACCAATTATAAAAATAATAAACGGTTACTATATAAAACTTGAATAATAGATATGTAGAAAGAAGAAAACAAAAAATCCCGTTTAATCTCGTTACCATGAGATAAGTGCTGTCGGAAGCTGGTGTGCATCCTCTGGGTCCTGTGTGGGTTTGTGAGGCCCTGCAGTGAGCCGGGCCCGCTTGCGTGGAGCCAGAAGCAGCTATATCTCGGCCTCTCCTTGTCTCTTGAACATCTTCACCGGGGCTAATTCTTCCTCCCACCCTGGATTAAAACTCAGGCAAGTCCCATGAACTCCAGTCACTCTTAGGTAATGAAAGTGCCATTACTTTTTATATTTAAATTTTTCAAATTGTGGTAAAATACACGTAACATAAAATTTACCATGTTAACCATTTTTAAGTGTTCAGTTCAGTGGTATTAAGTACATTCACTGTTGTACAACCATCACCACCACCATCTCCAGATTTTTCATCTTCTCAAACTTAAGCTCTGTCCCCATTAAACACTAACTGCCATCCGCCTCCCCAGCTCCTGGCACCCACCATCCTACTTTCTGTCTCTATGAAATTGACTCCTCTAGGAACCTCATATGAGTGAAATACAGCATTTGTCTTTTTTGCAACTGGCCTATTTCACTCAGCATCATGTCCTCAAGGTTCATCCACATTGTAGCATATTGCAGCATTTCCTTCCTTTTTAAGGTTGAATAATATTCCATTGTATGGATATACCACATTTCATTTATCCATTCATCTTTTGATGGATGCTTGAGTTGTTTCTACCTTTTGGCTGTTGTGAATAAATGCTGTCATGATACATTTAAATTTCTAAATTAACTTTTATATTGTAAATTTAAGATATGATCATTTCTAAAATTTCTAAGCAGTGCAGAGGGTACAAAGTGAATCTGAAGTTTCCTTCCCCATGGCCAACCCTCCTAGGCCTTCCCCACACCCAGGGGGAAACTGCCATAGTGGCTCTGTGTCCCTTGGATTTCCTACATAAAACCAATGTGTCTGTACATCTCTGTTTTAAAAGAATGGGATTCCAGTGTTGTAAGATGCAAGAACTTGCTTTCTAAGCTTTGGACAGCTCGGACGTCTTGATGTCAGTGTTTCTGGACCTGCCTCATGTTGAAAGCTTCAGAGTGTCCTTCATCTCACTGCTCTGTAATCCACCTAGTTAGCTTGGACCCTGCTTTTCCCACTGAATATAGTGTTAGCATTTTGCTGCATTATTAAATGCATTTCTATTACATTTTTTATGGAGGCATATATTCAATCATATGTATGTACCATAATACATTTAAATAAGTTCTATATCTATATATTTCTGTTACACTATGTCTAGTTTGTCAATCTTTACTATTCACATAATGCTGCAAAAACACCCTTATGCATATATCTTTTCAGATCATAGAACCTTGACTGCAATTCTCCCTGGGCTCAATTGTCACCAAGTTTTAACAAAGCTTAAAGTCATTCCTTTTTTCACAAAAAAGTAAACTCTACTTTTTAGAGCAGTTTTAGGTTCACAGCAAAATTGAAAGGAAGGTGCAGCGATTGCTCATGTACTCCCTGCTCCCACATATGCACAGCCTCCTCTGTTATCAACATCCCCACCAGGTGGTACATTTGTTACAATCCATGAACCCACACTGACACATCAGCATTACCCAAAGTCCATAGTTTACATTGGGGTTCACTCTTGGTGTTGTGTGTTCTGTGGGTTTGAACACATGTATAATGATATGTATCCATCATTATAGTATCATACAGAGTATTTTCACTGCCCTAAAAATCCTCTGTGCTTCACCTGTTCATCCTTCCCTCCTATCTGACTCTTGGCAGCCACCTATCTTTTTGCTGTATCCATAGTTTTCCCTTTTCCAGAATGTCATACAGTATGTAGCAATTTCAGTTTGCCTTCTTTCATTTAGTCATAGGCATTTAAGGTTCTGCCATGTCTTTTTATGGTTTGAGAGCTCATTTTCTTTTAGTGCTGAATAATATTCCATTGTCTGGATGTACTGCAGTTTATCCATTCACTTACTGAAGGGCATCTGGGTTACTTCAAAGTTTTGGCAATTGTGAATTAAAATGCTATAAACACCCATGTGCTGGTTTTTGTGTGGACACAAGTTTTCAACTCCTTTGGGTAAATACCAAGGAGAGCGATTGCTGGATCCTCTGGTAAAGATACTGGTAACAGTATCTTTAGTTTTGTAAGAAATAAAGTCTTCCAAAATGGCTGTACCATTTTGCATTCCCACCAGGAGTGAATGAGAGTTTCTGTTATTCCACATCCTCGTCAGCATTTGGTGTTGTCAGTGTTCTGCATTTTGGCCATTCTAATGGATGTATAGTGGTATCTCATTGTTGATTGAAATTGCATTTCCCTGATGACATATGATGTGGAGCATCTTTTCATTTGCTTACATGCCATCTGTATATCTTCTTTGGTGAGGTGTCTGTTAAGGTCTTTGGTCCATTTTGTAATCCGGTTGTTTGTTTTCTTATTGTTGAGGTTTAAGAATTCTTTTTTTTTTTAAAGATTGGCACCTGAGCCAACAACTGTTGCCAATCTTCTTTTTTATTTTTTTCCTGCTTTTTTCTCCCCAAATCCCCCTAGTACATAGTTGAATATTTTAGTTGTGGGTCCTTCTAGTTGTGGCATGTGGGACACCACCTCAGCATGACCTGATGAGCGGTGCCATATCCACACCCACGATCCAAACCGGCAAAACCCTTGGCCACTGAAACAGAGCACACGAACTTAACCACTCGGCCATTGGGCCAGCCCCCTAAGAATTCTTTGTATATTTTGGGTAAGAGTCCTTTATCAGATGTGTGTTTTGCAAATGTTTTCTCCTGTCTGTGGCTTGTTTTCTAATTCTCTTGATAACTGTCTTTTGTAGAGCAGAAGTTTTTAATTTTAATGAAGCCAGCCTATCAATTCTTTCTTTTATGGATTGTGCCTTCAGTGTCATATCTAAAAAGTCATTGACAAAACTCAAGGTCATCTAAGTTTTCTCCTATGTTATCTTCTAGGGGTTTTATAGTTGTGTGTTTTTTTTAAAGATTGGCAACTGAGCTAACATCTGTTGCCAATTTTCTTTCTTTTTTTTTTTTCTCCACAAAGCCCCCAGTACATAGTTATATATTCTAGTTGTGGGTCCTTTGGGTTCTGCTATGTGGGACACCGCCTCAGCATGGTTTGATGAGTGGTGCTAGGTCCGTGCCCAGGATCCGAACTGGCAAAACCCTGGGCTGCTGAAGTGGAGCACACAAACTTAACCACTGGGCAACAGGGCCAGCCCCTATAGTTTTGTGTTTTAAAATTAGATCTGTGATCCATTTTGAGTTAGTTTTTATGAAGGATGTAAGGTCTGTGCCTAGGTTCATTTTTTTGCTTGTGAATGTCCAGTTGTTCCAGAAACATTTGTAGAAAAGACTATCTTTGCTCCATTGTATTGTGTTTGCTTTTGTGTCAAAGATCAGTTGACTATATTTATGTGAGTCTATTTTTGGACTCCCTATTCTGTTCCATTGATCAGTCTGTTCTTTCACCAATATCACACTGTCTTTGTTTCTGTAGCTTTATAGGAAGTCTTGAAGTTGAGTAATGTCAGTCCTCCAACTTTGTTCTTCTCCTTCAATATTGTGGTGGTTATTCTGGGTCTTTTGTCTCTCCATATAAACTTTAGGATCAGTTTGTCAATATCTGAATAACTTGCTGGGATTTTGATTGGAATTGCATTGAATCTGTAGATTAAGTTGGGAAAAATGGATGTCTTGACAATATTGAGTCTTCCTATCCATAAACATGGGATATCTCTCCTTTTATTTAATTCTTCTTTGATTTCTTTATCAGAGTTTTGTAGTTTTCCTCATATAGACCCTATAATATTTTGGCTAAAGCCATTCTTTCAGCTTGAGACTCAATGATGACAATTAAAGAATTATAGAAACCACATTAGAGAATTTATCATATACCTTTTTCTAAACAGTTAACTAGAACCAATGACAAATAATATGCTACTGCTGGTAGCATCCAATCTAATCCTTACTCATTGATGAAACTTCAAACCACACCAAACAGGAAACAAAACCTCTAACCTGTGAGAACCCTTTCTTTAATTATCTTGATTCTGCATCCTCTGGGTCCTGGACTGAGAATTAGGAGAACTTAATTCACATTATCACTCTGCTAACTTTCAGCTAGGTATTTCCTATCTCAACCTCTTCCCAACATAACTTGTTGTTTCCTTTATTCAGGTGTCTTCCTATATTATAGCTTGAATGGCCAAGGTAATGAGTGTTCTCCACCCCCACCATCATCTATACTAAAGTGGATTCTGTCGTATATTAATGTGGAATGTTCACTGGGATGTAAGTCTGAACTTTCGTTGACTACTGTTTGTGCACCTTCCTAACTCTGTGACTCTTAGCAAGTTTATTCATGAATTAACTCGTTGACAGAGCACATGCTGAGCCCCACCAGTCACACAGCCTTTCTGATTCTCTTCCCTCATCCAAGATAAGAGTGTTGTGATAAACGCATTTTGGGGCCTCTTCCTACTCAAACCTCCCATGACTGCGAAGTCCCGCATGTGTCTACTTTCCCATTTGTGTGGGAATCCCAGCCTGAAAACTCATACAGAGCAAAGAGTATACCCTGCATCACCCAATCTCAGGAGGTCACTGAACCAGGGCTTTCCCTTTTCATGGTGACAATGATAGATTGTAATGTATAAAAACCAGATCCCAGTGCTTTTATCATCCTGGAGAAAATATGCTCACAATTTTGGGATAATTTTCACTTGAAAGGAAGCACCTGCTGCCTTTTTCATTTTTAAAGAAATTTATTCATATTTGAGTGAAGGCCAGTGTTGCTCAGTACTCTAAACCCAATCATGCCTTTTGGTTTTTTATGAAAAGAGGCCCAAATTAGCCATCTAATCACTGGAGCAAAGAGGCTGCCTTTCAGAGTCTGCCCCACAAGGAAGTGCTGATATACTCTTTATCCTGGATTCATGTCCCTCTCTGGGGTTTAAAAGCACCTTCTAGAACATAAGAAAGAAGGCACCTATGTCATCAAAGAACCTCTCATCTCAGTGAAACATAGTCCCATATTTGATGTGAAATGCCAGAGGCCATTATTTCAGCCAATCACCATGTCATGGGGTCAGCAAACAGCCAACTTTCTCCTGCAGTGGAAGGGAAGCGGAAGCGGGGCCTGGAAAGTCTCTGGGTGCCACTCTGTCGCTTACACAGCAAGGAATGGCTCCTCTTGTCTACCTACTAATCCCACCATGCCCACCCGGCAGCCCTGATGTGGATGCACCTGAATAGGTTGCCCACATGTGGAGTGAGAGCAGACATATGTGACTGGGGAGCCCAGCTCTGCATTGCCCCCATCCCATGCCTTCCTCCCTGCCTGGGAGACAGCTTCCTCCTACTTCTGCATCAGCAAAGAGTCACTGTTTTCAGATTTGGAAGGAACCCAGAGTCATGCACTCTGCCCCACATGAGAAGTCTCTTCTACAGTTTCTCTGACACATGACCTTTCAGCCTTTCCTTAAGTACCTGTGAGCTCATTGCTTCCCTGGGAGGTCCTTTCCACAAAAAGCCAGCTGCATTTGCTAGAAAGTTCTTTACATTGAGTATTGAGTTGGAAGTTCCCTCTTTTAGACTGAGAGTGGGTGGGGCTCCAAAAGGTAACTTATCGCAAGTGCTTGTTCCTGCCAACTTCCGCCGTTGGCTCTAACAGGAAGGCCTTTTAGAACAACATGGAGCAGGGGTGCTCTCCTTGTGGCCTGTGGGCTCTCACATATGAGGTCGTCCTCTTGTCATTTTTCCAACTCTTTCCACTTCCAAACTGAACATTTTGGGTTTGGAGACCACTGAACCTATGGTGAGGTTTTCCTTCTGAAGGCACAGGGTGGGTCTAAGGAAGGAGCTGAAGAGGTCAGAAGAAATTTTTCCCTTTCCCACATGTGAGGGTCTCACTGAGCCCCCACAGAGTAGAACTGAGGCCCTGAGGCCCCAGGGCATTCTGGGCAGTGATTGGTTTGGATATGATCATAAATTGAGTTCCTAACTACAGATATATATTAACCATGCATGCCTGGTTGTCTACCAACTAGAACTTTGCTGCTAAGAGGGAGTTCCACAGCACTCACATTCAGAGGGTATTTCTTTGAATGGGATCCAAATACTCTACTGGTTCAGCCCATTTAGTTAATGTGGACAAATTTCAGTTACTAGCCCTGATAGCCATCCCTGGAAATTTTTATATTTTAGTCTGGCATTTGCCAGCCAGTACATGTCTAGACTGGTTCCCCTTGTCATATGTCAGTTAACATTCTGAGTGTGCAGACCCATGTTAATGTGAATCTAAATGAAATACTCCTTAGAAGGCAATCTGACTGCCAACCCCTCCACTGAGTCACGTAATTAATGCCAAACCTAATTTGATATGTGTATTTGTTCTTTACCTCACTATTACTGTAATAGAGAGAGAGTTAGACTGGTATATACTGAATTCTAAGTACAAAACAGCATGGCCTCACTGAGCAACAGGTGCTTTATCCAGACTATAGTTGGGCACTTTTCATTTAGCCAGTGAGTGATGTATGCCACTTAGCTGTGATACCCTAAGCCCCTCAAGTTGAAGGAGAACACATTTTACTTTACTTTTGTTGTTTTCATTGAAAATAGTCAGGAAGCTGACATATGATTACGCCCATATCTCCCAGGTGGAGGCCCATATGAGGACAGAATAAAATAATAAACTCCTACTGAATTTATCTGAACCCTTTGCAAATATCTGAGAGTTGGACTCTAGCAACTAAATGGACTATATGCTCTCTAAACAAAAGGAGCACAGTAAATTCTTCATGATGATGATGATGATAATGATAATGATGATCATGGCAGTGATGATGGTGATGATGATGATAGTGGTGATGGCGATGGTGGAGATGATAAGGATGATGGTGGTGATGTGTTTATACATGGCCTAACTGTATATTCTCATGTATACATGGTGATAAAGGCACTTAGGAGGAAAGCTGATATGCATGATTCACATCTTTTTTGTTAAAGCAATTTTGTAGTGAGATTATCTGCATGCCATTGCTTATTCTCTAAAGCATGTAACGTTTTGTCTGGGGTACCCTATTAAGACATCTAATTTCAGTAGGTCAGGCCTCCAGCAGTTGTGCGTGCAAGTTGATCTCCTACTCCAGGCCTTACATATTTGATGTCCTGACATTTTGTGTAATTGCTCTGCTAGAGCCCACTTGGAGCATTGAAAGCTACTTAAAATGTCATTATGAGCTGGCCGGATCTCGGAATTATATGGTGCAGTTGATGGAACAAAAGAGCGTTCCACTTTGATGCGCGTGGTATTTGATTGTGCTCTATGCCAGGGTCCCTCTTCAATCCACCAGGGCTGGCTGGACTTTTTAAAAAGGATTTCCTCACTTCTGTTCATCTTCAAATGACTGACGGTAGATGCCTTTGAGATGGCTCGGTGTGGTTTGCGATGGTGATATGAAAGAGGATTTCTAATATGCATTAATTGTTCTCATCATAAGCTGTCAGCCACTTAGGGTCTGCCATTGTATACCTAAGGTTTTTTTTAAAGTTATTTTTCACTAATGATAACCTAAAAAGTTTCTTTTTTGGATAAGAGGAGGCAATTTTAGGAATTATATTTTATTATTCCATTTTGAAGCTATTTCTTCTTATAGTCATTCTGAGAGGGCCACGGAAAGTCTTTCCTGTTCTCTGATCTTTATCTTAAAGAACATGAGTTTTTCATGCCACAGTCTATTCCTCCTCTTCCTTTGAAATAATGAGAACAGAACTAAAGGAAGCTGAAGGAAAAAAGATGTGTGGTAACCATAAGAGATAATTTCTCTGAGTTGTTAAATGTTAGGACAGATTATTGGAACAGGGGCACAATTTTACATGAACTATATTGATTATTGGACATGTGGTAGACGATCAACACACTTTATGCTGTGTTTTCAAGAAGCCCTTCAAGTAGGAATTATTGACACTATTTATACAGACAGAACCTGAGGCTGGAGGGGCTGGATGGGGTGCCCTAAATCACAGGCGGCAGTGAACCTGGGTTTGGCTGACTCCAGAACACACCAATTTTCTCCTTATTTGTGGTGGGTCTTTTTAGGATCTCTGCTCTGACTTGCCTGAGTTTGACCAGGAGGAGCACCATATGTTCTTCCCACCCAGAATTGGCATAAAACAAAATATTACACGGTGGGGTTCTTTGAGGGGCTGCTGAGAGTTCTCCACCCCTCCTCAGGCTGTCCCCCACGTCTGAAACTGACACTCAAACAGTTCCTACTGCTTTGCCCTCAAGTCGTCGTCCGTTTAGGCTCCTTTCTTTCTCTCGCACCTCACGTCCAGTCCAGCAGCAGACCCTGCTGGGCCTGCCTCTACAGCACGCTCAGTGCATGGCAGCACTGTCCCCAGTGGGCTTATTACAGGAGCCTCCTTTGGCCTCCCTGCCCTGACTTTGTCCCAACCGTGGAGTGGAATGGTCCTTTTAAAATTGCAGATCAAATGATGTCTCATTCTCAAAACTCAGCAAGGGCTTCTCACCTCACTGTAAAAATCCAAGTCCTTTTCATGTCCTGAGACCCTGCAGTCTCTGCCCCACACCCCCTTCTCTCACTTCATGCCTTACAGTCTCTTCCCCTTACTTTCTCCATTCCAGCCACTCTGGCCTCCTTTCTGTTCTTCCAACCTTCTGCCCAGGGCCTTTACACTTGCTGTCTCCTCTGCCTAGAGAGTGTTTCTCCAGAAACCCACTGGACTCATGCTTCACCCGCTTTGAGTTTCTGCTTAAACTTTGCTTTCTCAGTGAAGTTTTCTCCAACAATCCTATATAAAACAGCATCCTCCCTCCCAGCTCCCCTGTCTTCCATACTTTGGATTATTTTTTCCATGGCCCCTATCACCACCAGACATTCTATGTATTTATGTTTTTAATTGTTTATTTTCTGTCTTTTCTAACATGGATGGAAGTTCCATGAAAACAAGAGCTTTGTTAACTGCTTTAGTCCTGCACCTGGAAAGGTAGCTGGGCATAGAAAATGTGCCATAAACATTTGTGGAGGGACGGAAGGAATGAAGGGCAGGAGAGAGGGAGGAACATCCCATCTCCTGAACTCTCCTGTTGAAATCTGAGAACCTCTGGGGGGCGTAAATGACTCACTGATCATTGGTCACCTTCATGAGACCTGGAATGTGTCACCCCCACCTTGGTCAGCTCGAGAGTCTGCCTAAAGAGCAACTTGGGTGAGGGATGTAGGGGGCAAAAGGGACGGAGTGTTTGGATACACAGGGACAGCGACACACCCTGGCCTCCTGCACAGAAGATGGCACGAGGGGTTGAGAGATACGAACATTGCCACGTGGGTGGGATGTGCTGAAGGAAATTCAGCCTGCTGCACAGTTTTGTCTAGGGCCAATTTGCTGCAAACCAGAGTCTGAATAGTCACCACGATATTCTATACTCTCTCCTCTGCATTCCTGTTCCAGCACGACGATCCCATCAGCTTACGTTCGTACATATGGAATTCGAGGGAGGCTGGAGATAAAGTTGAGAACTTAGATGGAATGCTCTGTCAGGTAGACAGTAAACCTTGACACTCATAATGTTCACCAAGTTCTAGACTCCTTGAAACTGGCTTACAGAGTGACTCAGTGGCTTAACTTAGTTGTGAAATGTCATTGCGGGAGAGATAAGAAATGTCCACTGGCCTGCTGCCATTGGGTGCAGATCGGGGCAGGCAGGGATCCCACGTTTTGGAGCCCCTTTAGGATGGGCACCTCAGCTCTGCAAGATGAGGATGGTCTGACAGAGGCTAGGAACAGATCCTTGGTTAACCAAGGTGCTCGGGAATGGGACATTCTTGTCCAGTGAATTTTCTGGTTAAGTTTGCATTAATCAGAAACACATTTTTGATTCAACACTTGTTAAAAATCTCTCATAAATTTATCGATCCATTTCCTGCCTTGGTCAGTGTGTTCCTGGGACGTTGGGTGGGTTCTTAGGTGCACTGGCCCCTGGGGGCACTGTGCCTGCTGGAACGGCATCTCTCTGACGAGCATCAGCCTTCTGCAGCCTGGCCTGTGATGTTAGGTGAATGCATCTTCTCATCTTTTGTACTGTCACTGCAACAATACAGACGACTTAAATTTGGTGGATTTATGTTAAGACTTAGTAAACGGCAGAGTATTGTTTAGCATACTTTTTAGTCTATCTTATTTTTTCATGTATTTTATTGATTTTCTATTTAAAGTATGTTCTTGACATTTTTTTAAAAACTTTTCTTTCTTTCTTTCTTTCTTTCTTTATTTATTTATTGGGGAAGATTAGCCCTGAGCTAACATCTGCCACCAATTCTCCTCTTTTTTGCTGAGAAAGATTGGCCCTGAGCCACCATCTGTGCCCATCTTCATCTACTTTATATGTGGGTGCCCCCACAATATAGTTTGGTAAGTGGTGCTTAGGTCCATGGCCAGGATCTAAACTGGCCTACTCCAGGCCACCAAAGCAGAGTGTGTGAACTTAACCACTACACCACTAGGCCCGTCCCTATTCTTGATATTTTTAATGAAAAATTTTTGCTCAGAGTAACTGAGACCCAAAAATTATACAGTAAGACTTTTTTCCAAAAGACATAATTTGAGTTTATCTTTTTAAAAAATCTGTAAATTAATTGGGTTGCCCTCATTGGGACTAATGCGCATGCACGCGCGCACACACACACACACAGACATACACACAGATGCATCAAAATGTTTTAGAAGCCAGAGAGACGTGACTTCTGGATAGTACAAGCAAAGTTAATGTATGAGACAGACCAACCACTGAGACCCTATAAGGAGATCAAATAACAGCACATTGCAAGTCATTTCTCCTTCCTCCTAAAACAGACAAGTGTTTGGGCTGACGTGCTATTCAAACTGTCACTTATTACCCTATTTGGAAGCAAATGTCTTTCCTGAATTCAACCAAACAACTTCCAAACTTTTATGACATAATCTACTTGTAAACTACTACCTATATTTTACCCTTAGAAATTAACAATTAAATTGATATAAACTTAAGATTGGACAAATGTCGCTATAAAGCTCTTAAAACATAAAACTTTACCTTTGCTAAAAAGGTAAAAATCTCTTAGTATTTTTATCTCTAATGAGGATACTCCAAGAGGACTATGCCTTTAATTCTCTATGCTTCTTCAGGGTGATACTTACTCCCAGGTTCTGAACACAATGGGTGCCAATACTAGTTGATGAAATGCATAGTGAGTAGAAGGATGGATGGATGGGTGGGTGTGTGGATGGGTGGAGTCTGGGGTCTGATGTTAATAACTGAGGTTCACACTGTTGAAAACGTAGGTTAGTACTTTGGCAAAGAACTGTCTCACAATGCATAATCTTAAATTGAATGTTGAGCACACGGGGAGGCAGTAGCCCACACAGCTATGCATTTTAAGGGGCTCACTCTGTGTTCCTTGCTTTTGCTTGAGGATTGCAGTGAGCTGTGGCCAGAGCTTATCATTGAAAAATCAAGCATTTGTGTTTACAGTGGATTGGAAGGAATGAAAGGCAACAGAGGGCTAAAATGATTCTACATCACCTCATTATCATGAAGATAGTTACAATTTATCAGGCACTTATGGCAGCCTGGCACTGGATAAGTGATTCACAGACACATCTCATGTGTCCCTGTGGTACAAATAAGGAAACTGAGGAATAATGAGATTAAAGAACTTGCCCAAGACCACCTACTGGGAGTGCTGGAGGCGAGACTGGAGTCCAGAATGCATGTTGGACCCCAAAATCCGTGCTGGTAGCTCCTCAGCCCTCGGCTTCCTGGAGCATGTTTGAGGTACCGCAAAGCACTCTTTCTTCCAAGTGGCAACAGTGCATTCCCACCAGAAAGTAGTCAACTTTTCTGCATGTGAATCCAGTGCAGTGGCCCCAAGGACATGGCACCATGAGGACTGACATTGTGACTGATAAGAACTTTAAATATGCACTTGGAAACCAAAGTCTTAACCACAACTCTGACAAAAGAAAGGGGCAAACCCCCTGCAGTTTCTAGAGTTATTTGGCCTGAGAAAGCTGATGAGTAGCCGCGGCCCCTGGCAGTGGGGTTCATGGCCAGCATCAGGGCATGCCTGTGATGACAGGTCCAGGCAGGGATCAGACACGGCCTGGCACTGTCATCCTTGCTGGCTGTGGTGGACGAAGGCCTCTTGCTTGCTCTGCTTCCTCCCTTCCTGGCCAGCCACAGCGCCTGCTCAGTTTCTCAAGGTCAGGCACCTGCTGGTCCTAAAACTCTGTCTCCCAGCATCATTCTGTCCCTGTGTGCATACAAATAGTCAGATTCTGCATACAGTGAGTGTGGTGCCCCTTAGGACATGATTCCTAGCTGGGTGATTTTTCATTCTCACTGTGCTGAAAGTGGAGGCTTGCTGTGCTCATGGTTCGTGGAGTGGATTCGGGAAACGTGGGTTATTATGGACTCCCTTCTTTCTGGAAGCACTTTTTCAGAGTGGATGCTTGGTGTCTTTGTCAGTTGGAGGGCAAGTAAGCACCGTTTTGTAGAGAGCAGCAGCCCTGAGGTGGCTCTTCACTGTGCTATATGTGACGTGTAAATAGCAGTGCCGCCACCGCTGTTGGAAACAGGCTCCACACGAGAAGTAGCACAAGAAACTCCAGCTGATGCTCTAACACGCCGTGAGAGGGCATGGAATAGGCTCTGTAGCATTTTGGTGATGTAGGTGAGGTGCCAATGGGGGCATAGCTTCCAGTGTCATTTTCTCATCTTTCTCTTGACGTTTTCCTGCTCATCTTTTTTCCTAGCAATGCAGTAGCCACTCTGGGTTGAAAACCTCAACACACATGTACACACATGCACACTCACGTGCACACTCATGCGTGCACACACTCATGCACATGCACACACACAGGCACTACCACCTTTTCATCCCCCCCCCAAGAGACATGAGGGCCTTGCCAAAAAACATAACATGAGACTTAATTCCAAACATAACCCCCAAACGCGCCACTTTAACTTTTCCATAACTACAGTGGTCTCGCTGTGTTCAGGTGGAGTCAGTGGGTTTTTGTAATTCACTGTTAAAGTTTTGGCCACAGTAGTGCAGCTAGTGGGGTGAGCGGTGGGCCACTGCAGCCTGTTGGCTCTGGAAGGCAGATCCTCGTGGGATCCGCTGTTCCTGGGCTGGTGTGTGAAGAATCCTCTTTTTGGTAGAGCAAAGGTATGTGCTGACTTTAAGTGCTGATTGCTGTATGACATCCGGAAGCGTGGGAGCAGGTCCCTGTGTCACTCACAAACACGTTTGAAGTCACTGACACTGCCCCAAGGTGGCCTCTGCTCATGCCATCCTTCCTGGGGCCTCCCTGCCCCAGCTCACCTGAAATTAGAATGGTGGAGCCAACGAACCTGCTGTCAGATTGGTCAGTGTTCTAAAGAAAGCATTTTTTCCCTTAAGAATGATCATTTTAGCCTGGCTTTATCTGTCTCCTTCCCTCAGTGTAATAAGTATGTAGGGGTCTAGTGCTCACTGTAGGGGTTGCAGCGGCCAGCTCCTCTGGGTGCAGCTCAGTCTTCTGGGCTGGGTGTGTTGAGGGTGTGGCCTTGCCTCTCACTGGAGCCTGGTGACTTTGGGATAGCAGTGTCCGACATGAAGTGGCCCCTTCCCCAGGTGTCACTTTGGTTGCACTGCTGACTCTCCCATCATGACCTCAGGCCTACGATCTGCTCCCTCAGGGCTGTTGGATGCTCAAGGGAGGTGGACGCTGCAGTTTGCTGGGATTGCCTGATGGAGCAGGACCTTTACAGAATCCACTGCAGACCGGTGCCTGTGCCATCCACGTTTCCTGATACAGCTCCTTATTTCCATTTTCTTTGACATGAGTGAGTCCTGTGTGGTTGGCATTGGATCTATGGAGGTGGACGGTCAAGATAAGCCCTTGCTTAGATGATAAGCACGAGGAAAGAAAAGTGTTTTGGTCAGAGTAGATTGCCGTGAAACAGAAATGAAGATGTTACACTCAGCTTGTTGTTCACTGACTCAGTTATAGGTTCGAGGTTGTTCCTTCTGATTTTGATTTTTTTTTTTCTGAGAAAGATTCACCCTGAGCTAACATCTGTTACCAGTTTTCTTCTTTTTGTATGTGAGTCGCTACCACAGCATGGCCACTAACAAGTGGTGTAGGTCTGCGCCCAGGAACCAAACCCAGGCCGCTGAAGCGGAGCATCCTGAACTTAACCACTAGGCCACGGGGCTGAAAGCTACAATGAACAGTGGCTTTTTCAAAACAGCAACAATGGCTATGGCATGTGCACACCTTCAATTCCAAAGCACATCTTTTATCTTTTCTATGAAACAGCCTGTGCCTTATGTCAGCCCAGAAAGAGCAGGAATCTGGTATTGTTTATGTGGGATTGCTCATAAGCAATCCCCCTTTGGCTCCTGTCATCTGTAGGAAAGAGTGACTGTTCTGTGCTTGTCTATTTTTAAGCGTATTTTTGTTTACAAGGAAGTGAGAAATATTTTTCCAACTTCATTGCTGGAAGTTATTTTTTAAAGCAAGTGTTCAGTCTCTGAACATTTGGGAGGGCTGCTGCATGGGGCCTGATGGACTCTGGGGACACAGAGGTGGGAAGTGCATTCTCCCCAGGGACTCAAGTCTGGAGGAGTGAGAGGGAAGCAGCCACCAATGTAGGCATTCACCTGCATTTCCTTCTACAGGAAGCTGTTTCAAAATCAGGTTTGGTTATTATTCTGGTGTGCTGAAGTCAATAGACCAGGAGACAATTATCATTGACAAGGTAGTTCCCCAAGAGGAGGGGGTGTGCCATGCCCTGCGGGGCTACACAGGGAAGCAGCAGGTGGTCAGGAGGCGGAGGGAGGGGAACCGTGGGCAGAGCAGGAGAGGCGGGGCCAGCAAGTTTAGGACTGGCTAGTGTGGATGATTCAGGCAGGCTCTGGGCCAAGGGGTTATTGCTGATTGTCTGATGCCTGACTCGGGGGTAATTAGGGTGGCAGATGGTGGCCCAGAGTGTGAGTGCCTCATAGAGGACAGGGTTGGAGTTGGGCTCTGGACTGGTTGGTGGGCATTTGAAAAGCAGTGTTTGCTGACTCTGGGACATGAGTAGCTCTAGTAGGGGCAGTCCCTCCCGGATCAGCGAGGCCCCAGATGTCGGAGCATCAGAAACACATGGTTAATACACAAGGCAAGGCCAGGGTGGTATAGTGACGTCCTCACTCTGTGGCTTCAGTGCTGCCCCCAAGGGGCCCTGCTGCTCCTGCAGGAGAACACGTCAGTGCAGGCGACAGCTCCAGTCCTGACCACAGAGGTCGGCTGCATACGCCACATTTAGTGTACACCCCACTTCGGAGGACACCACCGACTATCGACTATCATGCCAGCTTCAGGTCAGGCTGTGTTTCAGAAACAACTGTAGTGGAGACTGTTAAGAATTTTAAATCCAGAAGGGGTCTCTGTGGTCAACAGGAAGTCTGATGGAATACGTCCTCCAATAGTAAAATCAGAAAATTATTGCAGTGACTCTTCCTTGGCAAGAGAGAGACTGTGGGGAGAAGGTGGGCATGGCAGAGAATGTTCAGGAATGGAAACAGAGCACTTTAACGTTTCCTTATGTCAATGTGGCAAGACTGCCCCTGAAAAAGATGAGCTTCAGTTAGTAGGTAAAAGTGGACATTTTCTTTCACTCAAAGAGCTCATAATAGGCTCTAATTGCTTATCTTTGAAAAATCGGTAAGGTCTGGGTAACCCAAAACACTGTCTTCTGTCATGCTTTTGCAGTGTGTACAAAGCTCGTTTTGACCAGGTGACGCTGCCTGCTGTGTCAGTCAGCGCTGACTGGGAAGTAGAGCCCTGGCTGTGTGGGGACCCGTGGCAGAGTGGAGGGTGATCTCAGGTCAGCGGTGAGCTTGGGAAAGCTGTGTGGAAGGAGCCTGGTTAGTGCCATCGGCGTTCCCTGGGTCCTCTTAGTGCAGCGTGGGGTGGCCTTGGAGTTGCCCCAGAGAGCGTATTCCTTCTGTGTGCTGTGTATCAACAGGGAGTGCTGGCGGCAAGTGCCTGGTACTGTGGTTGTTGGTGTCTGGAACTTTCTCTCACCTGCTGGTGGGGACGAGAGGGAGAAAAGCTGCTGGGAATTGTGTTTGTGGCTCTAGTTCAGCAACAAAAGAGGGAAAGTTGAAAAAACATAAAAAGCCTAAATTTCTTAATTTGTAAGAAGCAGACACTAATCCCCACCCTGCTTGGTTTAGAGGATTGCTGCGTAAGGCTGCAGGAGTGTCGGCCCGAAGTCCCCGTTCTGGTGTCGTGGGGCAGGCAGGGCACGAGACCAGCCGTCCTGCGTAGAGCTGCGCCGAGGGTCAGAGTCTCAGCATTGCAGACTGAAGGAAAGGAAGTCCAGGCTCCCTCCTACTTCAGAGATGGGACTGCATCACATTGATCACTGTTCTTGAGGGCGATTTACATATAGGGAGATGTACGGATCCTAAGTGTACAAATTAGTGAGTTTTGACATGTGCACACATGCAACTCACACCCCACCAGTACTCAGACTACCCCACTCGGTCCCACACCCGCTGTCACTGCTCTGACTGCCCTCCCCAGAGAGGCTGCGCCTGGTTCGCCCTCGGCTTCCTATCAATAGAATCATGTGTATTCTTTAGTGCCTGACTTCTTTACCCAGCATAATCCTTCGTGGGTTCGCCCCTATTTTTGCGTGTATTGGTAGCTCATTATTGCTTATGTGGATGAACAACAGATTGTTCATCCTTTCTCCTGTTGGTGGACATTTGGACTTTTAGAGTGTTTTTGTTTACTATGCATGTTCGTATAGAAATCTTTTGTAGACATAGGTTTTCATTTCTCCAAGGTCAACATCAAAGAGCCCGCTTTCTGGGTAACATGGAAGGTGCATATTCACCTTTATAAGGAATTGCCTGTTTTCCCAAGAGTTGTAAAATTTTACATCCCCACCAGAAGTGTATGAAAGTCTCTGTTGTTCCATATCCTCTCCAGAATTTGTTCTCAGTCTTTTTAATGTAGTCATTTTAGTGGGCATGAAATATGCCTAAGGTAGTTTTAATTAGCCTTTCAATGATTACTAATGATATTGAGCATTTTTTCATGTGCTTATTGGCCATTTGTATATTTTCTTTAATGAAGTTTCTGTTGAACTATTTTGCCTGTTTTTATTGGAGTGTTTTCCTTTTTATTGTTGATTATTGTTGTCGGAGTTTATACCTATATATTCTGGATAAAAGTCTTATGTCAGAGGTTTTTGTTCTATCGCCTTTTAAAAAAATACTTATCTTTCTCCATTGAAATGCATTTGAGTTGAGGGCCTTTGTCGAAAGTAGTCTACTTAGAATTATTATCTTAGTACCCCATGTAAAACGTGGATAAACCCTACAATGGCGTGATCCCACTTGCAACGCTGTCCTCTGTGTCATGTAGCTTACATCTACATGTATTTTATAAACCCTACATTAAATGTTATTAATTTTTCCTCTCTAACAATCAGTTGTCTTTTAGAGGAGCTATGAGGAGAAAAATGATGGTCTTTTCCATGTACTCACGTATTTACCCTTCCAGGAGCTTCTCAACACTTCCTGTAGCTCTGGGGTTCCATCTGCTCTCGTTTCTCCTAGTGTTTCTTGTAGCCTAGGTCTGCTGGTGACGGATTGTCTTAGCTCTTTTTCTATAATATGAAAACGTCTTTCACTCTCATCTTTGAAAGATATCTTCACTGGATACAGACTTCTGAATTATATGTTTTTTCTTTTTTTCCCCCCCTTTTTCTGGGAGGGGTGAGGAGGATTAGTTCTGAGCCAACACCTGTTGCCAGTCTTCCTCTATTTTGTATGTGGGATGCCACCAAAGCATGGCTTGTTGAGGGGTCTCTAAGTCCATGCCTGGGATCCGAACCTGCAAACCCTGGGCCGCCAAAGCTGAGTGCACAAACTTAACCACTATCCCACCAGGTGGTCTCCGTTTTTTCTTTTAACACTTCAAATATGTCATTTGTATGTATACTATCAAATGTATAGTTACATATATTATATCAAATATGTTATTTTTACAAGACGTTCGTTATATCTCGTGACCTCCATTTTTTAAGAAGTCAGCCACTACCTGTATCATTTCACACTACATGTGATGTGTCTTTTACCTCTGGCTGCTTTTAAGATACCTTCTCTACCTCTGGTTTTCTATGAACTGAAGGAATTTGACTATGAGATGCCATTGTGTGGTTCTCTTCGTATTTATTCTTCTTGGGGTTTACTGAGTGCCATCAATCCCTAAGTTAATGCTCTTCACCAATTTTGGGAAACTTGTGGAGGTTTTTTTTTTTCAGTTTTTCACTCTGATTCTTTCTCCTTTCCTTCTTGGACTCCAATTACAGTATGTCATGCCTGATGCCGTCCCACACCTTACTGAAGTTCTGTTCAGCCTTCTTCAATCTTTTTCACTCTGTTCTTCAGATAATAATAATTTCTATTATCTGTCTTCATAGTTCTCCTTTATCCAATGTGCTGTTAAGGCCATCCAGTAAGTTTTAAATTTAAAATTCTGTACTCTTCAGTTATAGAATTTTCATTTGGTTCTTTTTTTTATTCCCATTTCTCTGCTCACTTTGCTGATGTTGCCCATTATGCCTGTATTTGTGTAGCTCCTTTAAGGTCCTTCTCTCCTCATGCCGATGTTGACTACTTTTCTCTTTATTCAATCTGCGTTTGTTTCCCTCTAGAAGCACTAATTCAGAGCCTCCTGAAGGACCTGAGGAGGCATCAGGTTGACATGGCGAGTCTGAGCCCCCTGGACCCCGAGGAGATGGCCCGTGTGATTGCTAATGCCATGCAAGGTGTGGGTACAGAAGGGGAGCGGGAAGAGGCCGGGATGGGAGTCGGAGGAGAACCGGGAGAGCAGGTGGACAGCCCCGAGGCAGGGCTCCACGAAGCCCGCAAGGTCGGAGATGTGCGAGGTGAGCCTCCCAGCTCCTGGGCCCCTGTGTTTGTGGTAGATGTCGGGGGAGGCCGCAGGTCTGCGGAGAGATGGCCCACTTTCCAGGCTGAAATGTGTTCTTTCCGCTGGGGAGGTGGGATTTCTATTAATGATTTTTATCTGTTTGAACTTTTGCCTCTAAAAGCTTTCTTAACAGGCAAGCCTACCAGAGCAATTATGTTGAAAGGCAAATTGCTCTCTGTGAGATGTAATTCCTGTGTGCTGAGGTTCAGAGTTAGAAAAAGATGGGAGTGATAGAGTTTTTGTTTGGATTGTGCTGGTGAATATAGTCAAATATTTGAATCATAAAGTAAAAGGGGTTTATTTGAATGCCTGCTTGAGGCTCCCATTCACCCTCTGAGGCTGCTCCAGGGAGAGAGCAGAGATCCCCCACAACACATGCACACACACACACACACACACACACACACACACACGCACGCACATGCATGCATGTGCCCACGCAACACACATGCAGCAGCCGGAACCCTTGAGCAGAGGGCCGAGCAGGACAGCTCGATCTCCCCCAACGACTGCCTTCGCCAGGCCTGATGACTTTGCAGAGCCCCTGGAGCTACATTAAAGCATCTAGCTCAGTGCTGCACACAGAGGGCACACAGACAACACACCGGGAAGACACCTGTCTCCTTCCTCTGTGGACGGGACAAAGGTTAGCTTGGAAGCTAGAAGCATGGCTTGATGTATAGGATGCAGGAAAAGATGCTGAAACTCCACCAGGGCAAGGCATTATGTTAAACAATTGTTAATTAAAAGGATTGATACCTATCCTGAGGGCTAGGAGGGATCCAGAAGGTGTCAGGTACACCCAGGAGCAATTGTTTGGCCTTCAGAAGTGAGTTATGCACTGTTGGACATTGCAGGCAGGATATTTATTTAGAGAAACGACTACCACAGGAAAATAATGAATTCTGAAGACATCTTAACTTAAGATGGTTTAGGTTAGATGCTTCACTGTACTTTTTTGTAACTATTAACTGCTCCTGGCACAATGGATTTTTCTTGCTGTGAGCTCACACTAAGGGTAATACACAGATCCATGGAACTGGTCATGTAATTAACCAGTGACTTCACATCTGACATTTAGCTGGCACCCCCTCCTCTTTCATGAAGTTTATAGAGCACTCTTATTGTACTACAAGCAGAGAAGGTTTATTTATAGTAGAAATTAGGCCAACATCATTAGGACTAGTCTTCAGTAAAGAAGGGTTCTATGTGGTTGTCTTTTTACACACTGTGACACTTTGTGATGACCTTCTCGACAAGGATTTTGATAATGCTCATGTCTTTCACAGATAACAGAGTACAAGACGATGATGATAGAGTTTATGAAGAGGTAAGATGGAATGTCATTGCAGGTTTGGTTCACATTAAACTCAGAGCTGTATTGATAATCTGTTTATGTCTTGGGAATGTTTATAAAATACAAAGTTCTTTTTTTCCAGAAAAGGCTGGAGAAACCCTCAAAATCCCCAAATTGAGAAAAGTATAAAGAATACATACAAAATGGTGTATATTTAGATTTTGTTTTGTTGTTTGTGCCATCATTCAATTCCGACTCCTAGCGCCCCCATGCACAGCAGAGCGGAACCCTGCCCTGTCTGTCTGCGTCATCTTCTCACCTTCCAGCACTGCCTCAGACAATGCTCTGCTGCTAATCATAGGGTTTTCATGGCTGTTTTTCTGAGGTAGGTGGCCAGGTCCTTCTTCTTAGTCTGTCTAGTCTGGAAGCTCTGCTGAAACCTGTCCACCATGAGTGACCCTGCTGGTGCTTGAAATACTGGTGGCAGAGCTTTCAGCATCACAGCAACATAGAGCTGGCACAGTATGACAAGTGACAGCTGGGTGGTGTGGTTCCCTGACCAGCACAGGTACCTGGGCCATAGCAAGAGCACCGGATCTTAACCACTAGACCACCAGGGCTGGCTATATTTAGATACATACTAATATCTATGTTCAGATTATATACTAATATTTATCTTTTGTATAAATATGAAAATATGGTTAATACAAAGAAGAAAATGAGTATTCCTTAGAATTTCCCCACCCAGGGATATGGAATGATAACATTGCATGAAAACATCACATGCCCACTAAATATGCTTGACATCGTCCTGTGTGTGCTGATTTTTGAGGTTCACATAACAGGGACGTTGACAGGCTCTAGATCATTTAGACCTGCACTGTTCGAAGTGGTAGCCATTAGCCATCTGTGGCTATTTGAACTTGAATTTAAATTCATTAAAATAAAGTAAATAAAAAATTCAGTTCCTCAGCTGTACTAGCCACATTTCAAGTGTTCCTTAGTAACCTCTGGGTTGGATGGCCCCGATATGGAACATTTCCATCATTGCAAAAGATTCCATCAGACAGCACTGGTTGAGAAGGCAGTTTGAAAAAAGGCTTAGTCACAGATAACACCCACTCGCTGAGTGGTTTGTTGGTTTTTCCTATTACAGAACCTCTGCTCATTATCATTAGTACAAGTCTTAGGGATGCAGAAAATCAGTTCATAAGCAATGACAATGACATTATGTGATTCCACGAAATTCTAATTTGTGGAGTGGAAAAAAAAAAATTTGGTTAGTACTTCTCTTGTCAGTTTGTCTTAGTGGTTTTCTGTTCAATGCTTGTTAACAAAGAGTGGAAGAAAACATCAGCAATTCTTTTAAATGTCCATCAAAAATGGTGGGATATTCTATCTGAGCTGAGGAGGGAGAAGTGGGGTTTAAGAAACACATTTCCTCATTGGGAAGTGGAGGGTAGGAGATGGGCAGTGGCTGAGCGTGGCTGGACGCCAGGCTGTAGGGTCTCCATGTGGCACACAGTTCAGCCAGATTCCTGAACCTGCCCTATGTGGAGACCCCTAGGGCTTTTATATTACAAAGTTTTCATCCCAGATGAGTTGAATTTTGATTCATTTCTCTGTTACTTGGGGTACATTTTCAAGCAATTTTTTCCAAAAGGGTATTTGAGTGTCATATTCTCTGAGTCCTTATTTATTCAATAACATCCGTTTCTTCCTCACACCAGGAAGTGTGAGGAAGTTTAAGTGAGAACACTATTCTCTTTCCTTCACAAGCCTGAGGACATTTTCCATCCATATTTGGTAACTGAAATGCTATGACTGTCATCATTCAGGATCCAAATTTGACCAAATGTTTTCATCAAACTCTAGTTTTCTTTAAATAATTCCAAAGCACAAAAGGAAAAGTTATGAATAATTTTTAGTCGAAAAGGAAATAATTAATTTTCTTTATTATCCTCCCTAATTTTCTAAATACATGTGTTTTGGTGAAGTGAGTTGTAAAGTAAGTCCAGATTTCCTGTTTCTGTCTAAGATAGTATTGGAAATGTGGTTTCCTAGTAAAGAAAATAAATGCCTCACTGATGAGCATGGAACTTTTGCTCACGTGTTCAGGTGTCCTTGGCATGCTCTGCTTTGTGAGGCACCAGCAGCAGGAGCGGCCATTTGTTTTCTTAAGAAGTGGTGCTGGGTGTCTGCGAGGCTGATGCGGCCCAGGGATGGCATCTTTGACATCAGTTAGATCTGCGTTAAGATTCAGGATCTGCCAGTCACTACCCCTGTGAACTTGTGCAAATTATTAATCTCTATAAACTCCAGAGTCTACAAATTAGAGATAAAACTAGTAAGGAACTCATGGGTTGGGGTAATTAAATGAGAATTTTCACAGAGCACTGAGCACAGTGTCTGATATATAATCAACACTGAGTGTTGTAAGGTAATATTCAGCAGGCAGGCTGTCAATTAAGTGGTTCTAAGGACCCTCTTGTCTAGGAAACAGGGATCAGGAAGGGGTGAGTATTGGCATGTGAAGATCAAAGATCCCCTAGATGTTGTTGGGATGTGATTGTCCCTGTGACTGCTCAGTCCTGGAGCCTCAATTTCTCTGTGAAATGGGGGAGGTATGACCGTTCCTGACTCACAGGGTTATCATGAGGACTCGGTGAGTTCATGCATATGAGCATCTAGTACTGAGTGCTTGTGCGTTGTGAGAACTCAGTAAATACAAATAATCATTATTGTTGTTATTCTTAGGTGTTCATTGTTTCTAGAGGAGTAGGATGGGGTCTCAGAATCACATGGGCTATTTTTTAAAATCTAGATGCCAAAGACCTACACTTAGGGTACAAAATCAGATTCTTCAGGAAGGTGTGTGTGTATGTTTCTGACCGAGACAGGCAGACAGAGACAGAGAGACAACGCACTGTTAAGTGATTCTATACATAGTGCCTTCATCCTCCAATTTGTTGAAAATTTCTCCTCTAGGTATGATTCTAAATACAGGCTGTAGAAGCTTTGCCTTCATCAACTGTTTTGTTTCATGTTACTGTTATCTGATGTGGATGACTTTGTCACAGATGGCCCTTCCATCATGCAAGTTGACAGTCTTTCTCCCAGACATCACCTCACATGAGTTTCCTTTCTGCTAGGTCAATCGTTTGAGCCTCACACTTGGGGACCTCCTGCAGGATCCTGGGTCTCAGTTCTTGCCTGGAGCTCCCCCTCTTGTGGAGTCCTTCAAAACAGAGATCAAGAAATCAGAGGACCCTGGGGCCTCCCTGTCTTCAGAGGAGGAGAGTGCTGGGGTGGAGAACGTAAGGAGTCAGACCTACGTGAAAGAGCTCTTGGAGAGGCCCCAGGTCGACGGGTTTGGGGAGTTCCAACGCCAGATTCCAGGGGCCTGGAAGGAGGACCGGCGCCTCGAAGCAGGAGCTCAGGAACGCTCAGGTGAAGGCCTGGAACTGGAAGTCCAACCTTCTGAGGAGTCCGGCTACATTGTGACGGAGACCGAGTGAGTAGGGGCTTCGGCTTTTCCCTCCTGGTGGCTGAGGTCCATAAGCCTCACTGGAGTGAGGAAATGCTGTTACTTTTGCCTGTGTTCACCTGGGGACATGAGGGAAGACATCCCTGCTATTGCAGGTGTCGGGGGCAGCCAGGAGCCAGCCCGGGCCTCTCAGCCAGTGTCCTGAACTGGGAAACTGAGTGTGAGGACAATTCTCCACAAAACATCCCAAACCAAGCCCTTCCTAGCTCCTGGGTCCTGGCCTCGCCGCTGCTGGTCAGACCATGGGGCATGCTGAAGCAGGCCTGTTTTCGGGGTTGGGGGAGGCGGTAGGGGCTGGAGGAGCAAAGCCTGGGCGGGCTCTGGGGTTCCCAGGAGGAGTAGGTGGGACGTGGGTCTGCACTGAATGCTGGCTCTGTGCCTGTTAAAACTCCAAAGCTGTGTCTATTTCTCACCGAAGTGGTCCAGGTATCAGGATGGGAGTCATCCTTCAGAGGGAAGAGCATGCCTCACAGCAGCAGAGTATGCTGTCCTCACTCTCACTGTGATCTGAATGTGACAAGGGGCAGAATTCAAACAGCACGTACCTGGCAGGCGACAAGCGGGAGGCCCCATTGTTCAGGTCATCTCACTAATGAATCTGACATTACAAAGCACCATGCTTTGTAAAAATGTTGTGTTTTCTTCGAGTAATGGAATTGGTGTTTCCAAAGGAAAAACATATCTGGCTGGCTGCACAGACACATGTGCGTGTGTGTGGCAGCTGTGTGTACACCCATATCTGTATATAATTTTGCTCTTGCGTTGTATTGCACACTTGTTCAGGTGTTTCTTCATTAATTCAGAAGTCGATCGTCTTTCGGTGATCACAGTGGGGAAGGGGCTGCGTCAAAGCCAGAATCGATCTCTCCTGCTGATTCTGCAGAGTTCACACCTCCTGACAAAATTCAATCCACAGCGTGTGCAAGTTGTTGCTACACTGCAAATAGCAAATTTCATTAGTGAGAAGTAGTTGCATACCACAGTCGGGCAGAAAATATTTGATTTTGAGCTCAAACTACAGACCATCTGTTAAAATCAGATTGAAATTTAAGACTCCTTTCAGCTGTAGAGGATATTCTCACCTGTGTCTTTAGAGAAATCCTCAGCAGCAGACACTTGAAGCTTGCACCAAATATTGACTCAGTTTCCTCGAGGACTTTTTTTTTTTTAATATTTTATTTTTCCTTTTTCTCCCAAAGCCCCCCAGTACATAGTTGTATATTTTTAGCTGTGGGTCCTTCTAGTTGTGGCATGTGGGATGCCGCCTCAGCCTGGCTTGGTGAGTGGTGCCATGTCTGTGCCCAGGATCCGAACTAGTGAAACGCTGGGCCACCGAAGCAGAGCGCACAAACTTAACCACTTGGCCACGGGGCCAGCCCCTCGAGGTCCTCTTTTTGAGATGTGTCTGCCCCTTTCTGACTTCTTCACCTAGATGGTGTGCTCCATGTGTTTGTCTCTGACCTCATGGTCCTTTTCTTAGAATTGGAACTCCTAGTGGGTATGTGTCTTTAGAATCATGCCTTACAGAGAATGGCAGAGAGGAGCTTGAGCAGTCTGTCCTGCTGAGGGCACAGCTCTGTGCTATTAAAGCGAAGGTGAGATTCGTGATGCAGACCATTGTACCAACCTGTTCCTTACTGTAAATCATCAAAAACGCTGTGTTGTGGATTTTTCCCTTCCTTGGGAAACATTGCTATGCTGTGTGTGTGTATGTGTGTTTATATGTGTGTTGTGCATATACGTGTTGTGTATGTGTGTTATATGTATGTGGGCATGCGTGTATGTATGTTGTGTGAATGCATGTGTTGTATTGTAGTCTGCATGTATCTCTGTAATATCTGTGTATATGCCTGCATGTGTATATGTGTTCATGTGCATATGTGTCCACATGTATATGTGTGTTATATGTGTTCATGTGTTGTATGCGTATATGTCTGCGTGTGTATATGTGTTCAAGTGTATGTATGTGAATGTGTGCCTGAGCGAACATCTGCACGTGTATGTGTGTTCGTGTGTATGTTTTCATGTATGTGCACACACATGTGTTCATATGCATGCATGTGTGTGCATGTGTATATGTCTGAACATGTGTGTATGCATGTGCATGTGTGTATATGTATGCGTATGTGGGTATATGTATGTGAGTTTGTGTGTGTGTGTGTGTGTGTGATTACCCATGGTTCCTGCACTGCACAGCTCCTTTGGAGCCTTCTTTCTCCCTCCAGGATGTCATTGTCATCATGTCCCGATACCCAAGGGCTTGTTCCAGCATGAGGCAAGGGCGCTTGTAGGGAGATGCTGGCTGCTCCCTCTTCTGGGATCCTGGGGCTCAGCTGCAACACCAGGAGGATGAGCACCTCCATGGAAGTGCTGGGAAGAGAATTCTGCTCATTCGAAAGACTCATGTGAAGGCACCTTGTGCTGATGGGGGCAGCCGAGGATGGTGCAGTTTGTCTGGGAACCTCGAGGGCAGGACACTCCATATTGACCATTCTCTGCATTGGGGCCCATCTGTGGAGGAAACTGACCGTTTGTTGTGAGTGGTCGAGGAGAGACTGTCCACTTGGACATCTCCTCGTGCTCTGGTTAACTTCCCAGGAGAGAAGGAAGCCATTACCAGGGTGGGTGTTCTTTGCGTTCAGAGTTTGTTTTCCTGTGGAGCTTCCTGGCCGTCCTCTGGGACATGAGCTACTCCCTGTTGCAGTGAAGCTTACAGAATATCATTATCTTATCTTAGTGGCTTTCCCTTACTTTTCTCTTGCTGCTTCAATTGGATGAAAGATATATGGTGCAGATAATACAGCTTTATGTCAATAATTCTCACTGTTTGTCACAAGGCATAATGCACTAGAAGATAGATTGAGGTTTCTGCTTCTGTTGTCAGATTAATTGGTAATTTGGCATTCTCTGGGGCAAGTTTTCACCCGGTCTCAGCTTAAACCTTAATAGATCAGCTATTAATTGACAAGAATTCAATGCCATTCTTTAATAAAGAAAGATTTTTGTATATTTGGCTGTCCAATAAAAAGGCAAAGGAATGTGACTTGTAAGTCAGTGTTGTCATCGACGTGCGTTCTCTCTGTTGACGTTTAGGTGGGTGAGTAACAGGGCTTAGCTTTGCCAGCTCCACTGTCTCTTCTCCATTTTCTGATGGACAGGGTGTAGTTTAATCCTTCACCGTTTACATTTTCCTCCTCTTTACAAACTAGACAGATTATTCAAGACTGGATGAAGCATAGGACGGCCATCCCTGGTCCTCTAAGGATGATTTAAAAATGATTTCAAGGTAGGTTGACAGGAAGAGATCACAGGATGGAAGGGGAATTTGAAGCAAAAGGGGTTGTTTACCTCTCAGCAAAGAAGAAACTGCCATTTACGTCTGGTAAAGAAATACTCGAGGGACATGTGGCTGGACTGGTATGCCTCTCTTAACAAAAGAACTCCTGTGTTTGGGATGTGTTCCTGGGGATGGATCACCTGAGCCGACGAGAGGGACTCTGGAGAGGTAACCATGGTCATAAGCATGTGGAGGCCGAGAAGCAGAAGTGCAGCGAGTCTTGGATCTGATGCTGGCCACAAGCAGAGTCACATGGGATCCTCTGCCGCCATTGGGACAGGGCTGTCCCCACAGGTTGTGGGTGGCTGTGGACAAGGACGTAGGATGCATGGGTTGTTAGGAGCCCAGCAGTCCCTCGCTGGAAGCACTGGAACACCTGCCGATGGGTAAAGCGTTGATCTCCTTCTGATCTTTGCAGCCTTGGGTGGGTGAGGACAGCCCATTGGGAGGCCATCGGTCAGGGTGGGGATCCCATGCCAGTCCTGTGTCTTAGGCAGTTACTTTTCTCCCCGGGCTTGATTTCCTGTCTCTAAAGGGGCAGTGATGATAGTGTGTACCTTGAGGGGCTGTCAGGAAGAGCAAATGTGATGCAGGAAGAATGATAGCTGGGACACAGTTCAGTAAATAAATATTAGCCCAAGAGCAATAACCAAAGAGCACACAGCTCCTCCTGAAAGAGATGAGGAGTAAATGACCTTCCTCAGGGGAAGTCAGGGGACAAAGCTAGGGCAGGGGGGCACTGAGGTTTCAAGGTGAGGGTCGCTGGAAGTAGAGATGGGACAGCTTTGCTACCATCTCTGTGCCGCCTCTGATGCTGATCCACACATTCTGAAAAAAGACAGGTTGGGTGTCAATTTTCCTCCTTCAGTTTTTTCTTATGACAAAACTTCCTTTCCCCTTGGGTAAGCCAGTCAGTGAAACTACAGATGCCCTTTTACTCTCCTGATTAACATGCTCACTGGAGTGTGACCTGCCTCCCAAGCAGCTGTGAGGGCTCCCCTTCCAGTGGCACCACGCTTGGGAGTCAGTCAGAACGTCTGCTTAAGGAGATACGACCAGACTCAGCCTGAGCACGGCTCTACCTCCCTCCAGTGAAGAAGTTCAAGTTTTCGGGAATCAAAAGTCCAGAAGGGAGTTCAGAAGTAGAGTTCTCTGTTTGCCAAGGCCTCAGCAAGTAGGTACCAGGCCCAGAGCTTTGTGTGCCAGTAAGACCTGGCCTCTTCTGAGGACAGACCACCCTTCTCCTTCCTCTCGAAACTTCCTTCTGGGCCATCCAGGGGGTTGAGAATCAGGTGGCTGGAGCCTTTGGAGGTGGAGATTGCCCACACTCTTCCTGTCGCTCATTCTAAAGTGTAAGAACCCGTCTGCTCTGGAGTGACTTGCCTGTCTCCCCCGGGAGCCAGTGTGGCAGAAGAGGAAGGGGTGCCGTCCAACCTTAGCTCTCCCACCGCCTTCCGGAGACCCCGGCTGCCCCCTCAGCCCTCTGACCTTGGCAGGGGAGCCCCACCTCCCAGTGGTTGCTGGCAGACGGGCAGGGATGGGAGTGAGCCATCATGACACAGAAAAGGAGTGTGGGCCAGTGTGATGCACGATCTTTCCCACTTTTTCCTTCCTTTCAGAGAAAGGAAATCTTAAGATTGTTGTGGATGGACTCTGTGTATCTGTGCCAGTGCAGACTTTACTCTGCTCTGTTCTTGGACCGTCTCAGGCGAAGTGCTGTGACTTTTTGTTCAGAAAATATAGCTGCCACCTCTATCCGTCTTCTTTCCTGAATGTCCCTCCTAGGCCACTGTTCCTCTCCTCAGTTTGTCTTAAAAGAGTCTCTTTAGCATGATGGATTTATCATCGCTTAAGATTTTAGGTGGATGGGATACAGCCCCAATGAGTAAAAATGGCCATGGTTGCTTGTATATTAGAAAAATAATAAGAAAAAAGAAGCAAAAAGATTTCCCAAATTTAAACTCTTGATTGCTCGGTTGGTGGTTCTGGGGAGTGTCAATGAGAAGAGCGTGAACGGTGGCCTTCGAGCCCCAGATGGGGGCCCTGCCCTGCGTGTCTGCTTCCTATTGGCCTTTCTAGACTTGGGCCCCCTATAAAACTGAACAAATATTTATTCAGTGCCTGCTGTAATGAAGATACAGTAAAGCTTCCCAGAGAAGGAAAGAGATTCAAAGATAAACACAGTGTAATTTTTCCCTAAGGCAGTCAGACAGCTCCCGGGTTAACTTGGGGGATTGTTTGGGAATTCACATGAGGAAAGTATGTAAACGTACAGGCTGAGAGTCACAGAAATCTGAGGCGTCTGTTTTATTGATAGAGGGTGTAAATAGTTTTAGCTGAGTGGGTCCCCAGGCCCATGAATTAAGGAATCTCAGAATCCTGTATCATAACTTAAACCAAATTTTTATCTATAAACTTCTTGTCCTTGACCCCAGCTCTACTCTCCTTCCTTCTGTCAGTTGCAAAACTCCTCGGCCCAAACTCAGTAACTCCTCTCTGTCTGCCCTCTCCTCCTTGTTTCCTCCGTGTCACCAAAGGCCTTAGTGCTGCCTGGTGCCAGTGACCTTCTCAGTCAACCCCTGCTTCACCTTGTGCAGCATGTGGTCCATGGGAGATGCCACCCATGCTGGTGCTTTGGGAACCATGTCCATGTGGCCTCTCCTCTTGGACGTATAAAAGAAGGAAGTCAGCTGGAACTCAACACGGTGGATGGAGTACCCCCCAGTGCCATGCTCCTCCTCGTGCCAGTGCCTCGGTCAGCATCGGCACCGTCAATCCCCCCTCTTATCTCCTGTGTCCAGCCATGAGGACCTCTCCACCTACCCTCTCCTCCTCCTGCCCCTCTGCATCCTGCCCCAGGCACTGCCTCTCCTGCCATGGTTACTGCCGGTACCTGGTGTGGGTATCTGTGCACCCCCTCTGACCTTCCTCAATCCACTATGCATGTTGTACCCAAAGAGAACTCTCCATGCCCTAAATCTGATTGTGTCACCTTCTCCTTGGAAGACCTTGTGGTTACCTTTCACTGCTCCTGAGGGAGAGACCCAGGCCTCTACGGTGTCCCCAGGCCCTGCAGGCTCTTCAGACTCATCCTCTCCCCATTTCCCTTCCCTCTGGGTGCTTGGCCACGTCTGCCTCCTTTCTGCTTCTGGAATATGCAGGGTCACGACAGGGCACCTTGTGTTTGCTCCTCTCACTCTGGCACACTCCTCCCCTAGCACATGCTGCCCCTTTACTTCCTCCTCATCCTTCTGATGTCGGCTCAGGGGCCGCCTCCTCCGTACAGCCTTCCTGATTCCCCGGCCTCTGTCAGGGTTCCTCGTCAAGTGCAGCCCTGCCCTTCCTTCCCCTTGGCACCTTACCTGGGCGTGCAGTGATGCACTCCTGTGGAGAGTTACTCCTCTCTTTTAGCTCTCCTTTGCCAAGTCAGCGGCTGTGTCCACTTCTGCTCAGTTGCATCCCCCACCCCTGCCGAGCCTGGCTCCTCAGAAGATGCTCAAGGGTTTCTCGCACTATTAACCTCCCACCTGCTTTCTCTGCACACGTTTCTCCTCCTCCCTGATCCACCCAGGTGCTGCCATCAAATCACAAATTCTGCTCTGGGATGCTCAAGGGGTCCTCTGCCTGTACCATGGGACCTCCTCAAGCCCCTATCTTGAAGACAAGGCCCTTCACACCCCAACTGAAGCCCACCCACCTTTCCACCTGCACTCTTGTCACTGTTGCCAGGACCCCACCCTCCAACCAAGCCATCTTCTTACGTTTATGATTCTGAGTTGGCCCAAGCTGCCCTTCTGGCCTGGAAAGTGTTTCAGTCCTAAGTAGTCAGCTAGAGTGGGACTTTCTGAAGCTTTCCCTCTGGTCACCTGGAAACCACTGGTACTAACCACTGGTTCCATTTGCTTAGTCACATGTCACCTCCTTAGTGCAGACTCACACTTCCCACGGGGAAGGCTGCTCTGTCTTCTTCTCCCAGGGCCCAGCACACGTCTGGATGATGAGGAGTAAGTGAACGAGTGAGAAGGCCCTCTGGAATAGCTGGTTAAACAATCAGCATGTACTTCTCGCCTACAAAGTGGGCTTTTGGAAATTCTAGGAAAATGGACATAATTGATGTGAAGGTTCTTCCCAAGGCAATTTGAGGATTGGATTGTAACAGAAATCCAAAGTCACAGAATTGACTCTTTAAAGGCACCAGCGATGAAGATTTTGCCCCTAAATAGAGGGCAATAAATAAATAAATAGAGGTTCTATTTAGAAACTCCTCTAAAGTTTCATGTTCAAAGGCACCACACCTGCCCACCTCAGAGCTGCTCTAATGAAGGACTCGGTGTCCTGAGAGCATCCTCTGAGGCTGCATTCCAGGTGCCTGGGCAGCTGTTCTGGGAGCCCACCCGCCCCTGTCCCGGGGCCCTTGGGCTCATGGCCTTGGCTTGCCCTGGTAACGAGATGCAGCCACAGGGGAGGTCCCCAGTCCAACAGGCTTTGCCTGGCTGTTCAGTTTCATGTTTTTTGTGAGGTAGCGGATTTGTTTTCTTACTTTTTCTTGTGCAGAACTTTGAACATATACAAAAGCAAGATAACGACCCAGACCAAAAACCAAGACAACCTTGCCCCACCCACACCCCATCTACTCCCACCCCTCCTGCTGCTTAGAAACAAATCCCAGTTATATTGTCTTATAAACATTTCGTGAAATATCTCTAAAATGTAAAGATTCTTTCTTTTTAACATACCACAGTGCCATATCACACCTAAAAAGTAGCAAAAATCCCTAATATCATCAAATATCTAGTCTGTGTTCAAATTTCTGGTTGTCGCATCAGCGTCAGAACTTTGTTTTAGTTCATTTGTTTTTTGACTCAGGATCCAAATAAGGCCCACACCTTGCGGTTGGCTGTTGGTCTTTGATGGCTCTAAGTCTATAAGCTTACTTTCCTCTCATTTGTTGAGGTTACAATGATGTGTTGGATTTAGATGTCTGTTATTGGCTGGAAATCTAGAACTGAAGGATTTCTCTGCTTGTCTGGCCTCTAGCTATGGCGGTGGGCACAGTGAGAAAGTACTGTAAAGGCACAGATGTGGTGAGCATTTAAACAGTTTCAGGGCCTCTTTGGCCCAATGACTTCCAAGTTAGCTTGGCCTTGTTTGGCCCCCTGGAAGATACCGGAAGAGGTGATGCTATACCAGGAAGGGGCCCTTTATGGTCTCTGCCTATGAGCCTCTTTCCCACATCTGATGAGGGTGAGGTCAGGTGTTGGTGGGGAGGAGAAGGGAGTACTGGAACAGCCCAGCCCACTCAGACCACACCTGGAGCCAGGCCTTCAACACTCTCTGCTTCCTGCTTGTCCTTAGAGGCTGACCTACAGGCTGTTCTAGAACTCACTCAGGTGCTAGAAACACAGGAGAGTCTTAGGAGGGCCTCACGATACTGGGACTCTCCTTTAGCCACACTGACATCTGACACCAGCAAGAGGGTCACCGTAAACATCTGCATCTGCATCTACACCTATCTATCTACACATACACCTATACATATACATATATATCTACGCCTACACCTGTATCTATATCTCACCTATACGTACATCTGCACCTATATCTATATATCTACATCTATACCTACACGTGTCTATATATCTCCACCTCCATCTACACCTCCATCTATACATCTGCATCTACACTTATATCTGTACCTCCTCCTACATCTATTCATCTACATCTATACCTACATCTATATATCTAAACCTGCACCCACACCTATATGTCTATACCTACACCTCCATCTATACATCTGCATCTACACATCTATACATCTACACCTCTATCTATACCTACTCCTACATCTATACATCCGCATTTATACCTACACCCACACGCACATCTATACTTCTGTATCTACACCTACACCTATATCTATACATCTCCACCTACACCCACACCTATGCATTTACATCTACACCTACATTTACACTTATAACTATACATCTCGTCTACAGCCACATCCATATCTAGATCTATATTTTGTATCTGTATCCATCCATATCTATATCCACGCAGCCTAGTTTGGTGCCAGATTTCCATAATTGTTGGGAAAGTTTGCTTTTCCTCTTCAGCAATGCCATGAAAGTCCATAGTAGAGTCACCCCAGGGACCCTCCCAGCCTAGTCGCTGTGATGGGTTTTTGCAGTGTCACCTGTGTTATAAATTGGCCTGGACTTACATCTGTCTGAGTTAAGCAATTTAAATTCCACTCCTCCAAAGGAGGGAGTAAGAAAGAGGGAGAAAAATAGGAAAAGAAGAGATTTGGTAGGCTGTCAAAATAGAAGTAAGTCTGGGAATAAATAATGAAGCCAGAGAGAAAAGGAAAAATAAGTATCCTCGTGTAGCTTGGTTGTGAAATATTGGCTTACTTAGGATGATGACTCAAGAAAAAGTGTTGTTTTGGAAGAGCTGGCTGTGGATAACTGAGTTCCAGCACAGCCTCCTGATTCTATTTAAGAAGGAGTCCGTTTCAAGCTTCAGATGAACTTGTTCAGCCCTTACTTCTAGCTGTGTAGAAGGCAGACAGGTGGGAAGGGAATTGTGTTCCAAAGAGAAAAGCATATTCAAGGCTCTGAGTCAGGAGGGAGTGTGGATGTTTGAGGAGCTAAAATAAGGCTGGAGGAGCGGGGAGAGGCTGGTGAGGCTGCAGGGCCCTGGCAAGGATTGGGTCCTTACCCCTGATAGACATGGGACACCACTGGAGGCTGCCAAACTGGCAAATGGTGGGTCAGGTCCCACTTTCCCAGACGCCTCTGCCGCTGAGTGGAGAAGGGACAGTGGGAGGTCCACAGGAGATGTGCTGGCCACTCCTCACTCTCTGTACTACAGGGCTGACCTGCAGTGTGTCATCTATGCTGTGAACTGGCCTGGACTCAACTCTGTCTAAGTTAGGCGGTTTCACTACGATTTCCAGGCTGCTTTACCAGCGGGGCTCCAGGCGAGGTTCCAGTGGGCAAAGCTGCCAGGGCCTGGAGGATGAGACTGGGGAGCCAGGCAGGGTGTCCATCCCCTCTTTCCTGCTGCAGGGGTTGGCCGTGTGTCCCCAAGGAAGTTTGGTGGAGAATCCCAACGTGTAGGTGCTTGCTGGAGGAGCAGAGACGGCAGAGGGGGGAGGGATGCAAGGAGAGTCATGGGACGGTCAGCCCCCGAGCCAGCACTGCTGGTTGGGCTTCCTGATTCAGCTTGGCTTCCCAGGAAACCCAGCGTGGGTAGAGCATGTTGGAAACACAGCATGTGTAGAGTATGTTGGAAACCCAGTGTGTGTAGAGCGTGTTGGGAACAGCGTGTGTAGAGCGTGTTGAGCATGCTGGAAGTAGACGAGAGTGTAGGTGTGAACCACCAATGTTTCTCCGGACTCAGGTGCTTAGAGACAATGGTGAGGCCATACATCTATGCCCAGAGCTCTGCCTTGATGCAGCAAAGATACGGAGCTGAGGTATCACACAGACTGTGGGCACAGATGAGCTGTCTCAGCTGGCCCCTGTGGTGGCTCCTGGAGGCCCCTCTGCTCCACGCAGGACCCTCCACTGGTGTAGCTGCTCCATCCTCTCACCCCTGAGGTTGGCGTGTGAAGACCTCTTACCTCTACACCAGCCTTTTTACAACTCTCGCTGGTACCCTCTTCTAAGGGTTCCCGGTGGTAGGAGTTGCTCTGCCCGTGGGCTCATCCCAAGACATTCACGTGGCTTGTGTGCTGCTTCTTCAGCTCTTGGGTGCCTCCTTGGATGGAATCTTTAGCTGTCCTCAGCGGTTTTCTCCTCAGCCCCAAGCGAGGGCTGGAAGAACGCATCTGGAAGGCATCGACACTGACAAGTTACTAACTAGAATCGTGAGTAGCAAGCTTTCCGAGAGAGTTTATAAAGAGGCAAGAAACGAAATGAAGGCGCAAACCCTGAGCGGCCGTGCAGTCTGATAAAGTGCACGCAGCGTGGGGCAGAATAGGAACTGGTCGGCGAGACAGAGCCACGAGTTCTGGCCGCAGCCGCGGGGCAGGATTTTACAGAGAAGTGGGGTTCGGAGGGGCCACGTGCTACAGGTGGCCTGTGAGCTGGCTGCTCTGTTCTCAGGGATGGTCTTTCTCTGAGTAAAGTCACTCTTTATTCTGGGAAGCAGAGTTTCAGCAGAGGCGTGTGCGAGCACGTGTGTTTGGGAGAGAGGCCTGACAGCTAATGATTGCAGAGCTGCATGAGAATGAAGGCCCTTGGCTTAGCATGTGCCTTCCAGGAGTGGCTCTGGAGGGGGGACTGTGCTGATGCGCAGGCTCTGAGGAGCCCCGAGCCTCTGAGGATGGGGCCCAGCGAGTAGCCAGCGAGTGAGCGTGTGAGAGTGGGAGGCAGCCACAGGAGCTGGCCTGGTGCGTCCTCCTACAGGCCAGGAGTGAGAGCAGAGACACCCACATGCATCTGGGTGCGACCAAGGTCGGGGACAACTGATTTGTGTCAGAAAGTGCTCTGCAGGTCTTCCTCTCACAGAGCTAACTTTCCTAATTGTCCGCTATTCACAAGGGTTTGCAGTCCCTGTTGACTGCCAGGGCCGAGAATCCACTCCCTCCCTCTGCATTCCACCCCAGCCAGAGATCCTACTTGGCTTCTTAGCTGGACTCCTGTCTCTCCTGTCCAGCCACACGGCTCGCTTTCCTGATGAGCTTTCGCAGTCCTGGTCTCAACCCTCCGCACTGGCCTCCTCCTGCACTGTGAGCTGCTGCTGGACCAAAATAGCAAGAACATAGCCTTTGGAATTGTCAGACCACCCACAGTTGTTTTAGGAGAGACTGCCTGAGTGCTTGAGGCTGGTGCTGAGTGGGTCTAGGAGCCCAGCCCAGGGTAACACTGCCACCAAAAATCCACATGCAGATATTTTGAGAAGACCTAGAAACTCGTTATTTTTATTGATTGATTGATTGATTGAGGAAGATTAGCCCTGAGCTAACATCTGCTGCCAATCTTCCTCTTTTTGCTGAGGAAGACTGGCCCTGAGCTAACATCTGTGCCATCTTCCTCTACTTTGTATGTGGGACGCCTGCCACAGCATAGTGTGCCAAGTGGTGCCATGTCCGCATCCAGGATCCAGACTGGTGAACCCCGGGCCACCGAAGCAGAATGTGCTAACTTAACTGCTGCACCACCAGGCCGGCCCTAGAAACTCATTATTGTGGCTTTACCCCCACGGAGTGGTCTACTTAATTTTCTTACAAATACCCAAACTAATCTGAAGTCAACACAGGACAATAGACCCCTTTGGAAGCAACTTCACTAGCCTACTTAATATACTTTTCCTCCCAGTTTTATTGAGGTATAATTGACAAAGATATTTAAAATGTACCATGTGATGATTTGATAATTGTAAACACTGTGAAAGGATTCCCCCATCAAGTTAATGAACACATCCATCACCTCACATATTTATCTTTTTTTAGGGGGAGAACGTTTAAGTTCTACTCTCTTAGCAAATTTCAGCTATACAATAGTGTTATCAGCCATAGTCACCACCTTATACACAAGATCCTCAGATCGTATCCATCTTATAACTGAAAATTTGTACCCTTTTACTAACCTTTCCTTATTTCTCCCACTCCCTAGCCCCTGGAAATGACCTTTCTATTCTGTTTCTATGAGTTCCACTTTTTTTAGATTCTACATATAAGGGATACCATTCAGTATTTGTCTTTCTCTGTCTGGCTTATTTCACTTAGCATAATGCCCTCGAGTTTCATTCATGTCACAAATGACAGGATTTCCTTCTTTTTTAAGGCTGAATAATATTCCATTATATATGTGTGTGTGTGTGTGTGTGTGTGTGTGTGTATATACACATGCCATGTTTTCTTTAGCCATTCATCCACTGTTGGACGCTTAGGTGGTTCCATACCTCGGCTATTATGAACAATGCTGGAATGAACATGAGAGTGCAGATATCTCTTTGAGATAATGATTTTGTTTCCTTTGAATATATACCCAGAAATGGAATTGCTAGATCATGTGGTATTTTTATTTTTAACTTCTTGAGGAACCTCCATACTGTTTTCCTTAGTGGCTATACCAATTTATGTTCCCACCAACAGTGTGTAACGGTTCCCTTTTCTCCACATCCTCTCCAAAACTTATTTATTGTCTTTTTGATGATGGCCATTCTAACAGGTGTGAGGTGCTATCTCATTGTGGTTTTGATTTGCATTTCTCTGATGATTAGTGATGTTGAACATCTTTTCATGCCTCTATTGGCCATTTGTATGTTTTCTTTGAAAAAATGTCTTTTCAAGTCCTTTCCCATTTTTTAACTGGGTTACAGTCATGCATTACTTAACGATGGGGATGTGTTCTGAGAAATGTGTTGTTAGGCAATTTCATCATTGTGTGAACATCATAGAGCGCCCTTAAACAAACCTAGATGGTGTAGCCTACTACGCATCTAGGCTATGGCACTAATCTTGCGGGACCCCCATCATATATGCGGTCCGTTGTTGACTAAAATGTTATTATGCATTGCATGACTGCATTTGGTTATTTTGCTATTGAGTTGTATGAGTTTATTGTATATTTTGAATATTAACTCTTATCCAATTTGTGGTTTGCAAATATTTTCTGTAATTCCGTAGATTACCTTTTCATTTGTTGATGGTTTCCTTTGCTGTGCAGAAATTTTTTAGTTTGGTGTAGTCCCACTTATTTATTTTTGCTTTTGTTGCCTTTGCTTTTGGGGTCAAATCCAAAAGAATCACTGCAAAGACTGATGTCAAGGAGCTTACCCCCTACGTTTTCTTATAGGAGTTTACTGTTTCAGGCCTTACATTCAAGTTTTTAATCCATTTTGAGTTGATTTTTGTATATGGTGTAAGATAGTGGTCCAGTTTCATTCTTTTGCATGTGGGTATCCAGTTTCCCCAACACCATTTGTTGAAGAGACTATTGTTTCTCCATCGTGTATTCTTGGCTCCTTTGTCATAAATTGACTATACGTGTGGAAGTTTATTTCTGGACTCTCTATTCTGTTCCTTTGATTTGTGTGTCTGTCTTTATGCCAAGCAACACTGTTTTGATTTCTATAGCTCTGTAATATAGTTTGAAATTAGAAAGTATGATGCTTCCAGTTTTGTTCTTCTTTCTCAAGATTGTTTTGAATATTCAGGGTCTTTTGTGGTTCCATACCAAATCCAAATTTTCGGATTGTTTTTTCTGTTTCTATGAAAAATGCCATTGGAATTTTGATAGGGATTGCACTGAATCTGTAGATTTCTTTGAGTAGCATGGACATTTTAACAATATTACTTCTTCCAATCCATGAGTACAGACTATCTTTCTATTTATTTGTGTCTTCTTTCATTGATGTACAGATCTTTCACCTCTTTTGTTAAATGTATTCCCTGGTATTTTATTCTTTTTGATGCAACTGTAAATAAGATTGTTTTCTTAATTTCTCTTTCTGATGATTTGTTGTTGGTGTATAGAAATATAACATATATTTTTTTTAAACTTGATTTTTTTTTTAAAAGATTTTATTTTTTTCCTTTTTCTTCCCAAAGACCCCGGTAAATAGTTGTATATTCTTCGTTGTGGGTCCTTCTAGTTGTGGCATGTGGGATGCTGCCTCAGCGTGGTTTGATGAGCAGTGCTATGTCCGCGCCCAAGATTCAAACCAACGAAACACTGGGCCGCCTGCAGTGGAGCGCGCGAACTTAACCACTCGACCACGGGGCCAGCCCCTAGACATATAACATATTTTTAAATATTGATTTTGTATCCTGCAACTTTACTGCATTTGTTTATTAATTCTAACAGTTTTTTGATGGAGTTTTTAGTGTTCTGTGTATATAATACCATGTCATCTGCAAGTTGAGACAATTCTTCCTTCTGATTTATATGCCTTTTATTTCTTTTTCTTGCATAATTTCTCTGGCTAGGAATTCCAGCATTAAGTTGAATAAAAATGGCAAGGACACCTTGTCCTGTTCCTAATCTTAGAGGAAAAGCATTCAGCTTTTCACCATTGAGTATGATGTTAGCTGTGGGCTTGTTGTATATGACCTTTATTGCATTGAGTTATGTTCCTTCTATACCCAGTTTGTTGAGAGTTTTTACCATGACTCAATGTTGAATTTTGTCAAATGTTTTCTCTGCATCTATTGAGATGATCATATGATTTTCATCCTTCATTTTGTTAATGTAGGGTATCACATTGATTGCTTTGCAGATGTTGAACCATCTCTACATCACTGGAATAAATCCCACTTGATTGTGGTGTATTATCCTTTTAATGTATGGTTGAATTTGATTTGCTAATATTTTGTTGAGGACTTTTGGATCTATGTTCATCAGGGATATTGGCCAATTTTCTTTTCTTATAGGGTCCTTGTCTGGCTTTGGTATCAGGGTAATGCTCACCTCACAAAATGAGTTTGAAAGTGTTCCCTCCTCTTCTATCTTTTGGAAGAGTTTGAGAAGGTTTAGTATTAGTTCTTTAAATTTTTGGTAAAATTTACCAGTGAAGCCATCTGGTCCTGGACTTTTGTTTGTTGGGAAGGTTTTGATTACTGATTCAATCTCCTAGCTAGTAATTGGTCTGTTCAGATTTTCTGTTGCTTCGTGATTCAGTCTTGGGAAGTTTTATATTTCTAGGAATTTTTCCATTGCTTCTGGGTTGTCCAATTTGTTGGCATATGATTGTTCATAGTTTTCTCTTATGATCCTTTGTATTTCTGTGGTATCAGTTGTAATGTCTCCTCTTTAATTTCTAATTTTATTTGTTGCATTCTGCTGTTTTTCTTTGGTCAGTTTATCTTTTCAAAACACTGGCTCTTAGTTTTGTTGTTTCCATTGTCTTTTTAGTTAGTATTTAATTTATTTGTGTTCTGATCTTTATTTCCTTCCCTCTCCTAACTTTAGGCTTAGTTTTTCTTCTTTTTCTAGTTTCTTGTGGTGTAAAATTAGGTCGTTTACTTGAGATCTTTCTTCTTTCTTAACGTAGGCCTTTGTCACAATAAATATCCCTCTTAGAACTGCTTTTGCTGGATCCCATAAGTTTTGGTATGTACTATTTCCATTTTCATTTGTCTCAAGGTATTTTTTGACCCATGGTTGTGCAAGAGTGTGTTGTTTAGTCTCCACATATTTGTGAATTTTCTAGTGTTCTTCTTGTAATTGATTTCTAATTTCATACCATTGTGGTTATAAAAGATGCTTGATATTATTTCAATATTATTACATTTATTAAGACTTATTTTGTGACTTAACATATGATCTATCCTGGAGAATGTTCCATGGGCACTTGAAAAGAATGTGTATTCTGCTGCTGTTGGTTGGAATGTTCTGGAAATGTCTATTAGGTTCCTCTGGTCTAATGTGTCCTTTAAGCCCAATATTTCTTTACTAATTTCCTGTGTAATAGATCTATTGATTGTTGAAAGTGGTATATTGAAGTTCCTGTTATTATTGTATTGTCTGTATCTCCCTAATATTTGCTTTATATATGTAGGTGCTCCTATGTTGGGTGCATAAATATTTACAGTTGTTATAGCCTCTTGAAGAATTGACCCCTTTATCATCATATGATGACTTTCTTTGTCTCTCGTTATAGTTTTTCACTTAAATCCTATTTTGTCTGATATAAGTAAAGCCACCTCTGCTTTCTTTTGGTTCCCATTTTCATGGAATATCTTTTTACATTCTTTCATTTTTATTCTATGTGTATCCTTAAAGCTGAAGTGAGTTTCTTGTACGCAGCATATAGCCGGGTCTTGTTTTTATTATCCATTCAGCCATTCTGTGTCTTTTAATTGGAGAATTTAGTCCATTTACATTTAAAGAAATTATTGATAAGTATGGGCTTATTATTGCCGTTTTGTTAATTATTTTATGGTTGTTTTGTAATTCCTTTGTTTCTTTCTGATTTGATGATTTTCTATAATGGTATGCTTAGATTCCTTTCTCTTTATCTTTTGTATATCTTCTGCTTTGTGGTACCATGAGGCTTACATAAAGCATCTTATAACAGTCTATTTTATGCTGATAATTTAATGAATGCATACAAAAGCTCTGTATTTTTCCACACCTCCTCATTTTAAGTTTTTGATGTCAATAAACTTTTTCTAAAGGTGACTCTAAGACATTCTATCCTCAGATTTGTCTTAAGCTGTTGGAAAATTTTTTTCCAAAAAATTTGAAGAAATGAATATATTTATGGTGAAAAGTGAAGTCTCATCTTGGTGTTAAAAATAATAAGTAGTTAGATTACGACAACCTTTCATTTGTTGATTTTTCACTTGTGAAGAGTCAATGGTTGTTAACAACTTTACTAATAAGAGTATAATGCAGGATTGTTAGCACCTTGAGATGAATTTGCATGTGCTCTAGAATGCTGTTGTAGACAAACAGTCAGAGGAACTCTTGCACAGCTCACCCATGCTCTGAAAAACATTGGGCTTTATTAGTCTTCTACAGGGAAAAAGGGTGGTACTGAATCAAAGTTGGAATTTTGAATCATTCTGGCTCCTCCATCCTCCATCATTTGCCCTCATCAGAAATATCACTTCTCTGCCTTGGGGAGAATCCCTGTGGATTAGCAAAAGTTTTAAGTAATTTATAAGATTATTTAAATAGAATAAACATCATTATTTGTTATAATGATGGTTAGGGATAAAGTAACTGGTGAATCCCACAATAATATCATTTTATCCATTGGTTTCAAATATCATTTCATCAGAAAGTTTGTATCAAAGTTGACTGATTTCATTTTTCATTCCATCAGTCATTTGGTCCCTACATTTGGTGAATTTTCAAATAAATAGTAAAATGTCCAAAATCAGGAAATGAAGCAGCAGAAGCAAAAATGGTCAGTACTTGAAAACTGAGTCCTAGATGTAAATGTCTAGTTAGCAGGAACATCTGGCCCAATGGCCAGATCCTGTCCTCAGCTTGATTTCATCTGGCCCATAAGGAAGACACAATAACACCATTGTGAAAATAAGACATGGAGAAATCATGGGAGAGACACTCTTCAGTTTAGTTAAGGTAAAACATAGGTAAGGATACAGCAATTATTTGGGCTTACCCACAGTTCTGGAAGTCTACCGTGCAATATTCACTCAATAATAACATTTAGGTTTGAGTTTTTCCTTTTGGAATTTACTAGTAGCATGACCTTGGACAACGAATTTAATTTCTCTAGTCTCAGTTCCACACCTTTAAAATGAGGTTCCTAATGGTACCTTCCTTACAGGTCTGTTGTGAGCATTAAATGAGAGAATTTACGTAGAGTCGTAGCATGGTGACAAGCATGACGAAACCTTCAAGAGTTTTCACTGCCCTTAATATTTCTGACCCTTGTTATTTTCACTAGTTTTTTGTTTTTAAGGGTGGCATTCCACAGCTCTTTTGTCATCTAACATATTCAATTTTTCTCATTTTTCATCCATTCTCTCATTCCAGCGATGATCTTAGGACACCATGGATGTCCACAATGTTGCACATGGTGTTTGAGGCTATCACAGATGTTGTGAGTTCTAATTCAAGCTTCCCGTCAAGTGAATGATGTGAATGCTTTAGAATTTCCGCTGTTTTGCTTACTTAGTAGATCCCTAGGAGCATCCTTGTTCAAAATGATTTACAGCAGTATTAACATGCTGCCATGCTTCAGAATGGAGATACATTAGAGAGAGTAGACACTGTCTAGCTTTTGAAAATCCTTTCTGCCACTAGACATGGAGGCAGGCAGTGAGGAGCCCTCACCACCATCCCAGCTCTGACCCTGAGCCGCTGAAAGTTCTCGCATCTCTCTGTCTTCCACAGCGATATTGGGTGTCCAGGTAGTCAGGGTGACAGCTGTCACAGATGGACAGCTGAAATTACACGTGCTGTATCCATCTATTGATTTTCAAGATTAACTCCAACTGCTTTCTAAGGAAGTTCAGGCCGTGAAATGACAGATGATGGCCATGTATTTTAAAAATAAAATAGAAATAGCTGCAAGCTCATTTTGAGTACAATCAGCACCATCTTACTTGTCTGACTTATTGAATGGAACCACTATTGTTGTAAGCCATTTGCCCTCCCTGCCTGGAGCCATGACAGCTTGCAGTGATGAGACAGGAAGGGGCTGATTGTGCTTGTCGTGTAGTTTGTGTGACCAGGAGGCAAGCAGGTTCATAAACATACTCTGGGCTGATGAACTTTATCATTATCTGCAAAGCTGTTTTAAATAATCTTGTTTTGGAGGAAAATGTTAAACTTCTCTATTGTGAGAGTGAAGGAGATTGTCTGACGGCTAACAGTGGGACTGGAATTCGTGATGGAACCTCTGGACTCCTCATCTCATCATATTACCCCTTTGGTTTAAAACAAGCTAGAAAATGGAATTCATGGAATCTGATAGCAAACCTTGGCTGGGAAGTTGGTTTACATTCAGCATGGAGCAATAGGCTTTGAGATACAAAGAAGGATGAGCCATGGTTCACACCCTCTCTGAGTCTGCAGGTTGTGGAAGGAGACAGGGTGAAAACACACGAGATCATTACAGACCTTTTACTGTAAGTGATGAGCTGGCTGGCTTTGAGTCAAAGTGCAGAGGGAGTTTTAGGAGAAGGGGGAGCCTCCCAGGCCTCCATGGTTAGAATTGGTGGGGCTTTGGTTGGTGGCCAGGATTTGAGGATGAAGAACAGGCATCGTGGGTACAGAACCCCAGACAGGTGGTACGAGGAGTGCAAATAGAAATAGTCCTATGTGGGGCTGAGGGAGGGGAACCTGGGCTGGCTGAGGCATCACTGGGAGGAGAGGGAAGTCAGACAGGGCAGGCAGGGTGGCCCAGTCATGTCAATCCAAGAATGGATGTCGTCGCCACGTGCCTCACTGGGTTTAGGGCCAGTGCTCTTTTTGGTGAGTGTGACAGCATATGTGTCTGTGTGTGCCTGTTCCACTGTCTCATGCACATGCCCACGTCCTTGCAGATGGAGGTGTGTGTACACACCTGGGAAGTCTCTTGTGTCTGCAGGTGTATGTGTGCACACCTGGGGAGTCATTGGTGTGTATTCAGGTGGGAGTATGCACAGCTGGGGAGTCTTTGGTGTGTGTGCAGGTACGAGTGTGCACAACTGGGGAGTCTTTGGTATGTGTGCAGGTGGGAGTGTGCACAGCTGGGGAGTCTTTGGCGTGTGTGCAGGCGGGAGTGTGCACACCTGGGGAGTCGATGTGTGTACAGGTGGGAGTGTGCACACCTGGGGAGTCGGTGGTGTATGTGCAGGTGCGAGTGTGCACATCTGGGGAGTCCTTGGTATCTTATCAGATGCCTCTTCTCCTACGCCACATGGAATGACTGCCCTTGTTCATCCTTCCTGCAGGGCCAGGACTCCAGCTTTAGGTTCTGTTCCTAGAGCAAGGGTTGAGAGGGAGGCCACTAGGGAGGCCATTGTTTATGGCCCACAGCACCCAGGATGTCCCGGTGTGGGTCTAATACTGACAGAGTCCTCAGCAGCTGACAGGCACACTCACCGACAAAGCATGGTCCGAGTGACCACAGAAAGATAGTTCTGACTACCCAGCCTGACCTACTGACCATAACGTGGGAGACACATGTCATGAAGGAGAAGGACAGCAAGCTGAGGGGGCCGTGGGAAGTGCTCTTCATCAGGCACAGCATCAACTTAATTTTTTCCCACATTCTCATCTCTGTAGTAATTGTCTCCTAACAGCCATTTTCCTAAGATTTAACTTTCATTCAGCGGAGGGGCCCATGCCTACTGTTGCCTCATTGAAATCAGCCAGGCACCTCACACCTGGCCGTAAATGTGTATTCCTATCATCAGTTTAAACTCTCTAAGATCTAAGGGGGTGAGGCTGAAATATAACTTGGTTCTGAAATCAGGTTCTTTTGAGCACTCCTCTGTTCCATTTCCACACGTCACTGATGCACAGGGAGCCAAGGATGTGAAGGGATCTTGTTTTGCTGGAGCGTAAATCCTTTCTCCTCTGTCCTAATGATTGGTGGGAGCCTGGGGACCCCTTACAAGGTGGGGAGTTCCATGGGTCATGCAGAGGTGTTTGGGAGATAGATATGGGAAGTGTGGGCAGTGAGCAGGCGCCCATGTGCACACGTCGCTGGTCCCTACCTCTGTCTCCCTGATTTCCTACCTGCAGTCACCACTGGAGCACCCCCTCCCCCAAGGAGCACCTTCCTGGAGTCTCTGCCCGGGGCTGTTGGGCACGTTCTCGCAGCCAGGACCCCCTTTGCGCGGAGAGGACTTCTCTGGACAGGCCCTTCTAGCTCTTTCTTTCAGGAGTGCTCCCCTGGCCCCGCCCCCAGGTAGACCCTGCTGTCTTCTCTCTTCATGAGACAAAAGCAGCCCAGCAGCTCCAGGCTCCCCCTCAGGAGATCTGGCATCCATCAGGTTAAATTTGCATGTTCTGTCACAATTTCTGGAGTTCTAATGTTGTCACTGCGCTGGCTCTGTAAGATGATTCTTGTTCACCTATGTCCTCTGTATCTTTTTGCAAGTGGTAAACGCATGCCTGGTCCTAGCATTTCCTCTGGGCCTGTTGCCTTTGTGGTCAGACATTCGCCCCCTCTTTATCCCTGCAGCCTGGGCAACAGTAGCTCTTCAGTCTCCAGCTGTGGCATCCCCTCCTGGCTCACTTCAGCAGTCCCATTCATGACCCATTCATCTCTGTTTCATGTTGTTGTGAGGAACAGCACCCCAAATTGAATACTTCAGGCCATGTTATCTGTCAGTTGATTGTTAAAGCAGCATTTCTTGGGTGCCTACCCTGGGAGGCTGATGCTACCCTTCTGGTGGGAATGCAAACTGGTGCAGCCACTATGGAAAACAGTGTGGGGACTCCTCAAAAAATTAAGAATAGATCTACCATGTGATCCAGCTATTCCACTGCTGGGTATTTATCCAAAGAACATGAAAACATGAATGCATAAAGATACATGCACCTGTATGTTCATTGTGGCATTATTCACAATAGCCGAGACCTGGAAGCACCCTAGGTATCCATCAAGAGATGAATGGATAAAGAAGATGTGGTATATATACACAATGGAATATGACTCAGCCATAAGAAATGATGAAATCTGGCCATTTGTGACGTCACGGATGGACCTTGAGAGTATTATGCTAAAATGAAATAAGTCAGAGGGAGAAAGTCAAATACCATATGATCTCACTCATAAGTAGAAGATAAAAATAATGACAAACAAACACATAGCAACAGAGATTGGATTGGTGGCTACCCGAAGGGAAGTGGGAAGGGAGGAGAGCAAAAGGGGCGATTAGGCACATGTGTGCAGTAATGGATGGTAATTTAATCTTTGGATGGTGAACATGATGTAATCTACACAGAAAATGAAATACATAATGATGTACACTTGAAATTTATATAATGTTATAAACCAAAGTTACTGCAATAAAAAAAAACTTGGACAAAAAGTGTGAAGATTTAATAACCCCTGTTTATGAGGGTAAAAGTGAGCAGGAAGAATAACCCTTGTCTGTAATTTAGAATCAACGGGAGGAATAACCTCGTCTATGAGGGTAAAGTTAAGAGGAAGAATAGCATCCATCTATGAGGGTAACAGTGACAGTGGAATAACCACGTCTATGAAGGTAAAGTGAACAGAAGGAATAAACCCAGTGTCTGAGGATAAAGTGAACAGGAGGAAGAACCCCCATCTGTGAGAGTAAAAGTGAACAAGAGGAATGACCCGCGTCTATGAGGATAAAGTGAACAGCAGGAATAACTTTGTCTGTGAGGATAAAAGTGAGGAGAATGAACAAGCACCTTCTACAGGGTAAATGTGAGCAGATGTACAGATTTCACTGCCTGGAGATCTTTCCCACTGGCCTCCTGGCCCTTTCTCCCTTTGTTGTCACCATGTCCAGAATAGACTTTCTAGGCTGATGTTCTTTCTCTGACAGAAGCTCTAGAGTTTGGCCTCGAATGAATATGTCTTCCTGACATCTCTGCCCACCTGTTCTCCTGATGCTGGACTGTGGAAACTTGTTTTTGAATCTGCACCTTGATGTCATCTCTGCTAAGTTATTTCCAGTATGATGCACTGGAATAGTGGTCACCACAAGACTGCTCCCTCAAGACCCGTCCCCAGTGCCAGGGTGCAGATGCCTAACGGGCTGCCTGTGTTGCCATGGCCTCTCCCGGCAGACTGTATTTAGATACACACATGCTTGGGACACTCATTGGCTAATGAAGAGAAAGCTCTGACCTGCAGTTCCACATGGATGGACAGTGAGTGATGAGGATGACTCAGAGGTTCTAAGTGGACTCCTTCCCCAGTAGGAATCTCACCTCCTGGTGGGGCTAAGGCATCATCTCTGACAAGTATACAGGGGATTTCATAAATGGGGGGACAAAGGCACAAGGGCACAGTTGCACACCACATGTGCATACCTACTGAAAAACATATTCTTATTTAAGACATCTTAAGGAAACAAATCTGGAGAGCTGTGTTTCAGGAGCTTTGGGGAACGAGTCCATCCTTGGTAGGAGCGTCCCCAGCCCATGCATTACTTGCAAGCTCAGGAAGCAGGACAGTGCACGAGAGGGCAGCCCCTTGATCACAGATGCAGGTCAGACCTGCCTTTCACTGTCCTTTCCTTTCTCAGCTTGTGGAAGAACAGTGCCTTGGAGGCGGGGAGAGGATTTGAAATAACCTAGGTGAGGTTGGAGAGCAGGCTTGGCACAGTCAGCGACAGTGGCAGCCACCTGCAGATGCCTGGTATTATTTGGTGATAAGCATTTCCCCATTCCTGTGCAGGGCTAGGGGGGCTCCCTTCTCCTGAGAGAAGGCGTGGGGTGGAGTGCCAATAAGCGGCTGGGCGCGGGGCTCCCAGCCCAGTCCTGCCATCTGCTTGCTGTGGGACTTTGGTTAATTATCAGCCTTTCTGAGCCAGTTTCCTCCACTGAATAGTAGCATCTACCTGGGGGTGCACCACCAGCAGCTTCACAGGAGATCCCAGAGCAGTCGCTTCATGCCTCTCGGGAGTCAGCGACTCTGGACCCCAGTCCCGCCTGCTGCACTCCTGCTTCTGTCTCCACTTGAGGTTCTCTAAGGATCTAGAACCCTTACTGGACACCACCCTCATGATCTCCTCCCATGCTGGCTCTGTTTTTGGTGTGTCCTGCTTCAACCAGTGGTCCATCTCACCATCCTCCCTCCCCCAGAAGCCTGCCTTCCTCACTCTCACCAACACGGGGCCTGTCCCCTCCGTCCTGCATGTCTCCGGGCCATTCTGCTGCCCTGGGCCCTGCCTCACGTGGCACTGCCTGCTCTCCTCCCCAGCTTGGATGCTCAGCAGGGGCTCCTTATCCGTGTGTCCACAGTGAGATTCCTGACTCTGTCCTTCCTGACGCTTCCTCGACTCTCGTTTCCTTGGCTCACCAGCTAGTCCCGTCAACAAGCCCTAAATTGTCTCTCTGAGGCTGGCAGGTCTCACCCCACACTCACCCGGCCACCATGTCCTCTGAGCTGCTGCGAGCCTGTTTAATTCCTCCTCACCTCCTGAGACCTGGCTGGCTCTTAGAATCAGCAATCGCAGGAAACCATCGTCGCTCCAGGTCTTCTGCTTCACTGCTCCCTGGTTTCATCTCCATGTCCCCTGCCCTCACTCACAAGGTGCACTGGCCTGAGTTCTTGAAGCCTTCTGTCCCAGGTGGGGCCTTGGTGCCTGCTCTGCTCATCGTCTGCCCTGTGTGCATGTCTGTGTCCTGACCTCCTCTTCCTATGAGGGCACCAGTCATGCTGGCTCAGGGCCCACCCACATGACCTCATCTTAGCTTGATCATCTGCAATGCCCCTATTTTCACATAAGGTCACATTCTGATGTTCCACATTTAGCATTTGAACGTGTGAATTTTTGGTGACACAATTCAACAATATGCTCTGTTTTTACTCATTGATGACTTTGCTGCCTCTGTCCCCACTAGAATGTAAACCCTGTGAAGGCAATGGCTCAGCCTTTGTTTATTGCTGCATTTCCTAAAGCAGTGCCAGGCGCCCAATAGGCACTCTTACACATTTGCTGAAGAAATGAACAAATGAATGAATGAATGGTCAGCTAGGATGAAAACCTTTGCTGTACAACAGTTTTTATATAACAATATAATTGAATACTTTTTGCAGTGGTACTAACAGGATTTCACAGGCAATGGGTGATTTACAAGCCTGAGTGCTGGCATTCAGGATTTGTAATTGGAACTTTGAGTTACGTGCCATTGCTGCTGGTGCCTCTTCATGGAACTGGCATTGCTGGGGGTGTCTGAGGCCTTCTGGAACATGAGCGCCCCTTTTAATGAGTCACTGCTAGGGGGCTGTCCATCCTGTCTCACTGTTTACCCTTAAAAGTGTGATATTTATAGATCCTTTCATTGGCATGTAACACTTTTTAGAAATGAATCCATTAAAAAAATATGCATTTCCTTTGTACATTTGACTCCCTATCCTGAAATCTGATTTTCAGCATCTGCTTATCCCTCCATCTCCCATCTCTTCTCTCTCCTTTCTGTCCTTCCCTCGCCTCCCTCTTCATTATATTTTTTATTGAGGCTGAGATGAGCAGTTGCAGCACCATGGGCCCATTACACTTCCTAACAATTCCATTTGCAGTGTATTGTTTGTCTCATTGCTGGAAATTCAGGCGATTCATCACGCCTGGAGAAGCACCTGATCCCAGGTGCCCTGAGAGCCCGGTCACTATGTGACAGGAATACAGTGAGCGGCTGCTCTCAGGAACTGCGGGGCTGCGGGGGAGCTCCTGCCGCCTTTCAGCTTCCTGAGGACTGGTGAGTTCCATTTTGTAATGCTGCCCCCTTTGCTCTTCCCCCACAGCCCCCTGAGCCTGGAGAAGGGGAAGGAGTTGCTGGCGGGCGTTGCACGTCTCCTCGAGGTGCCGATGAGCGTCTTCGTGGACATCGAGTGAGTGCGGCTGCGGGTCCTGGGATACCCTCAGCTCACATTGGTTCTGTCCCATAAATTGGTTTGTGAGGGAGAGAACTATGTCTTGTGGTTCCTGTTAATTATGTCAGAGAGACTTTAGGAAAGAAATGAAAGGAAAATTCCAGTGGGTTTTGGCAAGTTATTCAAACACAGCTGAGAGCTGTGTGTAATTATGGAATTACATTTCCTGAAGAGTGGGACTCACTGAGGCTGTGGCCCTCAGCCCTGCCGCACCTGGAATCGCCAGGAGGCTCTAGAACCTTCTGGTTCCCAGGCCTCACCCTGCTGCAGATGAGCCAGAGTCTTGGGGGTGACGCATGCTGGTGAAGGCTCAGTCAGCATTTACTGAGTGCCTACAGTGCACAGCTGCTGCCAAACCCACTGCATGGGGGAAAGGGCTGGGGTCGCTGGGTGCCACCAGCCCCTCTTGCTGCAGTGGACTGAGTTCTAGAAAGATTTGGTGACATTGGGGCTGGAGTGGTGCTCACATGACAGGCACACGCTGAGGGGCAGCCATGTTCCTATTCCCTGAAAAGTGTTTACAGAAGGCTGAGCGTGAGGATCATGTAAGGGAGATGAATGGAAATACACTGATGTGGGGAGTGAGTGGGGTCACCAAGTGTGGCCGTGGACTGACCAGGCATGCCACATTTCGCCGAGCCTGAGCATGGAGATCAGTAGTTCTGAGGAGGCATGAGGACAGGTTAGCACATGTGGCGTGAGCTCCTAAGGACCCAAAATATAGACTTAGCTGAGCCATCTGTTGATGCGAATGTGGACACAGGGTATGTCCATTGTGGCCTACAGACACTCATGCGTCACTTGTCCTCCACACGGCAAGTGTGTCTTGAGCACCTGCTGTGCCCTGGCATCATGCTGGGAGCTAGGCGAACGGTGTGAGCAACGTTGCCCTGCCCAAATGTCGTACCACTCAGTGGGAAAGGCAGATGGGTGTACAGGTGGCTACAGTGGAGGGTGCTTGGAGACATGTATGGGGAACAGCTTCACCTAGCCTGGGGCCTTCTAGAAGAGGCGAGCTGAAGTACAGGTGGCGATGTCCCACAGGGGGGCGAGGTGTGCTCCAGACGTGCATCTGCGGTGTCCAGCACAGAGCACAGGGTGGACTCAGTAAACATTTGAATGAAGAAGTCCACGGACGGGCAAAGAGCTGGAATGACCGAGGGAGCTGCTGAGAGTTCACCTCACCTGGGTGCACAGACGGCTGTGCAGGTGAGAAGTGCCGAGCAGCAGAGAAGGCAGGGCCATCTAAGGAGCCCGCACTCCAGACACACAGCAGCAGGCCCAAGGAGAGCGACTCAGTCAGATTTGCTGAGAAGGAGCAGCCCGCCTGCCATGTGGCCAAGACAGGACGAGAGGGAGGAGGGTTAGCAGCATTACAGGTGAGGGAGGACGAAGGGACCTGGTATCAGGTAGCTGCAGTGGGCATGTGGTGTCAGAAGCCTGCCTGTGAGGCAGAGTGGCATAGACATGGAGGGGAGGGTGAGTCAGGGCGGGATCACAACATACAGTGACCAGCCCCTCAGGATCCATCACTACAACCAGAGCAGATGTGAGTGGGGCTGCAGCCAGTGGTCCTGGAGCCCCAGCTGTCAGGCATTTCCCTCTTATATCTGGACCAAGGGGGCCAGGGATGGCTGGGCACTGGGCAATCTGGTGGTGGAAGGTGGGCAGGGGCAGCAGCTGTCCCCAGGTGGGGAAATACTTCCATACGGTGACCCCAGTGTGTCTGACGGTCCTCCGAGCGAGAGGAAACCTGCTCAGACCAAGGTGTGTGGCGTTCAGGAAGCCAGGGACTTAGGAGAGATGGGAGAGGCTTTGGGGAACATCCTGACAGGTTCCACTTGGACAGGACTCTAAGGGGCACGGTCCAGGTGGCCAGGGATGGATGCAGATGCTACAGTCCTGATGCAGTGGATGCAGGGCCCTGTCTGTGATGGGGACGGAGAAGAGAGGACGGTGTGGAGGGGCGTGGGGCAGGGTCCCCTACAGATGTTCCCTGAGAACCACACACACAAGTGTGTTGGCACCATCAGGGTCTGCCATCGTCCTTCTACCTCCCCTGGCATGTCCATGTCCTAGACTGTGTCCTGGAGGGCAGGTGAAGAAGGGTTGCACAGAGGGTGATACTCTGAGGTAGTTTTGTCTGTGCTCTGTCACCGTGAATGCAAACCCCAAACCATGAGGCAGTGTCTGAGCACAGTGCACTGAGGGAGGCCCTGTGACTTCATTGGCAGCATGGGGGGCCCTCCTGCGCATGCTGGGTCGTAGAATGGGGATGTCAGTGCTGTGTAAGTACTGAGAGGGGATAGAGAGGGAAGACAAGTCCACCCAAGCAGATTGCAATCTGGCTGAAGAGACACACACACAAGAAAGCGTAGAGAATGTCACAGGAATACAGAATTGTTCAGCTTCGGGGGGCCGGGGCACTTCCACCATACATCCAGTCCAGGGTGCCTTGGTGGGAGGGGGCGATCTTACAGGCACCCGAAGAGCTGGGGCCTCTCTGCTCCCCACCGCGGGGCCATTGGTCCTGAAGATAGTTTGTCTGTCTGTCTGTGAGTCTTGCTACTCTGTGGAGCTTTCCAAGTTCTTTTTCCTACTGCCATTATTTTGTTTTAAAGTTTATCAGCTTTTGTTTTGAGTAGGAAGTAGCCAGAAGTTGGGGCAGAGGGGCTAAGGCCAAGGCCTGGCTGTAATAATCTGCAGTTCCCTTATCGGACTCCTTGGGGCCCACACAGCCCAAACTGTCCCCGCCAGCTAATGAAGCCCTTGTGTCAACTCCACACTGGCGAACGTGACCATCTGTAGAGATAGTTGTTCATTCTCTGAGGGCCTGCTACGTGCTGTGTGCCAGGATCGAGCAGAGAGCAAGTGGGTAAGGTCCCTGCTCGGGTGTAGCTGACCTTTCAGCAAAAATAGACTCATAGACAGAGCTAGGAAAGGTTAGGCAGCCTTAGTTCTCCTGGAAACAAAGGGATGAAGGGATGATGGCAGTGAGGGAGGAAGCTGCATGAGGTCTAGGGAGGACCTGCCTAGCTGGGGGTGCTGAAGTAGCTGCCCAGTGGCCACGCTGCTTATGAACAGGAGGGACAGCATGGTCCACGTGAGGCACGTGGGACGACACTGTCCACACAAGACAGACAGGATGGCCTGGTCCACGTGAGACAGATGGGGACGGTCCAGCCCACGTGAGGCAGGTGGGGATGGTGTGATCCATATAAGACAGACAGGATGGCCTGGTCCACGTGAGACAGATGGGGATGGTGTGATCCATACAAGACAGACAGGATGGCCTGGTCCACGTGAGACAGATGGGGACGGTCCAGCCCACGTGAGGCAGGTGGGGATGGTGTGATCCATATAAGACAGACAGGATGGCCTGGTCCACGTGAGGCAGGTGGGGATGGTGTGATCCATACAAGACAGACAGGATGGCCTGGTCCACGTGAGACAGGTGGGGACGGTCAGCCCACGTGAGGCAGGTGGGGATGGTGTGATCCATACAAGACAGACAGGATGGCCTGGTCCACGTGAGACAGGTGGGGATGGTGTGATCCATATAAGACAGACAGGATGGCCTGGTCCACGTGAGACAGGTGGGGATGGTGTGATCCATATAAGACAGACAGGATGGCCTGGTCCACGTGAGACAGGTGGGGACGGTCCAGCCCACGTGAGGCAGGTGGGGATGGTGTGATCCATACAAGACAGACAGGATGGCCTGGTCCACGTGAGACAGGTGGGGACGGTGTGATCCATATAAGACAGACAGGATGGCCTGGTCCACGTGAGACAGGTGGGGATGGTGTGATCCATATAAGACAGACAGGATGGCCTGGTCCACGTGAGACAGGTGGGGATGGTGTGATCCATATAAGACAGACAGGATGGCCTGGTCCACGTGAGACAGGTGGGGACGGTCCAGCCCACGTGAGGCAGGTGGGGATGGTGTGATCCATATAAGACAGACAGGATGGCCTGGTCCACGTGAGACAGGTGGGGACGGTCCAGCCCACGTGAGGCAGGTGGGGATGGTGTGATCCATATAAGACAGACAGGATGGCCTGGTCCACATGAGACAGGTGGGGACGGTCCAGTCCATGTGAGACAGGTGGGGATGGTGTGATCCATATAAGACAGAGAGGATGGCCTGGTCCACGTGAGACAGATGGGGACGGTCCAGTCCATGTGAGACAGGCAGGGACAGTGCAGTCCACGTGAGGCAGGTGGGCGTGGAAAGGCTCTCGTGAGACAGGTGGTGACAGCATGGTCCACGTGAGGCAGGTAGGCCTGAAGATCCTTGCGAGTAGTGTGCTGTTTCTTCTGAGTGCTGGGAAGCCACCAAAGAATTTTTATCAGGAGAGCATGTTTCCAGCTGCATGAAGAATAAATTCATTACAGGGGACATGAGTGGAGGCCCAAGTGATTTGGGAGCTGCTAAGGTTTCTAGGTGAGGGGTGGTACCCCATGCTGGGCGGGGTTTAGTCTTGGAGAAGAACCTGTGTGACTGGGGGTTACCCACTTTTAAATACTTTATTTGTGTGTCTAGTTAAGCTGCACATAAGCCCCATGAGAGTGACTTTTACTTTCACCTGTCACCTCAAGAGTCTGTTAGAATTGTCCTTTGTCAAATTGCACTCCTTTCGAAGTGAGATTCAACACCTGGTCTGTGCATCCGTACTGCCCGTCTGTATACCATCCCCTGAAAGGGGCTTGGCTGTAGGACTCAGGAACTCAGCCATGAACAGAGGCCCTGTGGAGGGCCACATGGCAGCTGAATGGGCACGTTGTTCCCACTGACTGTGGCTGATGTCAACTGGCCCTTTGCCCATGTCATAGCCTCTGCATGGACAGGCACAGAGAGAACCAAGCCTGACCCGGTGGTGCTGACTCTTCTTTTCAAAGGGGAGGGAGGTTTCCTGAGCATCCTGATGGGCCTGTTTCAGCCTTCTGTGGATGCCTTCCCTGCATTCCACACATCGTGAGTCATCTTCCATCTTCACTACGGATGCTAAGCTCAGGGGCCAGAGTAGTCCCTACACACATTCACACCAGGCACCCAGCATGGTGACTCTACAGCGTGGGCACGTGTTAAATGTATGAGAGATGGCACAGCACAGGCCTGTCCCCTCAAACTGCCCCACCAGCAACAGCTGAGGATCCGTGGCTCACCACTCCCTCCGTAAGTAGGAGACATTGAATATGGCCGGTGCTTCCACAGGCCCTGGGAATCCACCAGTTGGTGCCAGGGTGAGTGCTGCAGAGGAGGGAGGCAGTGGGTGAGTGAATGCCTTCTTCATTAAACCTGAAGATGTTGCAGGAGAAATCTGACAGTGTTAAATAAGAGTCGGTCCCACGGGACAAGCTTCCAGGAGCAGCAGGGTGGCTGGAGCATCGGGGAATGTCATCTCAACTCTGCCTGTCATGAAGGACATTGGACCAGAAAACAGTAATCACCCGAAGCAGCTTTAGAGTAAAACTTCCTCAGGCCCTTCGGGACTGTGTCTATTAACTTTTCATTATTTTTCTTTGGCAAAACCCTGCGTGATGACTCTGCAGCATAGAAGGCAGAGGTCCCAGGCCTGGGAGGCCTCGTGTTTCCTGGGGCCCCCCTCACCACTCCCGTTGCCACCGCTTCTTGTTGTAAACTGAGGTGTGTGTGCATCAAGAGCCAGGGCCTGCCTCACAGCCTGGGCACAATGCTGCGGAGATGGTGGCGTTCAGGACGTGGGGCTGGAGGGGAAATTCTCAAGATAAGATGGGAGCTGCAGTGCGGTGGGCTGGGAGCACCACGGAGCAGCCTGGGAGCCTTCTGGTTCCACGATGGTGCCCTTCCCTCTCCATCTCTGCCCCTCATTCCTCTCCTCTCCCACCATCCCCAGAACTGTCCCCAGGATTGGGGGGTACGACCCAGGTTCTACAGCTCAGGAGGGAGCTGCGCTGCAGCAGGGCTGGAAGCTGAAGTGACCGCCTGTGTCCTTGCTCACCTCAATAGCACAGAGCCCACGCAGACAGGCCCACTGCACACCACAAGACTGAGATTCTTTCACACAGAGATGGGACTGCTGCTCGCATCTTCAGGGCTTCTGTGGGTGGTAATATTTTACACTCTTTGGGTGTTATCGAGGAAGGTGTGAGGTTTCTCTCTTTCTGGAGAGAACACGACCTGGGTTTCCAAGACTGAGAAGCACGTTTTGCCCTAGACCCAAACTTGGTACCCTGAGATGCCACTATCTTCTCCCACCATGTCCCACAGGGTTCTATGTTGTGTACCTGCTACCTCACTTTCTCCCCCATCCCATCATCTTTCCCATTCCTCATCCGTCTTTAAGAGTCTCAGCAGTGGCAGGACTGTCAGCCGCCAGGATGCTGGGAGCAGGGCATCAGGACCAGAGCATCTTCAGGTGGGAGGGGGCTTCAGGACTAGAGGGGTTTCAGGTGGGAGGGGGCTTCAGGACTGGAGGGGTTTCAAGTGGGAGGAGGCTTCAGGTCTGGAGGAGCTTCAGGTGGGAGGGGGTGGCCAGACTAGAGGGCCTGCAGGTACACACTAATTTAAGTGTGAAGCTGGCTGGGCTCCCTCTCTCCCTGGTCCTTCACCTCCGGTTAGCTCCTCATTCCTTGTTCCCATGCAAGCAAATGGCGTCCATGTCTGGAGAGTGATTCCGGCACAGAGGGGTATCCAAGGAGCGCTTTCCAGCCTCCCCAAAGGGCAGTCCTGCGCTGGCCAGCTGAGCTGGGTACCAAACCAGAGATCTGTAAACATCACTTTTCAGTCTCTTCCCTGCTCAGAAGCCTGGGGGCTTCTTACTTCCCACGGAGCAGACCCTGACACCACTGCCCTCTGTTTAAGCCTTTGGGAATCGGGTCCACAGGGCTCGCGGGAGCCAAACCCTCAAGAGTACCTTCCCCATGGCCTGGCCTGGCTAGGGGTGTCCTCAGTCTTCCCTGCTCCTAATCCTGTTCACGTTTCAAAGCTGAAGTATGGTCCTCTTGGTGCCAAAGCCACCTCTGAAGCCCTTAGTCCTGGCTGGTTAATGTCTGTAATTAGCGTGTGTGTGTGCACGTGTGTGGTGTTAGCTTCACCCCTCCCAAGCTGTACGTGTTGTCCTGTGGGTCACCCCAGGACCAGCACAGTGATGGCACACACTGAGGATGTGTGCCTGCTGGACAGACGGACGTAAGCAATGGAGGCCCCAGGCAGGGCCGACTGCATGAGCAGCACATGGCTCTTCATTTAGAGCACGTTCTCAGGGCTGTTCATTGTTCCAGGAGAGGAGGAGAGGCCTCTGTGCGATCTGGCACCTTCAGAGATTGTCTGCATTTTTATGGAAGTACTAGTTATGCTTAATATGTTTTGTTAATGGTTATGTAGCTGTCAAGTAAATTCCATTATTTCTTATTACATCATTAGAAGCCATTAAAACAGCATTAGCATGCTGATGTAATTACGCCAGCAGAGGCACAACGACCAGCTATGATTTTATAATCTAATCGTGGCTGTCCACGGCGGCGCTGATTGATGCTCAGGCCTCTCTCCGCCTTCTCAGTCAGCTGGGTGGTGCTGCGCGGACCTACAGTACAAAAGAAGACATTCCGAGCTCGCCGACTCCACAGCGAGGTGGGGACCAGTGTCAACCCTGCTTCTAATGAGCTTCAGCTGAGTCTCCGGATCAGCCCAGTGAAGGTTTGGATCAGCGGAGGGCATCCGGGAGGACAGCATAATTCTGTGATCAGTCTCCATGTGTTCTCACGATATAAGAAGCAGTTTAGTTCCCCATCTGTGGGATTTACTGAATTGATGAAAATACAGTGTTCTTGTTTTTCAAGACTCCCACTGAAGATGCAGCAGTGGGAATTCACAATCCTGACACTTTTCATTATCGTCTCCTATGCAGAGGGTCGGGCAGATGCCCGAGCTCAGCTCCATCCTGTAAGAGTCCTGGCAACGCCGAGGCCACTCACCCCTCCTCCCTGTGCCCCACACCCTCGCCCACCCCCACAAACCTCCCTCCATGTGTGAGAGGATCCATGGGAGTTTGGAAACTTTGGGAAAGCATGCTTCAGTTTCCTGGGGCACAATTGTGGTTGTTTGCCCCCTTATCTTGTCTCTGTGGTTTATGGAGACATTTAATAGGAAGTAGAAGTAGGAAGAAGGGTCAGAATGGCCTTTATCTCTCAGGGTTGACCCCTCTCGCTTGCTTTGTGGCCCGAGTGATTACAAAACCCTGGATAATTTGGTGTGCATGCCAAGGCAGTGCAAATTCACAGTGGCAAAGCTTATGCTCAAGGTAAATAAACATTGCTCACAGCTAAGAGCCTCCAACGGTACAACCCAGAGGCCTAGGGGAGGGGCCGGTGTGAGCTGTTTGCACCCTACTTTTAGTATGTCTGCTGCCTGCAGGCTTTGCTGCTCACAGGTGGATGCTGTCACCTTGCTCTACCACAGCTCAGGATTAGCTCAGTGATGCTACCTTAGAGGGGCAGAGGAGGAGGGGCCTGATGGAGTCCTTTTTTCCTAGAGGAGGAATGCTGGCTCTGCCATGTGTACACACTGCAAGATTGCCAAGGTCCAGCCACCTCTGTAGTGACAGCTACAGTGATTTTCCTTGAAATACAGTGTTTCAAGGAAATGTCACAATTTGTCAAAACAGCCTCAGCTTTGTCTTTAGGCTGAAGATGAGACAGCAGGAAGGAACCACTGTGTATTCACAAATAATAATTCTGCTTGAGTGAAAGATGGCCATTTCTCATTTTAAGCAAATCTCCATGCTTTGAAGACATTAGTGTTTAAAGTATTGATTGAGCCCCCTTGACATCAGTATTGACATCACAACTTAGGAGAAGAGTCAGGTTAGTTCACCTTTCTAAACCTCAGTTTCCCCACCTGTTAAATGCGGATAGTCAGGGTGAGGCATGGGGTGTGACCTAGGACCTTGCTCTCAGGAGGCCCCCACTTGGGTCAATGCTCTGCTGTTGCTGTGTTGAAACTCTTAATATTAGTTTTTTAACAGGAGGCCCTGCGTTTTTCATTTTGCACTGAGTCCCACAATCACATAGCTGGTCCTGAGGCCGATAGGGTTGCTGTGAAGATCCTAGGAGAGAACACATAGTAGAGGGCTTAGACCAGTGCCTGCTGTGTAAGTATTCAACCCAAGCCAGCTTGGACCATTGTTCTACCGTCGTTTGCATTGCTACGTAGAAAGACAATGCTAGCATCTGCTGTCCATAGGGTCGGATGGTCCAGTAGTTCGGCACTCCCTAAGAGACTCTGCTGCCTTACAATGATCCCTTGATCTAGTAGAGTTGAATCTTTTTCTCTCCTAGTAGATGGCGAGGTCCTTGAAGGCAAGGACTGTGTCTGTATCACCCGATGATCTATTTTCAGTGCCTGGAACAGTGTTAGGCAGATAGGAGGTGCTCAGGATTTGCTCAGTCAGTGAATGAATGAATCAGTCAATTGGTAGGCTCTGGATATAGGCACCTCTGTTTGCATCTGTTTTTCTCTACTTCCCATTAGACCTTGGGTAAATTAAACCAAGAAACATGTAAACACATGAAAAGAGTAAGATTTGTATTGAAATAAAACCAAACATTGTGGTAAATATATATTTTATTTATTGCCTGTGTTGTCAATATGAGATACCTCTGCTCAGCTCCCTTATTTTCCTCACAAGAACAAACTGGAAATCCTTTTGCTCTTCTGCTTTTCTCTCTTGGGTCAGTGGTGTTGCAGACATGCTGATGTCAGCAAGGCTGTGGAGCAGGCAAGTCAGGCACTTTATTCGGGACCCATCTCTACGGGGAAGCCATAGGGACTGAATTCACCATCCTGCAGGAAGTCTTCACCTTTCACACGTGGAAACTTAACCCGTAATGAGGGCAGGAGAAGAATACAAAATCACCCTGACTGGGGAGCCTAGTAACTCTTTCCTGCCATGGAAACTGGCCCCCGAGTGTTTGTTGCATCACATTGTGAGTTACAAACTGGAATATGTATAAATGCCAGGCAGGTACCCTCAGGAATTTGGCAGCCTGGGTGTCCAGAGAAACAAAAATAAAACTAAGACAAAAACAGTGAGCTCAGCACCCAGGAGGTTCTCAGGGACTGGGACGCGGCAGGCTGGAAGCCCAGGGCCCATCCCATGAGAAGGGAGCTCACGGTCCAGCCTTTGCTGCCCGTCTTGCAGCACTGAATGGCCATCGGGCCCAGTTCTCTGAAGTTTCAAGAAAAAGCCTTAGTCCTAATTTTTAGGTGGTCACTTTTGTTTCTAAATGTTTGTTACTAATAATTCAGTTACTTACTTTTTGTTTAATTCATTCCTCTTTAAGCACTGTGCAGGTCCAGCTGCAACAGAAGATACATCTCAGGCAGTCCTGGTCCTCCAGGCACCAAGGGCGTTCTGCTTTTCCATTAGACAGACCCAGGCAGTTGCCGAGCACATCCCTGCCAGTGTAACACAGGGTTCCTGTGACCGGTCACACTACCTGTCAGTAGTAACAGGAAAATATGTTATGAGAATTAAAAACTAAGCAGATGCTTTCAAAGTTCAAAGGCAAAGCATAAACATTGAATAATCTGTTTTTTTCCAAATGCCCATGAGAGGAAAAGAGTGCCAGGCAGGCATCCCCTGACAGAAAGGAGCCCTAGGCTGCACATAAGCACAACATATTGCAAATAAGAGACACTGCACTGGAAAGCAATTGCTCAGCCCTTTAGGCAGATAAAGCATCATCAGTAATTATGGCTTGGTTAACCTCATGTCATGTTAAATTATCTTGCAATAGCTTTGCAAGTCTTTGTTTCGTCACACATTCAAGTAGGAACTGATTCTCCCAGTCCTTCCTCCTGTGTAAGCCCTCCAGTTAGATATTTTGGAAAGTTATTGCCTAATGTTTGGGAGGCAGGAATATACAATTGTGCAGAAAATATGGTATTGGAAAGTTAGCTTTTGGGATATGCATGTGCATTACTTTGCTATCTACCTGGAATTCTAGAATTTTGTAATATGACATCGCTGGAATGAGGCATGCACAGAGAATTCTGTAGCAGTCAGACATGAGCTTGTTTTTCTGTTGGCAGCTTGGATTAGCCCAACCTGTGGGCTTCCCCAGAGTTGAGGACAGCTGCGGAGAAAGACTAGGAAGAGGCTAGTGATCCAGGGAAACAATTAAGGGGCGGTACCAGTTTTAGGGAAAGAAAATGTCAGCAACGTGATTCTTGGCCCAGTGACAGAGTAAGGCAAGGACACTGGTGAATGCCGGTGTACAGACTGTCTGATGATTACAGTGTCCTACAAAAAAGCTCTCAATGGAGACTCAAGAAGTTACTCTTCAGTGGTGGCATTGATATTAAAAGTGGACTATTTGGGGCTCATTCTTAAAACTCTATGTTTTTCAATTTATTCATCTGTAAAATGAGAGCATTGCCAGAAGAATTGCTTTGGGTCTAAATGATGCGATTATGTTGTTCAGCTCTACACTAGAACACTCTCCTGGTTTGTGCTCCCTGAAGGCCAGCTACAGCGCTGGGTGCAGCGTGTGTGTCTCTAGTGCCTCAGCCTGAAGTCTAGTTGAAGGGGCTGGTTTAAGAAACCCCTCAAAAGCAGGTAGTCCATATAACGAAATCTTCCTCTTCTTACATGGCCTCAAATTTATGTTCAGCCAGAAACAATAAGTCTCCTAAATCACTCTGATTTTGTTTGGTAACTTTGAGACCTTTATTTAGCACTTTGTTTTTCTTAAACTGATGCTGAGTAAGGTACAGAAGAGCAGTTCACTACATGTATAGCCCACTACAGGAGAAAAGTTAATGCAGAAAGATTCTTAAGCAATAGATAGGATTTTGAGAAAATGTCTCAATATGTTTGCATTAATATAGGCTATATATATATATTATCCATCCATCCTTCCATCCATGTTATGAACTTCATCCCAAATCCAGGCAGCAGATAGACAAAGCACAGATCAGTCTGTCAAGCCAAGGGAGAGCATGCTAATAAAAAAGTTTTTTAATTACTCTATCAAAGGCTTTTTTTTTCCTTTTATTTCTAAACAGCTCTCAAGAAAGTGCATCAATTGAAAAGATCAGCATTTGCTTTTACCTTAGTTATAAACCATCAACGTTACATAATTAACTTTAAAACTATCTGCTGTTGCCAAGTGTGCCTTCTCATTCTTCTTTATGTTCCCCCAAATTCAAGGGAAGCTGAACCTGAGGAGTTTGTTAAACTGACTACAAAGTTAGCTGCTGGTTAGCCAGTGTTTATAAGGAAAACTATGGTCATATATGTTATATTCACTGTAGACCCTAAAGGTTGACTTCATACAAATAATCGTATGTTATGGATAACCTATTGTTATATAGAAAAAACAATACCCAAATGAGCCAAACTAAGTGGAACCCTCAATTGACTGGAATTTTACAGTGTTCTATGTTTTGGAAATGGTGTTAAACAATAAGAAAAATAACCTTTCATCAGAGATTGGCTTGCCTTCCCCACTCTCAACTGAAATACAGGTCTGAGTACACACTGAGTTCAATGTCTAATAATTCCTATGATTAGAGTATCATGCAATGAACGGTAATATTCAGAAGTTGACCTTGAGATCTATGACTATTAGGAATATTCATATATCAGTATATTGGTATTATAAAGGAAGAACATTATATGTATTTTTAAATTATTTTAATGACAAAAGTAGGGAAAAAAAGAGATTTCTAAATAGTCCTCATTTAAAGAAAAGATCATTTAGGCGGAACTCTTAGTCCCAACACTGGTTAATGGAGGGCTGGCTCATTTGTTTCATAAAACTTAAGTGATAAGAGCGGAAATTCTGGAAAACAAGCAACATATCAATGTTAAAATGCTGGAAGTTACTTCCGACCTTCGTCAGCATGTTCTGTGACCATGGAAAAGAAAATGAGTAATTATCAATATATAGTCAATGTCTATAGAAACACTGAATTTTAGAGAGCCCACGACCAGTTGGACTTATACTTAAGACAGATAACTACAGCTGGAATTTGCGTGATGAGAGGCTGTCTTATCTGTGTGCACATGTGATTTGCTTAAATCGGTTAAAGATAGTTTTAAATCAATGCATTCTGCAAGATCACAGGGATATATCTTTCCATAGTATTTCCAGCTTGATTGGGAATCGACTCCTAATGATAATGTGGAGTATTTTTCTCCTAATAGGGGGCCATGTAAAAGCATTTTTTGAGAGTCACACACCCAGTGAGATTTCCTAAGCCAAGATGTGATTGTGAAGACTCCCTTTCACTGGAGCAAGGAAGATGTGCATCTGGGTAGATGGGTTCCACCTTTTGGCATTCCTTCCACTGTAAATAGGAGTCACCTCTCACAATAGGTGCATTTGACGGTCAGAAAGTTGATGGTCCTACAGGAACGATGACTCAAGTGACACGTGCTGTCACAGCAAAAGCACCTTGCTATAGGATGTGCCAGGCACTGATGACCCTCTCCAGGTCTGCCTGTAGTGACTGTTTATAGATTGATCATAAACTCCATGTCCTAAAGCCATGGGGTCAGGAAAGAATCGAGCTGATCTTCCCCCGTATCAACCAAGTCATTTCAGATGGAGGACAGCTGGTCTCCTGCATCGAAGCAGTGTGACATGGAGGAACGCCATGAACCTATGCAGGCAGCCCAGGATTTAGAGTGGATCTCGTGGAAAAGCTCGGAGGGAGAACAGGCTGCTCTGGACTGATGGGGGCAGAGAACAATAGCTTCAGTTTAGAGAAATATTCCACCGCCCAGTCATCCACACCCTCCCAAGACACATACCGTTATCCCTACTTTACAGGTCAAAGAATGTGATGTGCTAAAACCACACAGCAAGGAAGGACAATACACAGTTGGGTTACAAGCCCCTTTAACTCTGATGCCCATGTTCTCTCTACAATATTACGTTATAAAATGTGATGAAAATAGCGAGGTCATCGATGTATGTGAATGTGCTCAGCACCAATGCTACAAAACAAGGTTGATCCCCATTATTCCTGGATTCCATATTTGCAAGTTTATCTGTAATGCCAAAGTCAATAGTCACGGTCACTTGAGGACATGCGCAGAGCCGTGAAAGATTTCAGTTTCTGGATGTGCACGTTCCCTGCTGAAGTTGAGGCGATGCCTGCCTCCTTGTTTCAGATCATTCTGTAAACAAGGGTTCTTTTCACAGTCTGTGTAGTGCTGCATTTCCACATCTTTGTGCTATTTTTTGGTGATTCCACTGTTTGAAACAGCCCCGAATGTAGCACTGTCTAGTGTTCCTATGAGCAAGAAGGCTGGGCTGTGCCTTTCAGAGAAAATACATGTGTTAGAAAAGCCTGGTTCAGACGTGAATTAGCGCTGTAGGCGTGAGTTCCGTGTTAATGAACTGACAATATATTAAATAACATGCCTTTAACAGAAGACATAGCATGAGGGTGCGTGTTGACTAGCTGATGGAAGCCTGACCAGAGGCTCGCAGGAACTAGGCTGTGTTTCATCAGAGCACGGCGTTCCCTAAACCGGTGCTCGTGGGGTGGGGATGGAGCGTCACCCCGCAAACAATGGGATGGGACCACTGTATGTTTTGGGTGATTAATGGTTTAATCTGAATAAGGATCTGAAAGTCAATGAACAAAATTAGTCTCTTTTCCCAAGCGAAACCTGGCTATTCCCTGGTAACCTGATGTTCATCTTTCTTTGCGTCTGCTTCAGGAGTTTCCTAATCTAAACCCCAATTCTTTGTATCAGTAGGGTTGGTATATCCTGCTCTGCAGGACAGACTCCAGTCGTTTATCAATAAGTGACTTTCTGAAAAAGAAAAAAAAAGAGGGACTTGTCTTTTCCCTACAAGCTCTGCTAGATGCTATGTTTGCTTCTCAGAGACTCTGTTTTGTTTTTATTTCCTCCTTAAACAGAAATTCCCCTTTCTATGCCAGCATCATGCACATGGGGCTTACACAGTTTTCCCCAAATTTATGGAGGACTGGATTGGTGACCAAGATGGTGAGGACAGCCAAGGCCACAGGGTCTTAGGAGGAAGACGGTAGAAATGACTGGGACCTTACTCCCACCCCGGTAGCCTCATTCAGACCCTACACTGCCTTAGGCTTTTGGGCATGGGGAGCCCCTCTTATCAATTAGGGAAGGTTGGGACAGTTTGGGTGTGGGGAGCCCTTCTCATCCATTACCGAAGGGTGGGTGTCCTCCTGGTGTGTAAGTTCCCAGCTGCCAGCCCAGGGCCAGCCCTGTGTGCAGGCTTTCTGGGGACGGCAGTCTCAGGCCTGCAGCGTTAACCTTTGCTGTGTGGGGCCTGGAGGAAGACTTTCTTGCCCCAAGTTAAGGTAAGACTGAAGAGTTGACAAGTGAGATCAGAAGCACATCCTAGGGGTTCTCCCCTCACCTACTCCATCACCAGCTGTCCATGCAGGAACAAGAGTCCTGTCTGTGTACCCACACCCAGCCCCTCCTGAGGGGCCTTGGCGCCAGGGCAGGACACGGGAAGGGTCTAGAGCATGCCCTCCCAGCAGGGCCGATATTGCCTCCAAGGGGAGTACACAGGCATGTGGGGGCAGAAATCCTGGATTTTATGACCGTCCGTCGCCCTGTGAGGAGCCACTGCACGGAAGCAGGGCATGGTGCATCTGTGGTACTGACATGTCGTGGTCAGAAACTATGAGGGAGTGAACATCTTTAACTTTCCGTTAGGGGATCAGTGAAGGAAGATGGGGAGCACCATCTCGGGGTGAGACCTGTGGAGAGAGTGAGCCACAGTGGGGCCTCGTCACCTGGGCTCGTGCGTTCGTGTGTTTATTCTGTGCATTCGGGCATCCAGATGTCCAGTGCCTGCAGGCAGGCTGCAGGAGGGCTCACGGTCCTGCCGGTTCTAGGCTCCCGAGAGAACACCTCTTTGCCTCTGTCTCTCCGTGGGAGGGAGCAGGGGTTCATGCAATGGTCTCTGTGCCCCAGAAGTCTTGATGTAGTTGGGTAGAAATGAGTTACACTCTTGAAATATGTCTATAAGAGCAGTGTGCTTGTGTCAAACCTTAGCACAGACAGTGAGTGAGGCCAAGGGTGGGCGCTGGGGCTGGGGTGGGATTCTGGGAGGAGGAAGGCTTTGAGGAGGGGAGGCCCTGGAAAGTCAGAGGTACTGGGTGGGATCATCATACCTTTGTGGCCCATGGCAGGGGGTAGGGGTGCGCAGTAGGACTGGCCACCTGCAGGGGGACCTCCACTTCCTGTGTCCCTGCTGGAGCCCTGTGCCAGGAAGGGTGGAATCAGGTTCTCTGTCCCTACGTCACCCCTGCATTTCCATCCCTCACCTGTCCTCCCACCTGTGTCGGACCCACCCTCCCTTCCAGTCCCTGTGGAGCTGGCTGAGGATCCTCCTCCACTTCCTTGCTCTCTGGTGTGACGTGGGGTCCAAGTGTGGGCTCTGAGCGCATTCCTATTCCATCTCTTTCCTCCACAACTGGCCTGGAGGTGCCAAGAGCTCCTGAGGCTGAGGGCTCTTGCTGAGCCAGTGAGAACTTTCAGGGCTACCATTTCCACCGAATCGAGGATTACCGTTTTCTGAGCACACCCAGGGCTTCTAGACTCAAGGAGGTGGTGGGTCTGGGTGTCCACCCACAAGGACCACAGATGCCGGCCCAGGGACTGGGAAGCTGCAGGGTCACATGACCTGCCTGTGACATCCTGTGTGTCGTCAGTGGTGGCCCTGTCAGTTCTGTGAAGTGCCCTGGTTCCATCTGTGGGGTTGGTCTAGGAAGGAGTCATCTGACCGTGTCTACTGTCTCTCCCAGAACGTCGGCCCCACAGCCTCGTGCCTCCAGGACTGTGCTGGGCAAAAAAAAGGGACCGGGCAAAGGCACGTGTGGTGTAGTGAACACAGCATTTCTGTAGTCTGCCACCCTACACCTCACAGGAGATTGCTGTGTATGTGTCTGCGTCCTCACCTCCTGCTCATTCACCTAGTGAATGCGTTCTAGAACAGGGCACTGTCCATGGGGATGTTCTGTGGGGACCGTGCTCGTGGTGCAATGCCACTGCTGCACCATTGGCAGAGCCTGCAGTAAACTTGCCTTAGCCAGTTCCTGCCTTCAGTGACTGGTATGACGGCAAGGTTCTAGGGCACGCCATTGGCTCAGAGTTCATTCTTTTTATTGCCCTTTAATACCTTGCATTTAAAAAGACTGGTCAAAACACTCTATACCCAAGGAATAGCTATGTTGGAGTCCTACAGATGATGGGCACCAGCTGGCATAGTGTAACCCCTGGGTCTGTTCCAGCTGGGCTTCCCACCCCTGTCCCTGGCACAGCAGGAACTGTTCTGGGCTGTTCAGCATGTTTCCTGTCACTTTCATGCTTTCTCTCTCACCATAAAGTCACTTATCTCATTCTGTGAATTTTAATTGAGCATCTCGTGTGCTGGCCCTGAGCCATGGAGTGGCCCCAGCACCAGACGTCTGAGCCGGCCCCAGGCTTCCACCTGCCTCCGGAGTCCCCTTCCACTAGTGGGTAAGGCAGACCACATCTGCTCCTGGGCCCACTTCCCATGGAATGTGGCAGCCCTAGAAGCCCAGGAGAGGAACTGCCGAAGTGCCTGCAGCTGGAGTCGCCATTCCTCAGGGATTTCAGAGCTCTCCCGCAGGCCCTCACCCCAGAGTACTGCGTGAGCAGGCTGGGGCAGGTGTGCGGACAGGCCCATCCGCTGACCCACCTTCTTGTGACTCTCTTGCCCCAAAGTGCTTCTTCCATTTGGAAGGGAGAATCACCTTCTGTGTGCTGCGTCCATCCACCTTGGTAGTGGGCATTTGCCAAGAGGGCAGGTAGGCGAGGCATTCCCTCAGCAATCGACCACGAAGTCCCTTTCTGCACAAATCTTGCCATTTCCTCATCCCTGTAGACAGAACAGAAGAGACAGGGTCACAGTTTGCAATAGGTAAAAATGCTTTATGGCTGAAGGCAATGCAATGGAAATTAAAAAATTAGTAGCAGAGGCACTGACATCCAAGAAAGGGAGTGATTCGTCTATAAATTTCAGGTGATATATTCGGCAGGTCGTTAAGGGAGATGGTGCATCTGGCATTGGGAGTCTTCTCCACGTCCTGCTTACCTTGACTGGAGAAAAATCCAGCAAATGAGGGGAGAAGCATTCAGCATGTTTGCCCTCATGCAGCCTGTAAAATCTCATGCTCGAAATTCCCAGAGACTATTCCTTAATACTGCATTAAGTGTATGCCTACATCTAACATACTGAATATTTTCCCAACACAATGAGGCAATCTTTCTTCTTCTTGTCAGCCTGTTTTTCCCTGGGCCTTCAGCCTGCACGTCCAGCCCTGTGTCCAACTTGAACATCTGGACCAAGATGCTGTCCGGAACGGAGAAACCTCCAACACCCAGAGTCCTTCAGGACACCCATGAAATGATCTCTCTCCACCCACTGTTTGCAGACACCTCCATGCTCAGCAGCAACACCGTTTATTGCAATATAGAGACAGACTCAATGTTAGCTCCAAGGATCACAAAGCAAAGAAGGAAAGAAGAAAATGAGTTGCACCTTGACCCCACTGTAGAGCTGTAGGTTCTTGCAGACTCTGTGTGTGGTGCTTCCCCTGTGTGAGGTTGAGTCACCCCTCAGCGTCCTCTTGTAAATGTTTATCAAATGCATCCTAGTTTAGTTTGGGGATATGACACTTCCTGACGGTGGGTCCACGGCAGGCCGCAGTCCCTGGGTCTCGCTGTGCTTGCTGAGATGTTTATTTGCAGAGCATCTCTACTCCAAGGCTGTGGCTGAAAGCTCAGGCTTCTGCGTGCTCCTGCCGTGGCGGGCCCTGTGCGTGCAGCTGGGCCGGCAGGACGAGGTGGTGTTTTGCAAAGGGGCAGCAGGGGTATGGGTGGTGGGGACACCCGTGGAGCTTCCTGGGATGAGGACTATGTCTCTGCTTCAGCCTCTGCACCCCTGCCCTCCTTTCCTCTTGTCCAGTACACTCCCCGGCAGTGGCGTCATCAGCAGGCATTGGTTTCACACAGTGATTTGCCATGGGAAAGGTAGGGCCCCTGGGCCAGAACATGCCTCCCCATTTTTCAGTTGAGTAAACTGAGGTCTAAGAGGTTAAAAGAATCAGCAGAGGTGACAAACAGTGACCCCAGATGTAGACTTGTAGTTGAGACCTCTCCGAAGAGACTTTCACATCATCACACGTCAAAGCAGGTGTTAGGGAAAGCGCGTGTCCACGTTCACATCCTGAGAAGTTATGCAGCGGGTCGGATTGCTACTCATCTCTCAATCTGCTCTGTAAAATGGGGTGATTCATCTCTCGCTGGATTCTGGTGAGCCCAAGAAGTAGCACGCGCCCAGTGCCTGGGCCAGTGCCAGGCAGCATGGGGGCTTCACACTTGCGGGTGTAGTAGGAGTCTTGGTGATGACAGAGCCAACACTCAGTGAGTGCTTGCCATCACTAGGCATGTTTTCCTGTCACTAGGTGCATTCCAGGTGCGTGTCCCTTAATGAGTAGGCGGCCACAAGTGGCATCCTGAAAGGAAGGAAGTCCATGTGCTCGTCTGCCTCTCCTGCGAGTCCAACAAGATGGGGTGGCAGATGAACCACAGTCTTATGACACAGGTGTGCTGGGCCTGTGAACTCTGAAAAACCAGGAAAGTCCATGTGGTCTTTAGAGAAAACTTTTGGCACCTGAGGGAAGATTTCGGTTTAGGGAATCCCCCTGCCAGGAACTCTTTAGATGTAGTTTAGATTAGAAATGTCACAGAAACTACATGTAACCTGAAGTCCTGTTGCTAACATCTGTCATTAGTGCTTTTTTGATGGCGGAGGAGTACTGCTCGTGTTAATAAGACCTTCTCAATTTTAGAAACAGTTGTGCTCAGATGCGTGATTCAGTCACAAATGTGAATCCAGCATCCACCGTGTGTGAAAGGCACTAGCAGGAAATGTCATGCGTGCCCTTGAAGAGCCAGTCATCCCCTTGGGAAGCTATGAATAATCTGTAAAATAATTAACGTGCAACTTAAGTACTAGATGTCAGGTGCACACCACACTTGCTGGAAGCTATTGGAGAAACGGAGGGTCTGCCGCTGTCAGGGTGCTCATGGGCGAAGCCAGAGCTGAGGGGGCTCTGAGAGACACGTGGAACCTAATTCTCACCATGGGGAGAGAAAACAGGTGGCAGGAAAGTCAAGTTGCGTGAAGGCAGAGAGGCAGGAATAACCATTGCTCCATGGCCCAGGAGAAGCCAACCTCTTCCGGTTGAAAGTGGTTTGGCCAGATCACTTCAGATGGAAGGGCCTGCAGAGATGACAGAGGGTGTTAAACTTGATGTTAGCAAAGAGTGCAGCCACTGCTCAGAGGGTCGGCGATGCGGTGGTTCCTAAGGACAGTTTCCTGGGTGCCACGTGCAGGACATGGGGCTGACTTGGCTCTGCCATGACATGAGTCAGGCTAGAACCGTCACAGTGGGGACTAAGAAGGGAGCATGGAAACGATGGTATTTTCAAGGAGTTTCAGCAGAACCTGGTGACTGGACATTTCTTGTACAAAGAAGCCAAAGGGAATGTCCATTGGCTGGAACCTCCTTGTTGCACAGAGCTGTGGACACGGTGGCAGGAGCTGGTTCAAGGACATCTCGTTGAGCTGATGCTAAGGCTTCTACGTAGAATATCCAATGACAATGGTGTTGGAATGATAATTACACTGACTTACAACGGCAGCATTTTACATTTACAAAGGGCTTGCACAGCGGGCCATCCTGCCAGGGAAATGAGCCAGAAACTCCCATGAGGAACAGGACCAGAAGCTGAGACCAAGGTGTCATGAGTGGAGATGACATCTGAATCCACGAAAACTCGTCAGGTTCAAAGGAAGAAGACTTGATCTGAAATCACGAAGACCAAGAAGCAGTAGGCTCAGCCCTGGATGAGTGAGTGTTGGGAAGGAAGGGAGGTGAGAAGTTAGATGCAAAGGAGCTGGCAGATTTTTGATATGGTAATTTCACTCCCACTAGCTATGTTGCTACTATTTTTGAGATAGTCATTTTAATTTTTATGTAACTCTTCTTGAGCATGGTCTCATTATTCAGTTGACTCTCACTCTTATGTACTTTTCTTTACATCGTTCTTCTTATTAGTGCCTTTTAAAGGTGATTTTATCATAAACACTGAAATGGGCAATAGGCAGATAGGAGGAATAGTGGGTGGGATAGGGCCCGGTCACAACATGCGGGAACTTTGGATCCTGCAGGTAAAGTAGGCAGCTTGGTGAGGGATCTGGAGAGGTGTAGGGTGGGCGTTGTCTGTGATTTACTAACTGGGTTTCTCTGGAGGGGACTGTTGAAAGCCCTTGGATCTTCAGTTTACTGATCATTAAAATGGCAGTGAAGGCACTTGATTTTCAGGAACACTGGAAGGATTAAACATAATATATGTGAGGCTCCTGCGCACAGGTGGAAGCTCCTGTACACACAGGTAGAAGCTTAACAAATGACAGAAGTGGTTGTTTTGCTCTTAATGGCATTATTATTGGTAGTTGAATCCGTGCATGTTGATCAGATTCTACGGCATGAGCAAGGAGAGCTCAGCCCCTGGACCGAGGGGAGGACGTGGAACCTAAGAGCCTGTCCACAGGGAGCGGTGGGATCCTCCAGTGACCCCCAGGAGAGCAGCTCTCCCGCCAGATGTGTCCTGACAGCTCTGGGCCCGCAGAGACCTCTGCTCTGCAGAGCAGTATCTGTCCTGGGGGCAAAGACAGCGTGTTGTGTGTGTGGCTGAGAACGTGCCACCTCCTCAAGAGCTGCTGTTCTCATTTCTTCTCTCTACATGACACCAGCTCTGGACTGAGTGCCTTCATGTACAGGAGGGAGAAATTTAAAAAATGGGAAATGGGGCGAGGGGGCTGGCCCAGTGGCCTAGTGGTTAAGTTCACACGCTCTGCTTCGGAGGCCTGTGGTTTGCTGGTTCAGATCCCGCACGCAGACCTGCACACTGCTCATCAAGCCATGCTGTGGAGGTGTCCCACATACAAAATAGAGGAAGATTGGCACAGATGTTAGCTCAGGGACACTGTTCCTCAAGCAAAAAGAGGAAGATTGGCAACAGATGTTAGCTCAGGGCCCATCTGCCTCACCAAAAAAAAAAAAAAAAAAAAGTAAAAATAAAAATGGGAAATGGGAAGGAATGATGTTTTTGAGAAGTGTCTGGACAGATGATGGAGCCAGGAGACTGAGGAACTAGGAGAGAAGTCCTGGAGAAGGTGATCCTGACTTCCTCCCCCTCCCCCTTCAGATGAATCAAATTATTTAAAAAATGATGTATTTTTCAAAATCGTGTTCAATATAGTATTTAAAAAGCTTTGAAAAACTTTGATAATTTCTGTCTGGCAATTCTTTGCCAGTTATTTTTATACTGAATAGTTCTTAACAACTTTGGTAAGATTTTCAAATGGTTCCTGTAGGGAGAATTTTAAAAACACCCATCTTTTTCCTTTCTGCTTTTGATTTGTTCTGCTCTCTTGGGAGCCAAATACTAAAATCTGTTTCCATAATGATTGTTGTTTTTCCCTTGCAAGAATATCTGCTTGTTATTGTTGGGTTATGGGGATTGATTTGAGTTTTTATAAGAACATTGTCGAGTGTGTGTGTGTTAGAAAAGCAGAGCCTGTCGATGGAATTATTGGAACATGGGAACAAATAGTCACGGTATCCAGGAAAACCAAAACCTGGCTGAGGTCACATGTGGAGCAAGGGTGGCCTTGGGTGTGCGTGTTCTGTAAACATATCAGTGTTTTCCTTGTAGCATTCAGAGAAGCATCACCGTCTGCTGAGTCTGGTCTGAACTTCTTCTCAATGATCTCTTCCAGTGTTGTGGGACCAGCAGTGACCTTCAAAGTGAGTGCCAACGTCCTGAACGTGACCACTGCGGAGGCTGTGGAGGCGGCAGGTAAGGCAACTTGAGACAAACACACAGGCACACGCACCCCAGGCAGGGGAGAGAAAGGCAAGAGGTTCAGGACAGCCTGGAAGGAGGTAGAGTCTCCCCAGGATCCCCATTTTTATGGGGGAGACAGAGAGGGGGTAGCAGGGTCAGTTCACGTGGCCAGGGCCTCACCATGGCTGTGAAACATGGCCAGGCTTCAGTGGGAGATGATGACCTCACGGTCTGTCTGAGACAAAAAGGCTGACGTTCGCAAGAGTGAGGTCTGCAGTGACCCCCATGTGGACAGAACAAATGTGGTTTTGCTTTGATGTTTTCCATTTTGTACCAGGCAAGAAGCACATACTGGCTTTACTTCTGTCCATCAGCGACCTAGACAGCACAGGAGGGAAGGTCTGAATAGAAACGGCCACTTACTTAGAGCTTGGCTTTTAGATCCCCAGCCCCCGTCACTCTTGCTCACACTCTGACACCTGTTGAGGGGTCTGTGTCGTGTGATTGGTGTTTGTCCCTGAATGAAAGACACAAAGCTTGACCAGCAGGGATGGGAAAGAACAGAATGTGGCGGTGGATACAAAGTTTGCATTTTCCTCAACTTCAAATTTCTGTTTTTAGCGTACTGAAAACTTTTGTAAAATGCTCTGTACAGTCTTTCTGCCTCCTAAGGACAATGCAGGCAGTAGAGCTGGACCTTGGCTTGCTGGTTCCATGACTTCGGTACGTCTCGGTGGTTAGGACTCTGTGTGTTGTTGCCATTTGTAAGAGACGTGGCTGGACGTGCGCTCACCAGACACAGCAGAGACAGCTCTGCGTTTGAGCCAATCCTGTGTGTTGCTAAATATATGAACTGGTTTCAATTGAATTTTACGTCTTTTTTCCCAATGTAAAATGCAGCCAGATATTCTGGTTGACTTAGAGATTAGAATATTTAGTTTTCGTTAATTAAGATGTCACTGTATTGGCATCCTATTAACTTAAAGTTTCTTTATCCAGTGATAGTAAACAAGGCGTGAAAATGGCTGTTCTCCCCTATTTAATGGGATAAACTATTGGTCTCATCTGTTTTGGTTGCTGCTGGCTTTTACTTGCAGGATATCTTGGTGCCCCTAGTAACTATTATTTGCTGAAAAGAGTGATTTTGGGGGCCAAGTATTTTTAGGTAGAGAATTCCTTGTGGAGTTGTACTGCACTCTAGAACTCTGACAGACTTAAGCTGCGGAGATTCAGATCTCCGGCTCCACAGCTGCCATGTTTCATGGTCAGGCATTCTGGACTGGGGGTGTAATGTGCAGAGTAGTAAAATGTCGTTACTGCAGCTGAGCGGCTCAATGTAGTCCTGGCACAGGAAGCCAGCAGATTTCATTCTAAACGCTCTGCCCCAGAAAAGGAGTGGAAGTTGTGTATTAATGGCTCCGACCCCTCCTGGTCACAAGCTCTCTCCTTCCCTCCACAGCATCCATTTTACAGTCCTAGTGCCCCAACATAAGAGATTATTGAACATATTTAAGACCAAATTGGTTACCAGTTTTAATGCAGAAATGCATTAACAATTGTTCCACAATTGGCAACTCATCCCAGTACTGGGAACCAATACTTTCAAAATTGGATTTCCTGGAACTTAAGGATGCTATGAATGGACTAAAGTGGAATGAAGTCTTTTTATCTTTTTGAAATCATGATAATGTGCTCACTGAGTCACTGACAATGGCCTTTCATTTATTTTATTGCTTTCTGGGAAAATGAGGTTGATTACTTGAAATCTAGTTTTGGGATCATTTTAAATGTGTTCATGTCATGTACTAAAGTGCTAGACCAAGGGGGAAATTACACATAAAATGTATGTTTGAGCATCATATCAACAACTTTTTAAATACCTGAATTTGCTAAATTGTACCAATGCACTTATATTCACCATCATAGCTGTGTGAGCCAGAGTGTTTCCTGCTTGTTGTATATGTGAGAAATGGATAACAGTTTAAAAAAATTAGTTCCTTTTATATTTTGAATAATTTTATGATGTTATGAATGTGCCTGATGCTGTACAGGGAAAACATTAGGAAGTTGTGGAGATGCCACCTCTCGCTGAGTGCAGAGTCCGCACGAGTGGCAGACCAGCTCCTGTTAACAAGGCAGAATTGTGAACCCAGAATGAATTCTTTATGGTTTCTGGTTTTAAAAGATGTCGTGGAATCTTAATAGTGTTGTCGCAAGCTACCTAACGGTGTTGTTGGGCAAACCCGGTTTGGGCATCCATGGCGGTGTAGCTGCATGTGTCGTCAGCACGCTACCATTGGTATGCGCTGTGTCCTGCGCCACCTGCGTGTTTCAGCTGCCTGCACATCCAGTGAGTTGCATTTGGTTCCTTCTGGGCCTTAATGACACAACACTGTTGCCATTTCTCGTTCTTATTAATGGAGACACAATCCTGGTGATGGAATTTAAAGGGCATTTATTTTGCTATTTTATACAAAACGATACAAACCTAATGAATAGGCATACAGTTAATGCCACCCTAGTCCCCATCAGCGTCACGTGGTCTGCATCCTGAAGGGTGAATGGGCATACAGTTAATGCCACCCTAGTCCCCATCAGCATCACGTGGTCTGCATCCTGAAGGGTGAACGGGCATACAATTAATGTCACCCTAGTCCCCATCAGCATCACGTGGTCTGCATCCTGAAGGGTGAGCAGGCATAGAGTTAATGCCACCCTAGTCCCCATCAGCATCACGTGGTCTGCATCCTGAAGGGTGAGCAGGCATACAGTTAATGCCACCTTAGTCCCCATCAGCGTCACGTGGTCTGCATCCTGAAGGGTGAGCAGGCATACAGTTAATGCCACCTTAGTCCCCATCAGCGTCACGTGGTCTGCATCCTGAAGGGTGAGTGGGCATACAGTTAATGCCACCCTAGTCCCCATCAGCGTCACGTGGTCTGCATCCTGAAGGGTGCATGCACCTGATTTTCGTTATTCAGAATCTGTTCGTTGTACTAGGTGATACTTTTCTGGGGATTCTGCTTAATTTATGAACTTGGGCATGACCATAGGGTATTAGTGAATATTAAAATTAAGCAGGTTTTGCACAAAGAGGTGCTTACTACACTGCAAAGTGTATAGAAATGACTGGTAGTTACATTTAATCTGTGTGGCCAGGTCATCTGGTCAGATTGGGCAAAGCAGAAAAATCCTTTTTTCACTCTTCATTTCCTTGGTAGTTTGTTCTGAAATAGTCTATTTCTAATCAGTTTTTTTTCATTTCTCCTTTCAGAGAAAATGGGGTTAATCATCTTTTAAAAAGGCATCCACCTTTGCTTCACCTCCCGCTTGTAGAGCTCCTGCCTCATCACCTTTTGGGTTTCCCAGGACTTACTGCTGGGGGTGACCTTCGTGTCCCGATTTGTTTCCTTCCTGCCCCTTGGTCGGCTCTTTCTACAGCCTTCCCCTCTCCTGGCACTGCAGAGGTTGCACTTTCAGCACTGGACTTCTGCGGGTGGTGTGTTTGACTCACTCACTGACCGGGATGTGGCCTGTCCTTACTGGTGTGGATCCCTTTCATCTTAGTGTTGTCTGGCCGACTGTTGTCTGATCAAAGCCTCTAACACTTGGTGTCTGGCAGCCATTGTCTCTTTTGGCTTGCTGGAGAGGTTCCGCGTGTTGTCTCAGATAACAGGCATCTCCTTATTCAGAGAACTTGGTGACTTTCCGTGAAGTTCTCACGTCCAGAGCCCGGCCCTCTCTTTTCTCACCTTCACCTGTCGAGTGTCTCTGCCGAGTTAGCGAGTCTTCTCTCTGCTGCATTGCCTTCTGGATTTTGTGTTTTACACATTGTCTTGTCTACATGGAGGAGGAAGAGGCCTCCTCTCTTTTGGCATTGCCCTCGGACGCTAGCTGAGGGCTGGGCTCTGGACCCTGAGGCCTGTGGGTGTGTTGTGAGGACTGGCTCTCAATGCAGGAGTGCTTTTAAAACACTCATGTCAAGTGTGGGCCACAGAGCTAGGGACCCAGACGGTCAGACCCCAAGCCTGAGTGTTTGATCCTGGAGCCCCTGATGCACTACGTGCTACCCAGCCTCTGGTGTCTGGTAAAGGGGGCAGGTGTGTTTGCTTTGGAGAATACAGTGGAATCGCTCAGGTGAAGTGAGATGAATCCTCCGTAGTGTGTTCTTGATTCTACCTTCTGAACTGCTCCTCCCGAGCGGGCATCAGTGCTTTGTGCTCCTGGTCCCCTCCAGTAGGTTCTCTCCTGGGCAGAGTGCGTGCTAGTCCTACGCTGATGTCAACACCCGAGGACAGGGCCCTGCCCAAGAGGAGCCTAGCCTGTGTGTCAGAGAAGTGGACACAGCGCCTGGGCGCCGAGGGGAGGGGCGTCGTCAGACAAGGCTCGTGGTGAGTGGAGAAGCTGGCCTTGGGCGGGCTTCAGGGACTAGCATGGCTCTCAGGCAGACTGGCAGGGGAGAAACAGTGGCCCACGGAGGGATGGTGTGGGAGGCCAAGGCGCAGAGCCTGCACACCAGGCACAAGGCAGGATGGGGCCCGGCAGGCTTGAATCCAAAGTCAGACTTTGCCACAGGAAGTTGTATCTTCAGCACCCACAAGAAGCACTGGGGCTTGAATTTCACGGTGCCAGATGGAGTCAGTACCACTGTCCTGTGACCCTCGGGACTGGGCTGGTGGCCCATGCGCTATGCCTGCAATGAATCCAGAAACCAGGAGGCAGCTGGTGAGGTGGAAGGAAAGGAGGCTTCACTGCAGCCTCAGCCACACGCACACAGGTTCCCCATCCCGTCTGGCCCTGCGACCCTTGGTCACACCTCTATTCTCCATTCTCGTGGGATGCCACACAGCTGCTGGACTATGCTCTCAGGATGGAGTGTGTGCATGTCACCAGCTAGCCTGTAGCCTGAGACCTGTTTGCGCTCATTGCACTTGCTTTGTGATCAAGAGACTGATTAGGAGCTGGCCCTGTGATGTAGTGGTTAAGTTGGCATGCTTTGCTTTGATGGCTCCAGTTCGTGGGTTTGGATCCTGGGCATGGACCCACACCACTCATCAAGCCGTGCTGTGGTGGCAACCCACAAAGAAAGTGGAGGAAGATTGGCACAGATATTAGCTCAGGGCTAATCTTCCTCAGCCAAAAAAAAAAACCGAGAGAGAGAGACAGAAGTAAATGTTAGAGGAATAACTGAGCCTTGGATGTTGAAAGAACGTTGTACTTTTTCAATGGAAAATGAGGATGCTTTGGAAATGCTCAAAAAAGCCCACTTGCTAAGAAAATGTGTGTTCATTTACAGGTGAGTGAGACATCTGTTAAAAAATTAAAAGTGAAAGTCAACAAGGATTCTGCACTCTTTTCTAAGGTACAAAGTTAGAGAATCAGAGGATTTCTTACGTATGAGGTGTGTTGGTGTTCCTCTCACTCCAGCCCTGTGGCACAGATGAGTCACTGAGGCCCGCCAGTGGGTTTTGTGGTGAGGCCAGGTGGATGGGGCACAGTGGGATGGTCCTGACTGGGGCCTGGTGACCTGCCCGCAGCAACAGGTATGAACGGCCACATCTGACTTTTCCAGTCAAGCTGCACTACAGCTCAGAAACCGGCACTGCTGAGGTTCTGATGCGTCATGGGCAGCAGTGGTCACATTTGCCCAGCAGCTTTGGGCAGGTGCCAGGCTGAGGGGCCCGCCAAGCCTCGCTGGCCTGTGGGGTCCCAGCCGATGACCAAGAGGCCACGAGGGGAGCCCCGTGCTCACCTGCTCTGCTCAGGAGCAGGCGCTGATTCCCCACATGGGCTGGTAGAGACTGCAGCAGCTGTGGAGGTGTCCACCAGGCACGTTAAATGTGGAACGGGCAGGAGGGGAAGCATCAAGCCAAGGTCTGTGGGGGAAAGACAGAAACGGAGGGCACAGGAAGGCAGACATGGGGAATGGATGGGGCACCCCATGCTTGCACAGAGGTCGAAGGCTGCTGGGTGAAGGGGCAGCAGAGACCACGTGTGACTGGGGACTCGTGTGTGAAGTGGAACGCTAAAAGCCAACTCTGAAAGAAAAAGGGAATCGTTTTGCAACTCTGACGCTTCTGTGTCCTGTGTTGATTGTTACTTGGAAGGGAAGAGTTTTCTTTATTGAACTGAACTGACAGATAAGTTTCAGAAGCAAAGTGTAGGAAAGAGGCCCTCATCACTTAGGCATCCTGAAGACGTTGTCGTCTGCTGTGTTCCGCAGAATGAGAATGAGGACTTGTTCCTGTGAAGGTGTCAGTGCAGTGGGAGGGGACGGTCTCCCTCAGAGGGGAGCGCAGTGCCGAGGCCCTCCACTTTTTTGATGATGAGAAAGGAAATGGAAAGACAGAGCAACATTGCTCCTTCCTCTTTAGAAGAAAGCAGATGAGTGAGGAAGTGTCAACCTGGATTGACTCAGTGGCCCACCTGCAGAATGCACGTGGGGTAGAAAGGTTCAGTTCCTGCTACTGAAGAAAAGAATGAGTCTGCTAGCAGTGAAGGCACACTGTCGTTTGGAGGATATCTTGCTTTTTGGAGAGCTCAACTCAAGAAGTTCATGTGATAACATCTGGGTGTCGCCCCTCTTCATATTTGTGTGAAGGCAAAGTTTGCTTCTGTTCGGGAGGACCTTAAGGATCTGCTTGTGAGCACATCTCTCTCCTCTCATCCTCGGTCTTCAGAGAAGTATTATGTGCTTCTTTTCATGCCCTCGCTGCAGCTGCAACCCCGTGTGGACGAGGGGGCTCGCTTCAGGGCAGAGACGGGGCAGCCTTCAAGGTCAGGCCCTGGCTTTCCTGCTGAGAACCAAGGCTGGTTGACTCGGAGTTGGAATATAATCCAGACTTCAGTGTGCATTCATGCTCTGCACAAGTATGCATAGGCACCTCTCTTCTAGATGCTTCTATCAGCACCAGAATGCATCAGCTAACAGGGTCAGACACCGATGCAAAACCGTCCTGCAAGGATGTGATCAGGGTCAAACTGCAGAACTCAGAAGCGAGGCCACTGCAGTCGGGACTGGAACAAAGGCAGGACTGGAGTCCAGGAGCTCGGGGGCCCTGGGAGGCTGGCCAGGCTGACACCAGGGTCTTGGGGAACTATCAAGAGAGGGGCCTGGGTGGTGGGCATGCATGGGTGGGAATGGCAAGCTGCCTCACTCGAGCTGAGCTCCCTGATGGATCCCAGGCCTGGCCTGTCCTCCCTGGGTCATGCTCTCATGCAGAACTGAGTGTGGAAAGGGCCAGACTTACCTCGAGAAGTTCCCTTTGAGGGTTTCCGAGTTCCGTTGTCTCTGAGGATGGGTAGCTTCTGCTGGGTCTCCTTCGTAGTTGGAGGACAGTTTCCCCATTTCTGAATCATTCAGCTAATACGTCTTGGGAGTCTGCCATGTGCTAGGCACTGTCCAGGTAGCAGGGGGGCTGGGTGAGGAAGACAGAGGCTTGGCCCTCATGAAGGTGTGGCCTCATGCGGAGGGTGAAGGAGGAGGAAATAAATCAGTGTCGTAATGTAATATGGTTTGGTACAATATACTGTAAGGTAATGGGGTATAAGGGATGGGATGGATAGGATGTAACATAGTATGGCATAGCAAGCATTGTGTAATAGAATATTGTGTAATGTAATGTGGTACAGTATAATTTAGCAAGTGTAATGCGATATAATAGTATAGTGCATAAATAGCATAATAACAGTATAGTGTAATATGACATCAGGAAATGTTTAGTGTTCTGAAGACAGACAAGGCAGGACGTGGGAGCCAGGTGGGCTGGGATGGGGGATCTGTTTCAGACAGGTGGTCAGACGAAGCCTGGGGGTGGCCTTGGAGCAGACCCACTGGGCGTGAGGCAGCCAGTGGACACCTAGGGGAGGAGTGAGGAGGTGGTGGGGTGCGTGCTTGGCATATCCTGGGAACATCAGGAGGCCCATGTGACAGAGGCCCAGCATGTGTTTGTGGGGCCGGGTGGGCACAGGAAGGACTTGGCCTTCTTTCCTCAGGGTGGGGAGGGCCCGCTCCCAGGCCTGGAGCAGAGAGACAAGTTGGTGGAGCAAGTGCCCGATGGCTGTAGCTTCAAGGAGGTTTTGATGGGGGCTAAGGGAAGACACTGCACCCCACAACTCCTTCCTAAGCAGCCAGGTTATCCTTCTGGCATTTTGACAAGGGTTTGCTGAGTGGAGGTCAGTGCTGTCAGTGAGGAGGATCCATGCCGTCCACCCAGCTGGGGAGACCCAGCAGCCTGTATGTTTGTGATTAGCCAGTCTTCCTCATGACTCTACTCTGCGTGTGAATGAGTCATTGCTGTAAAGTAATTGCGCTGGTCCTAATTTGCAGGGTTACCTGTGTAGAAATGTGTGAATGCCATTTGGGGAGGGTGAGGGAAGGTGGGTAGACTAAATACTAGGAAACGTGTCACTCAGCATTCCCCCTTGTACGTTCATTTCTGTACTAAAGCAGCCTGTGCATGGAGAGCATCCTTTACAGGAGGAACATGCTCTCACTTGCAGATGGGCGAGAGGGTGCAGATCCCGTTTGCTCCAGGCAGCATCTGGCCTCCTGCTGGTGCGCTTGAGTTCTTGGTGCATGGTCACATTCACAGTGACTTAGGAATCCATCCAGAAGGGGAGCAAGGACAGCCCTGGGCCCAGGCCCAGGGTGACCCGGTTCCCCCTGCTCAGGAGAGGCCCTGCGAGATCTGCTATGCACATAGCCAGCTGTCACCATGCGGCGTGCAGGAACCACGGCCAAAGCACACCCAGTCGGCCAGGATTTGGGGAATATGGATAAATATCCAAAGAAATACAGCCAAGACTTTTAAGTACTAAAACTTAAAACCCACCTCTGAACAGAAATGAGCAAGAGTTGTCTGAAATGCATAGACAGTTCCCTGGAGGTGTTCAGGCATGGCTGCCAGCGTTTATGGCAGAAGGACCTGTTGGGAACATCAGTTAGTCTCACTTGCGACTCTCTGTGCTCCCGGGGTCCCTGGAGGCTGCTGTTCTTGGTCTACTTTCTGTGGGTCCTCGGCTGGCCCGTGCTCACTGCCTTCCGCCCTGAGCGGATGGCAACCTGGAGGCCCACCGCCTCTCCATATGCTGCTTCTGGAAGGGCCTGGACTACCACCTTGCCAGGTGAGCCTTCGGCTTTGGCAGCCTTTAAATAGTGTCTCAGCTGGACCCACTACTATGCTGGATCCTAGTCTGTGCCTTCTTATCTGCCCCGCAGGTAAAGAGTGCTTAGCTCCCCTTTTAGGCATTCTCGTATGACACTGCCTGACACAGAGCTAAATAAATTATGCCAAATCAGTCTCTGGTCTTCACACTGTATGTGGAAAGTTGTCTATTTTTAGCAAGCAGGTTCTGCATGGGCCACAGGGGTCTCTTTGGGGACCCAGGGCTTGGATTTAGTGCTCTGTCCCATTGTGTAGACCCTTCATGCAGGGCTAAGTGGGGCAGATGCGGGAGTCAGGGAGAAGCCGACTCCATCCAGGAGTGTGGGGTTCTGGGGTCAGAGACCCTGGGCTCAGATGCGTCCTCTGTCACCTCCCAGCTGTGAGAATTGGGAAGTGACTTAAGTTCCAGTTCCCTTGTCAGTAAGGTAGGGGAATAGCACCGACTTTATAGGGTTGTTGTGAAGATTAAATGAGACCATAAGACACTTGGCAGCAGCCTAGCCTCTGAAGGCTCTTGGTATGCGTCATTTCTGCTGCTGGTGGTTCCCCACTGTGGATGTCGGAGCTGCGGGGTCTTCATCTGTGACACGGGGATGCCGACACCCACTGAGCCGGGTGGTGGTGAGGCTGACATGTGATCACGGGCGGTGGTATCCACCGTGTGAAGGGGCGCTCTATCGAGAGCCTACTGATTCCGCACAGGTGACTCACGTGTGCTGCCTGCAGCCCAGGCCTCGTCTAAGAAGATTCAGTGACTCCCTCTCCTTTCCCTGGAGGGTTCGTCTTTCTGTTTCGTTATCTGTGTGATTTCTTGGTTTTCTGTGGAGATGGATGCTAGTTCCAGGTGCACGCGGCTACCTCGTTTCTACGTGAGCTAGACGCCTCTGTGCCCTGACAAGACTGATTCTGGAATGGAGGGGCAGCTACCTGAGCAGGAGAAAGGAGCCTGAAGAGTAGGTTCTGCTGGGCTCTGGAAATTGCTTCACACTTTCCAGAAAGCAAAGGTTTATTCTGTATGACTCGTCTGTCCCTTTGTACGTGAAGAGTGTTCACTCAGCGAGTATTTCCACTCGTGCCAGCACATCCCTGGGGCTGCGGGCAAAGCGTGTGCGTGGATGAGAATCCTGCCCTTGGACAGCTTGCGTCGGAGCAGGAGGCCTGACCAGACAGGGTGGCGTGTGAGATGGGAGAGTCCTGCAGGGACGATCGCCCGGGAAGGAGGCCTCAGGGCAAGTGTGGTCAGAGGGCCCCCAGGGAGGGGCCTGGGACTTCTGGGGGCAGGCGCCCAGCAGAGGGGTCGGGAGGCAGTGGCTCTGATGCGGGGATGCCTGACCCGCTTGGGGCCGTGAGGAGGCGAGGCTATAGAGTGGCGGTGGCAGGAGGGAGCGCGGGGAGCTCGGAGCTTCTCCCCCCATAATGCAGGTGGGGGAGCCTTTGTACCGTGTGCCCAGGCTGCTCACGCCCCTGCTGCTCAGGGTCCAACTTGCGCCAGGAGCACCACGCCCCGCAGCCGTTGGGGTCCAGCTGGAATTGCAGTGGGCTGGTGCCGGGCCGCCCTCAGCAGTGATGGGTGAGAACTGGAGGGCACCCACCCAAACTCCCTGCCCCTGGGGAGTGGCTCTGTGGGTGGCCTGCATGGTCTCCCGGGCTCCGGGCATGGTCGGTCCTGTTCCCTTGACCGTCAGTGGTTCAGTGAAACCCTCAGTGCCCTGTGCTGGGTCCCTTTGCTTCCCGCCTCTCTTCTCACAGCTCCACAGTCCCCCGAATAATAGAAACTTCAGTCCTCCTCTCAGGTCGGCTTTGGGGAGCCCACCTAGGTAGGACGCTGGCCCTTTCTTTGCGTGGGGTGAGAAGCTGCGAGAGTCACGTGATCTGAAGCATTTCGGAGGGTCGGGCTGCCTGGTGTACAGGTCGTGGTGGGGGGTGTAAGGGAGGAGTGAGGACGAAATCGGGAGGCAGTCCTTGCAGTCATCTGGTCTGAGATGACACTGGCTTGGGAGGGCTGACAGGCTGCAGACGCTCAGCTGGGTGTGATGTGGAGATTTAACTGGCTCAGTCGGCAGAGAGATTGGAGGCGGGTGAGGAATACAGAGAGAAACTGAGGCTGGCCCATCCACTTGGAAGTGGGAGCTTCTATTAACCATTTGGGGAAGTTGGTAGAGAAGGCAGGTTTTAGGGGATGATGAGGAGTTTGATGTGGGACAAGTTGCATCTGGAATCAGACTTCCAGGTATAGGCAGTTGGATATTTGGATCTGTGCTTTGGGGGCAAGACCCCACTGAAGGCATGACTCCAGGAGCTGGTGATGCGACACCCAGCACCGTCCTTAGAGTTCATGTGTGGTTGTCGAGCCAGGTTTCGTAGTCCCACCCTTGTAACCTGTCTGCTTTCTTTCCTCCCTCCTTCTCTTCTTCCCTGCACCCTTCCGGCCTCCTCCTTGCCCTCTACAAATATTTCTTGAGTCCTGCCCTGTGCCAGGCTGTGCCGGGTGCTGGTGCAGCAGGAGACTAGCTGTCATAGGCTTGCCCTGGGAGCCTGGCATCCGGCGGAGAAGGGAGACAGAGAAGGGTGTTCTGATATGTGCAGGTCATGATGCTGAGAAGGCAGGGCCGGTGTCCTGGAGGAGAGAGAGGCTAGAGCTGTGTTCCTTTCTCCAAGGGGAAGTAGTGAGGAGTTTAAGGGGCATGTTGGGATCAGATTTGCACTTTAATTCTGATACATTTGCATTTCCACAAGCTCCTGGCTTCAGCTTGGGGAATGCACAGTGGGGACAGCTAAGACGGGAGCTGAGGAAATGGAGTAGAGGCCTTTGGGTGGTCCAGAGAGGAAAAGGGTGGTATGGATGGGGACACAGTGACTCAAATGGGAGGACGGTGACCCAGAGGGGGATGGTGACTCAGATGGGGGGATAGTGACATGGAAGGGGGATGGTGACATAGATGGGGGGGATGGTGATTCAGATTGGGGGAGGGTGACCTGGATGGAGGACAGTGACCTGGGTTGGGGGAAGATAACTCGGATAGGGGGATGGTGATTTGGGTCAGGAGACAATGGCATGGATGAGGGGACAGACGCATGGACAGGGCATTGGTGTTGGTGAGGCTATGAGGGGAGAGGATTCTGGAGGCACACCTACTGGCCCTGGTATTGGATCACAGGTGGGTAGGTATGCGGGAGGAATCGGGGGTGAGGGTTGACTGAGTGGAGGGGTGTTTGCTTGCTGAGGCAGGAGGCACTCCAGAAGATGCATTAGAAGGAAATGGTAGGGGTGGGTTAGCCCGTGTATTCTGGGGGCCCGCAGACTCTCAGAGGAGGTGTGGGATGTGCAGTCACACTCGCAGACATGGGTGGAAAGAGCAGCTGGGCAGCCCTGAGCTGATTTTGTGGTGGGCAGGCATGGCCTGAAGCATCTGCCATCAGGGGAGAGCAGAGTTTGTGATCCAAAGGGCCTTGGTAGAAATCTGCTGCTGCCCCCGAGCCCTATAAACTATGACCCAGGCCTCTGACCTTAGACAGCTCCCTCCTGGTGAAAGCCTAGTTGGTTTGTTTGTAAGTGGTATGGAAACATTAGTCTGTAGGACTCAAGTGCTGAGTGAGGTGAAATTCAGGAGAGGACCTAGCACACCAGGGACGCTCAGCGAATGGACATGTCCTGGCAGCTGTTACTGTTGGGATCTAGTCACCAAGTTCCCTGAGCAGTTCTCTTCCCTACCACGTGGGTTTCTCACCTCCACTGTCCATGCCTATGGCAGTGTTGGGTCAGCGGCTGATCTGGGAAAGCTGGGCTGGTTCAGCAGTCACGGCACAGCTGGTGCCCTGTCGGTGACCACAACACCCACAATGGGAGGTGAACGCATACGTGGGGAGCTCACAGAGGAGCATGTCCAGTGACAATGGGCTCTGGCCCTTGAGCTAACACTCAGAAGACACTGCTGGCTGTGCATTTTGCTTTTCTGCTTAATGTGAGCATGGAAACTCCCGACCTTACAGTACACGAGGGGACCGTGACTGTTGCACCATCACTGCAGTTCTTTTTCTACACGTGAAGGGTATTTCTACTTTCTCTCATCATCTTGGCATAAAAATGTTAGCTCCTTTGTGCCTAAGTAGAAGGTGGCTCATTTTGAATATAGGGCTGTGGGCTACTGTGCAGCTTTTAAAGACATTGCTTCAAGACAGGCATCTGAGGGAGGAGACAAGCCATGGGACAGGCCACATCAGCAGTGCAAGGAGGGCCCATGCCGTGGCAGCCAGCATGCCCTTCCAGCACAATTTCTGTCAGCTGAACCGCTGCCTCCCATGCTGCGAAGCAGGCTTTCTAAGTGGAGAGAATGCAGCGTGTGTCGGAAGCCGCCTTCCTGGGAGTTCTCCTGGCAGTCCCCATAGCAACTGCACGGCAGGCAGAGGGACAACAGAGCAGCGGTGGCTACATTTCAGCTGGGCCTGCTGCTCCTCACAGGGCATGGGGCATCAGTAGGCTCTGAGTGGAGGTTTTCCCATAGGGCTCTCAGCCCCGCCGCTCTCTGGGCCCCGCGGTCCTCAGGGGCTGTCCTTTGGCTGCTCCACGTCAGGAAGCCTGGTGTACCGTGGGTAGGCCTTTTCTGCTGGGTGCCCATCCCTACCAGCTCTGCGGCCAAGCACAGGCCTTTGACACTTGAATCTGTCCCAACGTTATGATCTTAGAGGCTCTATGAGGCCCAACTTCTTAAAAAATTCTTCCCACAATCGCGTCAATATCTGCAATCCTCACCCTTCCTCCTAGAAGCTGTGTGGCATCCTAACCCCTCCGCAGTCACTAGCATCTGTTAGCACACCACAGCAGCACAGAGTTGGTCAGGTTAGCAAACTGTCACCTGGATGGCCTGGGGCAGGTCCTGCAGGTGCCAGGACTCAGGAGAGGGCTCTCTCACTGGAAGGATAGAGGAGGCTCAGAAAGGTCCCTGAGCCCAAGCTGCCTGGGTGGGGTTGGAGCGGGCCCTGGCATTTGGGACCAGCATGAGTCTTTTTGGCACTTTGGGCAAGAAACCCTTAGAAATCTGTGTGTGGGGAGATCTGTCATTGTCAGACCTTGCTGGTCAGCAATCGCTCAAGGCCAGCTCTGCCTTCCAAGGACTTGTTTCCCATCCATTAGCCCACTTTTTCCACCAGCACAGAGATACTAAAGCTCTGATGGCCCATTCTTGAAAGTGAGTCCACTAATTTACACAGCAAGACTGGTGCCCCACGTCCATCCGGCCATGTGTGAGTTCTTTGTAGGAAGATATAAGGTGAGTGTGTGTCAGGGCTCAGCTTTTCTTGTACTGTCAAGGATGACACTGTAGGTAGCTGCACTGTGGGACAGCACTCCCAGTGTGATGATGGATGTGTTAAATGCAAGTTAGTCCACAGAATAAGGGGTGCCACTGGGCGCCATGGACACTCCCTCATCCCATCACATCCACAGCATTCATATTTTATTTGTGGGACTGAGAGCCACACAGCTCCCTCACTTTCAGGTCAGCGCCTTTGTCCCCATTTTGGGTGTCTTGGCTGTAATGAATTGGCCTGTAAGTCATGAGTCACGTTAAACCAGGTTCCACTTTCCTCAACCCTGTCTGGATGTCCACTCTGCTATTTTGTGACAGATGAGGTTGGCGAAACGGAACCACGAAGAGTGGGTATTGGGTTCAGAACCTGAGTCCCAGTCTCAGTTCCACTTTTTTGTCTTGTGACTTTGAACGACTCAGTTGCTCTCTTCAAGCTCCAGCTTCCTTCTCTGTCACATAGGACCAATAATTATGCTCCATGGGGTTGCATTAGGATCAAATGAGGTAGCAAGAATTTGATATGAGAGCAAAATTTAAATTCTAAAGGGTTTGCAAATTGTTAGTTGTCCTTGCTCACCTGAGGTTTCTGTTGGCTTTGTGTGCCTGGAATGCCTGTAATCGGAAAGATATTGTGCGAAATCATCAGAAAAAAAAAATCTTTTCAGTGGAGTTAGCAGTTTGGCCAGGAGCTGACGGTCGTGTCTCCTGGGGTTGGAAGGATAACAGCACATTGTGCATAAAGAATGTAGGAGGATCTTGAACTGACAAGATCCGTTACGTGTGCACTAAAATGTGAAACCTCAGATCTTCTCAGGGTGGGGTAGGAAGTGCATGGGTGACCATCGCTCACTGGACTCCCTTCTACATAAAGACCAAGACTGTTTACTACTGAGATGCTAGCGATTCAAAGGTGAAGGCAGTGCCTGGGTTCTTGAGGATCGCTGGAGAACAGCATCAGCACGTGGAGTTAACACGTCGTCAGAAGGCAGCTCGGGAAGAGAAGGCCTCCTCTGTCTGATAGCTCAGTGCTGATCAAAGGTGGACTGCACAGTTATACCTTTTAAATTTAAGGACAGTTTGCACTCTGTCAACACCTTGTCTTATTACAATTGCAAAGCATGAAAAAAGAAAATGCATAGTGCAAGGTCTTCAGCAAAAGTGATGATATAACCCTCCCATGGTATAAAATGGTACAAATAGAGTCTCGTCAACTCCACAATCTAGTTGACATCCCCACACAAACCCTGTGGTGGTAGCTCAAGCTGCCACTTGTTTGAAGAAACCTGTTTATGATGAAACAAGTGTAGATATCCTGGTTTAACAATGACAAATTGGGCTGAGCTTTGATGTCTGAACAGTGACCAGGTGCAATAATTTATTTAATTTTATGACTGAAAAAATGAAAACAATGACCCCACCAGCCAATGCTATCTCGTAGAGGTGCCATTTCACTTCTCTTGGTTGGAGAGCTTGGAACAGAGATGCTGTATGTGGGGCCTTTATGACGTTAGGGACCTGGGCAGAATGTGAGACACCACAAGGAGAACAAAGCAGCACATGTGGCATCTCACCAGCCTCACCAAGAGGCCTTCCTCTTTTCTTTCTCCCCAACATTTAGGGAGTGGAAGGAAGGGAAGTGAGGGCTCAGAGCTCGCGGCAGTGGGGCCACCCGCTCAGCCAGGGCTCTGCCCTGGCTTGCTCCTGCCCTGGACCCCCACAGCCCGACTCCCTTTGCAGACATATCGGAGTCCTGCGACTGCCTTCACCCAGCTCTTCCTCCAGCCCAGCATGCCCATCTCTTCCTGTCCCTGTGTCTGACCCCCACCTCTCTTTCCTGGCTGTCGGATCAGTGCCAGCTCTGCAGGAAAGGTTTCGATGGCAGTTCTGTTGGTTCCTTGTGACTCCTCTCAAGCCCCACAGCGTCTGCCTGTTACTCCCTACTTGACCCACGGCCTCACCATCTTCCACTAGGGATCAGCCACCTACAGCCCTTGGCCAATCCCGGCCTACTGCTGCCTTTGGGGTAAATTTTTATTGGCGCACAGCCACACTCATCCATCTACGTCTCATCTGCGGCGCTTTCGCTGTAACAGTGGAGATGAGTAGTTACAACAGAGACTGTGTAGCCACAAAGCCTAAAATATTTACTCTCTGGCTTTTTATAGATAACATTTGCTGAACCCAAAGTTTTAAAACAGTGGTTCTCAAAGTATGGTCCCTGGTGCAACAGCACCACTGGGAGCTTGTTAAAAATGCAAATTCCTGGCCCGTCCAGCTGTACTAGGTCCTGAATATGGGGTGGGGCCCAGCAATCTATGTGAGGACAGCCCTTCAGGTGCTGTTGAGGACACTAAGGTTTGAGAGCCCCTTGCTGTTCCCTAAAGATGTAACCAAGTGCTCAGGCATCTCAGAACCCAAAACCAAACTAAGTGCTTTGCCCGCAACAGGAGCTCAACCAAATTGGTGGCTGATGAGAGCAGTGATATGGAGAAAAGAAGAATCTAGGCGTTGGAAATGTGTTTCCCTCGTCTCTTGAGATGCCCTCAATGGAGGAGTCTTAATCGAAAAGCACGTGTATGGCATTTTCATTCATGCAGAAATAAAAATTTCACCTTAATTCTACCACCATTTCCCTCCGCCTGGCTATAGGCACCTCCCACCGCCTTCAACTGCAACAACTGACACGAACAACAGTGCACCGCGAAGGCAGAACTTAGCTGCTGGGCGCAGAGGAGTTTCAGTAAGACACGTCCTGTCTTCTCCCAACTCTGACAGAAGGTGTTGATCTCCAACCGCTGCTCCCCTGTGATAACCGAGGAGCGTGTTGGTGACGAGGTGAAGCGCTGGGAGTCTGCTGAGGTTCCGCTTCCCGCTGCTCAGCCTCACTGAGCTGGGAGGGATGTGGTTTCAGTGTTGCGCTGTGGAGTCCACAGTCACCCACTCTGTCCCTGAAGTCTGTGCAGGTCACCATAACCAGCACCTTTTTGTTGCGTCCCTAAGTCCAGACAAGGTCAGATACCTCCAGAAGGGGTCTATCAAGTGAGAGTTGGGACAGCTCAAGTGACCTAGCAGTTTCCTAAAAATAATCTTAACTTTAACATCTTTACATAGGGAAAATCATTTATTTTGTGTCTGTACAATGTTTTGGAATGTCTCCACAGCATTTTGTAAATGTCTCACGGTGCCCACTTAAAGTTGGTCTTTTAGCACTCAGAAATTCTCTCAACCGAAGAATTTGGGAGATGTTTGAAGGTGCTTCCAAAAGGAGAAGCTCAACTCTCAGTGCCTGAGACGGAATGCCCTGTGAGTCGGTCCTGTGACTGCTGCCCAGGCCTGAGACTGGCCCTCCAGGGAGACAGAAGCCAAATTTAAAGTCTCTCTCCATCCTGGAGCCAGAAAAGCGGGCTGTTTGTGAAGGAGGTCTTGAATGAGAGGACACACCTGCCTCGGGAATGCACCGTCCCAGGCTGGATCAGACACCAAGGAGGAACATGGGGCGGCTGCCCCTCTACTGAAGACGCTTGTTTTATTGTGGCACTGCTAAGTCTCCAGAACTTCCAAACTCACACTGTTTACTTGCTAAAGAAACAAAATGGCATCGTTCTGTGATTACCAAAGAAGATAAATAGAAACACAACTTCATGTCAGAAGGGACTTTGGACACATAAGTAAACTGAGGCCCAGCAGGAAAAATCAATCCCCACTTAAGTTAGAGAGCCAGAGCAGCATCCTCCCCAGAAGAGTTTATGTTACATGCAATTGTTTGCATTTCCTTATTCTTGCTTTTAAGAATACATTTTCAAGAACTAAATGATCACATAATTTTCTTATTCTAAGAGAATGCAGACAGAGTGACATTCTCATGCTCTGGGGTAATTTCTGTTCTAAATATGCAATTTCACAACTTTTAAAAGAAGTCAGGTTTCTTTTAGCTGCAGTTAAATCCAGAAAGTGTTATGTTTTGAAGGCCCTCATGGAATTTTGACTTTATTGTTCTAAGAATGAATGTGTAGAAGAGTTCCCTGCATCAATTTAGTGAATGGCTCCACGCATTGTCTGCTCAATGTGAAATGTGGGTCGTAAAGTGCGCTTGACTTGACCTGTCAAGTCGTAAGTGTTGTTGCTGTAAACCCTGCCCTCCACCCCTGTGCACAGCCCCTGTCTGGCTGCTCCGTCCTCCCTAGGAGACACCATCCTCACCAGTTGCACCCCTCTCAGCCTCTGTGTCTCTAAGACACTTACCTGAGACTCACCTTTCCCTTTGCCAAAAACCACTTGAGAACAGCTGGTGCTGGAGGCCTGTGTGCCGAGGGATGGTTACCTAATCATTCCTTGAGATTCTCCAAGATGTGTTCTGTGTTAGTCTTCTCCAGACCTTTATAGGACTGTCTTGTAACCTGATGTTGTTGGCTTCATGAGGGTGAGATGAAGGGACTCTTTCGGGGAAAGCCCACCTGCAGCTGATTAGGATGCTTCTCCAAGTCTCTCGACCAGAAAACTCCATAATAAATCTCAGAGCTCAAGGCCAGGATAAAGGTTGGTGTCTCCATTGAACTGCTAGGATTCCTGCCACTAGATGGTAAGAATTGCTTAACTCATCATGTTTTCCTCTTTGCTCTGCCTGCCAGGAACCTCATACCTAGATTTTGTGCCCACTTGCTTAGCATCTCTCACCCAGGAATATATCATGTCATATCATATATCATTTGTATCATATCGTATCATACATAGCATAGTGTGTTGTATCATATCATATTGTGTCACATCATATCATGTCACATGATACCATTTCATGTCATGTCATATCACATATCATATCATTTGTGTCATACTGTATCATATCATATCACATTGTCATATATTCTTTCATATGATATCATATTGTGTCACATTGCATCTATTGTGACATATCATATTGTGTCATATCCTATTGTGTCATATCGTATCACGTCATATCATATTGTCTGATATCGTATCGTATCATATATTTTTTTCCTGCTTGCCTTCCCCTCTATCACTTTCTTCTCAACGTCTCTCTGTTAAGCTGAGTCTGCATCACTGCACCTGAGTTCCTAAGTAAGCTGCTTTCAGTCCTTTCCAGAATCAGGCAGAGCATTGATCAGTCAATGAAATTAGTTGCTCTGTGTCCCCATCTAGAGTCTCTGTCCCCAACTTTCCCCAGGGACACCAGCTTACCTGATGTTTCTGTAATATAGTCACGTGCACACAGAGCAGTTGAAATTCTCTTCTAGTGACACTTGGATAATGTCAGAACTGGTGGTCAACCTGCTCATAACAGAGTGGGCTTTTCGTCTTCCCTTCCCTACAAGAAGCAAATGTCCTCCAGCAGATGAATTTCTGGAAGCCAATTGAATGGGAGAGTTTTACATTACATTGAAGAAGAGTGGGACATTGGAAAAGAAAAAGGGTTGTTCTGGAAAAGATGGAGCCATTGGCATCCTGCAGATACAGTGTGTAGACAGCTCTCTCTCTGTAGATGACTCTCTCTCTGTATAGGTGGCTCTCTCTCTCTGTAGATGACTCTCTGTAAAGACAGCTCTCTCTCTCCTTCTGTAGATGACTCTCTCTGTGTAGACGGCTGTCTCTCCTATGCTTGCACACAAAGGCATGGTGGTTGTTCATCTGGGGGCAGCCATGGTAAGAGCGGCTCACATGAGATTCTCAGTTCTGTGTACCAGGTGGTCTTCTAAGTGCCCTTTAATGCTGAAGACCACCTACAGAGGGTGCTGTTTCCTCCCTTTTGCAGAGCACAGAGGGGTGGGACGACTTGCTCAAGTTCACGCCCAACGTGGTAGTCCCCAGCAGGAGTCCAACTGGAGTTGTGGTGGCAGAATTTCCTGTGCCTCCCGAAGCAATAGTCACAGTCCTTCATAATCACTCCCTTCCCCATTCCACTCTCACCCCATGCCTCGTGGGGTGGGGAGGGATGTTAGGAAGAGGTTGACGACCTGGACCCTTGAACAAGTGCTGGGCTCAGACCCTCCTGTTGGAAGCGCAGGAAGTGTGGGAGGCTCAGTCCCACCATGCTGTGTGTGTTCCACTCAACGGAAAGGCATGAGTGGTGCCTGCTGCATGTGGGGCCTGAGCCATGGGCACTGCCCGTGCTCCTCCCCACAGTACAGTCTCTGGTGCCTTAGGGTGCACAGTTCTCTTGCACACACCTACCTAAGGATGTGGCTTTTGTTCAAGAATTTTGTCTTGTCATTGAGATAGTTGGGTCTGAGGGACACTCCTGCCTCGAGCACCCAGCCCTGGCTGCGTGTGCCTGCTGTGGGCTCTTGCTTTGCATCACAGACACCAGGAGTCGGAGTTCTCAATGCCTTTTCAGGTTAAGTTTGAGTTGAGCAAGGAGGTTAAACCCGATTTGCTCTGTGCACCTGGCTATTTTCTCCTGAACTGTGCAGGATTAACCCTGTGTGCTCTCCTTCCTATTATGGAGGGAGGTTTGCACTTTATTTGGAGGCAGGAGCCTCGTGGCCCCCAGCCAGCAGGCACAGGTATTTGCAGTGTTACCGTCACATGGATGTTGCCTATCCATGGGCCAGAAGCAGAACAGACCCTGGGAATACAGATCCGAGGGGCCAAGATGCAGCAGCTGCTCCCGATTGCGCCTGACTGTCCTGTGAGCATCCTGGGGCCGCCGGCTGCTGGACTTTGGAATGAGGTGGCCACGGCCCTGCAGCGAGTCCACACACACTCTTCCCGAGCTGCTCGCTGGACTGGTTAGTGGAGAGCAGCAGGTACAGTGGGTTTTATGTGTGCACCTAACCCACCCCAAAGGGGCTGCCCAGGGCCTTACCCTGAACAGCGGAGTTGTGGGGATGTGTGCACACACGTGTACGTATGTGTGTATGTGCGGGTATGTGTGTGCACGTGTGTGTGTCTGAGCATACAGAATGGCCATTAGTCAGTTGGATGATAAATGTTATTGGGGTGACCTTGGAGAAGTTGTCTAGGTTGCTTCCTCTCCCTAAGTGTCACTGAAAGTGTCTGAGAAGCTACCAAGCTCCGTTCCCACATGTGTGTGTGTGATGGCCACACAGAGCTCCGTGGCTGCGGAATAGTTGACGTCAGGTGAGACTGAGTCTGAATCCAGCGTCTGATTCACATGCAGCCATCTTCTCCGAACCCCCTTTCTCTATCTGTAAGGTGGAGTCAGCATCCCTCCCTAGAGGACAAATGTGGGGTCCCAGCAGGTGATATTTGCCAGCTGGCGGGTGCCTGGCAGGAGGGGAGCGCTCAGACCGGGCTCTGCCGTCAGCATTGTGGGTGCTCCATGCTGTCTCACTGCTGAACACTAGGTCAGGGCCTGAATTTCCCCAGCGAGATAAGGGCTCAGACCCTGAACTCTGGCCTGTCTGCTGTGGGAATAGAACGGCGCTTTGAACGTCACTGAGCTCAGCACCGCCTCTTACGAGCACACCACGTTCCTGGTTGTTTGGCACTTTCCTTGATGGAGGAGCAAGTGTCATTTTGGATTGTCGTTTTCCTCCTTAAATCTTTAGCTTCCACTTTTGCTTGTTAAAAAAGTGTGTCATACTCTTCACCAGGAGTAGCGAGGGTGGGTTCTTAGCTGCTCACACTCAGAATGGCTCGTAGGACATTTGACTTTGATGCTTCAGCAGATTAACAACCTTCTTATTTGCACTCAATTTCAGATCCTTCTGGTGTTGCACCTGAGCAGTTTCAGGTGTGTTTATGGCTGCAGGTCATGGGAAATAAATGACACTATTAAGGAAGGAAACCTCCCATCATGGTTTTACCCAGAACTCTTGTAGCCGTGTGCGGCGGCAATTATCGTGGCAACCTCCTGTTCCACCGGCTTCCTCTGCCTCCGTAGCCAAAACGTTCATCAGAAACCACTCAGATTTCAGTCCCTAACTTTTTACATTCTGGCACCAGTGGCCATAGTTTGGTCTGTCCTCTCTTCTGAGTGACTCGAGCTTGGAGAGGATTTGCTTAACGGGCCGTCTCTCTGCAGAGCATCCACATGTGGCGGCCAGAGCCACGGGACGTGCAGCAGCAGCTTCTTGACAGGAGGCATCTGGCTAGAACAAGAGCCACCTCAGAGACAGGTTGTGAATGGCCCTTGTCAAGAGCGTGGGGAGCTGCCCCTGGCTTCATCCTGCGCTGACGTGGTCCCTCCTTGCTCTCCACGTCCTTGCTGTTTGCTCACGTCAGTGATTGCAAAGGCGGGCACATTCTCCAGGCAGAGCAGCTGGCCTGGTTGTGTCCCCTTAATTTGCACTGTGTTTGGGACGACTGTAAGCCTGCTGCGCGACGGGGATGGCCATCCTGGGGGTCGGGGGACACGCTAGCTGTTTGCCCACATGGATGTGTGATTTATCTCACGGTGATTTCAGGAAGTGTCAGACGGACAGGATGCTGTGAAAGAAATGCAGCTTCTAGACACTGAGGCTGAAACACCAGTACAAGTGTGCTCTGCAAAATAATGAAATGACGAAAGTCTGGATTCAAATGAAATGCCTGGAAAGGTGTTCCTTCACTCCTTCTTAGTCTTTCCTTCTGAACCCGGCTGGTACAGCCTCTGTTTCATACCACTCATCGCTCTGGAAACCTTTCCATTTCCAGATGTATGAAGATAATGAATGCGCTGTGTCCAGCAGGCTGCTTGGTGGTAGATGCTCTGTCAGAGATGGCTCGTGTGACTGCCTGTTGTGGGTAGGATGCTGCCCCTAAAGACATGTTCAGGTCCCACCGCCGTACCTGCGATGTGGCCTTATTTGGAATATGGTCTCAGCAGATGTCATCCAGTTAAGAGGAGGTCACACTGGATTGAAGTGAGTCCTAATCCCATGTGACTGACGCCCTTATAAAAAGAGGGAAATGCCAGGAGAAGACAGACTCCCAGAGGGAGGGTCACATGATGACAGAGGCAGAGACTGGGGCTTCAGGAGCTGGCAGAGGCCAGAAGAACCCTCCCCTGGAGCCTCCAGAGGAAGCACTGCCCCTTAACACCTTGATTTTTGCCTTCTGGCCTCTAGAACTGCGAGAGAACGCACTTCTGTTGTTTTAAGCCAACCAGGTCGGTGCTTGTTGCACCCTCCCCAGGAAACTCAAGCACCACCAGCACCACGTTTCTAGAGTACAGCAGAGTCAGCCAAACCAGTGAAATAAGGCAGCCCCAAATGTCATTAGCCCAATATACTGGTTTCTTCTCTACAACTGCTCCTAATTAGCCCATTTGACTTTTATGAAGTGAGTGCCCTCTGACAATGTACCTGGGACACAGATGAGGCAACAGGTTTGTAAGATGTGAAGCTTTCTGCTTAAAAAAGGTGCTGCTGAGAAAGTCTTCCCGTGGGATTTAGATGAGGCCAGCCCAGTCCTGTGAAACAAGGAGAGCACGGAACCACAGAGTCTGGACTGTCACTACCAGGAGACGAAACTGAGACGAGAGCCATGTGCATGATCTGCAGTCCCTCCGTAGGTCCCTGAGGAACGACGGTGCCCCAGCCTGGGGCCGCTCCTCGTGTTGGCCGTGCTGACGCTGGACTGCTCACCATCAAGCACAGGCATCCGTGAACCTGAGGCAAGTGTCGGGGCAGAATTCTGCCCCCACGTGGCACGGTGGGCAGCACTGAGCCCAGGCAGGCTGTGTCCACTCATGGGAGCAGGGCTGGGCGGGCCGTGGCGTCTCCAACTCCACCCGGTGTCCTTTCTGCTCAACAACAGGTGACTGCCTCCACAACCACCAATTCCCTCTCATCTTGCCTTTATTTTTAACACCATCCTTCACAAAAATCTGGGGAAAGCAGAAGGAATGATTCCACTGACTGGCTTCTCAGCATCTAGCACAGAGCCAGGCTCCACATTACGGTGTATCAGATGGATGAATATGCCCTCTTGGTTATAGTTGACTCCCTCTTGCCTGGTGTGATGACAGGCAGCAGGATGCATGTGAGTTGCAGAAACGGTGAGCAGAGCAGGCCTGGCTCTGCCTGTGCAGCTGTGTGACCTTGGGCAAGTGACAGCCTCTCTGGGCTGCAAGGGGGACAGGATACCTGCCACCTGCAAGTACGATGAGAAGCAAGTGAGTGAAGAATTAAAGTGTCAGCACATGGCTGAAAACCTCAAGGACACGGGAATGTTAGTTCTGTCCTTTCCTCCTGTCTTATTTTTCTTCCAGATTGCTCACCCTGTCTCCTGGTAGCCTCTGTCTGGGTAGACCCAGCCATGGTCACCCGTTTGCCTTCCTCCTGGGCTCCACCCATCTGCTCAAGAAACACTTACTGAGCCCCCACCTTGTGGCAGACGCTGTGTGAGCTGCAGGGAACCAGCCGCATGCTCTCTCTGCCCTCCTGGGCCCAGGGTCTCAGGGAAGGTGCAGTCTGTGGACAACAAGGAATGACAGGCACACATGTCTAATCATTCCAGCCACACGCATGTGTTAGGGCCATGAAGGAGATGAATATGCAGTGACAGAGGATGAAGGGAGGGTGGGTAGGCCTCCGAGACCTGAAGGAGAGAGGTGGGCACAGCACTGCCCAGTTCATAGGGACCAGCCGCCAAGAGGGACTCGGGCACTGTGGGCTGAACCAGCTGCTCCAGGGGGTCCTGGGCAGGAAGAGCTTGGTGCGTCCTGAGTGCAGATGGGAAGCCCGTGGGTATCGAGGTGCAGGATGGGGGGCATCAGGTGGGTTGGGGTGCTAGACTGAGGGAGACTACATGGCGCCTGTTGGCCACGGTGACAGGTCTGCTGGGTGTGGTAAGTGAAAGGAAAGTCTTTGAAGCAGCATTCCCCTGTTTATGTATTCAAAGACGGTTCCGCCTCTGTGGGGATAGTAAATTGCAGGTGTGAGTGTGGAAAGCCGTGGCGGGCTAGTGCAGAGGCCTGGCATTAGATGGTGTGATGGTGGGGGACGAGGAGAAAGTGAGCAGATTTGAAAAGGCAGGAAAAATAGGATGTGCTGGTGGATGGGCTGTAAAGGACAGGAGGAAGGGAAGAGTCCAGGAAGGAGCCCGGGTTCTAGATGAGGTGGCCGCGCAAATGGGGTGGCATTTGCAGGGAGGGGAGCAGAGGAGTGGGCTGGGGAGAGGGTCGGTCGGGGGCTGTTCTGTCTCAGACGTGACAAGTGGGAGACACCTGTGAGGCTTTCCAGTGGTAACTACAAGGAGGGGTTGTGGTCCAGATGTCCAGAGCCAGGAAGGGGCTGGGTTAAAGATGCAGTCTGGGAGATAGCCACACCTGTGAGCGGCACCATGGCAGGGCCACGGTCAGGAGGGTGCAGGTTGTTGTGTAACCTGCCAAGCTATGTCACGTTGCACAGACGGAACATTTCCTGTGCACGAAGTGCCTAGCTTCTCATGAAAAAGAGAAAATCTTTGTGTAGATTTATAACTATTTATTTTTAGACAATTACCTATGAAGACAGCAGCTAATAAAGTGCCTCCTTGTATGGGTTATGTGTTGTGGTCTGGGAGTGAGGGAAATTCTTCCTGCAACATGGAATCTGACCTGAAGATTTAAACAAATTAGAAGGAAGCAAGGAAAACAGAATAGCAGTAGGAAAAGGAAGAAAAGAAACAACATTTTATTCCTAGATCCCAGGAATTTTCCTTCTTGATGAGGGGCGTTTGGGAAGTTTTGCTTTCTGTGGCCAAGTGGTCTTTCTCCCGTGTGATTTTAGACTGTGTGTGTAGGGGTTGATGAAGGCGGAGGAGTGGACCACGCTTAGCAGTGATTTCAAGGAGCTTTGATGGAAGGAGAGGGATTCTGGGAGACTTCGCTGTGGCTGAGAACACGGAAGTGTTGTCATGGGCTTTCTGCTACAGGAAACCAGGCCGTAGCCTCCTCAGGTCTCTCTGCTCAGGGCGGAGGGCTGCCTTTGAGCCTCGTCTCTCCCGCACCAGACTTCAGCGGGGTAAAGTCAAGGTTTGTTTTGTTTTTTTCTCATGCACAAACCTAGAATTTATTATTGTAGAGCCAGGAGGTAATCCTAACAGACTGTATTATTTTGTCAGTGTTCTGCATTATGTGAGCCTTGAATTTGTGATAATGTTGGAGGATGTGGTTTGATTCACAGTATATACAAAGGCTTGTCATAAAAAAGGATACTTGTGTCTGGCTTCGCTGCATGTAAGGTTGAAGTTAGTCCCAAATCAAACCTTCCTAAAGTTTTAGGATTCTAGCGGACAAATAAATGTGGTGGCATCAGGAAATTTGAACAGAATGCACGTGCAGATCTGACAAAAGTAGAGAAGTTTCCATTTCTTTCCATAGTTGCCAACAGAGAGGCAAAGTAGGTGGGGAGGGCAGAGGAGAAAAAGAAGAAAGGTGGATTTGGGCTGACTTCTTGTGTTTGTCACACATTAAAAGTTAGAGGTGCAAGCAAAGGGGCGGGGGCAGAAGCCCCTGTGCGCAGAGGCCGAGCTGGACGGGCAGGGACCCCGCTGAGCTGCTCAGGGAAGCCAGAGCGCGAGCAGTTGACCAGAGAACGATCAAAAGAGGAGCTTCTATAAGGATTCAAAGGATGTTAATGAAATGGAAACTAACTGTCAAAGTTGCAATTCTGTCATGTTGACTGTATACACTGAAAAAGAGTTCTTCAAATGAAAAATAAAGTGGGGGAAATTTCCAAGGAAATAAACTTGACTGGGAAATTGGACGAGCAGGAGGAGCCAGCCTGGCAGAGCCCTGTGCGAACAGGTGTTTAGTCTCGTGGAGAATTGATCTGAGCTGTGGCTGTGAGGGCACAGGCACTAAATATCCCCTAATTGACCTGGTGACCCTTACGAGAGTTTTAATGCCTGACCCAACCCTGGGCACATGGCAGGAATTTGGTGCTGCTGAGAAATGAATATGAGTGACTTTTACAAAGTGGTTTTGCCCTTTGGATTGGATGAGCAACCGCTGTTTCCCACATCTTCTTGGGTGCTGCGGACAAGGCAGACCCCTGTTCTCGTGCCTTCCATCTGGTCGGTGCAACAGATCTCGCCATCATATACACAACGTCAATTGTTAGGATGTGACGGCCTACGATTTGTGGAGCCTCTAATAAGGAGATCCTCCTGAGTCTGTGGGGAGACCACCCCTTTAGGGTGAGACTAGCATCATATGAAGGAGGAAGATGCTCTAGGCAGAGGGCAGGCTCCAGTGAAATTCTGGGGCAACACAGGGCTGAAGGCTGCTCAGAGATCTCAACTCGGTCCAGAGAGGTGCACGGGGATAGGGGGGTGACCAGGACGAGGCTGGGTCGGAAGGCAGGGCTGGGTTGGCCTTCCTCCCAGGACCCCTGTTAGAAGCATCCCTCTGACCGCTGACCACCATGGGCAGGCACAGGGCAGAAGGAGGTGGAGAAACCAGGGAGAGGCATGGTGTGAACTGGAGCCGGCACACAGGGCACAGAGCATCAAACACAGGCAGGAGTGAGACCAGTAGGGTTTGGTGATGGACGGATAGAGGGAATGATAGTGAGGGAAAAGTCAGGAACACATGGCTCCCAGGCTCCCAGCTTTGTCAACGTGGAATCAGGGAAGGAGAAGCAGATGCATGGGGTGGGGTGGGAGTGGGGTGGGGATTGCGCTGTCTGCAGAAGGGTCTGGTTTGGGGAGGGGGGAAGCTGCAGGGCCCCAGGTGCATCCAGGTAGAGGTGTCAGTTGAGAGGTGGGGAGTCTGATCCCTCTGCCTGGCCCACTGTGGGGCCTCCCATGGTCCCTGGATGCTGGACAGCAGGGCTATGTGCCTCACCCGTGGCCATGTGAAGCCCTTCTGAAATGTTTGTAGGATAAATAATGCATCTCAGAAAATAGTTTAATGGCACCTTTGTTAGACTCTGGACTCACTGAGTTAGGCAGACATGAGCTCCGCCCTTATCACCAGTAAAAGTCCTTGTCCCTTTTCATCTTCCTTTCTTCCTTCGTCACCTGCCATAGGGTGACCCCAGCTCCTCGGGAGATGCTATTTCCCTGCTGGCTTCCTTTGCCTGAGGAGTGTCCTACTGCCTCTCCCTGGACCTCCGCTATTTTCTTCTTGATTTTCAGGACGGAAGCATGAATCAGCACTGATAGGAAAAATCCCATAGAGGTGCCCTGAGAGCTGGGCCCCAGCTCTGAATATTCACCCCACTTCGGGTAGCTCCCGCCCCCCCCCCCCCCCCCCCCCCCGCCCCCACTCTGAATATTCACTTTCAGCCAAAGAGATTTGGAAAGGACTCTTCTCTCTACAGGATTCCGCACTCTCTCTGGGGTTTCTTTAAATCTTCCACAGTAGGTTTAAACATTATTTAAATAGAAAGAAACTTACCTTGTATGCAGCTTTCTGGCACATGCCTGTTATGTTTAAATGCTTTTCTTTTACCACATTAAACAAACTTAATTCCTTTAAGAATTTATAGTAAAACACACTAGGAAAATTTGTTTTCCATTTTGTCATAATATTCATCCCTCTTTAGAACTCCCCATATAAGATGCCACCGTTGGTCCTGAACATTTTCTCTGTTTCTCTTTTTTGAATAATCTGTTTTCCTCTTTTCTGCACTCATTATTTCCACACTAATTAAGTAGTTGAGCTTTGCAACAAAGCATGAGCATTTTGCATTTTGCAAAAGCATTTTGCAACCACATGAGCATGACCTGCACCGTGAGGGGATACATAGGCCCCTCCATTTTCCTGCTCCACCACTGAAACCCCAGATGAGACGAAAGCACTGGCACTTTCCGACCCCCAGCACTTCTCCCTCAATGACTTTGGCGCATCTGCCCCAGTTGTGAGCTTTTCCACAACCAGGTGGGTTTGAAGCCTGTTTAAGGCCCTGGTGCAGAGGCCAGGCTCTGAGATTCTGGACAGGCAACTGCAGGTCTCCCCAGCCACAAACCTCATTCTGGGTTGGTTTATGAAAATCCCTTTCACTGAGGTTTTTTGAGGTTGAAAGGATAATCTTGTGCCCCAACAAGACAGTGCCCTCAAAAGAGCAGAACTGCTGTGTTTACAGGCCATTGTCAGTTGGGGCTCTGAGAGGCAGCAGTGGGATCAGACAGAGGGACGGGTTGGGCATGTGGCAGGACTGACACCTGAGAAAGGACAAGGACATCGGGCAGAACCCCAGATGGAAGCCGGTCTCAGGACATCCCAGTGAGACAGGAACAGGGGCTCACAGCCCCAGGCCCTCCATCCTCGGCTGGCACAGCTTGGGAAACGTGGCCTCATGGGGACGTGGTGGACCCAAAGGGGCGGCCATCAGCCAGCTGTGCTTGTGCAGAGGTTCTCTCGACAGAGATCGGGAGCTCCCCCGGGGCCCCCATGTGTGGCAAAGAGGTGACGCTGTCCGCTCCGTGATGGAAGGGACTTAAATGCTTCCCCCAGGAGCCTGGAGCTTCCTGGCGTGAATGGCTGAACCAAACTTAACACCATTTCATTATTTTAAGAATTCCTCTTGAATCACCCACAAAACCATACTCACGGCTTTTAGGGGAATCTCGTGAAGCCTTTCCATCTTTAACTTTCACAACCCAATTTTCACACACAGGTTTTTCGCCTCCTTTTCAAAAGTTAGAAACCAATGAACAAATGAATGGACATCAAAGGAGATCACTTATGATAAGATGTTATGCATAATAAACATTAGCACATGTTTAACAAAAAAATTTCCTCCAGTAGAAGTCATTCCTATATTAATTTAATCCTACTGTCTAAAATAATGTAATCTCTTTGAAACAGTCTCCACTTCAGCGCCCAGGGACTTTTTCTGGATCAGAGGCTGAGTTTCCGTCACCTGATGAGCTCATCTGATGTGACAGCCTCAGATGCAGATGGGGAATCTCTTGTCAGTAGCTTTTCGACAGAGACAAAGAGAGACAAATGTCTATATTCATGCCTTCCCCTCATGCATGAGTAACACCAGTGCTTCTCTCTTCCTCCCTCTCCAGCAGGCAGTCACTGCAAGTTCCAACTTCAGCTTTTGTGTTTCGAGCTGGCTGTGCCGGCAAAGCTGTTTACCGACGCCTGGTAGCCTTGTCTATCTGTTTAAGCTCGGTGTGTGTTTTGACATGTAAATTTAGGTGAGCATATTTAATCAGTCACAATGATATGCTAATTGGATTCATCTTTGAACTGAAAGAAAAACACATTTGAGGAAAAATGAAGCGAACTTATTGCCAGCTGAGATGCTTTGTAATCAGCGCTGTGCGTCATCGAAATGTGAAAAGGTAAAGGGGCCAGGTATTTGCTGGGGAAACACAACAGCCCTGATTCAGTTTGTCAGCTTTTCTAGCTTTGCTGAAACACACACTGTTTTCTGTGAGTCCCTACCGCGAGGGCCCACTGTGCTCTCCGTGGTGCTGACTAGCAAACCCCAGGGGCAGCTCATGCCAGGCAGCCTGTGAGTCTGATGCAGGTGTGTCCGCGTGTGCGGGCGCACATACATACAAGTGGAGAGGAGGGGGGCTATGTTTCCTGTCCTGTCCCCAAAGTCACATAATAACTTAGGAATTGAGCTGTGACCAGAATCAGATTAGGCAGTTTCCATTTCTCGCCCACGTGCCTTCTCATGAGTAACAGTCCAGAGCTGGAGGTTGTCCATGAGGCTCAGCCATTTAGAGTTGACTGCTGATGCTGCGGGCCAGACACGGCTCCATGCACGATAGCATGTGGCTCTCCTCCCCCCACGCCCCCACAAACACACCCTCTGTGGACATGGCCCGCTGATGTAGGTTCTCTGCTTGCTTCCAACACTTCTGCTTTTTGATGCTCTAGTCTCAAACTGGCAAAGGGAAGCAAAGAGTCCAGAGTGTATAACCACCGTGGGGTGCCCAGACTGTGCCCTTGGTGGGGAGCAGCACCTCCAGTCCTCACCCGTGCCGTCTCACGTCTGCTCGCAGGGCCCTGGGCATGGCCGCGGGCGTGTGTTGCCTGTGCTGTTCTGTGCAGGGAATGGACTTCCGGAAACCCAGCGGGCAAGGAGAAACTTATCCAAATGAAGCTGCAGAGGGAGTAGGGGCCCAGCACGACTCAGCCGGCACTAGGTCAGCGGGGCCTCTGGTGTTTCACAGCTTCTTGCAGGGACAGACATCCGTGAGGGATGAATAGACATTTCTTTTTTGGGGGGCAGGTACTTGAGGAGCTGGGGAACAGGCGAGGCCATACTAGTGGGAGGGATAGAGCAGTGGCGGGGTCCTAGGCTTTCCTCTCCCCAGGGCTGTATCCGAGCCCTGCAGAGAAGGAAGACCTTCTGCTAATCCCGTCACAGAGCACCAGCCGACTGCAGAGACCGAGCTGGGGCAGTGCTGCCTGCCTGGCACCTGGGCAGGTGTGCAGCGTGGGGAAAGCCGGGAGACTGTCAGATGCAAGGCAAGCTGTGTGAGGGTCTTGGAGAAACCTGGAGAGAAAGAGCCTTCGTGGGGCACCCATGGGACCCCACGGGTTATCGGGACTTTCCCGAGGTGGTTAGCTTGAGTATCGGCTGGTGTGAGTCAGTACAAATGAGGTGTCAAAGCTGATGGAAGGGTACTTTTACGAGTGAAGCTGGAGGACACTGAGCTTGTGATGCGTGAGGGGAGCCGCACCTCCAGGCGTTCAAGACACATAACTTGGTACAGGTCTCCTTCTGTGAATTACGGTTTTCTTTTATTCAAAATGAAGATCGAAATATAAGCATAATTGCTTTAAAACCTGAATAATCCATGAAAATCTGCTCTCATTCAATGATTCTAATCTTTTCAAAGTTCTTTCAGCAGTTTTTTAAGCAGTAGTTTTTCTCAGGCCATTGAAGCAGGTGGGTGGACATCCCTCCAGGAGCAAGCTGGTTCTGAGCTGGTCTGAGCTGGTTCTGAGCTGGTTCTGAGCTGGTTCTGAGCTGGTCTGAGCTGTTCTGAGCTGGTTCTGAGCTGGTTCTGAGCTGTTCTGAGCTGTTCTGAGCTGGGTCTGAGCTGTTCTGAGCTGGTTCTGAGCTGTTCTGAGCTGGTTCTGAGCTGGTTCTGAGCTCTTGTGAGCTGGTTCTGAGCTGGTCTGAGCTGGTCTGAGCTGTTCTGAGCTGGTTCTGAGCTGGTCTGAGCTGTTCTGAGCTGGGTCTGAGCTGTTCTGAGCTGGTCTGAGCTGGTCTGAGCTGTTCTGAGCTGTTCTGAGCTGGTTCTGAGCTGGTTCTGAGCTCTTGTGAGCTGGTTCTGAGCTGGTCTGAGCTGTTCTGAGCACCCCCACCCTGTGCCTGTTTTGTTTTGCCACAGTAAGATGATGGTTGCAGTGGATCCGTGTGTGCCTGGACAGCTCTCTTCTTTAGCTTCTGCTGGCTCCTAAGGTGACCAACCTGTAGTTACTGAGCACCAGTGTTTACCAGGCAGCATCCTTGGAGGCCCGCTGGGGCTCAGCCCAGGCTGGGGCAGTGGGACCATGAGGTCGGGCTGAGCTTCCCATGGACCTTAAGCATCAGCTGAGCGCCCGAGTGAGTGAGTCTTGGCTGGGGGCCTGTGGCGCTCCTGCACTGATGTGAGAGTCCATAGGAGCAAGTAAGGACATGGGACAGGAGAAGGCGTGAGTAAGGGCAGCGTCCAGCAAGGTGGGTGGTCTGAAGTCGTTGGCACAGATGCCACAGAGAGCTGAGACAGCGGGGGCCTGGGAGATGATGGGATGGCCAGCAGAGGACAGGAGGTCGGCAGAGGGATGGGTGAGTGGGACGGGGCCCTTCTCTGGAGGAGCAGAGGGCTCACTCGGGGACAGTGGGTGGGGCGTCTGGGCTTCCGAGACCTGGGCTGCCAACTGTAACCCAGGGCAATCTGCTTAACCTTTGGCTGTGTCAGCTGGCTCCCCCATGAGACAGTGATAACACTGCTCGTTGTGAGGCTCTTTGGAGCCTCACACACTCAGCACGGCGCCTGCCACATCACACGGCTCGGGACGTGCTGGCCGTCCTCATTAACATGGTCGATGAGCAGGTAAACTCCCATTCACACGCTATCTGCAGAACTTCAGAGCGGTCCCCGAGACACAGCCATGTGCCAGTTGCAGGCATAAATGGACACGACTCTGCAGTCAGAGCCCAGCAGAGATGGGTCCACCCCAGAACTCACGAAGATGGAGGTGAGGGTGGTGATGGAGGTGGTGGGGACATGGGACTCACGCTATCCCAGTGGAGCGAACTCACCTAAAAATGCACATGTAAGTCTGCAGAGCCAAACCGTGCTCCCTTGCCATAAGAGAACTTACGTCTAAGAAAATGAGGTAACTGAGGGCAGGTGTGAGAGACCCGTCACTGAGAGGACCTGGCAATTTCCAGATGAATATAGCACTTTTCCTCCACATGGTCTACAAGAGAAAACTAAGTTTCTAATGCCAAGGAGTTCTCAGATTATAGAGTTGGAAAGGTACCATTTTTCCAACATTTTATTCTGAAGATATACAAACAAACAGAAAAGTTGAAAGAACAGTCCCTAACCATGTGTGTATGTATGCACATGCGTATATGCATGTATGCGTGTGTGTGCATGTACATATACATCCACATGTGCATACACATGGTGTTATTATTCTTTACATACATGTTTATAGAAGAAAAATGCCCTCACGAGAAAGCCCCACACACTACCCTGGGCTGCCCTCCATGTCCGCCTGTCCTCTGTCCCCATTTCTGCCTGCCCCACGGCCCAGTTCAGCCCCCGCCTCCTCCTGACAAAGGCCTGCCCTCCTGTCTGTCGTCTGCCCCGGTGCCCTCCCCCCAGCTCAGCTGCACGGCCCCAGTTTGCCTTCCTGCAGTGCCACATGGGTCAGGGCTTCCAAGTTGCCTCTTTTGTCCTGAGGAAGGTCCGGCCCTTTGTCAGGCTGCACATTGCCCCGCGGCCCCGCTCCAGCTCCTTTTCCAGACTTGCCTTCCAGACCCCAGGCACCAGCTGCACCCTCTCCAGCTGCCTGCTGTGGTGCGGTTGGCTCTGTGGTGCCACATCCTGCACCATCCCCTCTCCCACGCCTCCATGCCCACATGCCAGACATTCCCAGGCCTCTCTGACACCTCGCTCCTTTCCTGTGGTGACCACAGTGTGCCCTGGACATTGTCATGTTTGTCCCTCATCTTCCTGCTAGATTGAAAGCCCCATGAGAGAGAAAGAAGCCACTCCTCTGCCTTTGGCCCCTTGAGCTAGTAAGTGTGGCGCCTGGGTGCCAGCACAGGTCTGTCTGCCTCCAGTGCCCGTGACCCTCCACTGCTGAGCCTGCCTTCCAGGATGGTTTCATTCATGTGTGTGTCACTCGGAGGAAGTAGCAGACTGCAGTAGAGTCCGCTGTGTGTAGACTGGGTGGCCAGCAGACGCTGTTCAGGCAACAGGTGAATTTGTGTGAGTCACTGACTGGCTGTGAGTGGAAGGTACGTGGCGGCCCCGTTCCAGGTGGGATGTCAGACCTGCCTTCCGTGTCAGCAACTCCCCTCCCTCATTGGCAGCCTGCTTGCCCGCCCCTCCAGTGATCCCAGAGGACCGAGGTTAATTTAAAAATAGGCATCTGAGGGGTTTAGACAGGCTTGGCGCATTGGTGGAGCTGGTGCAGAGCTCTCGGGTGCTCCTAGATGGCGGATGAGGGACTATTGCTGACAGACCCCTCCCCGCCTTTCCCACACTGACTGAGGAACCTGCGTGAGAGGGCCCAGGAGCAGCTCCAGGCATGCCTGCTTGCGGCGTCACAGCGGCCCTTGTCTCTGAGGCCGCCTGATGCCTGTGTTCTGTGGTGTCAGCTGCCTTTTGCAGCGTTGCTGAAGGGAGGGTGCTGAGGACACCCCCGTGGGAAAGTCGAGGGTTGACTCCAGTTTCCCAGATGGCAGTGCCTGGAACGCAGCAGGAGCGGGTCTTGCGTGTTTCCGCGTGAGGCGTGTTCTCTCCACTGCTCAGCCTCCAGGCGATGGTGCGGGAGGGGTTTGCTGAGTGGTCTCTGTGGGCTGTCCTGTCTCAGATTCCCTGAACACGTTCTGTGAACACCACTCCCTGTCTCTTCCGCTCTGCTCTCTGCTCTGCCTCTCACTATCCATGTAAATGTCAAAGCGCTGAGCTGGGCCAGCACCGCCAGGCGAGTCGGGATGCTTCAGGCAGCATCTGTCTGGATAGTCAGGATCTTTCCCAGTGAAAAGTGAAAAATTGGAAATCTTTCCCATTTACTTTTGTTTTTATTTTTTGGAAGATTGGCCCTGAGCTAACTACTGCCAATCCTCCTCTTTTTGCTGAGGAAGACTGGCCCTGAGCTAACATCCGTGCCCATCTCCCTCTACTTTATATGTGGGACACCTGCCACAGCATGGCTTTCCAAGTGGTGCCATGTCTGTACCCAGGATCCGAACCAGCGAACCCTGGGCCACCGAAGCGGAACATGCGAACTTAACTGCTGCACCACCATGCTGGCCCCCCCATTTACTTTTTTTAACAAAAAAATTTATTTTTCCAGGCGTTTGGAGCTGCCTGACGTAGGGACTAGTTTAAATTTGTTTATTCATTACTGCCTTTGCCAGAAACAAAGATACTGGTGCTGCACATTGTGTGAATGTTTTCCAAAAAGCCCCCAGCTTTTTCTGCCCGAATCAGATCCCAGGTCTCCAGTGGTACTTTAGCCTTTGCATGGTTTCAGCATAACTCTCTGGTCAATTTAGGGATCGATACGCGTGTGTAAATTCAGCACAGTAAGGTTTAATAGCATTTCTTTGTTGTTTTTAATATAGGGAAGTTTGCTTAAAAAATAATCCAACAATGATCATCGATACAAATCTCAGGCGTGTTCTAGAGAAGTAAAGGTCACTCCTGGTATTTTTGGCCACCTTTTATTGTTCATGATCTTTCCTGCCTGTGAAGTTTCTCATTGCAGCTCCCACCAGGTGCTCCTGCTAAGAGTAAGATGTAGCTTCTGGGGTGCACTCCTCAGCGCTTCATTACAGTTCGATGTCGTTTCTGGGGTGCACTCCTCAGCGCTTCATTACAGTTCGACGTCGTTTCTGGGGTGCACTCCTCAGCGCTTCATTACAGTTCGACGTCGTTTCTGGGATGCACTCCTCAGCGCTTCATTACAGTTCGACGTCGTTTCTGGGGTGCACTCCTCAGCGCTTCATTACAGTTCGACGTCGTTTCTGGGGTGCACTCCTCAGCGCTTCATTACAGTTCGACGTCGTTTCTGGGGTGCACTCCTCAGCGCTTCATTACAGTTCGATGTCGTTTCTGGGGTGCACTCCTCAGCGCTTCATTACAGTTCGATGTCGTTTCTGGGGTGCACTCCTCAGCGCTTCATTACAGTTCGATGTCGTTTCTGGGGTGCATGCCTCAGTGCTTCATTACAGTTCGATGTCGTTTCTGGGGTGCATGCCTCAGTGCTTCATTACAGTTGGGCTGAACACCTGGTGGCTTGGGTGTGGGGAAGGATCTTTTCCAAGTTCAGTGAAGCTGGTAACCAGGGCCCCAGCACCCTGGAGACCATTGCCGAGGTGGTCCTGCAGGAGCAGCCTGTTATCTCGGCAGCTCACCGTTCTCCGTCCTTGTCTGTCTCCGTGCACTTTGTCCTCCTCTGCTGAATTCGGTGACAGTAATGAATAAGTGTCTCCATCACCGTGACTCCTGCTCCTGCTGGGGCTCTTCCTACGCCAGGCCTTCTGGCCATCAGCAGTGGCTGCTTTTCCTAAGCGACCCCACTCTCTTTGGGGGAGCCAGCTCCAAAGTGTGCCTGTGTAGTAGCAACAATCACGACATGCATGTTGGATTGCTGCTTTTTTTTTCCTCCACAGAAGTGAGGAGTCTGAAGGGAGAGAAGGGGTGGGGGTCAGGCACTGATGAGACAGCTAATAAGGATGCCCTCCTCCCCCCAAATCCCTCCCCCTCTCGCCTTGCGGCTGTTCAGGCTTCATCTCCTCGTGAAGAGCCCCTGAGATACACCAGCCTAATAATTTCTCCTCTGTTTGCTGTGCCACTCAATCTTTTTTATTTAACCGAAGACTGCTTTGGACATTTCTTGGGCTGTTCGTTTTTAAAATCATACAATTCAGATAAGGTTACTTTAAATTTTCTGATCTTAAGCACCCCACAGGGTTGCTTTGAGGGTTAATTAGTTTTTTGAAAATTCTGTGTGCTGTGATGTTCTATTAAAATGTTAGATATAATTTTGATTATGGGTCTGTCATCATCTGTGGCGTTCTGACCTTTTTCATTCTCTGTACTCACTGTGTCTAGTAGAATACTCTGCATATTTAGGTGTTCAACAAAAGTTTTGAGTGAATGACAATGAATTAATCTCTAATAGTAAAATACAGAACCAATCACGCTATCTCGTGGGTGGGGCCCCTTGGCCTCCGGGCAGGGTCCTTCCTGGCCTCTTCTGGGTTGTCTGCAGTTTCAGGAAGGCTTGCTGGCGTTGGTGCCCTGAATTGAGGACAACAGTTTGTGAAGGTCAAGTTTCACTGTCTGGCAACTCTGCTCCTGTGTTGAAATTGGTCTCTCCTACAGAGGGCCTTTGAGGCGAAGTCAGACCCTTCTCATCCTTGGGGGTCTCCTGCCCAAATGCCCCTCTTCTTGCGTGGAGTTTGCTGTGGGGGAGATGGTTTTACTGATGAGTTTTCTTTTTAAAAAACTCGTAACCCTATTATGTTAAGTGAAATGAGCCAGATAGAGAAAGACAATCTCTGTATGACTCCACTCATATGTGGAAGTTAAACATGTGGACAAAGAGAACAGATTAGTGATTACCAGGGGAAAGGGGGGGTGGGGGTGGGCACAAAGGGTGAAGGGGTGCACCTACAACATGACTGACAAACAATAATGTACAACTGAAATTTCACAAAGTTGTAAACTATCGTAATCTTAATAAAAAGAAAAAAGAAAAAACCCATAACCCTTAGTGTCAGGCAACAAGAGCAGAAGTCCTGCTGACGCCCCGATGCCAGTGTCACTGGTCACGTGGGACTGGACACACTTGCACCCAGGGCACCTCTGATTTAACGGGAAAGAATGTCATTAGTAAAGATCACGATCTTGTCTGCACAGGGTATTGAAATCTTGCATTTGTTCAGTGAGATCAGAGGAAAGTTTTCCCCTCACATAACGCGTGGTCTTCATTCCCCCGGAGCTTTGTAATCCACCTTCCCCACTGTCCTCCCTTTTCCTCGTCTGCCTTAGAATGGCCAGACGTTTGCATACTGAAGGATTCCAGAACCTTTACGAACATATTTTGTTTTGTATAGAAATATGGAATTTACAAATGAGGAAACTGGCAAACTTTCCTTTCAATGATAACAGAGCATAATATAAATATATGCTTAGGTAATTTATTAAAATCTGTTTTCCAAAGTTGTGTCAGCCACAAATCTCCATAAGCCAGCGCTGTCTTTCTTCCCCAACTCACTGATTGCTGACGTTCATCCCCATGGCTCGAGGCATTGCAGTAAGAGACCAGCTGGGATTCTTAACCAACTTAACTTAAATCAAGTACCTACTGTGTGGGGGGACTGGCCAGGTCCTGCAGGAAAACCATGAGCCCACAGGCTCCCTGTTCTCCAGGAGTTTTCACTGAGGAAACAAGAGCAACCTCTAAGAAAAAAGTGACACGGCATATAATCAACAGTGAATTGATATGATGAAGATGTCAAGAGCAATGGACATAAAGAGAAATACTATGTTCCATTATGTTATGTTCAGTATTACTTACAGTGCAGGAATCTTTCATTTCTTCCTAAATTAATGATTTGTGTATTTGGAAGGGTGTAGCCCTCTTCCACACAGCCTGCTACGAAGAACAGCATGGATCATACCCACGTGTTGGATTCACCTGAGCTTGCACAATTCTAAGGTATGTTTTGCTTTGCTTTCAGGGGGCTCACCATTAACTAGAACGTGTGATTTAACCAGAACTGCCTATCATCAATGTGCCGCACAGTTAACCACACGGCCTGTGAGCTGAGTTCACGTCTTTGTGTTCCCTTCCCCTGCTTCTTAGTGCCATGCGTTTGGAAAGCCACTCACTGATTACTCTGGATATAATGTCTACAGAGAGGAGGTGTTTAGTGCATGTAGCTTCTTGGTTAGATCCTATTACTAGACAGAATCCTAGCTCTTGTCTGCAGCCAGAAAGGGCAAGGAATGACAGGTACCACCAAGGATACTTGGTTGTTTAAGCGATCAGAGTTTATTGATAAAGGGAACAGAAGGAGGAGCAGGGATAAAGGGGAACAACAAAACAGTATTTACAACATCCACACCACAATCGGCTGGGGAGGTCCCAATACTTTGTATGGCGGGTGAGAGTGCCAATTGTCTGGCTCTGAGGCAAAGCGTCCTCCCTTCAGTGAGACTCCCAATTGTTCCATGTTTGTGACTCCCTTTTATCCTGATGTTATCTGGGTTCTAACTCGGGTTTTCATACATTTAGATGCTTTGAGTTGTTTTTTCTTGTTCCCATGGATGGGGTGTATCTATCTTTTTGTTCCCACGGATGGGATGTTTCTATAGTCCGGTCAGGTGCCTGTCGGGGTGGCCAGCCCAGACAAGAAACATGACGCAGGACATATTCTTTTTAACTTGTGCCTTGGGGTCAGGGCTGAAGTGGCCATCTCCGGCTCTGAGCCCAGACACATTCTTTCATGTAGGGCCCAGGTTCCAGCATCTCCGGAAGGCGGGGAAGTCAATGAACTCTGAACACTAGCCATGATTCATCAGTAAAAGCTGTGTGTCCAGCTTCAGAATCTCTGGGTGTCTTTAATTACATCTTCTTTTGATACAAACATCCTTCTTTTGACTTTGATCTTCTTGAAGGCTTAAAACGGGTGATATGTATACGCGAAGAACCCCAAACCATGTGATTAATAAGAATTTCGCAAGATACAAGAATTAATAAAGGAGCTAGACATGGCTTGAAGGAAGTCTGCCTTTTCAAACACAAACTTAATCATTGGTAGGAAAGGATGCATTATTAGGAAGAGTCACACGACAACGGTTAGCGAAGACTGAGACCTTCTTAAAAGAACCAAACCCACATAAACTTCGTTCCTTTTTTCCGGTCCTAAGTACTCAGTATCTCTTTGGCCATATGTTTTCCAAAAGAATAAATACTATTTGTAGCTTTTAATTGTTTCTTTATATTAATGGTATTAAGAATACTTGGAAAAAAGCAGTTCACAATTTTTATATAGATAAAGTATTTTCATTCTTACTGTCAAATTCCCTTCATAATTAGCAGGTCCATTTCAACCACCTCAGCTTTCTTGCTGTTCCTCAAACATTCCAAACAAGCCTCTCCCTCAGGGCCTTTGACTTGCTCTTCCTGATCCTGGAATGGGTTCCCCTGGGAAGATGCTCCGCTTCTTTATGTAGGTCCGAGTTTGAGTTTCTCATCCATGTCATTTTCCTTCTCTCTGAAGAACTTTGTTTAAGAATTTCTTTCAAGACAGGTCAGATGTTGAGAAATCTCCTCAATTTGTTTTTCTGAAAAAGTCCTTGTTTCCCTTTACCTCTGAAGGATAATTTCATTGGATGCAGAATTGCTAGGTTGGTGTGTTTTTTTCTTTTAACATGTTAAGTGTTTACTCCTACCCTCTTCTTGCTGTGTGTTTTCTGAGGTGGAGTCAGGTGTGCGTCTGCCCTGTTCCTCCGGAGGCAGGTGCTCTTCTGGCTCGTTCAAGATTTTCGCTTCGTCTTTGGCTCTACGGCTGGAACTGGATATGCCTAGGTGTAGATTTTTTTGGAATTTATCCTGCTTGGTGTTCTCCAAGATCCCTGGATTTGTGGTTTGGGATCTGTGCTAATTTTGAAAATTTTCAGCTGTTGTTACTTCCAATATTTCTTCTGTTCCTCTCTCTTTCTTCTCCTTCTGATAGTCCCAATTACACATTTGTACATTTTTGGTAACTTGTCCCAAGTTCTTGGTTATTCTGTTCCATCTTTTTTTTTTTTTTTTTAAGATTGGCACCTGAGCTAACAACTGTTGCCAATCTTCTTCTTTTTTCTTTTTTCTGCTTTTTCTCCCCAAATCCCCCCAGTTCATAGCTGTATATCTTAGTTGTGACTCCTTCTAGTTGTGCTATGTGGGACACCACCTCAACATGGCCTGATGAGTGGTGCCATGTCCGTGCCCAGGATCCGAACCAGCGAAACCCTGGGCCGCCAAAGCGGAGCACGCAAACTTAACCACTCAGCCCCGGGGCCGGCCCCCAACATTCTTTTTTCTCTTTGCGATGCAGTTCTGGCAGTTTCTATTTGCAGCTCACTGGTTCTTCCCTCAGCCATTTCTAGTCTACCATGAGCCCATCAAAGGCAGTCATCATTTCTATTAGTGTTTTTGATTTCTAGCATTTCTTTTTGATTCTTTCTTAGAGCTTCCATTTCTCTGCCTCCACTACCCATCTGTTGTTACAATGTTGTCCACTTTTTCCATTAGAGCTCTTAGCCTATTAAATCATAATTATTTTAAATTCTTGGTCTGATAATTCCTAAATCTCTGCCCTATCTGAGTCTGGTTCTGATGCTGGCTGTGCATTCTGTAGTCCTGTGATTACGTCTCAGTCTCTGAGGGAGCCTTGCCCCTGGGCTGTGACCTTCACATGTGCTTCTCAGCATTTTTTCTCCCTTAGGTGAGACAGAAAGACTAGAAGGGGTGAAATTGGGTGTATGTATAATGCATTATAAATACTATGCATATTTTTATACATTAGATAAATATATGCATTATATATAAATATATATATGTAAATGTCACATATATTTATATGTAAACACTATATATTTATATATGGTATAATATTTTGTTGTACAATCTATAGTATTATATTTGAATACTAATTCTTTGTCACTACATTATATTTGTTACAATAATAAAAAAATAGCTTATCTTTTATCTTTGTATGTGGTGTCTTTTATTGTATAGACCTTAAATTTTAATCTCATCAAGTTTATCAATATTTTTCTTTATAGTTTGGGTTTTTGGGTCTCAGTTGTGGTATCTTTCCCTATAGTGATGTTATAAAATATTTGCCCATATTCTCTCCTAGAATTTCTTTAATCCACTTGGAGTTTTTTTGTTGTGAGATAGAATTTTCTCTTTCTACTTAGATGGCTGATTGTCCTAGCATCAATGACTTAATAGTTTAAATATCCTCTCCCTCCGTCTTGGCTGTCACGTCTGTTGTGTATCCAGTTCCCATGGGCACGTGTTATGTTTCTAGCTTCTCAGTTTTATCCCATTGATTCTATTTTTCAATCTTCCCAATAACATGGTTGTCAAGTTCATGGAAAAGATTGGTTAGATTTTTTATGGGAATTTTATTTAATATATGCCTTAGTTTGGACAGAATTGACTTGTTTACGATATTGAATCTTCCCATCCATTTACATGGTATATGTATCCATTTATTTAGATCTTTCTTTGTCATTCAATGAAGTTTTATTATTTTTTACTATAAAATTCTTAAAATATTTTGTCAAATTTTTTGAAGCACTTTCTCATGTGAATGTATTATTTTTAAGTTAAATTCTAATTATTTAAAATGTTTAAATTATTTTGATAGAGCCATTTGAAAAATGGTCTACTATGGAAAATACTATGGAGGTTTTCCAAAAAATAAAAATAGAACTACTATGTGATCGAGTAATCTCACTTCTGGGTGTATATCTGAAGGAGGTGAAATCACTATCTTGAAGATGTATCTGCATTCCCATATTCATGGAAGCAGTATTCACAATAACCCAGACATGGAAACAACCTAAGTTTCTGTTGACAGATGAATGGATAAAGAAAATGTAGTGGATAAATATACAAGGGAGTATTACTCAGCTGTAAAAAAGAAGGAAATCCTGCCATTCATGACAACATGGATGAAGCTTGAGGACATTGTGCTAAGTGAAATAAGTCTGACAGGGAAAGACAAATATCGTATGATCTCAATTATATATGAAATCTAAAAAGAACTGAACTCATAGAAAGGGAGCAGAATGGTGAGTACCAGAGGCTGGGAGCTAGGAGTAAGTGGGGAGATGTTGTCAAGTGTACAAAGGTTCAGTTGTAAGATGAATAAGTTCTGGGAATGTAAGGTACAGTGGGGGGACTATGGCTAACATTACTGTATTGTATACTTGAAAGTTGCTAACAGAGTAGATGTTAAATGTTCTCACAACACACACAAAAGTAACTGTGAAGTGATGAAGGTATTAATTAACCTTATTGTGCTAATCATTTCACAAGATATGTGTGTGTCAAATCATTACATTGTACACCTTAAACTTATACTATATGTCAACTATATCTCAATAAAACTGGAAAAATAATAAGCATTAGTTCAATTAAAAGAAGAAAGATAAAATTATTTTATAATTTGTTGTTGCTGATGTATGGGCACATTGTTTTGCATTTTGACCTTGTGTCTTGCATCTTGGAGGAAATCTTGAGTTAGTTATAATGGCTTGATTATAGATTCTCTTAGATTTTCTCTGTGGACAACCATATCATCTGCAGCTACAAAGAGTTGTTTTCTTCCTTTTGAATCCTCAAAGCCTTACAATCTTTTCTTATTGCGTTAAGTTATCTGGGATGCTCTGTATAGTGTTAAATAAAAGGAGTCATGGTAGGTGTTATTATCTTTCCTGGACTTTGAGAGAAACCTTTCTCCAATATTTTATCTTGCCAAGCGATGATTTTTCTTGAAAGATTTTAGTAGATAATCTTTATTGGATTGAGTAAGTTGTATTCCTAGTTTCTTAAAATTTTTAAATTTTTGAATGGATGCGATGCTTATTCTTGAATCTCTGAGATGTTTGGGGTGTTTCTCCCTTTAATCTCATGGTAAAGTAAATAACATTGATAGACTTTCTGATGTAGAACCATTTTTGCATTTCCGGGATCGACACTTTTTGGTCATTAAGTTTTGTTGATTTTCCTTTGTTGGATTCAGTTGCTAATATTTTTTGAGAAGTGAAATTCACTTATTTTTCTTTCTTATATTTTCTTTGTCCAGTGTTAGTATCAAGGTAATATACTAGCCTCATAAAATAAATTGTGGCTCTCGATTGCAGGAGAATCTGCATGAGACAGAGAGCAGCTGTTGCGGGGGTCACTGAGCACATGGGACCGTCTGGGCGTGGGCTCTGCAGTGAGCTGAGTGTGAATAATGATGTGACTATGTGCTGGTTGTGAGTGGAGTCAGATTCTATTCTTTTCAATTCAATTTTGGCATTTTGTATCTTTTTCTAAAAATTATTCATTTCATTTACATTTCCCAATTATGTTCATGTTGTTCATAGTATTCTCTTGTGATTTTGTAAATCTCTACTGTATATGTTGTTACATCCCTTATTCATTCCTAATGTTATTCATTTTTGCTTTCTCTTCTTTCTTGATAATCTTAATAGATGTTTTCCTATTTAACCAGCTTCTGTGTTTTGTCAGTGCTCTATTCTTTTCCTTTTCATTAATTTCTGCTATTATAGTCCCTTTCAGATTATTACATTATCTTGATTTCTTATGGTGTTAATTCTCTTGTTTGCATTTTCTTTTAAATTTTGCTGATATTTCTTCATTGTGGATTGTTTCCTATCTGGTTTATAATTTTTCATTGTAACCTTATCTTTGATGTCTTTCTTCTTGTGAGAATCTGTGGAAGTCCCAAGACTCATTGTTAGAAATGTTCCTCCAAAGAGATTTTAATTAGAGTGATTCCAATTCGAGTTTTATGTTAAGTATGTGAGTATTTTGTTATATGAGGATGTGACCCCCCCCCCCCCCCCCCCCCCCCGCTGCCGTGTGATGCAGGCTCTGGCTTTCTCTTTCTCAGGAGAGAGATTTTTGTTTCCATCCAGAGCCTGGAGAAGACACAGACTCCCTGCCCCCTCCCTGTTGAGGGCAGATTGTTCTGACAGCTTCCATACATAGGCTGTTCTGAGCCTCTGCCTGGTGTACAGTCGAGGTGGCTTCCTGCCTCTGTGTGGATGTGGGGACCCAGCACCTACACCCTCAACAAGTAGTGGACACCACCCCCACCACCGCCACTTACCCGTCTCTATGCGTGCTTGTCGTTCCAGCTTTGCTCTTCCCTGTTTTTGGCATCTGAGGATTTCCCTCTCTTCCTTTCAAGTTTAGTAGTTTATCACAGTCCTTGTCTGACGCATTTTATTTAGCAGATTTATGCATTAGACCAGGGCAGCATCTGTGTTGTTTTTACATTTGCTTCAATCTGAAGTCCATTTTGACTCTTTATAGGTTTATAATTAAGATACTTGTTGATTACAAAATTAGAGTATTTAAAAGTGCAAGTTTTTGCCACATGGATTCTTCTAAAGATGAGTGCGCATGTTAGATGTTCTAGACAGTTTGAGCTCAAATTTTAGGTCCTCCTGAGCTCAGACATACTAGGCAGGCCATGTGTTTTGAGTTGGTGATCCAAAAGAAACGTGACCATCATTTTAAGAAGAATTACTAAATTGATCCTAGTCTTCAACTATAGCATTATGTTCAACGTACATAGCAGGGAAGAATTCTGTGTAGAATTTTGACTGACAAGCATGTTTCTGTGTGTACTTACGTAAAGCTGCTCCAAGAGTAATGAAAGTCCACTCCACCAAATGTTGGCCAGTCTCGTGTGGCTGATTCCTGCCTCCAGTGCTCGTTATCAGCAGCTCCCAGCACGTGTGCCCGCAGGAGGTCCAGGCCCCTGTGTGACCACAGACGCTATTCAGGTTTACCGCAGTTCCGGAGGGGTGACGATGCTGGGGGTAGGGTGAGGAATCCAACCACCGCCCTGACTCCCAGTTCCTTGGTCCCTGACACTCGATCTGGGGGCCCATGTCAGTTACTCTGTGTGTCAGCAGCACCCCCCACTTCTCCTGGAGAGGGAATGACTGAGCCACAGGCTTTACAGACTTATTTTAGCCCTGTTGCATAGTTTAGAATTTGTCTGGCCTTTGTCTCAGTTCCTGGGAGGGAACCTCTAAATCCTTGGAATTTCCACACGACAGGAGAGTCTGTGTTATCCCTGGTAGGCCCCTTGGACCACACCTGATGGTTGATGCTCATGAGGTGGCTCAGGATGGGGGCTCCCTTGGGGGAGACACTGAGGGGCAGCAGTACAATTCTGGCCCCAACCATGCACAGTTAGCCACACTTCCTGGGTGAGGGGCACTGCCCCAGGAGACTTCCCTCACTCAGATGCCAGCTGCTAGTTTGGGGGTCCCCAGGTCACCTACTCTCTGCCCAACTGGCTACCAATTCGGGGTTCCCACAACCCCCACTCACAGAACTCAGGAAAGCGCTGTCTTTATGATTACCATTTCATTACAGCAAAAAAAGGATACAAATCAGGACCAGCTGAAAGAAAAGACACACAGGGTGAGGTCTAGGTGGGTCCCCATCACGAGGCTCCTGTGCCCTCTCCCTGTAGAGCCAGGACATAGCACCCTCCGGGCACTTCAGTGTGTGACAGTACACAGAGTCCTGCCAACCAGGGAGGCTCACCTGAGCTTCAGTGTCTAGAGCTTTCATTGGGGTTTCATGGTGGAGGCCTGATTGATGAGTCACTGGGGTTTTGTTGTGGAGGCCTGATTGATGAGTTATTGGCCATGAGGCTGAGCTCACTGTCCAACCCCCTCCTGCCCTGGGGTCAGTCAAAGCCCCAACCTCCATCTCCTGGTTGGTCTCTCTGTATGGCAGCCCCCATCCTGAGCCACCTCATGAGCATCAACCATCAGGTGTGGTCCGAGGGGCCTACCACGGATAACACAGACTCTCCTGCCGTGTGGAAATTCCAAGGATTTAGAGGTTCCCTCCCAGGAACCGAGACACAGGCCAGACAAATTCTAAACTATGCAACAGGGCTAAAATAAGTCATTGTTCCGGCCAATCACTGGCTTGATTTTTCCTGCCTCTCTTGTGCCTCTTCTTCCTTAGTCCCAGAGGCAAATGTGGGTCCACAGGCCACGCTTGGCCTTCCAGCACTTCATCAAGCCTGGCTGCAGCTCCTGCTTAAACTGATGTCATTCAGATGCCTGCCTCTGGCCCAGAACTGTTCTGACCTCCAGATCAAACCCTTTTTCTGCTCTCGAGCATAGCACCTGGACATAGAAGCAGCCAATTGCATCAGTGACTTCCAGAAAAAGTACTGGATAGACACATCCCGAAAGACAACTCCTAGAAGTTTCTTATGGTGAGACTTTCCCCTTCCTCTGTGGACTATAGAAATAAGCGTCATCATCGGTCTCTCTCTATGGTGCAGGAGCACAGCTCCTTAGCCCATCGTTGAAGAGTACGGAGGGCTACGAATGACTCAGTGTCCTCCATGCCAGGTTGGACACATGGTAATCCAGGCCCAGGGCTCTACTCGGTCACCTCATTAAGACAGTCAGCACTCCAAGTGTCAGCCTGAGTGACAATGGGAGACAAATGCAGGCCTTGCTGTGAATTTATGCCCAAGTGTATTTAGAATCACTTGCATTTGCAATTGTAAAAAGTTACCACGCACTGCATTAAGTGCGCTTCGTGCTAAATTTACCTAGTCTGAGCCTCAACTGGGTCCAATCTAATTCTAATACATGAAACAATTGCCAAATATGCACTTAGGTACTCTGTATGTATGATTTACAACTTGTGCACCTGTCTTTTCTACTTCAGCGTCCATCTTTTCAGACTGAGGATTTATTAATTATAGACTTTATTCCCTTAGTTTGATTTACCTTTGCTTTCTCTAGACTTTAATTCTGAAATACATGCACATGCACACACACACACAGGACTCAAGTGGCATAAACAGATATTGTACATACACTACATTAATTTGCTACTATTCCACAGCATCTCTTCAATGTCGACACTTTTTTTTTACTGTTTTCCTGTAGAAATAACTGGCCCCTGAAATTAAATTTTTTCTTTTTGAGGAAGATTAGCCCTGAGCTAACTACTGCCAGTCCTCCTCTTTTTGCTGAGGAAGCCTGGCCCTGAGCTAACATCTGTGCCCATCTTCCTCTACTTTATATGTGGGATGCCTACCACAGCATGGCTTGCCAAGCGGTGCCATGTCTGCACCTGGAATCCGAACCGGCAAACCCTGGGCCACCAAAGTGGAATGTGTGTACTTAACCGCTGCACCACCAGGCCAGCCCCCCTTAAATTAAATTTGAAGCAAGCCGGGTACCTGGAGATATAATTTTTGATGCCTAAGTTGGTTCACTCTTCTGGCTGCATTTCCAATGCTCTACCAAAATACAGGGCCACCTTCTTGAGGGACAAGGCAGGTCCTGCTGTTGTGGTCCTTGTGTTTTGTTCCATGTCCAAATGACGGCTTTGGAAGGATTATTTGGATAAATATTTTAAACCACAGACATTTATGGGACCTTGTTTAAAAGACGTAAGATATACTTCTGGTTAATTGATTCATAGAGCTGTATTTTATATGTATATGAATAAGTAGATTCTAAGTTTGTTCATTTGCTTGGTCTTATGTCCTCTTGGGAGCTGAGAATAGTCACCTATTATGTGGCCTCATCATTTAATAAGTAAATAAGATGAGATTTCCTGCCTGAAGTTGAGGTGTGTCCAGTAGGGGCCACTTTTCCCGTGACAGTGGTGTAGGCGCCACAGTGAATGTGCAGAGGCAGCTGGCACTGAGAGCCGGGGATGCTGTCTGCCACGTTGCGTCCCAGGCTCCCTCCAGGTCCTACTTAAACCAGCGGAGGACTTGCTTGCTCGGGACGTGAGTGTGTGGGGTGTCACAGCACACTCTTCTCCTGCCACGAGAGCTGCCATGACACACACAAATGCAGTGTTGCCGTTCTCAAAGCCCAAGAAGCAAAGGAGTGTAGGAGTGGTTGGGGAGAGGGGACTGTCACTAAGGTGGTCCCTGAGGGCAGGTGCAGGCAATCATCGGAGCATCGGCTGCCCTTCCCGCTGGCCTTTGCTGTCTCCTCCAGAGGGCATCTTCATGCTCCCAGGAGAAGCAGTAATTACAGAAAGCAGGAAGTTAACGAGAGGTGAGTGGAGTGCCGTTGTGGCTCCGTGCTCAGCCAGGGCTAGGATGTGGAGCTGGTTGTGGGGCCAGCGGGAGAGAAAGGCCCCGTCCTGCGTGAGGTCCGGTTTCTGAAGGGGAGCGGAGGCTCCACAGCAGCCCCTGAAACGGGCTGCCTTCCTGCTCATCGCTGGTGCAGAAGACAGCTGAAGGTCCCGTGAGAGTGACCGTGCAGCTGCTCCAGAGCCTCCTCCTGTGTCGAGAGTGAGATACAAAGGAGACGGAGGCTGCCGGGTTCCCGGGGCTCCAGCTCCACGGTGGCCCCTTGCTCTGGGGCTCTGTATGGTGACAGTTCCAGCGCTTGACATGCGGTGCTGTAGACATCTCGCCTTCTCTTTCCTGCTCCCTTTGCTCCTGGATGATTTAAATAGTTTTCCCGAGTTTATCTGTCACTTTACTTAGCAGCTCCTAACGTTTCTCTTTTCTTTTCTTTCAACAAATGAAGACTAACACTGAAGGTTAAAATGCCTTTTGGAAAGTGTGTGTGAGAGCCATTTCCAGAGAATATCCTTTGCTCACTCCTCATTTATTTTTTTCTAAAGTCAGAGAAAGCATTCATTTCCCAGTTTCTGAATATGCATTACTATTATATCTTTCCATTTCAAAAATAAACATAAGCAAAGGAAAAAAATAAGCTTTAAGGGCTTTTTTCACACTCTCATTTGTGGACACCATTTTATCACAAGTGACAGCATTTGGCACAGTCATACTGGTTATAAATGAATATTTTATCACAATTAAGGGCATTTCTGTGGCTTTACTCTGCTGTTGTACGCTCTGGTGAGACCTGTCCTTCCTTGAAAACAAAATGGATCCCAAATGTCAAATATGGGAGCCGAGTGAGCACAGGAACGAAGTAAAATTCAGAAAGGTGTGATGTAAAATTGATCGTCTCGGCATTGATGTTTCTATCGCTGCAGCATCAAGGTGGTCTGTCAGATCACACAGAGTCTTCTGGAACAGATCTTTGGTTCTGTTTTAAACTTTAGAAAACCCAGGCGGACTAGGAGGATGTTAAAGACAGCGTCGTCTCGGTGTTCGAGCCTGGGGCTTTGGTGTCTCCACCCGTGGCTTGTGGAATCAACGCGTTATCTTCGCATTGTCAGCATCTACTACAAACTACTTGGTGGTGTTATTTAACATGATTCCTTCTCTTCTATTTCCAATTTAACGAGCACAGGGTGGAAAAGAAAGAAAGACCTCCAGAAAGAGAACGCCTGCGGTCCTGAGCAAGGCCCTGGGGCCTGCTCCTCCCCGGGTCAGCTGCCATAACGAAGTTCCACAAACTGAGTGGCTTAAAACAACAGAAGTTTAACGTTTCACGGTTCTGAGCCTAGAAGTCTGACATCCAGCTGTCCGCAGGGCAGGCTCTCTCTGGAGGCTCCAGGCGAGGGTCCTTCCTCGACTCTCCTGGTGTCTGCTGTTGCTGGCAGTCCCTGGGGTTCCTTGGTTTGTAGAGGCGCACTCCCTCCCCCGCCCCCCCCCCCCGGCTCTGTCTTACATGGCTGGCTTCCCTGCGTCACTGTCCAAATTTCCCATTTCTATAAGGACACCGGTCACATTGTACTAGGCCCACCCGGATGACCTCGCTTTAACTGGATCAAATTGGAAGATCCTATTTCCGGGTGAGGTCACATTTCCAGGAACAGAGGGTTAGGACTCCGACATATCTTTCTGGGACGCAGTTCACCCCAAAGCAGACAGTTTCAGCTCTGTGTCCTATTTCCCTGTGGTTGGAAAGGTGCGTGAGTGGTGGTGTTTCTTCTCACGGGTTTCTCAGTCTGTTTATGTTACTTGCCTCTTTGGGGGAGTTTGTTTCTGTGCTATTTTACCTTTAAAAAGTAACCAGTCTCGATTAGAAGGTAAAATTTCAGCATGGAAATTCTACCTCTGAACTAGTCACCGTGGGTACTTTCTGCTCATTCTTTCCACTGTCACCCCAGTTGGGTGTTGCTCCTGTTCAGGAAAATGTTTCTTCCAATCTAACACAATATTATAACTATTATTATTTGTGTATATGTTTCCTCTCTACACGTCTTTGATTATATTTGAAATTGGTATATTAATTACATTTACATGTATAATGTCCTCCCCATTTTTTTTCAATTTATTTTTTTCAAGGAAGATTAGCTCTGAGCTAACATCTGCTGCCAACTCCTCTTCTTGCTGAGGAAGACTGGCCCTGAGCTAACATCTGTGCCCATCTTCCTCTACTTTTTATGTGGGACGCCCACCACAGCATGGCCCGGCAAGCAGTGCACAGGTCCATACCCGGGATCTGAACCTGCAAACCCCAGGCCGCCAAAGCAGAATGTGCACAGTTAACCACTGCACCACCGGGCCAGCCCCACGTCCTCCCCATTTTTATCAGATACTTTACTGCTTTGTGAGGAGGAGAAACATGTGGGTTGGTTGTTTCTAACTGCTGGTAGATGCAGGTGGCAGAACCCCCAGCCCCCAAGACTGATGCTTGCTGTCTGGATCAGTCTCTGCTTGATGAGAACAGCTGCAGGGGAGAGATGGGTGAAGAGCTTCTCTTCCTTTTCAAGTGGAAGGATCATTTGCATAATCTCTTCTTATTAGGCTGGGTGTGGTGTCTTTTCCAACACGACTTCTCCAACTCTGCTTCTCTGACGCCACTCTAGTTCTCACACTCACTACCTGCAGTTAGTGCAGACCCCACAGGTTAGGGGCTCAGCCCCACAAGACCGCCTCCCACTTCAGATGCCAGTCATAAGTCCCATGGTACGCAAACTTCTGATGGACGGGCTGTAAGTCAGGGCTTCCCACCCCCCTCTCCTCAGGTCCAGTAATTTGCTAGAAAGGCTCACAGAACTCAGTAAAGTACTTCACTTACTAGATTACCAGTTTATTATGAAGGGTACAGCTCAGGAACAGCCGGATGCAGGAGAGGCACAGGGCCAGGCACGTGGGTCGGGGAGCTCCCATGTGCTCTCCAGGCACCCCCCACCCAGCACTTCCAGCTTTTACCACCCTGGAAGCTCTCCAAACTGTTGGTTAGGGGTTTTTATGGAGGTGCCATTACTTAGGCATGATTGATTAAATCATCTGCCATTGGCGACTGATTCAACCTCAGCCCCTCTCTCCAGCCCTGGAGGCTGGGGATTGGGGCTGAAAGTTCTGGCTTCTAATCAAGGTTTGGCTTTTCTGGTGACCAGCCCCATCCTAAAGCTCCCTAGGGGCCCACCGAGAGTTGCCTCACTAGAACAAAGATGCCCGTATCATCCTTATCAGTCAGGGAATCTGAGGGTGTTAGGAGCTCTGTGTCTGGAAGTGGAGACAGAGAGCCAATATCTTTCTCTGGTGCCACAGGGGGCCTTCAGAATTTAGGAGCTCCCATGTTGAGAAATGTGGCTGCTCACTCTAGGGTAGAGTGAAGAGGGTGCTTGAGGAGGAAGATCTCACAATTGAAGGGGGGCACAGAGGAGACAGCACGCTGGGGACAGACAGTTTGCTCTCCTGAGAAGTGGTGGGAGGGCCGCAGTAACAGCACAGACAGACAGTTGTACGTCAGTCACCATGTAGTCTGGCTTTTCCACCCACTTGCTGGGCATTGTGACAGTTCTTGGTGGATGATGTCAGCCGGTTGATTTGAGCTAATAACCCAATGTTCTGATTTGGATCCATTTTCCACCAGGTGATCTTTGCAGTGTTGGCACGACTGTGGCCCTCATCCCTCTCGGAGGTCCTGGTCTCCTAAACAGGAAGGCAAGTGTGGCTTCTCCTTATGCTCTGTGCTCACTCTCCTTTTGTGGATTTTGGATTCTTCCCCTACAGTGCTGCTCCCTTCAAGTGAGCGTTTGCTGGCTGCCCACCACCCACTCGGCTGGTGCAGGGCTGACCCTTCCAGCCGTCGAGGGTGACAACCCTTGGGCAGGATGGAGGAGGAACAGCCCATGAACTGGTGTTTCAAACTTCAGGGCCTTCCTCTGAAGGACAAAACTATTTTTTCCTTCTAAAACTTTGGTCTTTTTTTTTCCCCCAATTAAAATCAGGTAATTTAATTAGCTTCTCTTTCTCTTGTTCCTAATTTTTGTCCTGTTCCTCCAGAATCTCTCTTCATTTTTAGACTGCGCTGGCGTTCTGCTTATTGTCTCTCTGCCTGTTTTTCCCCATTCTCCCTCTCTTCCCTGAAGTGACTTCTCCCTGGATCTGGGGGAGAAAGAGAACCCATGAGTCCCGGGTGCCACTTATCTTCAGCTCTTTCTCTTTACTCTTCTTCTTAGTTTTTATACTTTTAGCTCCTGCTCTTTTTTTCTCATGCTTTCCCCCTCAAGCAAATTTTTCACCTCTGATTTTGTTTGTGTAGGCTTTGCAAGCTTACTGTCATTCAAAATAATATACCGACGTAACCTGATCCCCAGAAATTTCTGGAAAAAATTTTGTGATGGCAGGTGTTATTGTGGGGTTTTCAGCCTTACCAATGTTGAGAGAATTTTGGTCTGACCAGGAGAGGACAGGTGGGCAGAGCAGCTAGTACCATGGGGACTCTAACATCGCAGGGGACCGGGAAGAGCTCCAGTTCAACATGGACTCTAACATTCAGCCGTCTTTCTACGATAGACTAGTTATTTATAAAAATGTTCTATGCCTGAAGCTCAAAATGGATTTTTTTCATTTTACACTTCTGAAATATAAATGAAGCCTCCAACTTTAGGGCTATGGGAAAGTGGGGGCTTTTTTATGCTGCTTTGAATATAACCAGCTCAGAAATGCTGTAAATCTCTGGTGTCTGACTGAAAAGACAACAGTATGGGAGGTTTCCAAACCTGACCACAGCTTTGCTGACTTCCTCCCAACTTTGTGGATGCTGTTGCGTCTGACTCTCTTGATGGATTATATGTGTGTGGAACATCCCCACTGGTTAGGACATCCCTGAGTGGTAAGGACATTCCGAGTGGTTAGGACATCCCTAGTAGTTAGGACATCCCTAGTGGTTAGGACATCCCTAGTGGTTAGGACATACCTAGTGGTTAAGACATCGCTGGGTGGTTAGGACATCCTTGAGTGGTTAGGACATCCTTGAGTGGTTAGGACATCCCCAGTGGTTAAGACTTCCTTGAGTGGTTAGGACATCCCTAGTGGTTAGGACATCCCTAGCAGTTAGGACACCCCTGAGTGGTTAGGACATCCTGAGTGATTAGGACATCCCTAGCAGTTAGGACATCCCTAGCAGTTGGGACACCCCTGAGTGATTAGGACATCCCTAGCAGTTAGGACACCCCTGAATGGTTAGGACATCCCAAGTGGTTAGGACATCCCCAGCGGTTAGGACATCCCTAGCAGTTGGGACACCCCTGAGTGATTAGGACATCCCTAGCAGTTAGGACACCCCTGAATGGTTAGGACATCCCAAGTGGTTAGGACATCCTCAGTGGTTAGGACATCCCAAGTGGTTAGGACATCCCCAGCGGTTAGGACATCCCTAGCAGTTGGGACACCCCTGAGTGATTAGGACATCCCTAGCAGTTAGGACACCCCTGAATGGTTAGGACACCCCTGAGTGGTTAGGACATCCTAGGTGATTATCTTGGTGCAGGATCTATTTCCTCTGTAATAGTGAAGTCATGGTCTTTGTGTTGTGGACTGTGATTACTCACCATGTATTTCACCGTAATAGTATGATTTACTCTGTTAGAGAAATGTACACAGCTTTAGTTTCAAAATAGTACTTTTTAAAAAGTGTTCTGGTTGATTTGTGCATCTAAGAAGTGTTAAGGAGTAACCAGAACAACTATGAAATTATGGGATAACCAAAGGTGAGGAAGGTAGGAGATTGTAGGCAATGTAGGGAGTCATGGGAAGGGGTCTATGTATTCTCATCACTGCTGTCCCCCAAGTTCTTGTTAAAGTCTCTGGACCTGTTTCTTCACCTCTGAACTTCTGGGTTGACCAAGAGCAGTGGCTCTCACACTGTGTCCTGAGGAACTCCAGGTGTCATCGCACTGGGATGGAGCAGGACAGGACATGGGCAGCTACGTAAAGTCCCAGTGATATTCCATATTGACCCCTCCTTACCCCTGTCAAGGTCCCATGAAGGCCTGGCCTTTTACTTTTTAGTTATGTAAATAGTGTCACAGGATTTCATTTTAACAGAGTCCCCTCCTTTGTTTTTAAGTGGGAAGCAGTAGAGGAGCTGCTTCCTCGGGTTCCTTCCACTTCTACATTGCTTACATTTCTCTTCACTGTGGCTGTGGTTCTCTGCATTTGACTGAGCAGTTCAGATGGGGTCTAGTGATCACGGATCAGCCGTACGGCATTGTGGGAGCCCCTGGGCAGCTGCCCGACCCCCAATAATTAGATGTTCTGACTGCAGGCTGAATGTTGGTGGGGTTGTGGTGGATAACCTGCTTGTCCTAGGACCTGAGCCCTGGCCCTGTCTGGTCTGGGGAGCAGAGGAGAGAGGAGTAAGTACTGAGCCCTCACCCATGTCACTCCATGTGAAATCATAAACTCTTACCCAGTATGGGTGTCCCGAGCTAAGTGTTAAAGACACAGATGACTGTGGCACATGCCACGTGGAGGAAGACAGGCAGAGATGCTACTTAAATGACTGGGATGGATTGAGGAGAAGAAAGATGAGCAGGCATGTGAACCACATAACTGCAGTGGGGTGGGCTGAGGAGACCGTGACTGCCTTTCTGAGAAAGTGGGTGTTGAGGTAGCCCCCCGATGAGGTGCTGTTGCACGGGAGGGGCCTGGCGTGCTGCAGGCACAGAGGAACTGGCCAGCTGCTGGGTGTGGCTTCTGCACAGAGTGCATGTGTGGGGCAGCCTCTGGTCATGGGGGCTTCACTTCATGCCCCATGTCTGGGAAGTTTGGGCCTGATGTTGTGGGCAAGTGGAGTGACTAGCAGTTTCTGAGTAGGGAAATTCCGCTTTTGAAGTCCCTTCTGGTGGTATCTGAGGGAGAGGCTAGGAGAGAATGGAGCCGGAGGAGGAGAAGGCAGGCTGGAGACCCCTAACAGGAGACCAGCAAGCCCAGAAGGCACCGCTGCGGCCTGAACGACCACCAACAGTGGAGATGCAGACAGAAGATGCAGGAAGCATTTGAGGGCAGGAATAGGTGGGCTTGGGTGGCCAATTGGACATGCAAGCCAAAAGCATCAAGCCAGCAACTGCAGCAGCCATTGGAGCTGTTTGTTACACAGTGTAAGGTGGCCTGTGCTCGCTGATACAGGGCTGAGAGAGCTGCCCACCACATGTCACCGGTTGGCTCTGCTCCTTATGCTGCACACAGGCCCTGCTGGAAGAGTGGGTTGTGTTGTCATTAGCCCTCTTCTTCTGGAAAAGGTCCCTGTCATTGACCTAGAATTGGAGATATAAACAGCGTTTTGTCTTGTTCCCCAGCGCACCACACATCTAAACCGGCAGTGCATTCAGTGGACTGAAAAATCTCTGACAGAGTCTAAATAAGGGCAGATTTTAAAACAAAGGCAATAGTGCCCCCTGTGACTTCTCGTTATAATTTCTCTTCTGCTTTCACATGGGAGTCCTTAGTAGAGCTGCTACTGGCAGGTCCTTGATTTTGCCTTTAGTTGGTAAATTTGTTTTATGTGATGATTGTAAGAACCATGAACATAAGGAGTTACCTATATGTTTGTAAGTATTTAAGTAAAAGAGTGATAAAAAGAATCTTAATCAATACTGAGATGTATGAGAGTCCTTTGCCTTTAAACAGGGATGATGCTCAGTGCTGTGCTGTGAGGACTCTGCTCCACGGCGTCCTGGCCCTGTGTGAGGAGAGTCCCAGCCCCCACCCCGTCTACTGCCCAGCCGACCCTTCTCCAACAGTTTGCTTCCCATCACGTATCATTTTTCAAGACAGCCAAGTTGATCGGACCAGGCCACCTCCCCTTGAATTTTGTGCACATGTAAGTCCCATAATCCCTGGCATTTTACTTGTGAATTAATATTTGGGGAAATATATCAATAGCAGAGATATGGATTCTGTAATTTTCCCTAAATAGTTAGGATTCCAACATGAATTTTGAGGGGACACAAACGTTCAGACCATAGTAGGTTCCTAAGGTCCAGGGGTATATGTCTTCTTTCTCTTCCTATTTTTGAAAGTACCCTGAACAATGCCTGCCCCAGGAGGTGCTCAGAAAGCATTCTGGACTGATGTCCAAATCTCCACAGGAATAGGTCCTTGTGACAGGGTAACGTGCCACTGTGCTGTCATCAAAAGCCAGACGCCACCCAAACAAGGTGCCTGGGCATGGAATCCTTTGTGATAAATGCGTTACGGGTTTGACTAGTCTTCACTTGGTAAATTACCTTAGGAAATGAGGGAATTAAGGAGTGAGGGTGCTTATGTGAGTTCATATGAAGGGGCCAACTGGAGGCTGATTATAGAAGACCTTCAGGAGGAGGTGTCCTTGGAGGATGGTGGAGGGACAGTGTCATCACACCACAGTGTAAAGTTGGGCAAAAGAGAAGCATTCGTGGAAGGCCTTCTTCATTTCATAAAGTGAATTCATTCCAGAAGCAGTCTTCTCTCACTGCCTCTGGCAACGCTGCTTTTCCAAACTGGTGTAGACTGAAGCCTCTGGGATGCCCCTCACCTGTCTAGTCTTATGGAGCTGGGGGCCGACGGGAGTGTGCGTTCTGGTCCTGCAGTGCCCATGGTGGAGGTGGGGCCAGGCTTCAAAGCTGGACTGTGGGGATCACCAGCCACCTCTCCACTCCAGTCTCTCCCTTCCCCAAGGGGACCTTGCGAGATCACTCATTTTTGGCTTCAAGACTGGCTCCAGAACAGAGGTTAGCAAAATCTGGCCCATGCACCAGCCACCTGTTTTTGTAAATAAAGTTTTATTGGTTTACATTGGTTACCAGATGTGTTTGCTTTCCAGCGCTGCCATAACAAAGTACCAGACTGGGTGGTTTAAACAACGAAATTTATTTTGTCGCAGTTCTGAAGGGTGGAAGTCCAAGAACAAGGTGTCAGCAGGGTTAGCTTCTCCTGAGGCCTCTCTCCTTGGCTTGCAGATGGCCACCATCTTGCTGTGTGCTCACCAGGTCTTTCGTTTGTGTGCTCAGGCCTGGTGTCACTCTGTGTATCCAAGCCTCCTCTTCTTATAAGGACGTCAGTCATACTGGATCAAGGCCCACCCTGATGGCCTCAGTTCTCCTTGATCACCTCTTTAAAGGCCCATCTCCAAATGCACCACATTCTGATGTACTGGGGATGAGGGCCTCAGCCTGTGAACTTTAGGGGGACACACAATTCAGCCCATAACATCAGATTTAGCAATTAAGAATAAGGACTCCAGTTAAATTTGAATTTCAGATAATCAGCAAGTTGTGCACAGGGCATACTCATATTAAAACATGGTTTGTTATTATATGAAATCCTAGTTTAACTGGAAATGCTGTTTTGTCTGCCAGCCCTGATTAGAAGACAGTCATACCCATTCATGTATGTTTTACCTGTGATGTTTTCATGCTACAGTGGCAGAGTTGAGTAGTCGAGGCAGGCCCCAGTCCCTTTCAAAGTTCACATGAAAAACTAGCCACCACCCTGGGAAGTGAGGATACGGGCTTATAATTATTTCCAGGGACCAGGGTAAGAGCCCAGTATAGGAGCTAAGGCAGCACCTCAGAGTTGAAAGGCACTTCCTCAGATGTTCCGTATTGACGGCGTGTTGACCTGAAACCTCCAGAGGAGGGGCTATAGGACTGGAGGCTCTACATTCTGTATCGATTACCAGTATATGTCCTTCTACATATTTTCTTTAAGGACTTCCTAATCTTTTCTTTCTTAATATATACACTTATTTTTGGCCAACCCCATTGGTCAGGTTTCTCACTGTCTTATCCTGAATTAGGAAAGTGTTATGTCTGTTGGTCATTGTGGGGGTTTCTTTCTTTCTCTCCCTTCTTAGTTGCTGTTTTCATTCGATGCTTTTGAACTTGTTTTCCGTGATAATTACTGTGGCTTGAATTACATCCAGCTCTGTCCTAATAGCTGCTGTGTCCTAACAAAGTAAATACAGGCACTTAAACCTGAGAAGCCAAAGATGTCAACAAATTGGAGAAAATTCAGAGAAAAGCACAGAAATGGTTAAGAGGCTGGAGGATTTATTTGTGAGACAAGTGTAAAGGAACTAAGTGCGTTTGCCTTGGCAAAGTGGTGACTGAGGCACGGGGGAAGCGCCGCCAAGACACGTCCACCTGCGGTCCCAAGGAGAGAGGACTGGGTCGGGGCTGCCGAGGGAATTTAATTACGGTGAGAGAAAGGGGCTGTGTGGCTGATGTCGGTGGAGGAAGCTGGGTCCAGTGGAGGGGAAGGAGGAGGTGGAGAGAGACCAGCAGCAGCCCCGCAGGGCAGCGCGAAGTGGAGTCAGGAGCGGGAAGGAGGTAATTGCAACGCTAAGTGCGAGCTGTGCCGTCAGCTCCTAAGGGCTCCAGGTGACTGTCTGCCCTTCGTGTTCAGCAAAGCACCACTCCTCTGTGGCCTCCACCTAGACTTGACATCAGCTAAAGTCACTGCTCCTGCCTGTCTCTATCCCCTGTTCCTTCTGAGTACCAATTTCTGCCGTATTCCTTGGAGCACTGGCCTGGCAGGGTTTGGGGACCCCACCAGCCACATCAAAAGTCACCACACCATGCTGATTTTGCCTCCAAAGTGTCTGAAGTCAGTTCCAGCCCCTTGACTACTGACTGCATCCCCAGTGCACGCCCTGATTCTGGCAGCCACCTGCCTGGCCACCCTCCTACTCCACCTCCAGCCAGCCCTGACCTGTGGCTTGTGGGTCAAGCTCTCCGGTGACTTCAGATGCAGAAGTCCTTTGCCCACCTCACCTCCCCTCTTCCACTCCCTGGTTCATCCCCACAGGCTCCCGTCAACCTCACACACTGCTTCTCACCTCCAAGCCTCTGGCACTGGAGGTCTCCTCTGTCTGGAATACCTGCCCTCACCCCTCCTCTGCAGTAAGACCCTGCTCATCTCTGCAAGCCCAGTTCAGGGAAGCAGCCTACGCTGGAAGTCCCCCCAGAGCCTCTGGAGATGGCGGCATAGGAACCCTCCCCGGGCCCTTCATTCTGTCTGTTTCTAGCTCTCCATCCAAGGAGTTGAATCCAAGGACTTAAGACAAAGGAACAGAGTTGCGTTGAATCATGGTAACAACAACAACGTGAAGGGAAAGGTCAGTGCTGGACCTGCAGGGGCATCCCAGGGTCCAAACACACTGAACAGGGCTGGTGGGAGCCTCTCCAGGGGACAAGTGTGACACAGAAGTGGCGGGCAGGTGCAGCATTGGAATCCTGGGAGACCTGGAGCCCAGCCTCAGGAGAAGGTCTGGAAGAGCTAGGAGGCAGTCGAAGGAGCAGAGCTGCTGTGCGTTCAGGACACCAGGCGGCCGGCCAGCCTGGGGCTGGGCAGCTCCAGGACACCGAGGCTGGCGCTGTGGCAGCACGACCGACCACAGGGTGCCTTCGTGCTGGGCAGGGCTCCTTCTGCATGGCAGGCTTTGCCTGGCGTGTTTGGAGCTGGGCTGGCCTGAAACGCAGAGTTTGATGAGACTGGGCGTGAGTGAATGATACCGCATACCGCTGCTTTCCATCAAATGCTTGTGACTGACTCCCCAGTTTGGTTTGCTAAATCTATGTCTTCCATATGAGGGGCTCTCAAGAAATTCTGCTTATTTTTCTATTTGACATAATTTAACCTCCCTCTGTCATTCCTTGAATTCTTTATAGGAAAGATACTAAGGAAGGAAAATAAATCACTGTATAAATAAGATAAATTGATCACTAAGTCCTGTAGGCATGTTATTTTGCTCCTCCGAGTCTGAGACCTGATGTGGTGTCTCGTCTGTGTCAGGAGGGCCCTTGCCCAGGAGCCGAGCATGGATGGGACGCCCTTCTGGTGCCTCCAGCAGGGCTCTGTGACAGACGCAGAGCCACCTCTGCTGTTCTACTTCATGCTAGTGTGGGTCATGTTGTCATGAATCCTACCTCCTAATTTTAGTGAATTAATTTCACTTCATTTATGCATTTCTTATATTCTCAAAGAGAACGCAATGGCATATTTGAATAGGGACATTTCCAGCATCTATGGTGCTGTTAAACCCCGGCAGCCTCTGTGGGACAAAGATCAAGCACAGATTTCCATGTAGAGACAGATATTTTCAGAGGTAAATTTCAAAGTCCAAGGTACATGCTATAAATTATAGACTTTAAAAGTTTCAAGCCATACAGATTTCTATAAGCAATGAAATTCTCCATTGCCCCAAATCTCGTTCCCCAGAAGTAGCTCCATGTGGATTAGTTCTGCACAGATCAGCCGTTCTCTATGGCACAGCAGATATTTACATCACACGTGTAAATCCTGCCAGCATTTGCATGCAGTTCCTAATGCTCTTTTGCTACAGTGACATCTGACCACGCAGTGCCTTTTCTTTTTCATGGCAGTGTAATATTCTGTTGTGCTCATTTCTTCAGCCATTGGTGCCTATTGATAGGCACACAGACAGTTCCAGTCTTCACTGTTTCAAGCAGTGAGCACTCACAGCTCTGTCTCAGAGTGCCCGCTCCAAGGGGAACTAGGCTGGTCCTTTTCCTTCTCCTTCTCCACCTGTTGTGGAAGTTGCAAAGTGTTGCAAAGTATTCTCCATCATGGCCCTGATCATTCAGAATTTCACGGGAACCCTCATGATGGCTCTGGGCCAGTGATGGTTGTGCGTGGATTGAGCATCAGAGCGCCTACGTCTCACAGATGCCAGGGAGGGTGTGCAGTTACTCTGGGACCAAGCCCCACAGAAAGGAGGGACGCGGAGATCTTGTCTGGTCCTTGCCCTTGAGCAGAGACTTAAGTCCTTTGACTCCCGTGTGCGCAGTGACTTGTTATTACAGTGAGAAAACAGGACAGCAGCCTCTGAGAGTCGGCCTGTCACATCTGCCCTCCACTGGGAGCCAGGTTGGTGGGCTGCTTCAGCTGCTGGTTGTTCAGCTCCTAGAGACCGTGGGCCACACTGCTGTTGCAGGCCTGGTGTGGCGGTGTCCGGCAGCTCCTGCAAGGGTTCACAGTGCGGCCAGTGCTCTGACACTGGCACGGAAGGGCCAGGTGCGGCTGTGTCCCTCACACCTCTGATCCTTTCCCAGGCAGTCTCCTTTTCTCCAGTTACCCTTTTGTTTGTGAGAACACTTAAGATCTCCTCTCGGCCCATTTCAAGGGCACACACAGTGTCATCAACTCTAGTCTCCATGCTGCACCTCGGGTCCTCAGCAAGTTAGGACACTCGTTCTTAGGAAGGCACAAGGATGTCCCTGGACCCCCCAGGCAGGGCTCCCACAAGGACACGGCGGGACAGGGGTTCACCCTCTCACCCAGCCCTTTCCTTGGCTGTTGGCTTGTTCCTCAGTCTACGCATTTTAACATGAACTTAAGCAGAACTGGGCCAGTCAATACAGAAATGAGAAAAAGAACATAAATTCTTATGGGGCACTTTAAAATCAAACCGTACCCCAAATGGGACCACACTCCCTTCCAGAACTGCTTCTGCTGGCTCGGACCTGGACCCTGTAACTTAAACGTGTTAGTGGGAAGCACATCCCTTTCTCCCAGGGCAGGAATGAGACCTAGAGCAGAGGTCTCCCCCTCTGTGCCCTGGTCCTTCCCACACAGGGAGATTCTTACCCCCACCGCAGCCTGGCTGCCAGGTGCTCACTAAACTGGGCTCTCAGAACATCTATCTTCTCTCCCTTGATTCTAGAACGGCCTCTTTGTTTGATGTTCCTAGTTGGGAAAATCAACAGTGATAACTCTCGAGACCCTTTCTTCTCTAACGAGTGCCCTCATTTTGAGCCATGCTTGTCAGAAAGTGCTGTTCATTTGCAAATGCACCTTTCTGTAATTTTAAAGCAAAAAAAATGCATTTCAAGAAGCACCATCCTGCCCTTTGCCATAATATTTGTTAACATTATTAATCTGTTTTAAGTGAAAATTATCCTTTATATTGCTTCCCACATTTACACACTTTTTTTCCCTTTAAAATTGGAAGGTTATACCAAATGCTGTATTTCCCTTTCCTGCAAAGACGTATGGGGGCTGTTTTAACACAGATTAGTGAAAGCGCAATAGCAGAGCCCAGTAGGTGGTGAAACTCCGTTATCATTTGTATGATTAGTTTCACCTTGTAGCTGTGTCTCTGAAAATGCAATTAACAGTTTCATATTCAGCGTAGCTAGCTTTTATTCCTGCTGCATGCTGTGCAACATTTGCATCATAAAAAAAAACTAATTGGTAAACACAGTCTTGCCAGCTTCTCTGCAATCCACCGAGTTCTCTTCACATTAATTGGCTCAGCTTCAACAGACACTGGATGGAATTTCAAAGGATGCTGCAGATTAGAGAGCCTGCGAGCACTTGTGTTTCACGGAACCGACTCCAAGGAGACTGGGGGAAAATATTTTAAATTAATGCCAAATGCAGGCAACGCTCTTGTCCAGTCGTTGCCATGGGAACTGTTTTGTCCCCTAATCTGATTCGGGCTAGTGTTTCCTGGGACTCGTCCCTAATGACCTTCGTGGAGGACGTTGGCTGCAGGGCCCTCTGCCTGGTGGGGCAGCTGAGTGACGACATCCTGAACTTCCTTTTACATTTCATGACCCCTCATGCTTCTCTGCCCCGACTCAGCCCGCTGCCTCCAAGCGCATTGACCTAGTTCTATATGTGTGTGACCCTGGGGTGGCAGTCGTGTGAAGTTTAAACACACTCATTCCACTCGAGAAATTCGTGGCTTGTGAAATGTGGCGATTTGCCTGTTCTCTATATTGAAATGTCATCACAGAACTTCCCCTGGGTATCCCCACCTGTCTTCATCCTCTCTACCCTCCCTCCACATGAGGGATTCGAAATAGTAAGATGATGCCTTACAGATAAGCAAAGTTTTTCTTTTCCTGAGCGAGATAGACCATTAGACCAATAGAAATAGATTTGCTGGTTCTTGGCCTGAATAAAAAAGTTCTTGGAAGTGGTTCTTATTCTTAGAGTGAGGAAAAACTGCCACGCAGATCCATGCAGTGTGTTTTCCTGCAAGGCTCCCAGAGTGTGAAAAGGCCATGTGGGTGACACACTTCAGTCAACAGTCGTTCCATGCGACGTGTGAGGGAGGAGATCCAAACTTGTCCAGTGACACGACTGAGATTTTATTAGCCAAAGACTTTTACTTTCTTTCCTCCCTTCTTCCTGCTCCGTCTCCCTCCCCTCCCTCCCTCTCCTCCTAACCCTCCCTCCTCCCAGGTCCCAGGTTCTATAGATTTTGTCTTAATTACCAGGCTCTAATGAACGGATGTTTTCTCTTAGTGTTTAGCATGGGGACTGTCAGACAACTGTAATAGACAGACATGTTTGTTATTTGTTTTGAACTCCTATAAATAGCTATTTGTTTAATTACAAAAAAAAAAAAGAAGAAGAAAGACCTCATATGTTCTCTGCTAGTGCAAAAAAACAGCTCTTTTTAGTTAAAAATTAGCAAAATGAACCACTGGTAAGTAGAGAGGAAGTGACAGTGCTTTCTCTGAAAGTGGATTCCAGATGTGTGGATGGGGAGCGGAGTTGGGGTTGGGGGAGGGATGGACGGGGGAGCAGGCGTTTGTCCCTGTTCTCAGCAGGAAAGAATAACAGAAAGTGTGAAATGGGGCCATGTTGTCATGGACACAGAACTGGGACAGAATTCCAAACTGAGAGCACACAGGGGTCTCTAGCACCAGTACTGCGTGATCAGATGCTCAAGGTCATGGCAGGCCCTCAGCCCTCATCCTGGAGACACACTTCATGCTTCTGGGATGTTCTCTCTCTCTCTCTCTCACTCTCTCTCTCTCCCTCACCATCCCCCTCCCCTATTTGCCACAACTTATCTAAAAGTAATTTGAAGATTTTTTTATCAATAGACTAGGAATTTGTTCATTTTAGGATTTTAGGTTACAAAGAAAGTGAACAAACATAAAACAATGAGAACAAATGGAGAAAAGGTAACTGAAGATATTATGGCTTAGAGAAGCTTAAAGGTAGACAACCAAATAATTAGATTCAATGTGGAGTACAAATGAAGCACAGATTGGCACTCGGCCTTTTTTATGAAGAAAGGTCAGCTAACCGCTCAGGCTCCGTGGGCATTTGGACCTGGAATTGTTTTCCTCTGCTCTGTCCAACCCTCCCCTTTCAGCAATCTACTTTTCTCTGGTGTTTGCAAGATATAAGAGAATAAAAAAAGAGAAATACATGGGAGAGGAGAAGGGGAAGAAAGACTTTCTGGAGAAGTTTGTATTCTCTTAAAAATTAGGAAATGAAAGTAAGCTTTTGAATTAGAAGAAGATACCACCAAAAAAAAAGCCTTAAATCTTTTTTTTTTTTTAAACAGAGAGAGAGATGGATAGAGGTAAATGATGGATGGATGGATGGGCAAATGGATGGACACATGAATGGGTGAATGGGTAGATGGATGGATGGGTGATAGGTGTTTGATGAATGGATGGATGAATGGATGAATGATGGATGAATGATGGATAGGTGTATGGATGGTGGATGGATGGATGGATGGATGGTGGATGGATGATATGCATGGATGGATAATGGATGGACAGATGATGGATGGATGGATGGAAAATTTTTATCAGTGGCCAATACCCCTACAAATCCTGCCTATGGAATGATATCTTGGAAACTTACCTAATCTGCTAGAGTGCTGAGTGGCTGAGAAGAGAAGGCACCAGGCTATGATTCTGAAGTAGGAATTCAGGGAACATAGTATTTCCTTCAAGGAGCATGCTCTTCAGCTGATAGGTGCCTTGATGAACTGGAAAAAACTGGTCACAGGCATGAATGGTAACATTAACTTTTCTCCTTTGTGGCTAAGTCTTTGCCAACTACACACATTTCCTCTAGCACAGTGGAGCCGCTCTCCAGGGGATAATAACAAATCCAAATCCCCGAGCTGAGCATCTTCCCTTTTGATCACAGATTGAAAATGCAGTTGGTTTTAAACAGTGAGCACACCACATGGGCATTTTCTTACAGGTGTATCTGCTCCTTCTGAATCACCTGTGAGAGGACAACTGTAAACGTGCCTGGCACACTGTCTGTGAGGGGAAGATGTGGGGGGAAGATTTAGAGCGGTTTGGCGTTCTAAATCTCTGATTACTATGGATTGAATGTTTGTCTGCTACCCAGTTTCAAACGTTGCAGTCCTAACCCCTGATGGGATGGCAATAGAGGGTTGGCCTTTGGGAGGTAATTAGATCATGAGGGTGGAGCCCCTATGATGGGATTTGTGCCCTGGTAAAAGAGAGAGACAGGAGATCTTTCTCCCTCTGCCTTGTGAGGGACAATGAGAAGATGGCCATCTTGGAAAAGGGCCTTTACTAAGAACCTGACCATGCTGGTGCCCTGATCTCGGACTTCCAGCCTCCAGATCTGTAAGGAATAAGCATTTGTTGTTCAAGGCACCCAGCCTGTGATGTTGTTGGAGCAGCTCGAGCTGATGAGACACCAATTTTGTCTTCTTTGTCCCCTTCCCAGCTCATATCTCTTTCATGGCACATCAGGAATGCTGTACTCTGATGTTAAGTGTGTTTAAACTCCCTCCTCCCCAAGTAGGCATGGCTGGGCCTAAGATCTGTTCTCTTCTTCTTCCTTAGTGATAGAACTGGTAGTTTAGTTTGGGCCCATGGCCACCCCCACCTTGAGTAAAATCTACATTCCCTAGCCTCCCTTTCATCAAGGTGTGGCCACTCGACTAAGTTCTGGCCAATAAGATATCAGCTGGTGTGTTATGCAGGCAGTCTTCGCTCCATCTTCATTTCTCTTCCTCATTCCTGCTTCCAGAATGCAGATGTGATGGCTGGAACTGAAGCCACATCATGATCCATGAGGTGAGCTGGGAATTGAGGCCACATAACAGAGCAGCAAGAGAGGAGAAAGGAGGGCCCATGGACCAGAGTCCCTGTATTAGCCCTGAACTGCCAGCTTGCAAATTTTATATGATAGATAAGTCTGCTGTGTTGCTCAAGCTGTTATTTGGGTCTTTTTTGTTACTCTCAGCCAAAGTCAATGTTAGCAGAGAGAGACTGCACTGCACATGCCTTTAGCTTGGTATGGGACTAAATGGAACCCTACTCACCCCACCCCAAGTTAGTTACTTGATATACCTTAAGAAAATCTTCCTTCTACATTTTGTGAATTTTGGTATTTCTTCCATGTGGATTCATTATCCCTTACTCTGAAATTTCCTACTATGGCTTCCTAAACACTACAGATTTTTTCTTTGAAACGTTGCTGCCTAAATTATGTACGCTTGCTTGCATCTGCCTCATTGTGACCCATCAGGTATAAGACCAGCATCACGTGATCTGCATCACATATGGTCTCTAGGCATTTCTTTATCCCTCTCTCAGCTAGCAGATATTTTTAAACACCTGCTCTGTGAAAAGTGCGTATTAAACACTATGAAAAATACACAAATGAATGAGCTTTGGCCCCACCCTCTGTGCACCTACAATCTATTAGGGAAAGTCCTAGAAAGGAAACAGTTATCTAATAATTACATGATAAATAACCTTATACAAAACAGAAACCAGAGTGACTTTCATAATAAGCTTGAATTCCCCCACATGCAGTAAAAGCCTTCTGTTCTTTGTCCCAGGCTGAGTCTGCAACCCTTGGTGAGTTATGGAACAGCTACTTTTGATCTGTCATTGTTATAGTTTTCTAAGAAGGAAGGGAGGGAGGGAGGGAGGGAGGATGGATGGATGGACTCTGTGCTATGATTGGACTGAGAAAGAGCTGAAAAAGACACCATACTATAAAATAATTACCTATGACCAACTAAACCAGCTAGGCTTTGGAAAAAATAATATTATTCTTTCACTTAGCATTATGCCCTCCAAGTTCATCCATGTTGTCACAAATGACAGGATTTCCTTCTCTTTAAGGCTGAATATTATTCCACTTATATCTGTAAATGACATTTTCTTCATTCATCCATAGACAGCCACTGAGGTTGTTTCCATATCTCAGGTTTTGTGAACAATGCTGCGGTGAACATGGGGGTGCAAATATCTCCTTGAGATAAGGATTTTATTTCCTTAGGACGTATACCCAGAAGTGGAATTGCTGGATGGTTCTATGTTTAGTTTTTTTGAGGAGCCTCCATACTATTTTGCATAGTGGCTGCGCCAATTTACATTCTCACCAATAGGGCACAAGGCTTCCCTTTCCTCCACATCCTCGTCTCAATAAAACTGGAAAAAATAAGATTATTCTTGCTCTTTTTTAAAAAATAAGATTGGTCTTGCACGTGTCTTCTTTCATGTTTTCATCGGGTTCAGTAGAACTTCTCTGAGACAGAAGTTATGCAAAAGGCAATGTCACTTCAAGCTGCTGGCCCCCTGGTCCATCCTGTGTCACGATCATTAGTTTGTAAAACAAGTTCACATAAACAGCAGAGCAGACAAAATACAAGGCAAAGTGCCTACGTTGATTTTGTTTTAGTATTCTATAATTTTATTTCTTTCTTTGCCTACATCTCCTTATGACCCCAAGCATCATAATACGTTCTTAGCGTAATCTGTACAATTTTTATTGCTAAATGTGATTGTTCTGGTTGTGATGATGATCTGATTGTTTGGAGTTTCTTTTAAACATGTGCTCCCTCTTCTGGTTGGATGGAATGGAATTCAAACATGCGCATCTTTGATTTAGGGCATTGGTGCTTTTAAGAACTTGTTGCAGGCCAGCCTGGTGGTGTAGTGGTTAAGTTTGCACACTCTGCTTTGGTGGCCCAGGGTTTGTGGGTTTGGATCTGGCTGTGGACCTACACACCGCTCATCAAGCAGTGCTGTGGCAGCATCCCACATACAAAATAGAGGAAGACTGGCACAGATGTTAGCTCAGGGACAATCTTCCTCATGCACACACACAAAAACCAAAAACGTTTGCAATAAAGGATTTCAAAAACAAGGATAACAAGGGGGAGGCTTCTATCATCTCTTAACAATAATTGGGAGATAGGACTATGGCGTTGCTCTTTTGTAAGTTTCTCCTTCTTTATACGTCAGGGGGAAGCAGAGGCCCAATATGAGAATCATTTACAATGTCAAACAGAGGCACATTTTGCTTTCTTTAGCAATGACCTGCAGATGGGATTTTGCATTGGTGAAGACACCAGGGAGATCCCGTAATAAACATCTCTTTGGTCATTTTTAAGTACACCTTGACTGCCATGTTCTGTGATCCCATCTGTGTTCATAAATTGGTGAACTTCTAAAATGTTCTGTGTATAGAAGTGATTTTTATTCAAAGCAGAAAGATGTTATGAAAGTGGGGATATTCCTCCCCTTTCACTGCCAGCAGGACATTTGGAATGGGGTAATAGCCCTCCTTGTCTCAAGAGCATCTTTGCCCTTCAGCCCGGCACCAAAGAGCATCTTGCTGATGTTTGAAATGGGGACTCTGGGTTATCAAGAGCAAGTTAGTGTTTGTTCATTTGACCGTGCTTAAGGCAGCAGAGAAATAAGCAATACTTTTAAAAAAAACAGACTTCCATTTAAAGTGTGTGAACCTTTCCTGTGGACGCTTATGTAGGTGTGTTTAAGTTATCTTGGAAATACATTTATCTGGAATAACTTTCACCTAATTGATGCTAATAAATGAGGTGCTACTGTATTGTCTCTAAAAGTTGAATCTTTCTATGGTTTTCAATAGTTTTGAGACTCTTTCACTGTCCGTTAACCTAAGTGCAGAGCAGCCCCTGTAGAAATGGAATGGACTCCTAGAAGCTGGTGGACAGCTCTTTTGTGGGTTTGTGTGAGTCCTCCTTCTAGGCTCCGGCCTACATTCTCCACCCTCACCAATGACCTCAGAGGTCTTACTTTTTCAAGTATAGAAAAAATACTGTGTGTGTAACTGAATGGGAAACACCCAATGCTGTTAATTCAACTTTAAATATAGAGCATTAGTGTATCTGTGGATCCATTCTGGGCGTCTGCTCAGCATGGGGTACGTGCTGAGCTTCTGGGTGGAGTTGTCATGGGAGCTGAAGGCTTTACGACCCCGGGATCGTCCTGTCTAGTGGAGGAGACGACATCCCTTCAAGCCCTATTGGAACTTCACTATGAGGACTGCTGGAGATGCTGTAATGCATAGGTCAGTTCTCACATGCTAGTACCTCCCCACGGCACCTAGACGAAGAGACAATGGTATGAACGAGAGGAAATGCTCTAACAGAGGCATGAGGGGTATGAAGGAAACGGAAAGCGAGGGGAAGGCCCGCTCCTAAAGGATGGGCAGGAGTTCATGAAATGGCACAGGAAGGAGAGGGCACTCCTTGGCGAGACTAGCTGGTGCAGGAGGGCGGGATCAGGAAAAGGCACGGCAAATTCTGGAAATGGCGTCACAGAGACAAATAAGTAAAGAATGTGGGCAGTTGAGGAAGTGTCAGATGTGTAATGAGTATATGGTCAGCAATGTTCATAATTCCAAATTGGAAATTCAAATGCGTTGCTTTTTGTGGTCTTTCCTATAGGGCTTAATGTGAGGTCTCCTTATTGCTCTTCCTAAGCCTAGAGGAAGCTGTGCCAAGGCGGACGCTGGAAGGAGAAGGGACAGACTCCCCGGTGTATGATGCAGTGTGCTGGGGAGTGCTGGAGTCCTGGACAAAATGGCTTTTAGGCCAGAATTGAAATGTGTCCTGACACTTACTACAATGTCATGTTTTTGACATAAGTAGGAAAATTTTACTCATCTGCGATCTGTGGTCAAAAATGCCCAATCTGTTATTAAGAATCATGGCCTCATCATTAGAAACTTTTCTGTCTTTCATGTTTTTAATATGCGTTACTTCAAATCACATATTCTCCCATTTCCCTCATTTGTAGGTTGCACTCTAATGCTGAATTGACTCTGCATTTAAAATAAAATGGTAGCTTTCCCATGGAGAACAACAAGTAACTATCCATAACAGAAACTTCTTTCAGGAGCCTCCTTGTTGGCACAGAACTAGATTAGTGGTGGTGGTTCCTAGAATGAATTATGTGAGTGTGATTGTTCCTCAGAACCGCTTGACTATAAATTGAGTGGATACAGATTTGGTGATTAATGAAGGTATTTTCAAGTCCAGCCCGGAGAGAATGATTATAAAACAACTGAAATACTGCGTTGTGTGTGAGTACATTCAGTAGACTCACCTCACACTGAGAGAACTGGCAGGTGCCCTGCTGATTATAAGGGTACTGGGTCGAGACTGGCTGGGAGTTGTTGTTCTGGATGAATGAGAAAATTCTGGCTACACCTTGAGTACTGGTCGTGCAGGAAGATCTGCAGGTGTAGGACTTCCAGGGACCTTAGACTCAGTGAGAGGATCTTGCAAATAAAGGTGAAAGGAGGAGGTTGAAAATATCGGCATTTGTGATAAAATTTACTGAACGTCAGACATTTACTTATCACATTTACTAGCATACATACTTAACAGTAAAAAAAAAAACTTACGATCACTAGACCATGGGAAAGATATACACGTGCAGGGAAGAGAATACAGAGGTAAAAGTTTTATAGAAGCATTATTTAAATTTCAAACATTTGTTAAAGGCCTACCGTGTCCTAGACTTTGTGGGGAGATAAGTAAGAAAGGGTCTCTGGCTTTGAATACCTCACGGCCCTGAGTGGAGACAGATCAATACTGCATGGAGGGTGGTGGGTCATTTTTGTTCTTTTAGAATGATATTCTTTGTTGTTGTGGTGCAATTTTTAAAGTAAATAAAAATCAGGGGAAGACAAAAAGGAAATCCTACCCCTTCCTCTGATGATCGGAAAGCTCCTTAGGGCGTTGCAGGCGTCTGCAGTCGCCGCAGTGAGAGCGTGGACTAGGTTCATTCTGTAGAAGTGGGTGTTGAAGGAGAGGAAGCTGAGCTGAAATGCAGACCCGGTGGCCGGGCTTGTTGCCTCCTACATTTTGGGCACCGCCGCACCCCCAGCCCCCGCCCCCGCCCCCGCCCTGTTCTCTTTCTCTTTAAAATGAAGGCAGGAATGAGCGATTACGCAATGCTTTCCCATTGTGCTTTAGGTAGAAGTTTGGTTGACCCCTACATCCAGGGTCGGCACGGGTTACCTGACTCTATGATTTCTTCCTCCCTGAGATTTCTTCCTGTCATGGACTGAGTTGTGTGTCCCCCAAATCCATATGTTGAAGTCCTAAACCCCAGGACCTCAGGATTTGACTGTATTTGGAGACAGGGTCTTTAAGGAGGTGGTGAAGGTAAAATGAGGTCATATGGGTGGGCCCTGATCCAGTGTGACTGGTGTTCTTCTAAGAAGAGGATATTTGGACACACAGAAAGACACCAGGGATGTGCACAGAGGGACAACCGTGTGAGGACTCAGGGAGAAGACGGCATCTACATGCCCAGGAGAGAGGCCTCGGGAGGAATAACCCTGCTGACAAATACAAATGGCAAGCAATGGGATATACTGGAGAATATGAGGAAGCCATTTGGTATAAACCTAATTCGGCCTGACCTTGTCTTTCCAAAAGGGCCTGACCGTGGTTGTTGAGCATGCATTGTATATCTGCTTTAGATATTCCCTATGGCAAGAACAAAGGCCCTTGAGATAAAGGTGCAACTCCGCCCCCCCCTCCCCCCAACATTGGCATCTTCTTAAGGATTAAGCATCTTTCCTTAGGCTGGGAACTGATTGCTGCACTCACCTGTGACCGGCCAGCTCGAGACAATAGGCTTGCCTCCTGCTACGCCTTCTGAGATAGCAGACCCACTACCTGCTGTGTCCATCAAGAGCTGTGCTGACAGGGCAATCTTGTGACTATTGTGGGAGGGACATTTCAATCATATGTGAAACGTCCTGCTTGGGGGTATATAACCACTCTGTACACCTCACTTCTTTGGTGCCCTTTTTTCCTTTGGGAAGAAAGGCCCCGGGCCACGGTCTTCAGATTTCAGCTCAGAATAAACTCACCCAAATTTTCATTTATAGATTGGTTATGGATTATTTTCGTCGACACTGCTGACACCTTGATCTCAGACTTCAGCCTTCAGGACTGTGTGACGATAAATTTCTGTGGTTTTAAGCTGCCCAGTCTTTGCCACTTTGCTATGTGAGCCACAGCAAACTAACACACTAGCCAAATGTCAGCTCGTGAAGAGATGACACAGGAAACCATCCACAGGGCATGGATTCTGCTTGGGGGTCATCTCAGTGCAAAATACCATTACTGCATGAGAGTGCTTGCATTTTCACAGAGTCATGTCTTTGAGACCTGCCACCGTCGGTGTTTCCTCTAGGAAAAACAGCAACAGTCAGGGCGGCCCACAATCACTTTACGTTTCTGCAATGGACCCAGACAAGACTCTCCAGACCTGAGTAAACGAGTCCAGCCTTCCTTAAACGGATGAAGAGACGAACTCTCACGGGACACTTGATGTGCCCAGGACGCTGCCGATGCAGCAGAATGCCTCCTCAGCCACGTGTTCACCTCTGCCCCAGTTGAATGAATTACATTAAAAGAAAATCGAGACTTAAAGAATTTGTGGGAATACTCAGTTGGGAAGAATCATTCTAGAGAGAGAAATGAATGATAAAGATGGTCACATCAAAGATGACTTTTTGTTATATTTTGCCTGGGCCAGCCCTCACTGGGACTTCTGTGTCCAGTGAAATGTGTGAGGCCAGGACAGCAGGAGGAAGCCACGTTTCTGGATGTCAGGACCATGTTCTGATGCCAGAGGGAGCCTCCCAGTCTGACTCCAGACTAGGTTAGTGCTCGAGCCATACCAAGCACAGGAGGGCAAGCAGAGATTTGGGTTTTCCTTGGAAAAGTTTCTAAAAATTAATACATCCCTTGGCATTTCCATTTGTACTGCCTAAATGGATTCCCTCTCTTTATAGAGGAAAGAGTGCTGAATACAATAACTTCACGTAAAGAATAATAACTTCCATTGTTTTCTTATGGATGTCATGTTGGCAGTTGAGGTAAAGCCTGTGCTCCAGGGCATCTGGTTTGGGGCGAGCAGACCCAGGCACAGGAGGAAAAGCAATGTCATGTGGAACATGCCTTGACAGCAGCAAGAGCAGGGGCTATGGGAGCACCAGCAGGGGCATCCAGTGTCAGGATCAGGGGCAGGGCCTGGAGGAGGCGACGCTGATGTGTTGGTCTGGTGGGTGTTCCTCCCCTAACCACAGCTGCTGTTAGTGGAAAGATGGGAAAGGAGCCTTCCAAAGAGATTCAGAGTCGGGTCCAGTGTGAGAGCTTCTCAGCCTCTGAGCTGTTGCCTCCATTCACGTCTTCATGGAATTAAAAGACTGTGACGCCAGCTTGCTGTTGTGACAAGTTCTGGCCACAGGAATTTGTCCATAGGAGTGTTGCGGACGAGCGCACTGGATGCTGATGTTGGCTCAGACTCACATGTCACATGCGCGAGCAGTCCTCCTTGACTGGCTGCTCCTCATGTCGGTCGGTGTTGGCTCGGTGGCCCAGCTCCACGAGCTCTGTCCCTTCCTTGCTCCCGCCCCCTCATCTTTGAACTCTCTAAAGACAGCTTGAAACCAGATGCCACTTCTCTTATTTTCTCATCTGACTTGGGCTTTATAAGCCCCCCCACCCACCTTTTTATTTTACTCACTGTTGGATTAGTGAATTCCAAACCAGCTTAGGCACATTGCTTAGTGACCTTTCTCTTCTCTGCATTTTTTAGAAGAAATCAACAAAAGACAACAATAGTAACCTTTCCATATTCATTATCATAAGCTGTGCTGACCTTAAGAAAGAGTTCTGGGCAGCCTCGGGTCCTAGGCACTCCACGGCGGCCTGGACGTCAGACCCGGCTCCTCCAGCTGGGAGTTGTGTGGCTTGTGAGGAGAAAGGGAAATTACATTTCTCCGATTGTGGTTCCGTCTCTTTGTTTATGTAACTATTAGCATTTAGCGTTTCTACAGCACATTTATACTGCGAGAGGCTTTAAAATCATCCATCATGTACATCACCATTGTTGCAAGAAGAACGGAAATAAGCATTTTAAAGATGATAAAATTTGATAGAGTGGAGGATAATGCTTCCAAAACCATTCTTTGAAAATGAGCTCAGAGTCATGGAAGTGAAATTTACATTTATTCGCTTGAAGGACATGGTTTATAAATGCTCTGGGAATCAAATATTGTCATGAATTTTAAAAAAATGAAAACAAATTTAGGGAGAGCAGAATGCAAGGGGATAAATATTTCCCATACTAGCATGTAGTGTTAAAAGTTCCTGAAAATTAAACCATCAGCAGAGTGGTAAGACTTGCCTGTTTCTGTTATCTCCAGGAAATATAATGTGAACGGGCAGCAAAACCATAGTGCAAACGAAGCTTGGTTTTTAATTACTTTTTTGTGTTAAGTAAGGCGTTTTCATAGCAAAGGAATGCATGCAGCCCTTTAGAAATACATGCTGGTTGGCTTTATATTTGCTGTTGAGAAAAACAGCCACCCAGCTGTGGATGCAGAGGGCACCACAGGGAGAAGTGAAGTGGGGACTTGTGGCTTCATTAAGTGCTGTTCTGAGCCTGTCTCACATGGGACAAGGGTGTCCTGGGCCGAGCCCTCATCCCTGGAAGACATTCAGAGGGGCCAAGCCCTCCAAACACTGCATTCTTTTCTCAGGCAGAAATGGCCCTAAGAGTCTCTCTTTGTGGTGATAAAATCCATTCTTTAGCCCCAAATTGGACACCGGAAGCATTAACAGAGCAATTTCTACTTTTTCCATGGCTCCAAGCCACAAGGCATTTTAAATGAGGAACTAAAAACAGCTTCCATTTACACCCAGTTGGTTCTGGCTCAGTATGGATTTTCTGGAACTTGGTGAAATGAGAGCCATCGGCTGGGTTTACAGGCGCTGACAAGTTTCCTATAATGATATGACAGTAGCAAATGATTTTTGCAGTTTATAGAATTGTAAATGAAGTTTGCTGATTAAGTCAGCAACAGTGATGAAATTAATACTCTCAAAGTAATTAGACAAGCAAGCTATTCTTTAAAACCAGAGAGCAAGGGAGCCTGGGAAAATCTTATTCCGTTTTGTCTGTGCGCTTAGAAGTGTTGGGAAGGGAGAGGCTGATGGCACAAATTGAAAGCTACTGCCACCAGGGGAGGGCCTCACTGAGGAAGCAGAGACAGGAAGACCGAGTGGAGCTTCTCCTACCTGAGTGAGTCTCTAGGGCCGCCAGGGCAGACCCAACAGACTGGGCTTCAACGACAGACATTTATTTCTCACAGTTCTGGAGGCCAGACGTCCGAGATCAAGGTGTCCGCAGGGCTGGTTTCTTCTGAGGCCTCCCTCTATGGTGTGTGGATGGCATCGTCTGTGTCCTAACAAGACCGTCCCTCTGCGAGTGTCTGTGTCCTGCTCTTATACGGGTACCGGTCAAATTGGATGGGGACCTGCCCACACAACCTCATTTAACTTTTATCAGCTCTTTAAAGACTCCCTCTCCAAACACCATCGCATTGAGGCTTAGAACTTCAACATATGGATTTTGGGGGGACACTTCAGCCCATAGCACAACTCAAACTTTACCTGCCTGCCTACTCCTGCTGTCTTTCTTCCTCATCTGAATTCTCCTCCTACTTTCAAGGTCTCACCTTGACTTTAAAGCCCACTGTAGTCATGCTGTCATGCGCCTCCAGACCCCCAGGCTGGGGCTGGGCCAGGCCGCCCCACCCACCATGCCAATAGGGACAGCTGAGCTTCTCCATCAGCACTGACCATGTCGGTGACAGTTACGGGACGGTTGCAAAGGCCTGGCTCCTCAGCTCAATCTGGACATCTCTGAAGGGCCCTCCTCTGAAGGGCATGCGAAAATGAGCGCATCCAGGGTTGTGAGAGATTTGGGTAGCACGCTGTTCAGGCCCCATGAAACTGATTTCGTTTTGGGAGATAAGTTGTGAAGATGGTTTTGCCATTTATTTGAAGGATAGACGAAGAGGGAACAAACCAACTAGAACCACCAGTGACTGGAGCACGAGCGAGGGGTGAGGACGTGGCTGTGGGATCTTGGGGCGCGAGGCTGGCCTTCAGGAGGGGACTTTGAGTGGACATGGGATGTGGTGGTGGGCCAAGGGGCAGCCAAGGGGTGGACCCCAGAAACCAGCCCTGTGTGGTTGCTGTGGCCTATGGCCATGGGTCCAGATTGTCTTGGCAGAGCCTGGCTGAGACTTTCCATCCCTGCAGGAAGATGCCCTGTCCGCCCAGAATATGGCCTCCTACATGGGGTGTGAGAGACAGAGAAATGGGCTTAAAACCTTGGAATCAGGACTTAAAGTGGAGTTAATTTTAAAAATCACATTTACTGAGCTCAGAGTGTCAGACTAATTTATTAAGTCTACACTTAAACTCACATGTACCGTCCCAAAGAAGTACCCACTTGAGCCCATTTTCACTGGGGAGCCCACTGTTCCTGCTAAGCCTCCCGCGGGCAGGCGGTGACCTCGGGCAGACAGAACTCTGGCGGCTGCAGCCTGGGGTTTATTGACCCTGCGCTCGCCAGCCCCCAGCAGGGGTTGTAATTCTTCACGTATTCCATGACCCTTGCCCTGTTCCACAAAGGAATACAAATTAATTATTGGGTCAGACAGTTAATTAAAGAGAAGATGGAGAAGAAAAACCAGAAAGGGAGAGGGAGAAGGCGTTGCTGGCCTCCACGGCTAAAGCCTTTCAGCACTAATTATGCGTCTCCTTCGTTTCATTCTTATCTGTACTATTTCGTACCCTCAAAACATTTCAACATGCATATGTCTCATAACTCCGACTTCCTTAAAAGGAGTACTTGTATTTAACAAGTCGTCCACACCTGCTCCTGATATTGATTACCTTGTTGCTCTGTCTCACAGTGCCGTCCAGTAGAACTTCCTGCCGTGACAGAATGTTCCGTAATCTGCACTGTCCAATATGGTAGACTCTCGCCACGAGTGTCTGTTAAGCACTTGCGATGTGGCTAGTCTGGCGCCTGAATTTTTACTGTAAGTTTAAATAGCCACACGTGGCCAGTGGCTGCTGTAGTGAACAGGATGGGTCTAGCATCTCTGGTCCATTGGTTCAGTTTGACACAGTGAAGTGTTTAGAGCTGAGATGATGGGCCTTCCAAAGCCCTTGGCGCTCCTCCTTAGGCTGGCAGCCACCTTACCTCTGGCTGCATCCAGTCGTCCTGAGGAAGGAGGAGGAGGGAGATTGGAACGAGACCTTGTCGGGGTCGAATGGCTTGGTGTTAGACATCTTACGTTCATGTTTAATAGCCGGGAGACTGAACGGCCTGCAGAGCCCCAAGTGGAGGTGGTAGTGCGAGAGTTCTTGCCCCAGGACCTCCTTGTCTCGAGCGCGTTGTTATTGTTCTTATTTTACCATTTGGCAGTAAGCCCAGGTGACTTTCAAGGGCAAACATCGCATCTCAAGAACTGGAAGCAGATGCTCCAGCTCCCGAGATGCCATTTCCAGGGCGCATCACCCGTGAAGAAACGTGCTCTTGAATGCTGGGTGCCTTTTGGCAGATTAATCACCAAACTCTTGACCAGATAAACAAGGATGAATTGAATATTAAGAAACCGAAATAGACACTTCTCAGCTCCTGCAGAAAGTTCATCAACATGCAACGGTGTAGACACACGTGATTTTTACCACAGTTTTAAGAGATGAACTTTCACAGCCCACCTCATGAGAGGGAAAGCTTAAAAGATGCTGGCCTCTCAGCGTCTGTGGCAAATTATTTTGACAAATCAGTGACTTTTGAGGGGAAAAGATTTTAATTTTTTTCCCCCAGTAGTCCCTATTAGGTCACCCAAATTACCCAAACCTTACTAGCCCTTTGCTTCTGTTTTATAACAAAAGATAAGGCTACCGAAGAAAATGCAGACTTGCCTCCTGCTTTGGGATAAACGTTGCCTTCCACTGCTTTCCCACCCGGGGGGCAGACGAATGCACCACACTACAGCTCTGGGTCTTCCCCCCACCACGCCGACTGCCTCATGGGTCCTTCTTGGGTACTGGGGCCAAAGACTTGCTGGTCTGATTCAGACCAGAGCTGAGGATGAGTCCTGTTTGGTTTTTCTAAGGCACCCATCTCATCAGAGCATCTCTGTGGGCTGGGAAACTTCTGGAACTCATGACACATCCCTAGGGCACCAGTACCCTGCCTGAGTCTAGGATCAGAATGGGATTCTGGGCTAGGCTGGGCTCCTGAAAGCAGTGACATCATGGAAGGGACTCCACAAGCCTCGTCCAGCCCCTCCTCCTACACAGGGAAGGCAGAGGACATGCCCAGCTCCTGCCCCATGGCCTTTGCATGTGCTCTTCCCTTGGCCTCTGCAACCCCCACTGACCCTCTGCCCCCAACTTGCGTCTCACTAACAGCTCCCATTCCTTCCAATCCTTCCTCAAGGAAGCCCTCCCGGCCCCAGGTGGCTCTCAGACCACCCTGTCACTTCCCTTCAGTCTTTACTTCCACTGCAGTTCTAAGGTTAGTTGTCTGGTTAGTTGTTTCCTGTCTCCCTCTAATATAAGCTGCATGAGGGCAAGGTTGATTTCTGCTAGTTCACCATTCATTGGCACAGGACAGACAGGAAATGCTTCTGGAGGGACGAGGGAGAAGGGAGTGAGGTAGGAGGGAGGAGGGAAGGAAGGAGGGAGAAGGAGGGAGGAGGGGACCCGATCAAATGGACATCTCCAAGATCCCCCAGCTGATCCTTATAATAACAATAAAAAACGCCACCACTCAGGCTTGGTACCCAGAACACCGGGAGATGAGAAACACACAACTTCTCACTTAAACAGGGTGTCTCGTTAGGAGATGAGGTTTGTGTTTGGGGCTGGACACTTCGCAAATGGCCTTTCTTATTGAATCTGCCTGAATTGCCTTTGAAATTAACTTAATCTGGCAGAGCCACCTACCAGAGAGAAAGGAGCAGGGAGGTGTGGGGGGCGAAGCCCTCTACCGACACCCCTCACGTCCCGTATGAAATGCGCTTTGTAAGGAAACAGCAGATGCGTGGCCTGGACCTTAAGAGTCCTTCATTGTGGTTTTCCCAGGACAAGCAGGAAGCAGCAGGTGGGTCCTGTCCTGTGCATCCTCCACAGAGGGAGGGCGAGGAGCCCACGGGAGCTTGATTGGAGCCGGACAGGATGAGCCGGAGCCGCCCTGAACCCCCAAGCAGAGGGACCAGGGGGCTGAGACTGCAGGTGGGATCCCAGGGCCAGGCCGGGGGATGCAGGTTCCTCCCTCTGACAAGGGAGCAGATCGGGTCGTCCTGGCCACCCCACAGGGTGCTCAGAAGCTTGGGAACTCGGACACGGCTAGTGGGGCTGGCTCGCCAGGGTGGCTCAGGCCCCTTCACGTGCTCATGGTTCTGCTCGGGGTTGGGCTGTGGCAGGAAAGGGGCAGAGACCATGTGAGAAAACAAAACTCTCCCAGACAGGACTCCGCATCAGTGTCAGGGGGCCCTCATCACAGCAACCTGATCGAAACAGCAGTTGTTCTTAATCTTAATCATAGTTTTGAAGGAAATTCTAGTTTTAAAATTATTTTCACCTAAACCTGAGTGTATGCAAGAGAAGTCGCGTTTCGGTGGGTGACTTTTTGCCACACGCAGTGCGGTGTGAGCGGGTAGATTCTCTCCTCCATGTCAGTACGTGGACCAATGTGCTAGGGGGAGCCCGAGCTGGCCTCTGTGGGCCGTTCGTGCCTTCACGGGCTGGGAACACCCGTCAGCCATCCTCGCGGCTTCCTGGGGATGGACTAGTGCGCTGAGGCCACATCCTGGATCTCTGGAGTTGCTGCCTGTGGGAATTTGGAATCATGGGTCCAAATGCTGGGGTGTGTTTAGTAAATGCGAATTGGGTTGAGACAGACAATTTTCCTGGTGCAAGTGGGCGTTTTTGTCTCCCAGATGCAGCCAGACTGGTCAAATAGTCCCCAAGAGACAAGCAGGCCGTGGGAGTGTCAGAGGAGAATGAAATGGGATAGAAATGGGAGAATACGACAGGGTGTCCCTGAGGGGAGAGTGTGACCTTTAGTCTTGAGAACAAGGAATCTGGTCTGTGCCGAGAGCGAAGAGACGGCCCAGGGCAGGTCGAGCAAGGCCCCCTAAGGACTTCCTTTGGCTCCCACACCTTCATTTCTCCTCCTGGGGAGTGAGACTAGTTTTCTGTCAGCTTGTTTGTGGTTTGTCTATTTTAAGGAGGTATTAGGGAACTTCACTGTGCTTCTTATTGAAATAAATTAGGAAGCAAACACACCAGGTTGTAATTGCACCCCAAAAAGCTGAAATAGCTCAGGGCAGGTGTCGCCCACCCTTAAGCTGTGGAATTAATTTTCCTCTGGAAGCAGATTGCTGGTGGCCCGTGGTGGACTATTGCTGTGCTGAAAGTATTTAAAGAGGATGAAAACAACATTGATATATTAGGTCTGTTCTGCTGGTTTCCAAGAAGCACCCAGCGCACTACTTGATGACATCGAGGGCCTAACAACACATGATCTGTGTCACCGTTTCTCGTGTGAGTTGTCGCCCTGCATGTGAACTTGGGGCAGTGGGATAACATCCATGCCTGCAGTGACATGTACCATGTTCTCATTGGAGAGGACTGGCACAGTGGCCCGGGCTTGTCACGAGGGCTGCCTTGGTTTCGTCTCGACAGCCATGGGTGGTTGTGGGGGAAGAGTCCTCTGGACCTTTCTGCCCACTCCTGGGTCCTGCAATCCGTCTCCAGTTGGGGGTTTGAATCTCCAGTCTGGAATGGCCCAGTCCCCCCGTCCTGGGCCCCAGTGGGGCAGGGGCAGCCGGCACCTCCCCAGTGCTCCCGTGACCTTGGAGCCTCTGCAGTGCCCCACCCCCTACCCCGGCCCCCTGCAGCAGGGACAGGAGCTACAGCTCCTCTTGGCTGGGTGACTTGTGATTCTTTAGGTGTGCAGATGATTAAAATGGCATCTGTCCTGAGCATTTTCCAGGAGCCTTTGGAGGTTTCCTGCTCTGCTTTCTCCTCCGCAGTGCTCTGGCCCTGGGTGGACACACTGTAGAAATCACTTTTCTGAAAGGAAGAGGAAATTGACCCCCACAGTGAGCGGGTCAGCTCTGCCCAAGAGCAGGGATGGGCCTGTAGGTCTTTTTCCCACAGATGCTAGTTGCTGCTCAGATACTAATATTTTTTAATTTCATCAAGTCATACCACCTAGAAAAAAATCTATTTTCCTCTTACGTCCTTGGACTTAATCTGAACATGGGCTGGTGCACCAATGTGGGAATCTGCTCTTCAGAGAAATCGGAATCTATTTACGTTTTGATGGAAAATCTTTCCAGCCGCCTGTAACACATTGTGGGAAAATGAGTTTGAGCTAGCCGTCAGAAAATGGAAGTTGCGTGCATGGCGCCATGGAAGCAGACCACCCTGCAATGATCTTTCTGAGACCCTGGTGCTAGGAGGAGGGACTGCAACCTGGGCCTGGCCTGGGATGGAGCCCCGCCTTCCTGCAAGACAGGGGCTCCACTGGCAAGCGCCCGCTGCCTCCTCCGCAGGACATCCCCGTCTCCTGGTCCGTGCTTCCCTCTCAAGGGTGCCTGCGTGGGTGACACAGAAGGTATGTCCAATGCCTCGTAAATGAAGAAGTCCAAGGATCCTTCATCCAGTGTTCATTCTCAACGTGTCAGTGTTTGCAGGCCTGGAGCTCAGGCTCTGGAGATAGCCAAGGAGATTGTCCGTATCACATGGAGCCTGATGGCTGTGACCTGGGGTCCCCAGGCTCCTGGTCTCTCTTGGTCTCCACCTCCTGCCTGGGCCCACCCCTCCCCTGCACCCCAGGCCCCGGAGCTGAGGGCTGAGCCCTAGATAAAGGCCTGCCTCAACTGGAATTTCCAGGGAGGGAAGTTGTGGATAGCCTCTATTTTAGTTTCTCTGTATTATTTTAATGTTTTCTTTTTGTTGTTGTTTTTTAAAGATTGGCACCTGAGCTAAAATCTGTTGCCAATCTTTTTTTTCTTTTCCTTCTTCTCCCCAAAGCCCCCCAGTACATAGTTGTGTATTCTAGTGCTGGGGAGCGTCTGCCGATGAGGAGGAGGCTGAGAGGGAGGTCCGTGGGAGAGTTGGTGACGGCACCAGGAGATGGCAGCAGGAAAAGTAAACTTGCTTTCATCATCATGGTTCATGATGACCAGCAGTAGAACTCAGCTGTCAAAAGAGAGTCTGTGTCTGATTAAAAATGTAATTCTCAGAAAGGTGGGTGATTACCATGTTTTAAAGAGTTTCTCTCTGACGCGTGTTGTTCCCAGTGCTTCTGTGCTGACCTCCCTTCACCTGGTGACCATCCTCTTGAGACCGTGATCATAGTTCCCATGCTATGGGCGAGAGAAGAGGTTGAGAGAGACAGGGGGCATGCCTGTAAGTGGTCACATGCTCTGTGCCTATCGCTCTGCTCTGGGGCGTGTTGCAGACGTGCGGGAACGTCCTCAGAGAGAACCCCAGCCGCCTCCAGTCTTGTTTGAACCAGCTGGCGAGACGCAGAGTTGCTGGCACCTGACCTCCTCATGAGCCGGACGTGGTTCTGCAGAACACATCCGGGGACGTGTGACCCTCTCTGAGCGAGGGTTCTGCTCTGATGGGTCGACTGGGCCGGGGCCTTTGCACTTTCGTGTCTACACTCCAGGCACCTGCAGGAGAAGCTCACGCCTCAGAGAGGGTGCTCCCTTGGGCTGAGGGCTCCGGCAGTGGCCAGAGGAGTTCACTGGATCCCTTGGGGGTCCTGTGCATGTCCTGTTGTCATAGCAGCCATCATAGTCACATGGACTAATCGGGCACAGAATCAGAGTGGAAACGAGTAGCTTTCCATTCTTGACGGGAATCTCTGGGGTCCTTCATGGCTGCTTCTCACAGGGGAGCATCTCGTTCCTTAGTGAACATCCAGATCAGGCTCTTCATCTCTGGACCTGTGGATTTATTTCTCCCTCCTCCCTCCCTCTGCTGGAGGATGGATCAGCAGAGCTCTGCTCCGCACCCTCCTTGTCTTTGGTGTGCTGCTGAGAGCAGTGCCCTCTGGGGAAATGAACAAGAAGGCAGTCAAGGCACATTCAGCTGCTCCTTGTCCCCGTGACTTCTTTGCAAAGGTGGCCGCCTCCGTGAGCTCTGGGTCCCGCCAGCCCTTTCCCTGCCTCCCTGCCTGCATTTTCTCTTCCTGCTCTCCTGTCTTCTCTCCTCTCTGTGCAGAGTGTGGCCGTGGGAGGGTGGCCGTAGGTCCTGCCGTGGCCTGGGGAGGACGGCGGTGCTGTCTGCTCCATTCTTCCGTCCTCATGTTGGTTTCTGCCACAAAAGGAAAGAGAATACCCCTAACTCCTGAGGGATTGGAAGGCCGAGGGGCGGCAGAGCCGTGGGCTGGGCCCGGGGGAGCATGCCCCCAGGGCCACGATGTAGGTACCTCAGACCTGCGCTGCTGTCCATCTTGGTCACCCAGCAGCTCCGTTTCATTTAGAAACCATGCTTTCCCTGTGGCCTTGGACCGAGTCTCAGATTCGTTGAACTTAGGAGCGCTCACTTTTTCCGGGCAGCCTCAATACGTGATTTATCTGAGCTTCCTCCTGTCCCCAGGCTCTTGTCAATGTTGACCGATGATCCCTCCTCAAGGCTCAGCCCACCTTGTTTTTATCCCTGTAATCTGAGCGCGGAGGAGCAGCGAGTGCTTCTCTTCACAGAGGAAAGAGGACCAGCTTAGTTGAGAAATCTCGAGATTTTCACCATCACAGAAGGGACACAAAGTGGCTCTGCACTTGACAACTCAGGGAAAGTTTTCTTCTTGGGCTGGTGAGAAGCAAGGGAGGGAGGGAGGAGGCCAGATCAGCCCCCGCGATGGGAGGCTGGGGGTATGAGCCGCAGAGGAGGGAGGGTGACAGTGCAGACGCTGGGCGGCAGCCCACCCACCTCCCCGCCCGCCTCCCTCCCTCTCCCGGAGTTGTCTGAGCCTCTTTTCCTGTCTGGGACTCCGCGAGGACTGGAAGGGTGGTGTGCTGGGTGACGTGGAAGTGGCAAGACCCCGGTGGGGCGCTGGCAGACTCGGCACCTGGCCACCCCGCTGTGGCTCCTCCTGTGACCTGCCCCCAACTCACCTGGACGGCGGCACCTGCAAACCTGGCATAACTGAGTACAGAGAGCCCCACGGCCCCTCAGGCCCTTCTCCCCACAGCAGCACTTGGTGGGGGTGCTGAGATAAACTGCACGAGGACGGTGCTGGGACCACCGACCCACGTGCACGGAGGCCCCTCCCTTCTCCCCACACCTCCCCTGGTCTCCTGCTCGCTGACCTCGCCTCCTTATTAAAGTGACTTCTGAAAAGATCAGGCAGACTCAGCTGCGCTAAACTGGTCCTGCCGACCATCCAGTTGGGGGTATTCACTTTTTTAGAAGGTGCAGTGCTTCAGCACAAAGGAGCATACTTGTTCCCGTAGGAGTTCAGGTTTTTGGGCTGTATGTGTGTTGATTGCTATACGAGGGAAATATCTGTGGGGTGGACGGGATGTCCCTGAGTTCCTTCAGGCCCTCTGCCCATCGATGGCTTTCAACACAAAAGCATGGACGGAAGTCCCTGAAGAATCAGGTGCAGGGGACAGTGCCACCCTGGGCAGGCCGGCAGGAAGGAGTGGGCACAGTGCTGGCTCTCTGCACCCGTTTCAGGGCCCAGGAAATTAAACCATTTTCTGTATATGACTTTTTTGGGAAAACTTAATGTGCACGTAACTCAGGAGCTTTAGGCAGTGATGGACAGGCTGAGCTGGGAGCAATTCTTGGCTATCTCATCCCCCTTGTTTTCCCTCATGAAGCGCGCCTCACGGTGTGGGGGGCATTGCAGATTGTGTCTTCAGTATGTTTTGCCCCATTCTCACTCACTGTTTTTACCTATGAGAGTCTCACTGCCCCCAGCATCTGCCATGGGGACCTGGTTTGGAGTTTGTCCGGCAGCAACATCAAGCAGTGGAGACAGCCCCGTGGTGCTGGAGGGACTTTGCTCGAGGCCGTGTTCAGACGCTGGTCCCCGTCGTCTGCACTGGAGATGTGGTTGCTGCAGTGGGGCTGCGGGAAGGAGCCAGGCAGGCCTGCGCTGTCCCGGGAGCAAGAACTAGTTGGTCTTGGTTTGCTTTGGAGGATCTTTGCCATCAAGGAGAAGATAGAGAGGCTGCGCTGATCGTTCTCTGTCAGTGAAGTGAATAAACCCACACGGGGCTTCAGTCTGTGGGCTTCCTCCCCGCTGCGTCCCAGACTGACCACACGCCTGCGGCAGGACCACAGTGAGCAACTTGGGGTGCCGTGCACGTGTGTGTCTAAATGAGACTTCCACACAAGCTCGTCAGAAGCAGTGCACCCCAAAACCCATCAGAACACAGCGCTGTGGGTTCTTTCAGAATTTTCAGAAAGAGCTAGAACACCCTTTGTTCTTCAGTTAGAGACTTTTAATGGACATCGATTAGAAGTTGTGTGTACGTGGCTCATTTATTCATTCAAAACCATTTACGGGGTGCCTCCCTGCACTGTGCTAAGCAGGGGTTTGTGTTGGTGGTGAAATAGATACTGCCCCGCCCTAATGGGGCCAGTAGCCTCTTTAGAAAGAAGGACAATAAATTCTCAAACAAGCAATTAGATACATATGTTGAATTGTGATGAGAGATAAGCTGGAAACCAACAGGGGTATTGACAGAGAATGAGGGGACAGGGGACAGTAAGTGGGGGTGCGGAGGACCTGACGAGAACAGCATCACTGAACTGTGTCCATAGCGCAGCAGGCCTGTGAGCGGTTAGAACCTCTGAGAAGTGGGGGCGCCTGGGAAAGAGAGACCCAGGAGTGAAAGGATGTCATGAGGAGGGGCTGGCCTGGGAAAGGCAGTGTGCCCTTGTGGTGGAGGGAGGGCTCCCCAGGAAGTTGGAAAGTGGAAGGACCGTATCCGCAATTCTAGCCTTTCCTCTGTCATAAATGCACGTGTCCGCAGGCAGGCTGCTTCCGCTCTGTGCATCCAGTGTCCGCATTTCTAACCTGAAAGGGGCAGGCGACCGGGCCTCTCGGCACCTGCGTCTCTAATGTGAAGGGAGCAAGGCGAGCAGGCATCTCAGCGTCCGTGTCTCTAACCTGAAGGGAGCAGGCCTCTCGAGGTCCATGTCTCTAACCTGAAGGGAGCAGGCCTCTCGGCGTCCGTGTCTCTAACGTGAAGGGAGCAGGCCTCTCGACGTCCGTGTCTCTAACGTGAAGGGAGCAGGCCTCTCGGCGTCCGTGTCTCTAACGTGAAGGGAGCAGGCCTCTCGGCGTCCGTGTCTCTAACGTGAAGGGAGCAGGCCTCTCGACGTCCGTGTCTCTAACGTGAAGGGAGCAGGCCTCTCGGCGTCCGTGTCTCTAACGTGAAGGGAGCAGGCCTCTCGGCGTCCGTGTCTCTAACATGAAGGGAGCAGGCCTCTCGGCGTCCGTGTCTCTAACGTGAAGGGAGTGGACTCCCTTGCTTTTCATCGCCCACAGCTCTCCCTCACCTTCTTTGCTGTTCTGCCTGGGGCCTGACAGTGGAACCTCCAAGCTGCTCAACATGTGAAAACTGTTTGAGCGGCTTGCAGCTCTACATGACTTTTCCATATCCCAGTCCCCCGTCCCCGCCACGTGGTAGCCCGGGGCTGTGGGTTAGAGCATCTCATAACTACTCAAACTGAGCTCCTAAGATGGTTAAAATCCCTCCCTCCTCCCCCTGCCACTCACTTTGGGGTGAATGCATTAGTATTCTCGCCTTTCTCTTGCCAGTGCTGAGTCATTTGTTACAATTCAACTCCAAGTGCCTCAGGAGGGGCTGGTCCTAGAGTGCTTTCCAAATGAGGTTGGTGGAAGTTGATCAGGAATCATTCTCCTTAACTAAGTGGGGTGTCTGGCTTGTTTTTCTTCCTCTCAGAATTTGGACTGATGATCTCGTGCATGCACCTCTCTCAGGAGTTTGCTCAAGAGCAACGCTGGCTTCGCAATATATAGAAGACACACTTGCTGTGTCCTACACAGAAGAAAAAATTAGGAAGAATGGAAGAAGGATGGAGCCTTAGAGACCACAGTGATGGATCTGAGGGGTGATTGAATCTTAAATACTATCCTTATTCCTCCCCAACAAAGGGGTCCTACAGCATAACTGCATTCCTCATCTCTAATCACTAGTGCTACATGTCAGTATCTTTTATTTCTTTCCCATTTTGAGTGACATAGTGTGATATGTCTAATGACAACTAGAACAAATTCTGGTAATGAGGTCACCTTGGGCCTGTATTACTGTCTGACTGCTGTTTTCCATAGAAATTATTTGTGAAAGCACCCCACGTGCTTAGAATAACTTCCTCTGCATAAGTGTGGGTGTCGACAGGCAGATATGTTAGAACTTGCCAGAGATGAACGGCTTGCCTTGGCCTCTCTAGTTTAGACCTGTAAATTGGTCTGTAATGAGACAGCTTTGGCTTTCATCGCAAGGAAGGAGTGATTGGTTGTGATTAAGTTACTTGGTTCCCTTTAGATGCAAGCTTTTTATGCAGAATGTAGAGTGGTTTAAAAGTAAATGGGGCCCAGAACGTCTTATTAATTCTTTTTTAAAGGGAGATTTTAGTGAACACATACCATGTTTCCAGAATTGTGGAGAAGATTATTGTAGGAGAAAGTTGCAGGCATATGGAGCAAGAGGAGGCTGCAGGGACCTGGGTGGATGCACAGGACTCAGAAAAGTGAGAATCTGGGTGTGTGGCAAGGAGTGCGTCAGGGCACAGAGGAGCTGCGAGTTGGGAAGGAGCTTGAAGAACGCGAGGGCCTCAGCAGGGGAACAGTGGAGCGTGAGGTTGGGAGGCTGAGGTGCAGCCCAAGTGTGAGAGTCACGAAGCCAGAGGTAAGCGTTGGACCTGCCATGTTATGCTACTGGAAGCCATCATGGGCCCAGTAGAAGGGGTGACATGACACAGGTCATGAGTTGGGGAGATTGGGCCTGTAGAGTTGACAGTGTGCTGAGGGGAAGGCTGGAGTCATGAGGAGAGTGTCAGGAGGACCTGGCTGCTTCCGAACAGGTCAGATAGTGGGGCAGCTTAAGACAACAAGCGTTTCTTATCCCACAGAGTTTCTGTGGGTCAGAGATCCGGAAGCTGCTCATCTGGATGGTCCTGGCTCAGAGTCTCTCCTAAGATTGTAGTCAAGCTACAGGGTGGACTGAAGTCTCATCTGATGCTTTGACTGGGACTCTGGGACTGAAAGATCCTCTTCCAAGATGGTGTTCTCACATGTCTGTTGGCCAAAGGCCTCAGCTCCTCATCACATGAACCTCTCCAAAGCGACCTCCCTGACAGGGCAGCTGGCTGCCCCAGGAGCAAGTGATCCAAGAAAGAGAACTAGCAGGAGGCTGTAGCACCTTTTATGACCTGGTCTCTTCCATTTTATTCTACTCGGTGGACATGAGTCATTAAGTCCAGCCCACATTCCAGAGGAGGGGTATTTGCCTCCACCTCTTGAAGGGAGCAGTATCAAGCATTTTGTGGACATTGTGAAACCACCACACATACCAATGATAAGTAAAGGAACCAAAAAGTAGTGTTCCTCTGCAGTCAGGCTGTCTGGATTAAGATACTGGCTTTTCTAGATATTAACCAAGTGACCTTAGACAAGTTACTTCAGTTTCCCCATCTGTAAAATGTGGGTTGTAAGAGTACCTCCCTCATAAGGTTTTGATGTGTTAACTATGTTGTAAGAACATATAATAATGACTAGCAGATAACGAACACTCAGCAAAACAGTGTTGCTACTAATATTACCATCATCATCATCCACCACCATCATCATTGTCACTGTCATCACCATCATCATTGTCACCCTTATCATCACCATTATCAACATCATCCTCATCATCATCCTCACTGTCACTATTATCATTATCAGCATCATCACCATCATCATTATCATCATCATTACCATCATCATCACTGTCACCATTATCATCACCATCATCATTATCACCATCATCATCATCACCATCATCATCACTGTCAGCATTATCATCACCATCATTATCACCATCATCATCATCACCATAATCATCACAACCATCATTGTCATCAACCATAGTCATTGTCATCATCACAATCATCATCACGATCATCATCAACACTGTCATCATCCCTGTCATCATCGCCATCATCATCACAATCATCATCATCAACCATAGTCATCATCATCATCACAATCATCAACAGTGTCATCATTGTCATCATCACTGTTATCACTGCCATCATCATTACCATCATTGCTGTTTCTATTGTTATTGCTGCTGCAGCCACAGCTATGCAAAGAGTGTTTTCTCAGATGTTTAAAGTACTAGAGTGGTGGTTTTTACAGAGAAAATCATGGAATTAAGGATAATATTTTCTAAACTGTACCTTACAGTTAACATGTTTCTCTATTGGGAATTCTGTACCTGCTAACTTTAGTAATGTCCTTTCATCTCCTTTGAGTATTTCAAACATTTGAAATATTTTTATTTTTCATTTTTATCTATTCAACAGACATTCATTAACCACCTACTACATACTAGGTCTTCTAGTGGATTCTGAGTGTACAAAGAAAAAGAAGTGATCTCTTCCAGCCAGGGACACACAAGGCCATGGGGGGTGATAAACACATAAACCCGACAGTGTGAATGCATTATGGGACCCAAGCAAACATGGTTCCTATTCTGGCTGTAACAGCACTCTAGCTGACTAAGCTTAAGCAAGTCACCGTATCCCCTGACCTGCAGACCGTGTTGTGTGTACTAGAGTTGACACGTCTGGACCTCCAGAGTGGCTGTGAAGATCAGGATGATGTTTCACAGCACAGAGCCAGGCGCATCTTGAGCGCTCTGTCTCTGGCGGCCGTGCTGCAGGAGGTGTGCAGGAAGCACAGTGGTCATTTGGCAGAGCAAGCACTGATCCTGGCTCTGAGAAGTCAGGACAGACCTTGTCAAGGATGAACATCGCACCGTGCCTTGAAGGAGAGACAGGAGGAGAGGACAGAAGGGCCTATTTTGAGGAAGGAAGAAAAAAACACTCTGTCCCTGAGAGAATTTGGGGGAGCTGAAGAAGACCTCCTATTTTATAAAGCATCGGTCCTTGAAAATCTTCAAGGCATGTCAGCTCTCCACTTTGAGAAAAGTTTAGCTCTGGTTCCTATTCTCCTGGTTTTGTGATTTGGTGGGGGGGCGGGGGTTTGTTAAAGGTGCCAAAATTAAGATCTTTCTATTATGTTCACAGATGTTGTAGCTTTAGGCATGACTGGACGGGCTGCCTTGCCAGAAACTAAGACACAGTGGAGTGCAAAAGCTTTCTCGGGAGTGAAAGACTCAGAGTCTGGTGAACAGTTTCTCAATGCTTTATGATTTCTCTTTGCTTGGGAAGTATGCAAAGTCAAAATATTTTGATATATATTATCTAGAAGGAGAGGTTTGACTCTTGAAGAGGAAGGTCAAGAAAAAATGTGATAAATATAATGAGTTACTCTATCATTACACCAGCCGATGTTGAACAACTTAGGGAGACCCTGTTCCACCTTGAGCTTTCTGAGTAGTAAGAAGCATAACGTTTTGAAAGAGCAGGAAACTCCTGGACCACAGCCTTTCCAGGAGTGCCCCCCGCCCGAGGGCACTCAGGCAGCCCCTTTTGTCCTAATTAGTGCTAACAATTAGGACAAATCATTGACCCGTCATTGACCTCTGCTTTTTTAGCTTGTTTGGAAATTATTCTATAGGTTGTTCACACAAACACCAGAGAGCTCAGGGTCTGACATTCAACTTGTTTCCAAAAGTATGGCAAACCTGGCGTGGGCTGCCTGCCACGTCCGCCCCCGTAAGTGCGTCTGGGATCCACCTCCTTCCCCACCTCCTTGGTCAGCCCGTGGGAGCTGCCTCAGCACTTCCAGGAATGATTCTGTCCACTCGTTCCCCATGGCAGCCACGGGGATCTGGGGTGTAATCAGGTCATGTGATGTCCCTCTGAAGGCTTTTCCCCAGCTTCCCGCCCTCCTGAGATCCGGCTGACCCTGCACTGTGACGGCCTCTGCAGCTGCCTCAGCCTTGCCACCCGCCACCTGTGCTGATGGCCGCACACTCTGCATGGCCACCTCGGCCGCAAGCATCTCAGAATCTGCCTAGTTGGCTGTCATTCAGGCATTGGCCAAGTATCCCCTCAGGAGGCCTCTACTGGCTTCCGAGTTTCAAACAGCCCTTCCCGCACCCCCAGCACATCACCCTCTTACTCCAGTCAGAGCCCCGTCATGATCCGAAGTCACCGTGTTCACTTATTGATCTGCTCACTTACGATCGGTATTCCACAGGTGTGGAGTCCATGCCAGCTCTGTGAGAGTGGCCCCGTCTCCGTGGGATCCGCCACTGGGTCCCAGCACCTGGAATAGCACCTGCCCTCCAAGACCCTGTGGGTGCGCTTGATAAATGTACAATTCATTAATTAGTTCACTAATTAACTAGATGCAAAGACTGTTAACTCTGGTTCATACCCTAGCATCTATTTCATTTTCCATACATACTAATAGGTTTTTATTGAAACTACTGTATTTATTGCTTTGTTAATAAGTACATGTGTCTTTGAAATTTGGTGAAGTCTATAATAATTCATGTTGCATCAGCGATCTTTGTTAATGGCCTCTGATTTTATTCAACTAACTTTTCTTACCCTAAATCTGGCTTTAGTGATTCTGAGGCTTAAGCAAAGCAAAGTATATTCTCTGATGACTTTGCAAAATGCTCCCCACCCCCCACTCAGTTTAATCTAAACAAGATAAAATGGGTTTAGATCTAAAAACAAAACATTTGTTTTTAAAACAAGTTTAAAAGCAAGATATTACTTAGTGTTATTAATTACATCTTGAACATTTTATCTTAATTATCTGATGTAAGAATATTTAGCTCAATTCAATACATATTTATCAAGTGCAGAAGCTGTATGCAAGGCATTACCCCCAGATGCTCTAGAAGACAGAGAAAGGAGTAAACTGGTTTGTGACCTCAGGTCCTTAGGATCTAGTGGGGAGGTGACAATAAGTTCATCAAGGACTTGAACAGAAGGCAGAGTCTGCAGCCTTGTTATGGAGATGCCAACACAGACTTAGGGGACACCGGCCGAGACTATCCAGGAGGGCTTAAAGGAGAAAGTGGTCACTGGGGACGGCCGTTTGGCTGGACTGTGAGAGATGGAGCTGAGGACGGACACACAGGGCAAGAGGGATAAAAAGAACAGAGGCGCAGGGAGAAAAGCATCGGCCTGTTGGGGACAAGAAATCGCCCACTGGGGTGAGGCACATGCAGGGTGTACGGCAAAGGAGACCAGAGACAAGGAGCTGTAACTCTGAAGGAAGCTGGCTGCAGGGGTTAGCGGGCAGCCATGAGTATTTTTGATCAGGAAAGTGTTAGGCTCAGGGCTGTGTTTTCGGGAGGCCCATTTGCTGATAAAATGGCAGACTCTAGAGCCGAGCTGAGGTGCTCTCTGACGAGGGGTTGTGTGACGCGTATTTCCTCAGGAGGTGTGTGTGCTGGGGTGGCTTTGCGTCCCATCCCGTCTTTGAATGACGAGGATGCTGATGATGAGCACCCCAATCAGTGAGGACCCTCTGTATCAAGGGGGTAGCGAAGGCTCTCGATTGTCTCTCACTTCTGGGATCCCTCTGAAGGTGTTTCTTTCTCCCCAACTTCTACTTCTCACCTGTCTGGAGCCTCTCAAACTCTCCCACGCTCGTCCCGGCGTGTTTAATGCCTTCTCTGCTCTGCCATGGCTCTGCCAACCCCGTGTCGTGCTGTGTCCTCTGCGTGCTGTCTTTCTCTCCACCCTGGTCCGTGAATTCCTTCAGGACAGGAGCTGTCTCTGCAGGCTCAGCATCCCCCACTCCCCAGACACATGTGAGGTACTGGGGGATGTTGGAAAAAAATGGTGATGGAAATAGGCAAATTCGAAAAAGACACTGAGAGTTTTGATTCCTCATGACTTGGAAACTGGTTGCATATGGACCACAGGGTGAGCTCTGTGCCAAGTGCAATGTTGAGTGATTGATCATCATTGATGGAGCAGCCAGGCCAAAGTGTCAGTGGTTCCATGTGGCAGATGAGAAAACAGACATAGAACTTAACCTACTGGCCCAGTGTGTGTAGAATGAAGTGGGTGTTCCCATGTGGGCTTTGTGAGGATGTGACTCAGGTGACGTCTTGTGGGGGGGATTGGGCACTGTGTGTTAAGAGGGCTCCAAAGTGTCACCTGAGCCCATAGTGCAGGGAGGTCAGGGGGCTTGGAGGGCTTAAGGGGAAAGCTCTTAGTTGTAATGAGACAGGCGGTGAAATCTAGTTCATAATCAGCAATTGCAGGACTGAAACTCAGAAGAGAATTTGGGAGTAGAGGGTGGACAAGAGTGCAGATGCCTAGAAACTGTGGGTGCAGAGCAGTGCGGTCAGGAGGGGAGGCCAGACAGACCGTGGGCACAGGGGTCAGGGGCCCGGGAGGAGGACAGAGGGCAAGGAGTTCCAGGACTGATGGCACCCAGCTGGTAGAGGGTGGGGAGAATGTCTAGGCAGGGCCACGCCCACACCCCCACCCTCCCCGGCCTGGGCCTCATCTTGTCGCCAGCCCTGTTTGGAGGTTGTGTGTTTCAGGAAGCCCTCAGACCACCGCAGCTCTGTGCAGCCTGGGTTTTCTCTGTTGAATCTCTGCTCCCCTTCTCCCCCAGTGCCTGCACCTCAACGATGGGGTGAATGCGAATGAGGGAACACAGAATGGATGAAATGGTGCTTTCACACCGCAGGATGCCAGTCTGTGGCCAGCTCACCTGCCAGCTGGACACCCCTGGCCCGTGTCTGCCCTGTCAGGTGTTCGCCTGTTCTCGACTTGTCAGAGGCCCCCACAGGTCTAGACGTTGGTCATTCTGCTGCTAGCACCACTTTCTAGGACTTCCCTCGCCCTGCCCGGCCAGATCATCCTTCCAGCTCTGGCCACCCAGCCCCTTGACCCCTCAGCTTTCCAACCCCGTGGTTGAGGTCAGAGGTCCCATCCAAATAAGCTAAACCTCTGACAGCTGAAACCAAGAATGTACAGACCAAGGCTGGAAGAGCATTCTTCTTGCAGCAGTGTCAGTGAAGTGCTGCCTGGGAGACATCCGGAGTGCTCTCTGCCAGTTAAGGGCTTTATCCTTGACACCCACTCTGCTTTTGTCTTCTCGAAACAGATTCCTTAACTCCTACGGTAGGTTGCCTGTGCAGTCCAAGAGCGCCCCCCTCCAAGGCCACCTCAGGGACTGCAGCAGAGCAGAGCAGAGCAGAGCAGAGACGTGCTGTCTGAGATGAGGGCTTCTCTATGAGCGAGGAGCATGCCCCCGGGAGGAACGCCGGCTGGGCCACCTTCCTGGCTCACGCGAGCCACCTGCGCAAAGAGCCATCAGAGAGATCTAATTATAAATGTGTCATTCAGTATTTATTCTAGCAGAAGAGCCCACCAAAGCCTCTTAGTGTAGCTGACAAGTGAACCCTCTCAAATGTGTCTCCAGAAAGATTATGACAGGAAAGGCCATCTTCCACTCTACGTTGTCTTTTCACAATAAATTGTGTTATCTTTGTTGTTTTTCTTCTTTTACATTGCCATTAAAAAAATAAGTACAGATTTTTAAAATCTTACAACACTGCTTTATATCATCTTATAAACTTGCACCTTGCCCATTACCTGAAAACTGGGCATTTGATATTTAAGGAAACCATCATGACTTGAGTGAGGCGACACCCAGGGAGCCGCCTCCTGCCGTCATCTGCTGTAGCAAATGGATTGTTCATTATAGAACAAATCATGCCTAGCTGTTGTTAAATCTCTTACGTGGACTTGTGGCCTTATGCAAGTCTTCTCTATAAAGCCCTGTTATTTTGTAAAGTTATTCTAAATGGTGTATATTATTATTGGAAATCAATTTCCCTCCAATTAGGAAAATGATAGAAGAAGTCTGGAAACGTGGATTTTTTGTATGTTAAAAGAGTATATCCTCATGATTTTTCACCTCTTTCTACCATTCCTCCTCTTAAATGCTATTTATTTTATATTTGTCGATTTTCTATGATTCTCTATATTCAACCTTTAAAATACGTTGATCTATCCTATCAGCCCATTAGCCAAAGGAGGCAGGACAGGACTGTCTTCTTTGAGGCCTGCTCCTCCACCCCGTAGTCCTAAAGCAGTTGTGGGGTGCAGGCCTTCATCCCATGGCCTGCCCCTGCCTGAGGGGCCTGGCACAGCCCTGCTCTGCTCATGTGGCTGCACGCTCCTTGCCCGAGCCCAGAGTGTGGTTCTGCGTTGACCCCGTTGTGGCTGTTGTTGGTGCTCTGTCCTCATGCTGTGAGACTCCCGTGCTTTCCCGCGAAGGTTGTTGGGACCCTGTCAGAGTGCTCTTGTCCTGGTGTTTGTCAGTCAGTGATTTAATGCATCGCCTGTGTGCTCCAGGTTCCTCCTTTAAGATCTGAGGTTTTATTTGCCACATTCCAGGTGCCTCTGCAAGTGTCTGTCATCCCTAGAAAGATGTGCATCTGAACTAGCAGAGAAAAGATAGAATGATTGACATGACTTTTGACACAGGTTTTGTTAAGACTCTGGCATGCCATTTGCTGGAGCACCTACTCTGATGAGCACCTCTTACGCGTGCGAGCTGTGCAATCTTGCGATACGCTCCCTTCTTGCCCACCTCGGTATCCACATGCCAATCATCGGGGAGAAAATTATGCTGCTGAATTGGGTAGCATGCAATTTACCCTCTAGAAATTGAACATCCACCGTAAGTGGTAAAAAGGTGTTTTCTATACCTTGATATAAGTTTGCATATAAATCTCTGCCTTCATGGTTCTCATTCACGTACACTAGGCGTGTATCTTTGCGAATTATGCTCTTTTATTTCACTGGAGTGTTTAATACACATTTTAAAATTGCTTCTCTACATATGCAGTTAGTAAATTAAAGCACAGAAAAAGGCATTTCAGTTTACTCCTTCCCTGGGGAGCTCTTCTCTTCAGTTCAGGGTGTAGCTGGTGTGGCCGCCGTGGAGAAGGCGCAGTGGCTTTACCGATCCTTTCATTATTGCGTGCCGAGAAGGTGTGTGTTTTATCCTTCCCCACTTTTTTTCTGTATTGGCTCGGGATTTGTGTCTTAATCAAAGTGTGCAAGAAATGCACTTAGTCGTAAGACAGGGTGACACTTCTACACGACGCTCCAGTTAATTAACGCGGAATGCTGCGGGAGAGCCCATGGTCTCCCATTTACCTCCAGTGAGTTTGTGTGATTAATGTTATCATAGCAAATACCAAAGGAATTAATAATGATTAGGCCATTACTTCCAAGTGGCGCTGGAAACTCAAAGATCTTCATTCATTACAGCAAGAGCTTTAAAAAATTCCACCAACTTTAGTTTCTCTGTTCTGATGTTACAGGTTGAACACATTGAACTTGAGTGGAATGGGTCCCCAGACTCACCATTCTTTTTTCCAGAAGTATTCGAATTTGGGTTCCTGATGGGTTAGGGAAAAAGTCTCAATCTTTTTTTTTTTTTTTGAGGGGTTAATGCTTCACAAATTCATTTATTCATGCCAAAAATACTAAGCACAAATACAAATGTTAGTTATGCACAAGGCCTTGAGGTAGGTATTCAGGGGTGAGATCAAAGATGAACATAACCCAGTCCCTTTAATTGAATAACTGGAGAGGAAGGACCACACAGACAAGAACAGTTAGGACAGTGTGCTGTTAAAGCTGTAACGGAGATGCCCAGGGCACGGGTGGCACAGACGCAGGTGGTGGACGCTCTGGAGGACTCTCAGGCTGGGCAGGAGCCATGAAATTCCCACCGCTTCCCACAGTGCTGGGGAGTTCGCCAGGCAGACGAGAGCCAGAAGGTGGCATGGAGTTTAAGGTATTCCGGGCCAGGATGACTTTGGATGTGACGGGAGCACAGGGCAGACAGGTGTGACGGGGAGAGGTCGTAGCCTTGCGAGGCGGCATGACCACTGCTACAGCTCTGCTTTGAATTAGGGTAGAGAACACGGGGACGAACACCACAGTGGGTGTGCAGGGCGCTGAGCCAAACAACGTCTTAGTTCACAGCCAGCCCTGCAGGGCCTGGGCGTCCATGCTAAGCTGCTGTCCTGGCGACTCAAGCAGCCTCCTGAACTCGACGTGGACACCATAGCACCTCCATGTGACAGCCCTCCAGATGTGGGGTTTGCATAGATTTGTGCCCTTCAGGCCTGTTGAGAGGGTTCTGCCAGCATGAGTTGACACAGGTGCTGGTGGTCGACCTCGGTGTTCTCAACTCACTTGCTGTCCAAATGTGCACGGTGCTTCATGCTTTCCCACAACGTTGCATCCTTGGACCAGAGTTGACACCATCACTTTTCCTGCCCACTGTGACCGCCACCTCCTTGGCAGTCAGGTTGTAACTCAGCATCTTCTAATCCTGAGCCGAGGGGTCTGATCGAAGTACTTGAATGCCCGCTCGTCTGAGTTACACCAGCTCTGGTGTTTCCAAGTGTGCCATGGCTCTCGGAGATGTCTGAGGGCAGAGGTGGCCAAGGAATTGAAGTCACTCTCATCTTACGATGCCTAACATCATTGTCTAAGGGGCTGAGCTGGTCGGGCCTTCACAGCCCCAATAAGTCATTCGTGTTATGTGTTTCCTGTGCTTGCCTGAGCTGAGCTCCGGCCAGCCCCGCCCCTACAGTTGCCCTTGCAATCGTTTTCCTGGACTTGCCCTCCCAATGGCCTCCTGGGTGGGCTGTGCTGGTCCCTGACCCGCTGGGAATCCCACTGCCTGATGCCACTGTGGTGCTGGCCTTGCTCCTTTCTGTCCTTCCCTGGCCCCTCTTCCTCCCAGCCCCATGGAATCCCCAAAGCCCTCTACCCAACTCGGGGGCTCAGGGTCTCTCCCAGCCTCAGTGGCTCTCCGGATCTGTGCCTCCAGCTCTCTCTGTTATTACAAGCTCCAGGCCCATCTAGGAACATTTTTATCTGGATATCTCCCTGCCATCTGCAGTCCCAGCTTGCCTAAAACTGGAGCTCCCCAGGTACCTGTCTCCATTGGTGACTGGAGCCCCAGGGTCACCCCTCCCTCCTGTCTGTACCCGAGATTCAGCCCACACGCTCGACCTTCCTTCCCAGCATCTCCCTCATGCTTGCTTGTTTCCATGGTTACCACCTGGTCCCTGGAGGTCTCAGGAGGTCTGATGAAACACAGACAGCCCCACTGCTGGCCTGTCAGCCCTCCCCCACTCCTGCCAGACCTTTCCTGTTGTGATTTCACTGGAGATTCAGAAGCGAGGAAGAGCCTACGAACAAAGCCGGAGGCCTGGGAAGTGGGCATTCTGACTCTGTGGACGGTAGAAGATGCTCCACTTCACGTCAGCATCTTAGGGGGAGTCAGACTCTCATAAGTTAGTCTGGATTGAAAGCTTAAACAAGGACTAATTTAAAAACGAAATTATTCTGTGATTCATGGGGTGGGGAGATCTCTTGCTTTTTCTCTGGCAGCTTCCACTGAGCTAACGAAGGAGGTCATTTCCACAGGGCGACCTTGCGGAGCCAGAACACCCAAAGGCTTGCCTGCCTGCTCACTTGAACTCCATGGACATAAAACCAGTTCCTACACATCCGATTACATGTATCCACTTGATTCTCTCCTCTCACTTTGTTCTTTTCTTCCTCACCTTCTTCAGTGTATGCGTAGAAGTAAAGTAAGCAAAGAGACATCAGAAATTCACTTGAAAAGACACCAAAACAACCTCTCAGCTACTCAGGGGTCAGGAGACGTGCAGGCTGGCTCCTTCACCTTTCCTGATGACCCTGGAGATGCAGCACAGGAAGCTCGGGTTTCCAGGGCTGAGAGCCTGGCTCAGCCTCCATCTGCTGGGAAAAAGGAGAAGCGAAGATGATGGAAGAAGACCATTTTCTGAGAATTGAAAACCTCTCTGGGTTCTGAGCACCCCTAACCCTCAAACCACAGTCATCTTAGACAAGCCGCTGACTTCCCGAGGCCCTGTTAGCACCTCCGGGGAACCGGGCTGTGCTGGCCACCATCCTCATGTGCAACGCTGAACCCTAGAAGCCGCTGGAAACCAAGAGTCTTCTCACAACCCACCTCGCAGCAAAACACACCCTGAACTGAAGTGAGTGGCCATGCACTCTCCCTAGGTCAGTGTCACCACTCACTCGTTCTGCTGCTGGTAAACAGCAGACAGGGTTCCGGAGCGTGGCTGAGACGCCCACGGCTGAGATGCTCTACGCTGAGTGGAGTGTGTACTGCTCGCGGAAGTTCTGAATTCCCAAAGACGCTGTCCCAGGGTTCTGAGATGAGGGCTCCACCTGTAATGCTTCTCACAGATAATTTACATTAAATGGTCTAAGGTGGGTGGTGGTACTTTGTAAAGCATAAAGCGCCGGGCGTCTGTTTACGGTGGCTCCTAGGTGACAGCCCTGGCGAGCAGGCCTGCAGGGCAGGCTCGTATGGACCCAGCAGGGCAGCCCTGCCTGGCGATTTCTACAGCTGGGCGGTCCTGTGGGCACGTCCGGGCCAGAAAAAGAAGAGGTGTAAGCACCCTTGATTATTTGTGTTTCTCCTTATTTTTACTTATCTTTATTTTTCCTGATAATTCATCCTGAGGCAAATTTGTCTTCACTTACAGAAGGCCGACCAGCCAGCCACTGTTCTCAGTTTCCATCCTCTTACTCATTTATTTTTCCTGCTTTCTATTTCTAATGGCATTATCGGGCATAATTGGCACACAATTAGTGGCACATATTCAACTGGTACAATCTGGCCAGTTTGGGAGCAGGTGAGCAGCCTTCTCCTTCCTTCACCTCAGGTGCGAGTTTGCCCCGAGCAAGGGCGCTCGCAGCTCCTCTGCCGAAGCGTCAAACTCCAGCCCCCCTCCGTCTTCCTGAGGTCTAACCCACAGAAGCATCTAACGCTGTGCGTGGTTCCAAGCTACATGAATGAGAAGTAAACTGCCAGGCAGAGGTGTAACCTGCATGTCCCCATCCTATTTATAATTATCTGTGTTCAGGGGGAAGCCCTGGGCTCCTTCTGGGTGCCTCGGGAGGAGAGGGGCACAGTTTCTTCAGCAGGATGAGTGTTTAGCTGTGTTCTCTCTCATGCCTGGAAGAGTGACTCCCCACTGAATAACATTTTGTAGATCACAATGTGCAGTTAAACGAACACCCTGTTGCAATAGCTGGATAAATAAGAGGGTGTCATGTTGTGTCGTCACCACATCTCTTTGTTGGGAGGACCAGGAGACCTGCATGCACAGGCATGAGGTCGGCCCCAGAAATGCATGCCCAGCTCCTCATCTGCTTTCATCCGTGAAGTTGCCCTCTTACTCTAGGGAGACAGAATACCCTCCCCAACCAGTGTCCTCATCCGGATCCCCAGAAGCTGTGAGTATGTGACCTCACATGGCAAACGGGGCTTTGCAGGTTGAGGACCCTGAGATGGGGAAATCATCCACATAGACCCAGCGTAATCAATACACAGTTCCTTAAAAGGGGGGGCGGGACAGTGTTAGAGGGAGATGTGACGACAGAAGAAAAGCAGAGAGAGACACAACTTGCTGACCTTGACGATGGAGGAAGGAACCAGAAGCCAAGGAATGCAGGAAACCTCTAGAAGCTGGAAAAGGCCAGGAAAGAGATTGTCCCCTGGAGCCTCCAGAAGGACCAGCCCTGCTGACCCCTGCAGACCAGTAAGCTTGTGTTTCATTAAGCCACTGAGTGTGTGGTCATTGTTGAGCGACATAGAAAGCTAACACACACTCAAACCCAGGACATTTTAGAATTCCTTCCTTTTGAAAAATGATGTGGATGCTGCTGCTGCTGCTGATGATGATGAAAAGAAGAAGGAGGAGGAGGGGAAATTATCAGGGACCAGAACAGAGACCTGTTCTTTCATGGGAAGGCAAGTAAGCCAGGGCCAGGGAGTGCTGCCTCAGGGTGGTGGATCTGCCGGGACGGAACGTGTTCTCAAAGTAGTTCCCGAAGGTTTTATAGACCGTGGAGGGAACTCTTCTGGATGAGAGGCAGGTTGATGGAGCTGGAAGAGCGTTCGTGTTGGAATGGACCCCGGGTCAAAGGGCAGTTCTCCCGTTACCTGTGTGTGCGCTCACTTGCGTCTGTGGAACCTCGAAGCCCACGCCCTCCACACGTGGTTCCTGAAGCCTGCTCCCCCGGGGTTTGCCAAAGTCCTGGGGGTCTCGGGGTTACGCACTGCCTGTAATCTTCCTTTGGAGATGTTTTGGGAAATGGACTTTGTTTTTGGCAATTAGGGGCTCCTGTTTTTAAAGCAACAGGATTCTTGAGAAAGTCATGAAATAAGACCCTATGTTATTTGAGCACCAGAATGTTGAGTTGGATTGAAGATGAAGAAAGCAGTGTTTTAGGAGAAAGGAAACTGGAGAAATGAAGATGATAAAAGAAGACGCCCTTTTCTGAGGATGGAAACCTCTGTGGGGTCTGACCACCCCTAACCCTCAAATCACAGAGGCCAGATCTGGCCTGGAGAGTAAATGGGACAGAGTGAGAGTTGAGTGGCACCCACAGTTGTCATGGGGTGTAGGAAAAATACCCCGAATTGTAAATTAGGGCTGACTTTGATCGGAATGCTGGCTTTACCACTTTTACTGTGTGATCTTGGGAAAGTTACATAACGTTTCCAAAACTCAATTTCTTCACTGTGAAATGTTTATAAATGTTGTAGTCCATCCAATCCAAGCCACGACCGATTGTGAGAAGCACTGTTACTTTATGTGCCAATAAGAAAGAAAATTCGTTCACATGGCCATAAATTATCTTGCTGTTCATGGTAAGATGCATCTTGACTTCAGAGATGTTACAATGGAAAAAGCTGTGCATCTTGGAATTGATGAAACACAGTACTACTTATCTCACATGGGAAGATTAAATAAGTATTAATTAGCACAAAGTGTGTGCTCACAGAATCCTAGACCCTTCCCTATCCTTCTCCCACAAATCCACATTCTGTCGTTTCTAAAATTCCCTCGTGGAGATTAGTCTCTGGGTGTTAGGAGGTGACTCCTGGGATTTCCTGTTAGATGAAAACGTGTCACCTACAGCCAGGATGACTATATGTCATAGTTTCCCTGGGACAATCCTGGCTTATCCTGATGTTCCTCCTGAACACTCATATCCACTCTCAAGGCTTCCCTCTTTGGAAGATACCTTATGTTCTGATCCTGCTTACAGAGAGCAGAGTGCCAACAGGCCAAATGCCAGACCCATGAGTGTGCAAGAGGAGGAGAGCATCAAAAGTACCAACCGTGATGCACTCCCAGGGACCAGGCAGGTGGGGCTTGTAGAGGTGCACCTGGAGCAGCGTGGAGACGAGAGTGATGACAGCTGGTCCAGGCAGGTGGGGCTTATAGACGTGCACCTGGAGCAGCGTGGAGATGAGAGTGACGACAGTTGGTCCAGGCAGGTGGGGTTTATAGAGGTGCACCTGGAGCAGCGTGGCGATGAGAGTGACGACAGCTGGTCCAGGCAGGTGGGGTTTATAGACGTGCACCTGGAGCAGCGTGGAGATGAGAGTGACGACAGCTGGTCCAGGCAGGTGGGTTGTATAGAGGTGCACCTGGAGCAGCGTGGAGACGAGAGTGACAACAGCTGGTCCAGGCAGGTGGGTTGTATAGAGGTGCACCTGGAGCAGCGTGGAGACGAGAGTGACAACAGCTGGTCCAGGCAGGTGGGTTGTATAGAGGTGCACCTGGAGCAGCGTGGAGATGAGAGTGACGACAGCTGGTCCAGGCAGGTGGGTTGTATAGAGGTGCACCTGGAGCAGCATGGAGAAGAGAGTGACGACAGCTGGTCCAGGCAGGTGGGTTGTATAGAGGTGCACCTGGAGCAGCGTGGAGAAGAGAGTGACAACAGCTGGTCCTGGATGCAGGTGCTGCAGGAACATCATCAACCCGGTCATGTGCCGGGGCTGGTGTTGACGGTAACAACTACGCATGTCGGAGACAGGTCAGCTCCAGACTTCAATGGAGTAAGATACAGTCAAGGGCCGCTCTGTGCCTGCATCCTGTGCTGGGGCCTGCACTGGGTTGCTGAATGAAACATTCAGCCAAATTAACTGATCATGAGTGCAAAGCTTCAAATTTAATCCATTTAAATCCAAATTGGTTAATTCCTCTCAAATTTAAATTGTCCTCAAGCTCTACTGTCTTGACTATTCAAGCACTCCTTTTGTTTTTGCAGCGGCGCAGAACCGGATCCTTAGGGCCAGCAGCCATCCCAGTATCTGCATGACTATCTAGTCTAGTGGCTCCATCTCTTGCTGCTCCTAGGAACCATCTCGGAAGATTTTTAAATGCCCCCACCCCCCACCGGACTAATGAGTCAGACTCCAGGCAGTGGGTGCCAGCTCCACACCCCTAACACTCCTCAAGTCATCCCACTGTGCACACAAGGGCAAGAGCCCCAGTCTGATCTGGTGTCCTTACAGAAATAAGGGTGTTGAGGATCCAGGAGCTGGCACACAGGTTGGGGGGAGCCAGCATGGCACTCGGAACTCTTTCACCCCGGTGCTCCCCAGCATGCTGGGCTGGATGTGGGGAGTCCCACAGGGGAGGGAAGGCCATGGGCAGAATGAGTTTCTCACCAACCACAGTTCCCTTAACAGCCTCTTACAGATAAGGAGTAAGATCTTTTGAGACTTGTCTTCAGATTTTAAAAAGTATGTTGTTGGAACTTAATTTGGGCAAATAACATATAAATAGGATTTAATGAGAGAAATTACATTTCGTCAATGTAGCGACCACTGCTTTTAAATTAGAAATGGAAATGGAAATCAGTGACTAGAATTAGTACTGATTTGGCATTTTAAATATGGACTTTCTCTGCTGGCCCACAAGTGCGGTGTCGCTAAACCGAGATGGTCTTAACTGCGGGAAGGCGTTGGTGTGCTTGGGGAGTGAACGTGAGCACCTGACCAAAGGTCTCCATTGTCGGGACTTCTGCCCCAAGTTGGAACTGCTTCCTGTTTTCAGTCAAGGTTGCATGGGTATTGTGGGGATTCTTTATGTTTATGGAACACATTCTCAGAGAAAATGTGAAGTAATTAAATCCTAGCTAATAGGCTATTTAGCAACTGAACTGATGTCTGTAACACAGATCCCGTGTAATTCTTTTTAAGAACTGATTCTTAACCACGGCCTTAGTGCCTAAAGAGAAATAATAAAACGAAATCGATCCTTAATTATTTTAGTCCTGGAACACAAGGATGCTTTCAATAAATAAAATCCACAGATCAGTGTAAAACCTTGTACCTGTCATTAGTTCCAATATTCTCCACCTTACCTTTCCCGACAAGGGCTGTGAGAGGTGAGGGTGGGTGTTTACCAAGCAGGTGTGTGCTGGCCAAGTGTTTTGCATGTGTTAACTCATTTATCCTCTTCCATTCTATGAGATGGCTAAATCATCCCCATTTTAGAGATAGGAAAAGTGTGGAATGGACAATTTAGGTAACCTGTCAACATTGCATGGCTAATAGGGTTGTTTATCACCATTTCAAGGGTCAAAGACTATTTTGCACAAAGTCGTTCAAAGAGTGGGAGATGGTGGGGTCAAGAATGATATATGGTGTGTCTGACTCCATAGTCTATACAAATGTGGTCCCCAGACTGGATAATCATAAGTTCTCCCAGAACAAGACTTGTGATGTCAACCTTTGTAAATCCTCTGTAGGGTGGTTGAGATAACTCCCAATCACCTCATTTTGAACTTTGCCCATGACGTCTATGATAAGAACAAAAATCAGGAACCACCATTCTTCCAACTGTTGCCATCCAGAACCCTTCCCAGAGGATTCTTTCATACTATCAACTGTGTTTATTGAGCTCCTGCTGTGTGCAGGCTGTCCTGGATAGAGCAATAAAAAGGCAGGCTCTGCCTTCAGGGACTTGTAGTCTTAACATAAGTAAAATAATCCATGTACTAAATATGTTCCAAAAAATAAACACCCCTGGGCTGAAACAGCATTTGGACAGTATGTCCTCTAATTTCAAATGACAAAACTTAGTATTGAAAATAAACCTGCTGGTGACTGAGCTTGAAAATTCTACCGTACTCTGTGCACCTGAACATTCCTGCATTAGAATCAACACCAAAGAACTGGAAATTGGAAAGGAACAATTCTCCTACTCTTAAATGTGTACATTTAAATTCATATCTCATCCTTATTTCCATCATGGCCAGGAAGCATGCAAATAATTTTGGTTGTTTATACTAATCCACAAACAGACTTTAAAGCATGCTGCTTCTCCCTCAGCCTCAAAGAAAAAGAGAAGACACTGTGAATTTTTTAAAAAGTAATGACCCACTTTTTTCTCCTTAATTTGTTTAAATTGTTTGACGAGGTCCTTCCATGTGTCTGTGTGTCCCGCTGGGACAGGCTCAGGCTCTGGCACCGCCTCCTTTTGTATGCACCCAGGAGGCATCGAGGCTTCTTCAGTAGGAAGTGAAGCAAGCTGGGGAATTGCAGGTGGGGCCTGTGGACTCAGCCGTGCCACAGCTCCTGGCGTTGCGCCGACCCCGGGTCCTGTGGGCATCCATTCGGACACAGAGAGCCTGTTTCACCACGATCCATAATCTAGAAACCTGGCAAAGGCTGACATGTGGGGGACACAGGCTAGAGACCACTGTAAGCGGGAAAATTTAGTACCCTAGGATACGTGCTGAGAAAGTCTCACTTCACAATCAGGAAACCCAAGAACAGAGAAGTTGAATAACTTGCCCAAGGTTGCACTGTCACTGAATGGATGGTTAAAGCTAAAACTCAGGTCTCCTGATTCCTGGACCAGACAGTCTTTCCTCTCTCTTTTGCTGTTATTGTTCTAAACAACTTTTTATAATAATTTTTCTTAAATATATGTGATATGTATCATTGTGAAATTTTTGGAGAAAAACAAAAGAGAAAAGAAAACCTTATTTCTTTATAATCTTGCTAATCAGATATAACTACTGTTAATATTTTGGCATATTTCCTCCCACAGTTTTATACATATATATTTTAATGTAATGAAAACATGCTTTTTATGCAATTTCTTCTCTAGATTTTTTTCATGTACATGACATTAGAAGAATGTCTAAAAAGTTTATCCTTTAAACGTTTGTAAGCATTCTTCTAATGGTTGGATAATTTTTCATGGATTGCATGTACTGCGTTTACTTAGCTATTTCCCTATTGTTAGCCTTTTTTTCTATAACTAATATTTACTACAATTTTTAAAAAAAGCTTTGATGGAATTAAGGATATATTTTCAAAATTGAAATTATATGGTCAAAATCCCTTTATACTTTAGAGAATCTTGATGCGTGTCACTCGATTCTTTTTTTAGAGAGACTTTACTGATTCATTGTCTACAGCAGCACCTGACTACAATAGTGTTACTATACTTTTTTTTTTGCAACGATTTTGTTTGTTGTGCTAAGATATACATGACATAAAGTTGGCCATTTGACCATCTTAATTTAAGTGTACAGCTCAGTGGCACTAAGCACATGCACCCTGTTATGCTATGACAAGGATTTTCCTGGACCAAACTTTGGTCAGGCTCCTCTGAGCCCTCTTAGTGACTGGGCCTCATCCTGCGGCTTCCCTGTCCATCCTTGCAGAGTCCAGTTTTATTGAGAATCCTGCTAAGTCAGTTTAGAGGGAGCTGCTACCCTTGATATCTGATCAAATTCCTTATCCCCTACCGTTGCTATCTGATCACCATGGCTGCCATCAGCAAGAATCCTGTTAAGTTGGTTTAGCAAGAATCCTCCTACCTTTGACGTCTTCTCTTAGTAGTTTTCCATCCAGTTGCTCCCTCACTCTGCTCTTGGCTATAAACCCCCGCTGTCCTTCCTACTCAGAGTGGAACTGGCCTAACTCCCCTGTTGCAGTAGGCTTGAATAAAGTCTTCCTCACGACTGTGACAAATATCAGAATAAATTTTTTTTAACAGCAACCATCACCTCCATCTCCAGAACTTTTTCATCTTGCAGAACTGAAACTCTGTATTCATCCAACAGTAACTCCCCATTCTTTCCCCCGCAAGCCCCTGGTAACCACCATTTTCCTTTCTGTCTCTATGGATTTGACGATTCTAGGTCCCTTTGCAATCTGGCCTATTCCACTCAGCATAACGTTCTCAAGGCTCATCCATGTTGTAGCATGTGTCAGAATTTCATTCCTTTTTTAAGACTGAATAATACTCCATTGTATGAATATACCCGTTTTGTTTATCCATCCAACAATGGACATTTGGGTTGTTTCACCAAAAGCTATTAAGAATAATTTTGGTATACAAATATCTTTTTTTGTCCCTGCTTTCAATTCTTTTGGGTATATAGCCAGATGTGTAACTGCTGGATCATATGGTAATTCAAAGTTTAATTTTTTGAGAAACTGCCATCCTGTTTTCCACAGTAGCTGCACCATATTACATTCCCACCAACAATGCATAAGGATTCTACTTTCTCCACATCTTTGCCAACACTTGTTATTTTGTGTTTTTTCTTCTTCTTTTTTTTAATAATATCCATCTTGGGGGCCAGCATGGTGATATAGCAATTAAGTGCACGTGCTCTGCTTCAGCAGCTCAGGGTTTGCTGGTTCAGATCCCTGGCACGGATCTATGCACCACTTATCAAGCCATGCTGTGGTAGGCATCCTACATATAAAGTAGAGGAAGATGGGCACAGATATTAGCTCAGGGCCAGTCTTCCTCAGCAAAAAGAGGAGAATTGGTGGCAGACTTTAGCTCAGGGCTACTCTTCCTCAAAAAAATAAAAAAAATAAAATAAAAATAATATCCATCCTAAGGGGTATGAAGTGGTATCGCATTGTGGTTTTGATTTGCATTTTCCTAATAATTGGTGTTGTTGAGCATCTTTTCATGTGTTTATTGACGATGTGTATATCTTTGGAGAAATGTCTTTTCAAATCCTTTGCCCGTTTTTAAATGGAATTATTTGGGTTTTTTGAGTCTAGGAGTTCCTTATATATTCTGTATATTCATCTCTTATAAGACATGTGATTTGAAAATATTTTTTTCCCATTCCATGGGTTGCCTTTTCACTTTCTTGATAATGTCCTTTGATGCACAAAAGGTTTTAATTTTGATGAAGTCCAATTTACTTATTTACTCCTGTTACCTGTGCGTTTGTGGTCATATCCAAGGAATCACTACTAAATCCAAAGTCATGCAGCTCCCTCCGATGTTTTCTTCTAAGAGCTATAATTTTACCTCTCACGTTTGAGTCTCTGATCCATTTTGAGTTCATTTTTGAATATGGTGTAAGGTAGAGGTCCAACTTTATTGTTTTGCATATGGATATCCAGCTGTCCCAGCACCATTTGTTGAAAAGATTGTCCTTTCCCTATTGAATAGTTTTGGCACACTTGTCAAAAATCATTTGACCATATATGCAAGAGTTTATTTCTGGGCTCTCTGTTCTATTCCATTTTTTGGTATATCTGTCTTTATGCCAATACCTCAGTGCTTTGATTATTATTATGTTTTAGGAAGTTTTTTTTTTTTTTTTAAGATTGGCACCTGAGCTAACATCTGTTGCCAATCTTCATTTTTTAAAAAAATTCTTCTTCTTCTTCTTCTTCTTCTCACCAAAGCCCCCAGTACGTAGTTGTATATTCTAGTTGTAGGTCCTTCTAGTTGTGGCGTGTGGGATGCTGCCTCAGCATGGCCTGATGAGCGGTGCCATGTCTACTCCCAGGATCTGAACTGGTGAAACCCTGGGCTGCCAAAGTGGAGCGCGCGAACTTAACCACTTGGCCATGGGGCCGGCCCCTGTAGGAAGCTTTGAAATCAAGAAGTGTAAGTTCAACTTCATTCTTCTTTTCTAAGAATTTTTTGGTTATTCAGGGTCCTTTGAGATTCCATATGAATTTTAGGATGGGTTTTTCCTAAATGGGGCACTGCAAAAAGTAAGAGTACTGCAAAAAATGACATTGGGATTTTGATAGGGATTGCATTGAATCTGCAGATTACTTTGGGTAGTATTGACATCTTAACACTATTAAGTACTACAATTCGTGAACGTGGGACACCTTTCCATTTATTTGTGTCTTCTTTAATTCTTTCAGCAATACTTTGCAGTTTTCAGTGTACAAGTCTTTCACCTCTTTGGTTAAGTTTATCCTTAAGTATTTTATTCTTTTTGATGCTATTATAAATGGAATTTTCTTAACTTCCTTTTCACATTGTTCATTGTTAGGTATAGAAACACAACTGATTTTTCTGTGTTAATTTTGTATCTTGCAGCTTTGCTGAATTCACTTATTGATTCTAACAATGTTTTTGTGGAATTTTTAGGGTTTTTGCATATAGGTTCATGTCATCTGCAAACAGAGATAATTTACTACTTCCTTTCCAATTTAGATGACTTTTCTTTTTCTTGTTTAATCGCTGTAACTAGTACTTCCAATACTATGTTGAATAGAAGTGGCAAAAGTGGGCATCTTGTCTTTTCCCTGATCTTGGGGGAAAGCTTTCAATCTTTTACCATTGAGTGTGTTGTTTGCTGTGGGTTTTTCTCATATGGCCTTTATTGTGTTGTAGTTTCCTTCTATTCCTAGTTTATTGAGTGTTTTTATCATGAGAGGGTATTGAATTTTCTCAAACGCTCTTTTGGCATCAGTTGAGATAATTATGTCGTTTTTTTTTCACTTCATTGTTAAAGTAGTGTATTACACAGATCAATTTTTGTAAGTTGAGCCATCCTTGAATTCCAGGAATAAATCCCACTTGGTCATAGCGTATAATTCTTTTAATATACTGCTGAATTCTGTTTGCTAGTATTTTCTTGAAGACTTTTGCATCAACATTAATAAAGGATATTGATCTATAGTTTTCTTTTCTTGTGGTGTCTTTATCAGGCACTGGTATCAGGATAATGTTCACCTCACAGAATGACTTAGAAAGTGTTCCCTCTTCTTCAATTTTTGGGAAGAGTTTGGGAAGGATTGGTGTTAATTCTTCTTTAAACATTTGGTAGTATTCACTCATGTAACCATCTGATCCAGGGCTTTTCTTTGTTGAGAGGTTTTTGATTACTGATTCAATCTCCTTACTAGTTACAAGTTGTTTAGATTTTCTGTCTCTTCATGATTTAATTTTGGTAGGTTGTGTGTGTCTAGGAATTTGTGCATTTTAACTAGGTTTTCCAATTTATTGGCATACACTTGTTCATAGTACTCTCTTATAATAATTTTTATTTTTCCCATACTTTTGAAAGCATCAAATATTACTATTTTTAAAGCATTATTTAATCACTTTGATTGTTTTTAATCTTTTATTTATGTGTATTATAAATATTTTTCTCTAGAGATTAGCTCACCATACTCTGGTTCCTTTTTCATTCTATAAATATACTTTCCTTTAAACATCTTATCCACTCACTGCCCAATCTTTAGTTTATGGAATTCACCCATATGGACTAATATTCACGTCCTGGATACCAAATGTAAGCATTTCATAAGCACACAATTAGGATCCACTGTTATGCTGTGTGAAGAGAATGGGGACTGGGGTGGGGCCACTGCAGCTTCTGGGAAGTGGAGATCTAAAGTTACCTTGCATTTTTCTTGTCTCTCCACATTCGTGTTATAATGGGCTCAAAAGATGAAACCCCAGAGCTGTTACTAACTCCTCTCAACCTCTTTATTTGTTCCCCAAGACGGCAGTTTCAAACAGACCTGTGTTCTCTGAGTGGCTGTTTGCTTTATCTCGCTCTTACATCGCATAGGACATTGCCTGTCACTTTTCTTCCTGTTCCTCTTTAGCGGACCATTGCTGAAAAGCAGAACGAACTCAGATGCAGGTTTTACAGTGGAATGAATCAGCTGTTCTAGCCAGGATGCTTATTTAAATGATCTCTTTGGCTTGTGGCAATTGAGACATTTTTTCTGTGTGAATTCCTAACATGAATTAGTCACACAAATTAATTCCAATTCACAGGGTCAGGAGCCAAAAGAAATCAGGCCCTGTATATAATAATGCATCCTCTGGGAAAGTAAGATTTTTATTAAAAACTGAAACAGTGACCCTGACTCTTGGCTGCCTCTGTCAGCCTTTGATTCTTGTGGCATTGGTGGGACATTTGCGAGGGGAAGGACTGCTCCACCTCAGTGCCTTGCTGCCATTCCTTCCGCTGGGGCTTGGAGCTGTGGCATCTCTTAACTTACTTCTTTTGTGCATCACATGCACATCATGGCTAAGGACTGAAAACAGGCTGATCCTCCGAACAGGAGGGCACCAGCAGACCCCTGGAGGAGTGCCCTGAGCTCCAGCATTCAAGCTTTGTTCAGTGGCCATCAGGTCCTTGTGCTCATTAGTGTCTGAGGACGGTGCAGTGTTTCTCATACCAGGGACCCAGCCCCTCGTAGCAGTCACTGACCAAGGCTGACAAATGGCCTTGCCTGTGCTGATTCGTGTAGAAGCCTCTCGATAGATGTCATATGGACTCAGCAGAACGGGCAGGAGGAGCCATCACCGCCCCAGTGCTAGTCCAGCCCACCACCTACAGACTTGTCTGCAGATCTCTTACTGGTCCCCAACCTATTCTTGGTTGTACACATTAACAAGTGCAGGTCTTGCATCTTCTGCTCTGACTCTCCACGCTGCCCAGCACAGCATTCTGTACTCGGAGAACTCCCTGGGAATGCTCTTAGCTTAAAACCCAGCAGTTTCCTAGATTTTTCTCAGGAAACAGCTGTCAACAGCAGTGTACTAGATGCTAGCATGTAGGAAGAATGAAATGTCATCCCCACACAGGAGAAATGCATCCGGTGTTAGAGGCACACAAACAGGCTGGGATGACATCCCAGCAGCTGACATTGTGATTAGAAAGCATCTCTGAATTTGCATGTTTCCTTCTTGGTCTCCTGGCTTCCTGCCAAGCCCTGACTCTCCTTAGAAACAGGCAAACGTCACTTTTTGTTGCTGAAAATTGCACCAACTTTTGGACTTTCTCAGGGGTGCTATCTGGGAGTCTTCTGACCTCTGCTTTGCAAGCCAGGAGCCAGCCGCACGTGGTGCTGTTGACAGCAGCCACAGGGGCCTCGCGGACGGATCCAGAGTCGTGCATTGTGCCGCAGTGTCCCCGTTAGTCCCCTGCGCCAAGCTGCAGGGCTGACCTGACCCTCACTTGTCTTTCTTTTCTGAGTTGTGCCCTGCCACTTAAAACCAAAATGATTAGGAGTTGTCTAAAGAAGGGATTTGATCCCAGAGACCGTTTCTTCAAATGCTGAGTAGACCCCTGCTGTGTGCTGTCTGGAAGCCGTGGTGCAATGCGAGGTTGAGGTCTTGCTTTCTCAAGGGGTCTGAGATGAACCAGGGCTGCTTTCCGGGTTTTTGCTTTTAGAGAAATTGAGATGGTTTAAAAATTGCTGGCAGGGCCTCCCTCCCGTTAAATAGCTCCCCACCGGGAAGATGTGAGCCGGCCTCACGTTTCGTGGTAGGTTTCCAGCTGCAAAGAATTTTAAGTATTACAAACATGGCTATAGTACGTAGAATTGCTTTTCTCCACCAAATTATTTATGATCTGGCATAAACTTAGGATATTTATGGCAAAAAGAAGTTGCTTGATTGGCAGTGAAGCAATATGCCCCGATAGAACACTGCAGAGTTTACTGAGTTACATCAAGCTCACATCTTGTTCTGCTGGCAGGACAGCACTTGCATATGTGCTGTTCCTGTGCACACGTGTGGCCGCAGTGAATCCATGTTTCTGGAACATACAGTCGGACGGGTGTTACTCTCACAGAAAAAGAGACTAACTTAGACTGCCCCAGTGGCGGAATATGAAAATGAACACAGAAACAGTGCTTTGTAAAGCCCAGGAGAATGCCAGAAACGCCCCACATTTTTTATTTTAAATCTATTATTTTGACTTATTATTCTTTTAGTTTATTTTAAAAGACAATTTAGCAGAAATAAATAGAAATTATGACTGAAAAACACGTGGATTGTTTAAACACATCTCTTGACTCGATTCCAAAGGCGCCAGAAGGAACTGTGGTGCTGCCCTGCTGGAAAATGCAAGTGGGGCCGAGCACGCCTGTCCCATCTCCCAGGACACTCACCAGCCGGCAGAAAGGAGTCCTGGGGCAGCTCTGCCCTGGGCCGACTCCTCATGTCTTCATATTGACGTCACTTGCCCTTCCACTATCTAAAGGTCCTTTAGGTAATTAGGAATAAAATAAAAATTTAAGACCAGATGCGTAACACGCACTTTTTAGCCCAGAAACTGAAACTGGTTCACTGTTGCTGGAGCCTCCACCAAGATGACATTTAAAAAAATGGTAACTCTTTGACCTGCCTTTTAAGAGCATTCTCTGGATGAAATGGCTCCCGCACGCGTGTGTCTTCAAAGAGCACACATTGGCGGGTGGGGGAGAGGAGAAAACATTGAAACTGGTGACTTCTGCTCCAAAATGCTAATTTTCTATGTTTCTCCAGCATCGCTTTCTTTTATCCACCTCTCAGGATGCCACGGCCTCCCGTTCCTTTCTCTATCTTTTACCTCTTCTCTCGCTCACTGCAAACCTCCTCTCTGGGCCGGTCCTACTTCTGAGCCCACCAGCTCCCATCCAGCCCCGGGTCTCGTGCTGCCGTGTGAAGGCTACCCCTGTCCTCCGCAACCGCCCTCCTGGCAGGCACTGCAAGCTGTGGGGTCATCCTTCTGAAGACTGGGTGTGGAAAGGAGCTAGACTGTTTCTGTAGGCCGAGAAAACAGACCAGAGCTGACAGAGGGAGGAGATGCAGAAGCTCAATGCACGGAGAGAGATTCCTGGGTGGGGCTGTGCAGACAGAGGAGAGTCCTTCCCCATGGAAGACCAGAGCCCCATAGGGGCATCCACTCAGGGCACTGTCACCGTGGAGATGCAGGATCAGCTTGGGCGAGACGATTCTCTGGTTTCCTTCCAACCGGGGTCTTTACCCTGTGGCGGGAGGAGGGCCAGCTGGACCCAGGTATCCAGGCAGACAGGGTCCCTGGGACATCTTAAAAGGTTTACAGGGGCAGTGGAGGTGACAGACATTGGACGGGGACTCAAGTTGAAGTGTAGGTGCAGACATAAAACCAGCAGGTAGAAAGACTCACAAAGGAATCCACTTGCTCAAAGCTGGACAGGCTCCTGGGGGAAGAACACCTGTCTTCGTTGGGGGAGGACAGATTCCTGAGTCCGTCCACACTGGGCGCTCATGCTGGGTTATCAGGACGTGTGGACCAAGTGCTCATGCCCAGGCGTCTCCACTCAGCTTTCCTGTACACGGAGCAGGCGGCAGGCAACTTGGGGGAAGGGGCCCTGTCCTGCTCGTCCGTCCTCCTCTGGGCTCTGTCTGCACAACCCTCCTCAGCGCTGGGGGAAAGCCACAGCTGCAGGTCACGCTCAACATCTCACACGCTCAAGATCTTGTTCATGTACCTACAGGGCGGCTGTATGGGTCATATCAGGTCTGACTGCACCATTAACACAGAGATGCAAGCGACTCAACCTGGAAGGAAAATAAATGTTTCGAGAGCGTTCGAGGACCTGGCTCTGAGTCTCATCTTCACTCCCCTAGGGCTCCTGGGCCAGGCCTCACGTGTAGGACTCTGCAGCTTCTCCTTCATACTTCATTTCAGAACTAGTCTTAGAGTCTCTCCCTCCCTCCCCTCCTTTGTCTCCTCTCTGTCTCTCTGTCTCTCTCACACACACACACACTCTCACACGATCCCTCTGAATCTCCCCTTGGCCTCCGTATCCAGGACTCTCTCACGCTCTCCGAGGTTTGCCTGCCAGGTCTTCAGTCTCAGAAATACCTGTGCCAAAATCTCCTTGGGTGCAGAGTGAGGTCTGGCCAGCAAACGTCCCCAAGAGGAGCTTTGGTTGACTGCTTCCCATGGGCACCCCGCGCAGCCTGCCTTGACGTCCTGCCCAGGCCGGCAGCCAGCTCTCCAGCTCAGCTTTGATTTTTGTTTTGTGGTTTGACCGTCGCTTCATTGCAAGGCATGCTGAGGCTGACAGAGAATGGGGGTGGCAGGCATATGGTGGTCGGCTCGCGAGCTTTGAAGAAATATGGGCAGCACATCACAAAATGAGACCCAATATGGAGAATGTAAAACAGGGCATCTGGAGAAGCATGATCAGACCCATAGATATTTTGGATGAAAAGCAGCAATGGGGAAGTGAGCTAGATATGCAAGCAGCAGCCAAATATTTATCAACAAGTTGGTTGTAAGGAAATGGCACTGAATCCAGCCGCCACCACATTAGGAGCCACGTGCTATTTGCTTTCTTTGCTGGACTCTGGTTCCACCTGGGATCCAAAGACAAACATGTGAATCAGAGAGAATTCAGGGGAAACCGTACAAAGGAAGATTG